>NC_135880.1:205853377-207053377 GCF_964194155.1 Cetorhinus maximus | reverse complement strand
AGGAAGTCCCATTCCTGTCCACCCCTGTGATCTGTCATGAAAGTATAATAATTCTCATAATATTATTGTGATTTATTGTCAAAGTAGGTTAATAGTGGGGTTTGGATATTTTCTGTGTGTGTGTGTGTTTGGGGGGGTATTTAATTGAATTAGAGACAGCTGGCCTAGAGGCTTTGACTCGTCAAAAGAAGCTAGGTTTGAAATGCTAAATACGTAAACATGGCTGAAGTTTTAGAATGTGAGGTGAGGAGAATTTGCATTTTTCGATAAATCAGGGTATTTTGAATTTCAAAGAGATGGTAGGATGTTACACCTAGCCAGAGAAGCCAGGCCAAGTAGTGTGTTTATTTTTCCCAAAGGTTATTGCTAATGTGAGCACCATGAAAAAATCTATATTATGAGAAAATTAAAAGCTCCAGAGACATATGGGAACAATGGAACTTACATTAAAAGGGAGAAACATGTATAAAGCAGAATGAGGTTATGTGTCAGGGAAGGCATTGTAAGATGTACGAGAAGTGTGAAAAGCCTCCATTATTTGTGCATTAAGCTGCTGTATACAGAAACCAAAGCTGGGAAAAGCTTTTTGAATTCTACTGTCCAGGGCATTGTGTTAACTGGGTGGAATCTATTTAAAATCTATTTTTTGTTTACTGTTGCCTTAAGGGGAGTGTAACTGGAAGTCAGAATAATTAGGGATTTTTAGGAGTTATTATAATATCAATTTGTAGACCTATGTATGTGTTTGAAATCTTTTCTTTTGTTAATGAATGTTTAATTTAGTTTTCTAAAAATCTCTGAAGTTGTGATAAACTTATTACTTCTGAATTCAGGGCACAGATCGCGAAATAAAATACAAATTGCAAAACCATTGTGACCACGTGATCAAGTTTTCCTCGTGGGTTTGATCTGCCTGGCACACATCATCTGCCACGTTGTAACAGATCGCTGACCAACATTGGCTTCTGGCTCCAGTTGCTTCAGTTTTAAATTTCTCATCCTCGCGTTTAAATTCTTCCATGGCCTCTTCCCTTCCCATCTCTATCCAGCCCAGGAATGTGCTGGTATTTCCTGTCCCAGACCATAGAGTGAGTTCTGATGCCTGAGGCTATGCTGCCAACCACCATCATTAGGGCCCTTAATTGTGAGACCGGCAATGCAAAGGCCTGAAGACTATTTAGTTGGTAAGAAATGTTAATTTTACCTTGCAGTTTCTCTCTGGGCACAGTCAGATCCTTGAACCTGACTGAGCTTCCTGGCAGGAACCCCCAACAACATTTTGGGATGCCAGGGTATGTGGGTTCTTCATGGGTACAAATCTGATCTCTGAGAAATTTGCATGGCACTAAAGTAGTAGGGGCAGACAGTGGCATGGTATTAATGTCACTGGACTAGTAATCCAGAGGCCCAGACCAATGTTCTGGGAACACGGGTTCAAATTCTACCACAGCAGCTGGTGGAATTTGAATTCCAGTAATAATCTGGAACTGAAAAGCTAGTCTCAGTAATGGTGACCATGAAACCATTGTTGATTGTCGTAAAAGCCCATCTGGTTCACTAATGTACTTTGGGGAAGGAAATCTGCCGTCCTTACCTGGTCTGGCCTACATGTGACTCCAGACACACAGCAATGTGGTTGACTCTTAACTGCCCCCTGCAATGGTGTGGCAAGCCACTCAGTTCAAAGGCAATTAGGGATGGGCAACAAATGCTGGCCTCGCCAGTGATGCCCACATCCTATGAAAGAATAAAGAGGGAAAAAAAAACCCCAGATCTGCGCCTATCCCTCTGCCCTCATCTTCTGACCTGTGTACCTGGAAATAGACATTGAGGCAAAGAAAAATTGACCTACCTCTTGCATATCCATGTCCAGCACAGCACCATGAATCTGAATTTGTAGTCTGTTCCACCAAGTGTTGCAGAATGGAAGAATGAGTTGACATGTGTTGTGTGAAACAGAAACAATCGTAATGACTATGACGTGCACTTTACCTGAACTTAGATAAAAGACTAACCTGGAACCCAAATGCAGAGGGAATACATCCATGTATGTTCTATTTCAGCAGGACAACATGTTTAGTTCACGTGACCCAAGGAAGGTGACAGAGTCACTGGTTTCAAAATAATACATAATAATAAGAAAATGGGTGCCAAACACAGTGCTGCAGATATTCTGATGACAGTGCAAGTTTCCATACCAATTTGTACTTTAATATGAATGATTTATTACAGAGCATTACCTCAGGGAGGAGTAACCTTCACAGGAAAGGGTATGACGAGAGGGGGGATTACCCGAGGCATGGCTTCAGCATTTATTTATTGCAGAAAACAAAGGAAACAGATGATTATCAGAGAAAGCACACAAAAAATCAGTGTTTCAAAAATATTCAACATTTGTTGGTTACATACTGTGCAAAACGAAAATATGTGAATGATCAGAATTTATCTTTGGTGAGTAATTACAGCAGTCGGAGGTCCAAGTTGCTCTTGCTAGAATTATTGTGGCAGTGCATAGTATTCAGCTCAGGCTCCTGATGTGTATCTATGGTAAATAGCATCAACGTTTCTTCTTCCCAACAGAATACAATTTATTTACCCGTTAGGCCAAGAAGGGTCCTCCATTCTGAACTGATCCTAGCAACTTTCTACAGGCAGTTCTATCCACTATGCAGTTAAATTTAAATATATGTACTTCCAATGTGAAGGTTCTAATGACAGCATGTTCAGCAGTAGTAAAAATCTAAGTCAAATTAGGATATTTAATCCAATGCCTTTCATTCTGATTTACTCCTTTGCTCCTTTTTTCTCTGATTAACTGAACATTTATTGTCAATTTGACCACTATTGAATTATTTACTGGTTCTTGGACAACATGGGTTTAATTTTAGGGTCTGCAGGGGCTGGAAACAGAGTTGGAGGGGAGTTAAAAATAGCCCCACTGGCCAGTGTGCCAGTTCCCTGACTCCATCCCTTTTTTGCAGGCCATTTTTGCAGAGATAGAGTAAGAGTTGTGATGGGGGTGGTGGAGCTACCCACTTACAAACAACGGGTGGCCGACACAGCTTATGTGCCGCTTAAGGCTAATTAAAGGTGGCCTGGTTCATTGGGATTTCCCAATCAGCCAAATTCTGAAGGAGGTGGGAGCCAGTTTGGCTGCCTGGAGGTGATCTCCCCACAGAAGACTGGGAGCTTAGGGCTCCAGGCAGGCCTAGTAGCCCTTCCTGCATGTTTGGGTATTAGATACTTAGGTATTTAGATATTATGAAGTAATAGTACTCAAATTAAAAATGGAAGCTTCAAGCTCAGCACCCTTTAGCTCTTCCAGTACAGCTACAACAGTGGCACCTGCCCAGCAATGTTGAAAATTGCCCGGATATATCCTGTTCACAAAAAGCAGGACAAATCCAACCCGGCCAATTACTGTGCCATCAGTCTACTCTCAGTCAACAACCAAGTGATGGAAGAAGTCATTGATGGTGCTATCAAGCAACACTTATTCAGGAATAAACTGCTTACTGATGCTTAGTTTGAGTTCTGCCAAGACCACTCAGCTCCTGATCTCATTACAGCCTTGGTCCAAACATGGACAAAAGATCTGAACTCAAGAGGTGAGGTGGGAGTGACTACCCTCGACATCAAGGCAGCACTTGACTGAGTGTGGCATCAAGGAGCCCTAACAAAACTGAAGTCAGTGTGAATCAGGGAGAAATCTTCACTGGTTGGAGTCATACTTAGCGCAAAGGAAGAAGATCATGGTTGTTGGAGGGCAGTCATCTCTCTCCCAGGATATCGCTGCAGTAGTTCCTCAAGGTAGTGTCCTATGCCCAACCATCTTTAGCTGCTTCATCAATGACTTTCCCTCCATCTTAAGGTCAGAAATGGGGATGTTCGCTGATGATTGCAGTGTTCAGCACCATTCACAACTCCTCAGATACTGAAGTAATCCGTGTCCATATGCAGCAAGACTGGACAATATCCAGGCTTGGGCTGATAAGTGGCAAGTTACATTCATGCCACACAAATGTCAGGCAATGATCATTTCCAACAAGAGAGAATCTTACCATCTCCCCTTGACATTCAATGGCATTACCATCACGGAATCCCCCATTATCAACATCCTGGGGGTTACCATTGACCAGAAACTGAACTGGACCAGCCATTTAAATACTGTGGTTATAAGAGCAGGTCAAAGGCTGGTAATTATGCGGGGAGTAACTCACCTCCTGACTCCCAAAGGCCTGTCCACCCTCTACAAGGCACGAGTAAGGAGTGTGATGGAGTATTCTCCACTTGTCTGGATGAATGCAGCTCCAACAACACTCAAGAAGCTTGACACCATCCAGGACCAAGCAGCCTGCTTGATTGGCATTCCATCCACCACTTAAACGTTCACTTCCTCCTCCACCAATTCACAGTGGCAGCAATGTGCACCATCTACAAAATGCACTGCAGCTACTCACCAAGGCTCCTTTGACAGCTCCTTCCAAACCCACAACCTCTACCAGCTAGAACGACAAGGGCAGCAGGTGCATGGGAACACCACGAATGCAAGTTGCCCCTCCCACACACCATCCTGACTTGGTACTAAATCGCCATTCCTTCACTGCCAGTGTGTCAGGATCCTGGAACTCCCCCCACTAACAACACTGTGGGTGCACCTTCACCACACGGATGCACCGGTTCAAGAAGGCGGCTCACCACCACCTTCTCAATGGCAATTCGGGATGGGCAATAACTGCTGGCCTAGCCAGTGACATCCACATCCTGTGAAAGAATAAAACAAAGTTGGGCTACTCCACCCCCATACTGAGTGGTAACCTGGCTGAAAAATGCGTTTTTCAGTTTATATTTTTAAAAAGCTGGACAGAAATCGGCCCCTTTTGAAACACCCTCTCTCCTACTCACCTGCCATTGCAAGCTGCTGCTCCTTTCAAGCTGAAAGGCCTCTGAGTGGCCCTCCAGCTTCAAGAGCTCACCCGCTGTCCTTAATTGGACAACGAGCCTGCCCTTTGGCAATTAATGGGCTGTCCTGAGGAAAACCCCATTGAATGACTGTTTGTCACAGAGTGCAGGCTTCTGACCCACATTTCAGCCTGAAGGTGGGTTTCAGAAGTCTGCAGGGATAATCCTGCCCCTAGTTTTTTCATGATCTGAATCGCCCGGTGACATGTGATGGGAGAATCCTTCGGTCATTACTTACGATGTTTAAGACTTCACTCAAAATATCAAACACAAACATTTATAAAGTTGTGCCGTATAGTGAACAGAGGAATTTTAACCCCTTCATCCTTTGTGATGAAATTAACTGTTGAGGAATTGGCAAAACGAGGGGGTAAAATTCAAGCAAATGGGGTAACAGCAGATTGACTGCTGCTTGACCTTCCTTTTGACTAAATTTCACTACTCTGTGTTGGGTCACTGTCAAATTTGAATTTTACCGCCAAAGTCTCTATGAACTAATTCTAGATGCTTTACAAAGAATTTTCTTTTTCTCTTCCAGTTTTCTAAAGGTGTGGTTTATCTAAATCAATACCTAGCCTGAAGTGTTTTTTTAAATCTTGGGCATTCTGAATGATCATTGAACAAGAGCAACCAGTTCAAAACTATAATTTAGCAATGAAAAGCTACCCCTCATAATGAGGTGGTCGTATTTATTGATCCATCAGATTTATTGAGCTTTAAGTGTCTGTGGGGGATCGGTTAGCTCGGATGGCTGGTTTGTGATGCAGAGTGATAGTAACAGCACAGGTTCAATTCTGTACTAGCTGAGGTCATCTGTGAAGGCTCCACCTTCTCAACCCCACCCCTTGCCTGAAGTGTGGTGACCCTCAAGTTAAACTCACTACCAGTCCCCTTTCTTTCTAATGAGAGAGCAGCCTGTGGTCCTCTGGGACTACAGCAACTTTCACTTCCACATCAAAAAAAGTGCCTAAAAGCCACACATCACCTGTACACTTCCAACTGTATAAAATATTGGCTGCCTAAAGGGTGAGAAGTAAGTTTTACCACTCACCGTTCTCTTTGGTTTTAGTTTCTGAAGAAATCTCTTAAAAGTGAGTCAGCACAAGCATGTGGGTAGACAGCAGGCACAATTACTCAATAAATAATTATCACCTGAAGTGAATGCTTTGGATGATTTGTTTTAGATGAGAAGAGTTTGAGTCATTGTGCAATATTTACAAGAACATTAACCAGTAAAAAGCCCCATTGGAACTGAAGTACACAACACCAGCCTTCTTAAATATCACATTAGCAACTTTACTATTCATGAGTCGAGCTGCTGGTAAACTTAATTTATTTTTGCATTGTATCTCATTTCTGGTTAAAAGTACTTAGGCTCTTTTTAAGAGCGATGATTACTGAAGCATTGCCACTTTAATTAAACAATCTTGATTATAATCACTCTTTCAGCAATCACAACATTGTCACGATGCCACCATTGGAACAGTGGCAGTGCAGCTCAGTGCCTACTTATTGTGATGAGTGTGTATTCAAATGAGAGACAAGGGGCAACCTCCACTGCTCTCTGACATGAGGCAATTACAATTCTCTGTGAACTGCTTGGGGGAGTTGAGGATTATAACAGTTTCATATCTTTTTCAGATTTGAAAACATTGGACACTTTTTTTATGGTTTGTGACAAAGACCCAGGGCTGTGAGGAAAAATAGCAGCTTGTTCATGTGGGAGGGGCTACTTTTTTCTCTGTGTTTGGCCTGTGTTTTCTGTGTGGCGCAATCAATATTGCAAATTGGTTGCATGTGTCAGCCTTTGCTCACGGAGGAGCATGCTCTTCAGGCCCCACTCCAGAGGCTTGAGCATGTAAAATCTAGGTGCAGTCCTTTGGATGAGATGTTAAGCCAAAGCCCTGTCTGCCCTCACAAGAAGCTGGCTAACCTTCTGCTGCCACATGCACTGCCACTTCCCAATCACCAACCCCAGGATCTCAATTTCTTCCTCCTCTTGAGAATGAGAAGAGCTTAAGGGCAGATTGAAAGCCAGATTCCTGCAGCCTTCCTTTCTCTTTCAGGACTATGACCCAGTGACAGTGAAGGAATGGCGACACACTTCCAAGTCAGGATGGTGTGTGTGGCTTGCAGTGGACCTTGCAGGTGGTGGTGCACCTTGTCCTTCTAAGAGTAGAGTTCAGGGGTTTGAAAGGTGCTGTCAAAGGACCTTTGGTTAGTTACTGCAGTGCATCTTGTAGATGGTACACACTGCTGTCACTGTGCATCAGTAGTGAAGGGATTTAAGGTACTCCAGGTAGATTCACCTGTTCAACAGTTTGTCAGAAAACACAGACCCACAAGTTTAGAATCTGTGTGAAGCCAACATTTGGGAGTATAAATCTGGTGTGAAGGCCCAAACTGACTCAGAATGAAGAGGAACAAGATTCAATCTTTCAAAGTCTCACTACACTTCATTCTGGAGCAAGTTCGCTCTGATTCTGGTTTCAGGCTACATTTATACTACAATTGCACTACCATGTAAATCAAAACCATTAACTGACCCAACAGTTGTAGTGTTCCAAGGATTGTCAAAATTGGAAGCAGCTATTCCATAAAGTCCCGGCTGTTAAAATGTCACTAAGTGAGTGTGATGAGTGCCAACCTTAGTGTGCTTGAATTCCATTGATTGTACCGAGCTTGCCATTCTTCTTGTTAGAGTTTGAGATTAATGACAGGTCAACTCTCTATATTCAAGAGATGTCTTTTGTATATTTAGAATAGATCAATGCCAGGCATTGCAATATAAGAACGACAGAGTTGTGATAATCTAATACAGCATGAAGCATTAGGGAGAACATTAGAGGTCTGGTTGAAGTCTGATAAGTGGCTTGGCAGAACATGTTACATTTCAGTAGAATAGTAGTTGCTATGAGAGTAAAAATTATAGACAGATAAACATTGTCAATGTTTAACCTTCTAAGAAAATATGTCCTTTGCAGCACTCAAAATATGCACAGAACTGCTATCAAAGAGCATCTGTGAAAAAAATCTGCAACTGAATCAAGTTTTTTGCACTGAATGTAGTATAAATGAACACCTTCTGATTCAATATAAAGGATTCAAATCTTAATTTTTAATGCATGACTACCACTGCAGTCCCAAAAGGTTAATAGGAAACTCAGGATTAGTCACTACTCCCTGCTGAGCAAGTGGACAAATTCTACCTTTGGCTTAGATTGGTTAGAATCTGAAGTTCAAATATGCAGGCTAAAACAGCAAGTAGAGGAATAGTTTTCTCTCATTCATCAGGGATTTTTAAAAAATGCATTAGACTGTTAACACATAGCCTGGATACCATTAATGTAAAAAGCCCATTCAACAACCAGATCTACCTCTGTTGCTGTAGTTACTGCCATGGATATTTGCCAGTTGATGCAGGATAGAAAAAGCTTTTAGGCAAAGCTTTTAGTGGGGCACTAACAATGGTACTGTCATTGTGAAAAGGGATGTTTTGTCTATCCTTGGGAGGAGAGTATATGTACTTTCCTAAGAGATCAGCACACATTATTCTAAAATTGTCCAAATTGGGCAAATTCTTATATCCGCAAATAAATCAGAACATGCAATTTAGGCTCCTTTTTTTCTTTTCTTTAGGGTTTTTTTTGTCTTTTATCCCTAAAATAAATCCCTTTAATTGAAATATATGAAGATATTATTCAAATAGTTTCGAACAAAATACACTTTAAAGCATTCAATTACTTTTTTTTATATTTAGCTTTCCATATCTCAGCTGCCACTCAGAGGAAAAGTTGTCCTATGCCCACCATGTCACTCCGCATCAGACACTAATACAAACCAGAGAAAGAGAACACAGATTTAAGTTTTTGCATAAGAGATGTTGGGAGAATGTGAGGAAGAATGTTTTTACGCAGCGAGTGGTAATGACCTGAAACTCATGCCCACGAGGGTAATGGAAATGGAGACGATCGACGATTTCAAAAAGAAATTGGGTGGACCCTTGAGGGAAATAAACTTGCAGGGCTATGGGCATAGAGCAGAGGAACGGGACTGACTGGATTGCTCTACATAGAACCGGCATGGTCTCAATGGGCTGAATGGCCTCCTTCTGTGCTGTTATTACTCTATGACTCAATAATGTACATTTCAGAAAAAGTGTAAAGTATAAAGAAGCACATTACATGAACATGCCTTCATTCAAAGTAAATAGCATAAATAATTATATCTCATTCCCATATTCCAGCAAGATACACAAGCAACAGAAACAATTTTGTACAGGTTGGTCAGAAGAAGTATTGGAAATACAAATGATTACAGCTTATGAACGATATACTTTCACTCAGAAATTTCAATGACAGAAGTAAATGAGGGGACTTGTTAACTCAAGGACAAATTGGAGGCTAACAATTCTACAGAGCAACCTAACAGCAAGCTATGAGCTGACCTTATGCAGACTGGAAAAATACTGTTGTATGCCAGCTCCAAAACACAAAGCAAATTAAGCCTGAGTGGCAATAGAAGTTGGCCTTTTGCAATGTATTCAGGCTGCACAGGTTTAGCATTCACACAAGGCTGAAATCACTTCACGCTGTCACTGAACTTGGAGTATAGATCATGTGTGAAAGTCCAATCTGACTCTGAAATGAAGTGGATTTAAATTCAAATTTAAATTAATTTTCCATACCCCAATTCTAAAATATATACAGCTTTAGGAAGACTGAAAGACTGCATGCAACTATTCTGAAAATTAGATGCGAAAAGTTCTCTGGAAAGCTTGAATAGCTCCAGCTCTGGCTTAATTGAATCCTATTAATCATATGAATTGGTAATTGTACTGGAACACGCTTCACCAAAGGTTGTGCAATGATAGTTTACACCTGCAATTCTGGTGAGTTCTTTTAATATCTCAACTACACTATTGTATAGAGGAATTGGCTGGAGATCTTACATGTCTTCACAAGTAGAGAAAAAAGTAGAGAGAAAGCCACGCCTGTTGTACGCCAGCTAATGTTCAACAAAGCGGCTGCATTAATAGAGATCTGGAAACAGATGAAAGCAGATTTCCTCTTGACTGGAGATGGTTGTGAAGCTCTTGGAAATGGGGAAGATGAAAGCAGAAAGAGAAAGTAAGCCACTCAAAGGATAAATCTCCAGCCTAAACAGGCTTTCCTGAGTTAAAAGCAAATAAGGAACTGCCACAAAAGATAAAGTGACATGAAGGTAAGTTCCGCACTTTTGTTTGTGTGGCCAGCAGGGAGCAGGAGTTAAAATACCTTGGGACCTGTTTTCTACTACAATCTGTGAATTAAAATTGGAGCCACACTGAGCAGTGTTTTTACATTTAATATCAGGTTGTGAGAGTCACAGGGATGATGTAAGAAAAATACTGAGGTGTCTCATCCGGAGACCCAGTCACTACACAACAATTTCAAGAGGCAACTTTTTATGTATTAGTCAGAGGGCAAGATTTTCCCTTCGGCGGGTGGGCCCAGAGGGCGGGCCTGGGACTGACTGCAAAACCGTCTGCCGCTCACGAAATGGACCCCCGCCCGTGATTTCATGCTGGTTGGCCCCAGCCAGCGTGAAACATGTGCTGAGAACCTTGGTGCTGCCAGGGTGGAGGAGGAAGGAGTGCGAGCACTAAAGTCTGCACATGTGTGGGGGGTTGCGCACTGAAAGCTCCCTGAAGGCAGAGAGCTGCCTCAGGGAGCTGAAGAATTTTACAATGAAAAATAAAGATTTTAAAAATAAGGGAAACATGTCCCCAACTGTGACTCAGTCACATGAACAGGGGCATATTAAAAATTATGTTTAAACATTTTTTTAAAATTACTGTTGGAAACCTCATCCCGCCCGTGGATGAGATTTCCTAAAAAAGTGCAAAGGTCGCCTGGCCTATTCACAGGCCCGTAAGGTTGGATGGGGAGCGAAAAATACAAATCAATCGCTAGTTTAATGGCCTTAATAGGCTTCTTAATTGTCGGTGGGTGTGCTGCCGACCCTCAAGCGCACATGCCTACCGACTGAAATATCACGTGAGTGCATGATGACATCGGGATGCTCACCCAGCATCATCGCGCACTATTTTACTCACAATCGGGTCGGGCGCAAGCACGCCCGACGAACGTAAAATTCTGCCCTGAGTGTGTAACTGATGTTTCATTGTGGAAACCACTCCAAATTGACCTGAGCATAATAAATAAATTGAAAATCATGACATCCTAACATCATTGATGAGAGAAAGTAGCTTTGACAGGTTTCTTTTTATGTTTCAGACAAAAGATTTTCAATTTATATTTTACAGAGGTACCATCAAGCATCTTTTGTAAAGCCAAAACCAATATCTTTTTGTTTCTTTTTATTCAATTGCCAGATGTGGCATTTGCTGGAAAGTCCAGCATTCATTGCCCATTCAATGAGAAGGTGTTCGTGTGTTTCCTTCTTGAATTGCTGCAGTCCATGTGGTCTAACATCCACAGCACTGTTAAGGAGGGAGTTTCAGGATTTGGCCCAGTGATGATTAAGAAGGAAGAATATACTTCCAAGTCAGGATGGTGTGTGACTTGAAAGGGAGTTTGCAGGTGGTGGTTCCCACGTGCTGCCCTTGATCTTTATTATATTCATTCATGGGATGTGGGTGTCACTGGCTAGGCCAGCATTTATTGCCCATCCCTAATTGCCCTTAAGAAGGCGGTGGTGAGCTGCCTCCTTGAACCACTGCAGCCCATGTGGTGTAGATACACCAACTGTGCTGTTAGGGAGGGAATTCCAGGATTTTGCCCAGTGACAGTGAAGGAATGGCAATATATTTCCAAGTCAGGATGGTGAGTAGTTTGGAGGGGAACTTCCAGGTGGCGGTGTTCCCATGCATCTGCTGCCTTTGTCCTTCTAGATGGTAGTGGTCGTGGGTTTGGGAGGTGCTGTCTATGGAGGCTTGGTGTGTTGCTGCAGTGCATCTTGTAGATGGTACACACTGCTGCCACTGTGCATCAGTGGTGGAGGGAATGAATGTTTGTGGATGTGGTGCCAATCAAGTGGGCTGCTTTGTCCTGGCTCGTGTCAAGCTTCTTGAGTGTTGTTGGAGCACTCATCCAGGCAAGTGGAGAGTTTTCCATCACACTCCTGACTTGTGCCTTGTAGATGGTGGACAGGCTTTGGGGAGTCAGGCAGTGAGTTACTTGCTACAGGATTCCTAGCCTCTGACCTACTCTTGTAGCCACAGTATTTATATGGCTAGTCCAGTTCAGTTCTGATCAATGGTAATACTCAGGGTGTTGATACTGGGGGGATTCATCGATGGTAATTCCATTGAATGTCAAGGGACGATGGTTAGATTCTCTCTTGTTGGAGATGGTCATTGCCTGGCACTTGTGTGGCATGAATGTTACTTGCCACTTGTCAGCCCAAGCCTGGATATTGTCCAGGTCTTGCTGCATTTGGATATGGACTGCTTCAGTATCTGATGAGTCGCAAATGGTGCTGAACATTGTGCAATCATCAGCGAACATCCCCACTTCTGACCTTATGATGGAAAGAAGGTCAATGATGAAGCAGCTGAAGATGGTTGGGCCTCAGACACTATCCTGAGGAACACTTGCAGTGATGTCCTGGAACTGAGGTGTTTGACCTCCAACACCCACTACCATCTCCCTTTCTGCTAGACATGACTCAAACCAGCAGAAAGTTTTCTCCCTAATTCCCATTGACTCCAATGTTGCTGGGGTGCCTTGATGCTACAATCATTCAAATGCTGCCTTGATGTCAAGGGCAGTCACTCTTACCCCACCTCTAGAGTTCAGCTCTTATGTCCATTTTTGAACCAACGCTGTGATGAGGTCAGGAGCTGAGTGGCCCTGGTGGAACCCAAACTGAGCATCAGTGAGCAGGTTATTGCTAAGCAAATGCCGCTTGATAGCACTGTTGATGACCCCTTCCATCACTTTACTGATGATCTAGAGTAGACTGATGGGGCGTTAATTGGCTGGGATGGATTTGTCCTGCTTTTTGTGAACAGGACATAACTGGGCAATTTTGCACATTGCTGGGTAGATACCAGTGTTGTAGCTGTACTGGAAAAACTTGGCTAGTGGCGTGGAAAGTTCTGTAGCACAAGTCTTCAGTACTATTACAAGAATATTGTCAGGGCCCATAGTCTTTGCAGTATCCAATGCCTTCAGCCTTTTTTTGATATCACGTGGAGTGAATCTGAAGATTGGCATTTGTGATGCTGGGGAGCTCCGGAGGAGGCCAAGATGGATCATCCACTCGACACTTCTGGCTGAAGACCGTTGCAAATGTTTCAGCCTTATCTTTTGCACTGATGTGCTGGGCTGCCCCATCATTGAGGACGGGGAAATTTGTGCAGCCTCCTCCTCCAGTGAGGTGTTTAATTGTCCACTACCATTCACAATTGGATGTGGCAGGACTGCAAAGCTTAGATCTGATCTGTTAACTGTGGAATCACTTAGCTCTGTTTATCACTTGCTCCTTATGTTGTATGGCACACAAGTAGTCCTGTGTTATAGCTTCACCAGGTGGACACCTTATTTTTAGCTATGCCTGGTGCTGCTTCAGGCATGCCCTCCTGCATTCTTCATTGAACTAGGGTTGATCCCTTGGCTTGCTGGTAATGGTAGAGTGGGGGATATGCCGGGCCATGAGGTTACAGATTATGGTTGAGTACAATTCTGCTGCTGCTGATGGCCCACGTGCTTCTTGGTTGACCAGTCTTGAGTTGTTAGATTTGCTCGAAATGTATCCCATTTAATACTGTGGTAGTGCCACACAACACAATGGAGGGTGTCCTCAATGTGAGGTTGGGATTTTATCTCTTTATACAGTGATCACTCCTGCTGATACTGTCATGGACAGATGCATCTCCAGCAGGTGGGTTGTTCAGGATGAAGTGAAGTATATTTTTCCCTCTTGTTGGTTCCCTCACCACCTGCCGCAGACCGAGTCTAGCAGCTATGTCCTTTAGGACTTGGCCAGCTCAATCAGTAGTGGTGCTACTGAGCCACCCTTGGTGACGGACATTGAAGTCCCCCACCCAGAGTACATTCTGCACCCTTGCCATCCTCAGTGCTTCCTCCAAGTGGTGTTCAACATGGAGGAGTACTGATTCATCGCTAAGCGGGGTGCGGTACAAGGTAATCAGTAGGAGGTTTGCTTGCTTGTGTTTGACCTGAGACTTCATGTGGTCCAGAGTCGATGCTGAGGACTCCCAGGGCAACTCCCTCCCGGCTGTATATCACTGCGCCACCATCTTTGCTGGGTCTGTCCTGCTGGTGCGACATATCCAGGGATTGTGATAGTGATGTCTGGGACATTGTAAGTATGACTATGTCACGCTGTTGCTTGACTAGTCTGTGAGACAGCTCTTCCAATTTTGGCACTAGCACCCAGATGTTAGCAAGGAGGACTTTGCAGGATCAACAGGGCTGAGTTTGCTGTTGCTGTTTCCGGTCCCTAGGTCGATGCCGGGTGGTCCATCTGGTTCCATTCCTTTTAGACTTTTTAATGGATTGATACAATTGAGTGACTTACTAGGCAATTTCAGATGGCATTTAAGAGTCAGCCACATGCAGTGGATCTGAAGCCACATGTAGGCCAGACCAGGTAAGGACAGCAGATTTCCTTCCCTAAAGAGCACTAGTGAACCAGATGGGTTTTACGACAACTAACAATGGGTTCATGGTCATCATTAGAATTTTAATTCCAGAATTTTATTGAATTCAAATTTCACAATTTGCTATGGTGGGATTTGAACCCGGGTCCCCAGAGCATTACCCTGGGTCTCTGGATTAATAGTCCAGCAACAATAGCGGTAGAGGTTGCATGTTTGGGAGATGTGTCTAAGAAGCCTTGATGAGTTGCCGCGTGCATCTTACAAATGGTACATACTGTAGCCACAGTACACCCATGATGGATGGGCTGCTGATTGAGAGCAATTAGGGATGGCCAATGATCACAGAATCTTAACGGCTCAGAAGGAGGCCATTCGGCACATCGTGTCTGCACTGGCTCTCCAATGAGCACTATGACCAAGTGCCATTATCCTGTCTTTTTCCTATACCCCTGCACCTTGGTTCTCTTAAAATAATCATCTAATGCCCTCTTGAATGCCTCAATTGAACCTGCCTCCACCACACTTCCAGGCAGTGCATTCCAGACCCGAACCACCTGTGTGAAAAAGTTTTTTCTCACATCACATTTGCTTCTTTTGCAAATCACTTTAAATCAGTGTCCTCTCATTCTTGATCCTTTTACAAGTGGGAACAGCTTCTCCCTATCTACTCTGTCCATCCCTCATCATAATTTTGAAAGCTTCTATCAAGTCTCCTCTCAGCCATCTCCTCTCCTAGGAAAACAGCCCAAACTTCACCAATCTATCCTCATAGTTGAAGTTTCTCATCTCTGGAACCATTCTTGTAAACCTCTTCTGCACTCTCTCCAATGTATTCACATCCTTCCCTCTCCAATGTATTCACATCCTTCCTATAACATGGTGCCCAGAACTGTACATAATATTCCAGCTGAGGTCTAACGAGGGTCTTATATAAATTCAGCAGAACTTCCCTGCTCTTGTACTCTATGACCCCATTAATAAAGCCCAGGATACTATATGCTTTATTAACAGCTTTCTCCACCTGTCCTGCTACCTTCAATGATCTATGCACATATACACCCAGGTCTTTCTGCTCCTTCTACTCCCTTAAAAATTCCGCCCCTTACTTTATATTGCCTGTTCATGTTCTTTCTACCAAAATGCATCACCTCACACTTCGCCACATTGAACTTCATCTGCCACCTATCTGCCCACTCCATCAACTTGAGTTTCACACCGTCCTCCTCGCAGCTCACAACACTCCCAAGCTTCGTATCATTCGCAAACTTTAAAATTGTCCCCTGCACACCAAGACCTAGATCATTAATATATATCAGGAAAAGCAAGGGTCCCAATACTGACCCCTGGGGAACTCCACTACAAACTTTCCTCCAGCCCGAAAAACATCCATTGACCATTACTTTCTGTTCCCTATTTTTCAGCCAATTTTGTATCCAACTTGCTACTGTCCCTTTTATTCCATGAGCAATAACTTTTCTCACAAGTCTGTTGTGTAGCACTGTATCAAATGCCTTTTGAAAGTCCATGTACACCATGTCAACAGCATTACCCTCATCAACCTTTTCTGTTACCTCTTCAAAAAACTCCAGCAAGTTAGTTAAACATGATTTCCCCTTTAGAAATCCATGCTGGCTCTTCCCTTTCAACCCATATTTTTCCATGTGACTATTCATTCTATGCCAAATAATTGTTTCTAGAATCTTACCGCTGAAGTTAAACTGACTGGTCTGTAATTGCTGGGCTTATCCTCACATCATTTTTTGAACAAGGACATAATGTTTGCAATTCTCCAGTCCTCTGGCACCACCCCTGAGTCTAGGGAAGACTGAAAGATCATGGCCAGTGCCCCTACAATTTCTACTCTCATTTCCTTCAATATCTTTGGGTGCATCTCATCTGGTCTTTGTGCCTTGTCAACTTTAAGTACCAACAGTCTACTCAACGCTTCCTCCTTATCAATTTTGAACATTTCTAGTGACAGAGTTTCCTCTTCTGTCACCATGACCTGGGTAGCATCTACCTCCTTGGTAAAGACGAATGCAAAGTAAATACCTCAGCCATGGCCCCTTCATCCATGTGTAAATTCCTTTTTAGGTCCCTAATCGGCCCTGCTCCTCCTTTTACCACACTTTTATTATTGTATGCTTATAGAAAACTTTGAGATTCCCCTTTATGTTGGCTGCCAGTCTTTTCTCATAATCCCTCTTCGCTTCTCTAATATACTTCTTCACCTCCCCTCTGAGCCTTCTGTATTCCTCTTGGTTCTCAATTGTATTTTCTACCTGACACCTGTCATAAGTGCACTTTTTCTTCTTTATCTTAATTTCAATCTCCTTTTTCATCCTGGGAGCTCTGCACTTGTTTACCCTACCTTTCCCTTTCGATGGAATGTACCTTGACTGTGCCCGAACCAATATTTTTTTGAAGGTAGCCCATTGTTCAACTACAGTTTCCCTGCCAATCTTTCGTTCCAATCTATCTGGCCCAGCTCTGTTCTTGCCCCATCAAAGTTGGCTCTTGTCCAGTTAATTATTTTTACTCTGGGTTGCCTATCGTCATTTTCTATCATCATCCTAAAACATACAGTACAATGATCACTGTCTCCTAAATGTACCCCCACTTGATCTACTTGGCCACCTCATTTCCAAGAACCAGGTCCAACAGTGCGTCTTTTCTTGTTGGTTTGGACACATACTACTATAGAAAATTCTCCTGAACACAATCAAGATATTTTGCCCCTCTCCACCCTTTACACTACCACTGTCCCAGTCTACATTTGGATAATTAAAGACCCCATTATAACTACTCTATAATGCCTCCCTGTAATATCTCTCTGTAATTTCCCTGCAGATTTGTTCTTCTATGTCCTTCTCGCTATTTGGTGGTCTATAGACTACACCGAGCAATGTAATTGCACCTTTTTGTTCCTTAGCTCTAGCCAAATTGATTCTGTCCTTGAACCGCCTGAGACACCCTCTTTCTCCAGCACTGCAATGCTGTCTCTAACCAATACCACCACCCGTCTTCCTTTCCTTTCTTTCCTATTTCTTTTGAACACCTTGTACCAGGAATATTTAACACCCAGTTCTGCCCTTCCTTGAGCTGGGTTTCTGTTATCGCAACAATATCATGTTGGCAATCTGCGCCTGTAACTCTCCAATCTTATTTACTATACACTGTTCATTCACATACACATATAGTAACCCTGATTTAGATTTTGCTACTTTCTCCCTTGCCCCAACTTTACCTGTTTACTTACAATTCTCTGCACTAGTGCTATCTGTCCCTCCCAGTATTTTGTGCACCCTGATATTCCTCTCCAATATTTTTTCTTGGTTCCCACACCCCTGCTGAATTAGTTTAAAGTCCTCTCAACAGCACTAGCAAAATACCCCGCAACGAACTCAGTCCCAGCTCTGTTCAGGTGCAACCCATCTGGTTTGTACAGGCGCCATCTCTCCCAGAGCTAGTCCCAGTGTCCCAGGAATCTAAAGACCTCCCTCCTGCACCATCTTTCCAGCCACACATTCATCTGCCTTATCCTCCTATTTCTGTACTCGCTGGCACGTGGCATTGGGAGCAATCCAGAGATTATTACATTAGAGGTCCTGTTTGCTAATTTTCTACCTAGCTCCCTAAATTCTGATTGCAGGACCACATCCCCCTTCCAACCTCATTGGCCCCAATGTGGACCACGACCTCTGACATCCTTGACGCTGGCACCAGGGAGGCAACATACCATCCTACGGCCACAGAAACGCCTGTCTGTTCCCCTAACTAATGAATCCCCGATCACTATAGCTCTTCCTTTCTTCTTCTTCTTCCCCTCCTGTAAAGCCGAGTTGCTCGTGGTGCCACAAACATGGCTCTGACTGCACTCCTCTGAGGAGCCAGCGCCCTCACCAGCTTCCAAAACAGAAAACTGATTTGTGAGCAGGACCCCAGGGGACTCCTGCACTACCTGCCTACTTTTGTTGGACAGCCTGGTGGTCACCCATTCCCTCTCTGTCTCCAGGCGCTTAAGCTGCAGTGTGACCACCTCTCTGAATGTGCTATCCACGTAGCTCTCAGCCTCGCGGATGTGCCACAGTAACGCCAGTTGCAGCTCGAGCTCTGAAACCCAGAGCTCAAGTTTCTGCAACTGATAGCAGTTGTCTAGGACACCGGTAGCATCCGTGACTTTGCACATATTACAGGACACACATTCCTGTTATAAATGCTGACTTTCTCAGCAATGCCAATACCCCAAGAAAGAAATTTTAAAAATGGGAGTTGTTTTGTCCTGGTTGGTGTCAAGTTTTTTGAGTGCTATTGGTGCAGCACTTATCCAGAGAAGTGGGGAGTATTCCATTGCACTCCTGACTTGTGCCTTGTAGATGGCCTGCTCTTGTGGCACAGTATTTATGTGTCTGGTCCAGTTCAGTTTCTAGATAATGGTGATTTCCCAGGACGTTGATGTTGGAGAGTTTGACAATGATAATGTCAAAGACAAGGGGAGACATTTAGACTCTCTTTTGTTGAAAATGGCATTGCCCAGCGACAGTGAAGGAACGGTGATATATTTCCAACTAAGGATGGTGTGTGACTTAGAGGGGAACTTGCAGTGATGGTGTTCCCATGCATCTGCTGCCCTTGTCCTTCTAGGTGATAGAGGTTTTGGATTTGGAAGATGTTGTTGAAAGAGCCTTGGTGAGTTGCTGGAGTGCATCTTGTAGATGGAGGGAGTGAATGTTTAAGGCTGTGGATGGCATGGCAGTCAAGCGGGCTGCTTTGTCCTAGATGGTGTTGAGCGGGAAGTTTCCATTGCACTCCTGACTTGTGCCTTGTAAATTGTGGACAGGCTTTGGGAGTCAGATGGTGAGTTACTCGCCACAGAATTCCCAGCCTCTGATACGCTCTTAGAGTCAAAGTATTTATATAGCTGGCCCAGTTCAGGTTCTGGTCAATCATAATCCTCTGAATGTTGATGGTGAAGCATTCAGCAATGGTAATGCTGTTCAGTATCAAGGTGAGATGGTTGGATTCTCTCTTGTTGGAGGAGGTCATTGTCTGGTACTTTTGTGGTGCAAATGTTATTTGCCACTTCTCAGCCCAAGACTGAATATTGTACAGGTCTTACTGCATATGGGCACAGACTACTTCAGTATCTGAGGAGTCACAAATGGTGCTGAACATTGTTCATCAGCGAACATCCACACTTCTGACCTTATGATGGAGGGAAGGTCATTGATGAAGCAGCTGAAGATGATTGGTCCTAGGACAGGACCCTGCGGAACTTCTACAGTGATATCCTGGAGCTGAGATGTTTAGCCTCCAACAACCACAACCATCTTCCTTTGTGCTGGTTATGACTCCAACCAGAGAAGAGCTTTCCCTCTGATTCCCATTGACTTTAATTTAACTAGGGCCCCTTAGTGCAGAACTCAGTCAAATGCTGTTCCTGCCCCATGGAACTCATTTCTTGCTATCTTGACTCCATTCTTTCTCCTCCTGTCCAGTCCCTTCCCACCTACATCCACGATTCCTCTGACACCCTACATCATATCAACAATTTCCAGTTCCCTGGCCCCAACCGCCTCCTCTTTACCATGGACGTCCAATCCCTCGACACCTCCATCCCCCACCAGGATGGTCTGAGGGCTCTCTGCTTCTTCCTCAAACAGAGGCCCAAACAATCCCCATCCACCACAACTCTCCTCTGTCTGGCTGAACTTGTTCTCTCACTGAACAATTTCTCCTTAAACTCCTCTCACTTCCTCCAAATAAAAGGTGTGGCTATGGGTACCCGCATAGGCCCCAGTTATGCCTATCTCTTTATGGGTATGTGGAACATTCCTTGTTCCAGTCCTACTCCGGCCCCCTCCCACAACTCTTTCTCCGGTACATCGATGACTGCTTCGGTGCTGCTTCATGCTGTTGTCTGGACCTGGAAAAATTTATTAATTTTGCTTCCAATTTCCACCCCTCCATCATTTTCACATGGTCCACCTCTGACACTTCCCTTCCCTTCCTTGACCTTTCTGTCTCAATTTCTGTGATAGACTGTCCACTAATATTCATTACAAGCCTACCGACTCCCATAGCTACCTTGACTACAGCTCCTCACACCTCACTTCCTGTAAGGACTCCATCCCATTCTCTCAGTTCCTTCGCCTCCGTCACATCTGTTCTGATGATGCCACTTTCAAAAACAGTTCCTTTGACATGTCTTCCTTCTTCCTTAACCGAGGTTTTCCACCCACAGTGGTTGACAGGGCCCTCAACTATGTCCGGCCCATCTCCCGAGCATCTGCCCTCACACCTTCCTCTCCCTCCCAGAACCATGATAGGGTCCCCCTTGTCCTCACTTATCACCCCACCCGTGTTCAAAGGATCATCCTCCGCCATTTCCGCCAACTCCATCATGATGCCACCACCAAACACATCTTCCCTTCACCGCCCCCCCCCCACCCCGGCGGCATTCCGCAGGGATCATTCCCTCCAGGACACCCTGGTCCACTCCTCCATCACCCCCTACACCTCAACCCCCTCCAAAGGCACCTTCCCATGAAACTGCAGAAGGTGCAACACCTGCTCCTTTACTTCCCCTCTCCTCACCGTCCAAGGGCCCAAACACTCCTTTCAAGCGATGCAGCATTTCACTTGCACTTCCCTCAATTTAGTCTACTGCATTCGCTGCTCCCAATGCGGTTTCCTCTACATTGCAGAGACCAAACGCAGACTGGGTGACCGCTTTGCGGAACACCTTTAGTCTGTCCGCAAGCATTACCCAGACCTCCCTGTCGCTTGCCATTTCAACACTCCACCCTGCCCTCATGCCCACATGTCCGTCCTTGGCCTGCTGCAATGTTCCAGTGAAGCCCAACGCAAACTGGAGGAACAGCACCTCATCTTCCGACTAGGCACTTTACAGCCTTCCGGACTGAATATTGAGTTCAACAACTTTAGATCATGAACTCTCTCCTCTATCCCCACTCCCTTTCCGATCCCCCTTTTTTCCAATAATTTATATAGATTTTTCTTTTCCCACCTATTTCCATTATTTTTAAATATATTTCCATCCATTGTTTTATCTCTACCTTTTAGTCTATTTCGATCCCTTCCCCCCACCCCACTCCCACTAGGGCTAAGTGTATCTTGCTCATCCTGTTTTCCACCCTTAATGTCACCTATTAGCACATTTCTTAGCTAATATCACCACCGTCAACACCTCTTTATGCTTTTGTCTATGACATCTTTGGCAATCTCCACCCAGCACTGGCCCTCTGTCCAGCTCTACTAGTCCCACCCCCCCTTAAACCAGCTTATATTTCACCTCTTCTATTTTTCCTTAGTTCTGTTGAAGAGTCATACGGACTCGAAACGTTAACTGTATTCCTCTCCGCAGATGCTGTCAGACCTGCTGAGTTTTTCCAGGTATTTTTATTTTCATTTTTGTTTTTGTTTCAGTCAAATGCTGCCTTGATATTAAGGACAGTCACTCTTGAGTTCAGCTGTTTCTTTCTCACATTTGAACCAGAGTTCTATTGCAGTCAGGAGCCAACTGGCCCTGGAGGAACTCAAACTGAGCATCGTTGAGTAGTTGATTTCTGCGTAAATGTCACTTGAAAGCACTGTCGACAACACCTTCCATTTCTTTGCTGATGATTGAGACTAAACTGATGGGGCGTTAATTGGCCAGACTGGACTTGTCCTGTTTTATTGTGGACAGGACACACCTAGGCAATTTTCTAAATTGTCAGGCAGATTCCAGATTCTAGAGCACAAGGCTTCAGCACTGACACCATAGCCTGTGCTTTGAAGTAAACCAAATTCCTGAACACTGACACCTGTGACGGTGGGGCCCTCAGGAGGAGGCTGAGATAAATCTTCCACCAGAGACTTCTGACAAGATGTTTTCAGAAGCTGCAGCCTTGCTTTTTCCACTCACATGCTGGACTTCCCATCATTGAGGAAAGGGGTGTTTGTGGACCCTCGACCTCCCAATTGAATTGTCTACCACAATTCATGACCTTACACTGCAGAACTGCAGAGCTTTGATCTGATCTGTTGGTTGTGGGATCACTTTGCTCTGCTTATTGCATGCTGCTTCTGCTGCTTAGCATGTATGTGGGTCCTGTATTGTAGTTTCACCAATTTGGCACCTCATTTTTATTTACGTCTGGTGCTGCTCCTGGCATGCAACAGGGTTGGTCCCCTGGTTTGATGGTTCTGGTTGTGCCAGACCATGAGGTTACAGATTGTGGTGGAACACAATGCTGCTGCTCATAGCCCATTGCACCTCATAGGTACCCGATTTTGAGCTGCTAGATCTGTCCTGAATCTATCCCATTTAGCACAGTGTGGTGTCATATGACATGATGGAGGGTGTCCTTAGTGTGAAAATGGGACTTTGTCTCCACAAAGATGGAAGAATGAGAGGTTATTTTATTGAAACATAAGATTCTGAAGGGGCTTGACAGGATGTTTCACCTCGTGGAGTAATCTCGAACTAGGGCCTTTCAAAATAAGGGGTTTCCCATTTAAGATGGAGATGAGGAGGAATTTCTTCTCTCAGAGAGTCCTTAATCTTTGGAATTCTCTACCCCAGAGAGCAGCGGAGGCTGGGTCATTGAATATATTCCAGGCTGAGACATATTTTCAATCTACAGGGGAATTGAGGATTATGGGGGTGGGAGTCAGGTAGCAAAGTGGAGTCAAGGCCACAATCAGATCAGCCATGATCTTACTGAATGACTGAGTAGACTCCAGGGGTGGAATAGCCTACCACTGCTCCTATTTCTTATGTCCTTATGTTCTAGAACTCTGTGGTGGTCACTGCTACCAATATTGTATGGAAATATTCAACAAGGACAGATAAATTAATGAGGACAAGGTCATAATATGGATTTTCTCTCATGTTGGTACTCTCACCACCTGCAGCATGTCCAGCCTGGCAGCTATGTCTTTTAGAATGTAGCCTCCTCAGTCAGTAGTGGTACTACCGAACTACTCTTGATAATGGACATTGAAGTCCCCCACCAAGAGTACATCCGGCAATGCTACCGCAGGATAGTGTGGCATTATGTCAATATTATGCATTTTTTCATGAATACCTCTACTCATTAAAGTGAATCATGTCCATGTTAAACATTTCAAAGTCAGATGAGGCATGGAATAGTTGCAAAGTAAAATTCTCTCAACTCTGCCCCAACAATCTGATGTAAACCTAACCTCACAGAAGCACTTCCCTTCCTAACACCACTGTGGGTGTACCTACAGTGCATGGACAACAGCGGTTCAAGAAGGCAGCTCACCACCAACTTCTCAAGGGCATTTAGGGATGGACAACAAATCCTGGCCTAGCCAGTAATGCCCACATCCCATGAAAGAATAAAAAAATCTCAGTGCCACATTTTCTTTTCTCACGTCAGCTTGAGGACTCTGACTAAGGCGGGAAATTTTAAGGCAAATTATGGGTTGTTTAAAACAAAAGCAGAAAACGCTTGAAATATTCAACAGGCTTGGCAGCATCAGTAGAAAAAGAAACAGAGTTAATGTTTCGGGTCAATAGCCATTTATCGTTGAGGATGAGGACGAGTGACGCCAATCATCTGGAACATGTGACGATTTGTGACTCATGGGGTGTTGCTTACTTGTCATAAATTGGTAATTTACACACTATTTTCCCTAGCAAGACCTGGCTCTATATATCTATGGTTCTGAATGTGAAAATCAGAGTGCCTGCAGTTAGTTTTCAATTTCACCCACACCTTATTAACAGTCTGTTTTCCTTTACATTTTCCTTTATAGCACAGGAAGATTGCACTGTTTTGAGTATGCTGGAACCTGCAAATAACATTTGGTTCAGGGTTTAATAAGAGATAACTATCAATGAAAAAAAATCGATCCATATGATTTCAGTCAGCGAATCTTGGCATTTGTAATTGCCTTAACAAAGATGAGCTCAATAAAATGCGGCTGACATTATTCCAGCTCTCATTGCTATCAAATCTTCCAACCGAAAATAAAGATGGCCTTAGCGGAGGCATTAATTGAGTCAAAATCCGTGATTTATTGTACCTTGTAACAAGCAATTATCTGGATTATTCTAAGTGTCGTGAAAAATCTGAAACAATAATTTGAAAAACACAGCTGAAATTTATTGCAAACCATTGTGTTGTGTGCTGTGACACTGTAAGAGAATGAGGCTGATGTGGAAGTTAACATTAAATTTTAAATGTCAGGATGGCAAGGTGTTGCTCTGTAAAGCTGTCAGCAAGCTGCAGAGGCTGACATAAATCACACATATTGTCATTCAGTCTCAGGCATCAATAAGCCCTCTCCAGTCTCCCACCCCTAGCTATGCTGCTTATTATTTCTTCTTCTGTTTGTGGTTCAGAGCATCACTGCACTGGAATAATGGAAGGCTATTTCAAAAAGCCACCAATCCTTTTACTGAATGACAGGCATTCTGCTACAACTTTAAGGTGGTTAAGGCCCAGAGGCTTAATAGCTTACTTTTATTTACCTCATGGACAGAACATCCAGATAACAAAAGCAGTTGCAAGTCATCATTTCATAATTCACATATTGGATAAATCCATCATTGACCCAGTCCCCAATGTGTTTTCTGTGTAAATCCCAGAATTAAGATGGAAGTTCTCATTGGCAAAACGGGGTGAGGGTGGCATTTTCTGAACTCACCAATTCCATAGCATACCGAATGCGTAAAAAAAAAAATACTGTAGATTCAAGACTGAAACAAAGACAGAAAATGCTGGAAATACTCATCAGGTCAGGCAGCATCTGAGAGGGACAGAGTTAAAGTTTCAGGTTGATGGCCTTATGCCAGAATTGGAAAATGTTGGAGATGTAACTGGTTTTAAGCAAGTAGAGAGCCAGGGAAAGGGGGGAGGGGAAGGGGAAGAACAAAAGGGAAGGTCTGTGATGGGTTGGAAGGAAGGAGAGATTCAATGAGAAAAGGATGATAGTGCAAGGCAAAGGGAGATGGTAATCAAATAAAGAACTAAAAGTTGTGTCTAGAGGACATGTAAGTGGGAATAGCAGAAGCATCACCAACAGTTAAACTTCCAAAAACAAGACAAAAGATGAGGCAGAGGTTATGATCTGAAATTGTTGAACTCAGCATTAAGTACAGAAGACTATAAAGTGCCTTATTGAAAGATATAGTGCAGTTCCTTGAGTTTACATTGAGCTTCATCAGAACAGTATAGGAGGCTGGAGGTCAGAGTGGGAATGGAGTGGAGAATTAATTAATTCTCATTTTCCATCACCTTTCACCTCATGTTTTGATGCGGTAGGAATATACCGTCATCCTCTATAGTTTCAGCCTCTTGGCTGACCATGGCCTCAGTCGTGGCTGCACCAATGATGATCAGTACTGTGTATTCCGTGGGGCAAGGACATGCAGCCATGCCTGTTCACCGACAGTTAGCTGCTGTTGCCTCCGATTATGGGCCAGCTTATTCTGCGAGAGGAAGGGAAATGTGTCTGTCAGTGTGGTGCAATATGCCTGGATGATGTGCTTGCTACAGTTGAATAGCTGGAAGTATGTGCAAGCTGTGATGTGAGTACAAGGTTTGCAGTAGCGCTAAGTGTGTAAGAGTGAGGTGAGACTATGAATGTTAGCTGTAAGCCGTGCTTGATAGGGACTGTTTGAGAAGTGAGTGAAAGGGGCAGTGGTGAATTAAGCAGTGTGTGCGGTGAGTGGTTCATTTGTAAGGATTTGGCATTTGGAGATGTATTTACTGACCTTGACCACTTGTGTGACATCATTGAACTTTCTGTAGTACTGCATCTGGGGTTCTTGGGGCTAGACTGCTGACAATTAACCGTGATGGCTATCTCCTCCCCAATGCCTTGGTAGTGTTTGTCTGGAGGAGTTCCCACATTCCTGAGGGAAGAGGACCTCACTCCTCCTTTCCACCCCTGCAACAAGGCCTATAGTGCTGCATCGAAGAACTTTGAGGCAGGCTTGCTAGTCTGTTGTGCCATTTCCACTCCTCGTCCTGCTCATAACATCTTCCACAATTACTTCCACCACCAGCTGCAGCCAAAAGCACCTCGCCAGTTGTTACGGACAGGAGCGGGTCAGTTCAAGCAGCACTAATTTCGTCTTATCACCTGTCCGTAAACACAAGGTGTTTTGAACTAATTTGTTTTAAAGAATAAGCGGTGGTGTATTTTTTAAATCCCTTTGGTTTTTGCGTGATCCAATTTTACTAGTAACCCCACAGCAAACTCGAATTAGGATTAACTCAAAGGGCTAGTTTATTTTTACACGTGCAAAAAAACGTGATAAGGCATGTGAGCAATGTCCCACTCCAAATTCGCACAGTACAGGAAGGGATAGAGCAAAGGAGGTTTTATAGTAGAAAGGACCACAGAGAAAATGAATGTTGGTTCACATGAGTTCCACAGTCCCAAAGTCAGAGTCCAATGAGGAAATCTTTCATGTAGGCCTTCGATGGTTGGCTGGCTGGAGACCATTGTTGTAAGATTTGCTTTCTCAGGTGGCAATGATGTTTCAAAATGAGGTAGGCACGCAGAGATTGCATCAGTTCTGTAGGCGATGATACAAAATCTTCCAGAGTTAGGTTAGATGGGTTGGTGGTCCAACCTGGACAGAGTTTGCTTCTGTGCGGCCCGCTAGTTGGATGTTAAACAGCAGACTGGCTGTTCAGCTCAGAAAGGTAACATTTAAACTGCTCAAAAGGCCAGAGTCTTAGGTCATGTGACCTACCTTCTCAACAGTGACTTTACCAGAGGATGTTCATCTAGCATCTAGCATTTGGCTTAGTTTTCAGGACTGATAATGTCTCAGCCATTATGGATTGAACAAAGTACCATTCATGTTGAGGGTCCGGTGTTCGGGAAGCCATTGTCTCAACAGACCCATTGACTCTGTTACCAAGGCTGGCTTATCAAATGCAAATGACATTTCTGTAGCTCTTTTGAAATTGGTCTGTACAATCCCAAGTTAGAAGTTCCTTAGGCATAACGAGGTGTGACATTCCCAAAACTGAGAAGAGAATTATTTTTTCTGAAGACTGCTGAGGATAATTTCCAGACAGAGTGTCAACCAAGGAAGCCAACACCTATAGAGGTGCAGGCTAGCTTAAAGTAGTGTGAGCCTTGCATGACCTTTGGCATGCAGCCACTCAGCATTGTATTTAGCACTGGGCTGCACACCACTATCATTATAAATAACAGGCGGCATGAAGTTTACCTGCTGCCTACATTACTCTGAATGGGCACAAATTAATCATGCATTGATCCCTGTAACAGTTTTTGGGGACAGTCAAATTATTAACCCCTACAGTCTAATCATTCCCTGAATAAAGACATTTCTCCTGACTCCCTATTGGATCTAATAATAACTATCTTGTGCTTACGGCCCCTAGTTGTGGTGTCTCCTGAAAAAGGAGCCCCAGCCTGTTCAATGTGTCCTGCTGGATTGGTATAACCTTTTACTCCTGGGCTCATTCTAGTAAATCATTTTTGCAGCTTCCCCAGTGTCTTTAAATCTTTCTCATAATATTGAGACTGGAGCTATGCACAGTACTCCAAGTGTGATCCAGCTAATGTGTTACTATCCCCATAGAGATCAATAACTTTTAAAGAGGAATGGATCTCCCAGCATCCTGACACCATCGCATCGTTGCGCAATCTTACAATCGGCAGACACATGCAGATCTCGGAAACGTGCTCGCTGACAATTAAAGGGGCAATTAGTACGGTTAAAAAAGGCAATTCACCGGGATTTTACGTGGCCTGTGCGGTTTCACATTCAGCGCACGGGGCACTTGGCCAGGCAGCCATCACGTTTTTAATTAAAACTCGAACCTAGGCATAAAAGGAAAAGAGGATCTTGGCAAGTTCAGCAAGTTGGAGTTTGACTGTGAGTTGGTTGGAGGTGGTTTTTAGGCAGTTCATTACATTTTCTGTGTGTTCTGGAGGAGGACTCTTTGCTTTAGCAGCGTTTTCAGAGGCTTTCTGCCGAGAGCCCCCTTCAGTGCATTATTCTGTGCAATTTCAGCAAATGGTGGATTATCTACTCTGTTAGAGGGACCTCCTCAGAAGACAAACAAAGGGCCAGATGTGAGAGGAGGCCTGGTGCCCACAGGCAGCTTCCCAGAATGTGGAAAGAGAGGCGCAGCCAGAGCGGGTACAGGGCCAACAGGAAGTGCAAAGCAGAACAAGACACCATTATCCTGCAGCCAGAGTTTACAGGCAGCGCTCTTGCTACCTGGACATGTTTGACGTCCGGTGCCAAAGCAGGCTCCACCTCTCTAGGAACATTGTGACCTCCATTTGCTAGATGATTGGCCAAGAGGCCACCTCAAACTGTGTAGGTGGCCACCGTATGCCAGCGAGTCTTAAGGTTACAGTGGCCCTGAGCTTTTTTGCCTCAGGTTCTTTCCAGGGAGAAGTGGGAGATACATGTGGTGTTTCTCAATTTTCTGCCCACAGCTGTGTCAAGCTGGTCACTGACACTCTGTTCAGATGGGTCATGAACTGCATTCATTTATGACTGATCAGGAATAATCAGCATGGTTTTGTTAGGTGAATATCATGTCTTACTAACTTAATATAATTTTTTGAGGAAGTTACAAGTAGAGTTGGTGAGGGTAGTGCAGTGGGTGTTAGTAAGGCTTTTGACAAGGTCCCACATGGCAGACTGGTTAGAAAAGTGAGATCCCATGGGATACAGGGGAAGGTGACAATTTTGATCCAAAATTGGCTCAGTAACAGGAAACAAAGAGTAATGGTTGACAGATGCTTTTGCGAGTAGAAAGCAGTTTCCAGTGGTGTTCCACAGGGCTCAGTGTTGGGGCCCTTGCTGTTTGCCATATATACTAATGATTTGTGAGAGGCATGACTGAGAAATTTGCAGATGACACAAAAATTGGCCACATAGTTGATAGTGAAGAGGATAGCTGTTATCTCCAGAATGATATCAATGGTTTGGCTGAGTGGGCAGAAAAGTGGCAAATAGAATTTAATCCAGAGAAGTGTGAAGTAATGCATTTGGGGGGGGCAAACAAAGCAAGGGAATACTCAATAAATGGGAGGACATTGAGAGAGGTTGAGGAAGTTAGAGACCTTGGAGTGCTTGTCCACAGGCCCCTCAAGGTGGCAGAACAGGTGGAAAGGTGGTAAACAAAGCAGGTGGAATGCCTTCCTTTATTGGACGAGGTATTGAATTCAAAAGCAGGGATGTAATGCTGGAACTGTATAAAATGGTGGTTCGGCCACAGCTGGAATTTTGTATTCAGTTCTGGTGGTCACATTATAGGAAGGACGTAAGTGCTCTGAAAAAAGGACAGAGGAGATTTACAAGAATGTTGCCAGGGCTTGAAAATTGCAGCTGTGAAGAAAGATTGGATAGGCTAGGGTTGTTTTCCTTAGAACAGAGGAGGCTGAAGGTTGACCTAATTGAAGTGTACAAAATGATGAGGGGCCTAGATAGGGGGAAACAGGTCTTCCCTGCCAACCCAGCTGAGATGTCAATCACCATAGATTTAAGGTGATTGGTAGAAGGATTAGAGAGGACATGAGGAAAACTTTTTCACCCAGAGAATGGTAGGTGTCTGGAGTTCACTGCCTTAATTGGTGGTTGAGACTATGGACTAGGTGCTGGAAAGTGGGATTAAAAATGAGTGGCTAGCTTCTTTTTTCTCTTTATGGCCGGTGCAGACTGAATGTCCTCTTTTTGCGCCATAACGTTTCTATGGTTCACGCTGGCTGGCTGTTAATTGGTCAGCTAGTGTGAAGTCAGGTTTGGCTTGTGGAAGCAGGTGTTGCACCTGCTTCCGGGCCTGCCGATCGCCAACTGAGAAATCCAGGCCCAGTTTGAAGTAACTACCTGAGTCAGACTACAGGCACTCTAGATAAGATGGGCCACGCAACCAGCTTACGAAACACAAATGGCCTCATTATTCTCCCTACCTCATCCTTTGATTTGTTAATTACACACCCGTTCTGCAAGCTTATTAATGTCTTCCTATATTTTGTCACAGTACTCCTCTGTATTGACTATACCATGCATTTTAGCATTGTCCACACATTTTAAAATTGTGCTTCTACTTCCTGAGTCCTAATCCTTTGTGTGTCCAAAATGTTGTAGGCTTTTGATAGTCTGTCTCCAGGGGCAGGAAGGTTGGTAGCCAAAGGACACAGATTTGAGGTAATTGTCAAAAGAACTAGAGGTGACATGAGGAAACATATTTTTTATGCGGTGAGATCTGGAATGCACTGCCTGAAAGGGTGGTGGAAACATGTTCAATATTAACTTCAAAAGTGGGTTAGATAAATACTTGTAAAATAAAGTATTAGGATTAATTAGATAGTTCTTTCAAAGAGCCAATGGAGTAATAATAAGCCAATTAAAAGGCCTCCTACTGCACTGTATGATGGCACATGGGACCTTGTGAGGTGTTTGGTGTATCCTGTAATGCAAGAGTGACAAAACTATGGCATGCAGACTGGATTAGGCTAGAGAGGTACCAACAACATGATACCTGCCACATGTACATTGGCTGCTGATGCCCTGGATTAAAGGGTGCTGAGGCCTGAAGCCAACTGTGCAGGATGCATTGGGGAAGCAACGATGGCATGGAGAGTCTGCTACATATCACCTGCTAGCTTCAACGAGGCCCCAAACAATGTTAGTGAAGCCATATCCTCATAAAAAAACTCCAGACACACAATCCCCACTTAAAACTGATATTTAAAATAGCAATTACTTCCAAACCACTATATTAGGCAGCCGAGAAAATCTGAAAGGTTGCCTGACCCAATACCGAGTTGAATGTCTTTGTGACTGTTTTTGGTTGTGGGACATTGGCGTGCGGCATCCATTTTATGGGTGCAACAGTGTTCAATATCTACCCCAGATCATGAGAGCGAGAGATTAATGAATCCTTGGTGATTATTCAAAGCGCATACCATGACGCATTCATTTCTGTACTGCCAGAGTTGACATCTTATTCTACTAGCACATTGAGCACAATTTTGAAAACCCTTTGGTTTAAGTAGAAAAAAATTGATAATCTTTCTCAGTCTGTAATAGAAAATACCTCAGAACTGAGTCATGAAGCAAGAAGACAATTTTAGAGTGCAGATGCTCTTTGTGAATGAGGTAGTAATAGCACACCCATGGCAGCCAAGTTTGAATCTTTAAAAAAAATAAACAACTTTTACATGTCTTTTTTTGGCTGCTAAGTCACAGGGCTAAAAACTAATTTGAAATGTGTGACTAAGATGTGGCGGGGGTACTCCTCCAAGTGTTAGACTTTGCAAGCTGCTTGGTACATCCTCTTCAGGAGGAGGAGGGAGGGGGAGGAGGAACAACGTCAAAGGATGCGTGTAAGCTTTCTCACTTTAGGCCAGCCATTAGAACCTAGTCGTGTAATTCTCCTCGGGTATGTGGGTCAAGGCAATTGTTCCTGGACTTGTCCAAATAAATCTGCATAAAGAGACTGCTGTCTGCTAAGGAAGTTTGATAGAACTTTGAAGTGGCCATCCGCCAGACATAGGAGACCCTTCTAGGATAGTTACACCTAAGCACTAAGCATACTTATCATGGAAACCTTCCTATGATCATAAGTCTCTTTCTTCTATATCTGTTCCCACTGGACAGGTGAGATAGCATTTACTCTTTCATCCACTTCCATCCAGGCTGTTTTGACACTATCCTTTTACAGAAGGAGGTCTCCAGCTCCAAGTACCTTCTTCCTTCTTTGCAGGGTACCCTCCATTAGCTCCTTCACTATACAGAAATGTTCTAAAGCAAGCATTTGTTGCAGCAGCTTTTCCTGGTCTTCAGGAGTCTAATAGGTTTAAGATCAGCCAGCAGCCCTTTAGGAGCTGCTGACAGATAAACCACCCCACAACATTTTCAGTATTTTAAGCACAGTGTGTGTGTGTACCGTGCATCATAAATGCATTAAAATCAGGGACAGTTGCATGTTTGTAGTCAGCTCACCATTAAAATCCAAGGAGCAGCCCTGGTACCTATAGCTGAGGGTGCATTACTGGTCATTTAGAATGCAATGTAGAGTTTGAGTTGGCGATCAGTATGAAAATACATTTTTTGGTGCTTATAAGGAAATGACAGAAAGACAAAATGCAAGCTACATGCGTAGGGAGCTCTGTGCCCAAACTGGAAGGTCCAACGCAAACCCAAAATTGGGTCTCAGGGCTCATTAGTATTAATTGGGTGAGCTTCCAGTGCATGACGCAACTCCACAGGTAGCTCACCCAGTCAAGATAAGATTTTTGACCTGCTTGCTTTGCTGGCAGCAACCCAAGCATATACCCTGGGGGAGGAATGTGGAATGGCAATGAAACGGAGAGAGTCGGGTGGCTCATTAGGAAACCTCTGATCCTCCCAGCTCCACAGCAACAGTTTAATTTTTCAATGAAAAGTTTATCTTGTAGCAACAGTTGCTTAGAATCCTCCTGAGAATCCCAAGCGGAGCAGGCCCAGCTTCAGGCCTCTCATGTACACATGTAAGGGACTTAACATCTGATTTAGTCATCCTTTGGCTGCAGACATTGGTCCCTAAAATTGTTTCTTAACACACCCATGTTATATCTATAAAGCAGGCACAACAAGTTCCAATTTCTACCCCAGAGAGAGTGAGAGGGAGACTTAGATTATTAAAAAGGCATACCACAATTTCACATTTCCATAGGGCCTGAGTTGTCAAAATCATGTTGCACACTGAAAACCCGGATGGAGTAGGAAATTGATAAACTTCCTCATTCTGTAATAGAAAATACCTCAGCACTGAGTCATGAAGAAAGAAGACAATTTTAGAGAGCAGATGCTCTGCAGTAGTGAGGTACCAAAAGCACAGATTGATTCTCTACAGCAACCAAGTTCAAAGTTAAAAAAAGTATTTTACATGTTCTTTTTGGCATTCTAATGTGTCACAGAGCTAAGAACTAATTTGTGATGTGTGACGCACAGTTCCAATACATTCTGGCTTGGAGTAGGATGGCTTATTTTCCTTCCCCCTGAGACAAGCTGTAAACTGGGACAACCCAGTGTCTCCTGATGGGTTAGTATAGGGAAGTATACTCTACAAACCTTAGTCTATATAAATAAAGTAACAGGTGATAGACAGATAATTCAGCAAGCACTTCAAGCAATCCAAGCAGACTTGGGGTTGAGACTCTGATTACATAAATGAGCTAAAGAAAGGTGCCAACTTTGAACTTTGAGACCCACTACAGATGAAAGCTTGTTGGGAAATCAAAATGGTAGCGCTTACAGGTGAGGGATGGTCCCCTCTTCTTTTCTCAAATTTGGCAACAATTCTTAGATTCAGCTTTTTTAACATTTTTTTTATTACAAAATATTGATGAAACTGCAACACTGCAGTTTTTAAACATGCAAATTGTAATAGGACGCCACTCAGTTACTGGCTATGGAAATATATCGCGCAATCATGAGGCGCCTGCAGTCATGACCCATTAATTCTTCTCAAGCAGCTTATGAGCCAGTTAAGCAGCACGAATATTGGAAGGTTCACTAGTCCAGCTGTGGAAGGGGTAATTGTCTGAACACCAACACAGGAAAAAGCAAATTTAGTCCCCTCAAGGTCAGCTGAACACAATGACGGAATGCTACAAACATCTTTTTGGCAGGGGCGGACGACTATTTTGCATTTAGAAAAGGCACAGAGTTTGCCATGTATCATATAGAAAGAAGGTCAGTGCTGTCTCAAGTATTTGGAGGACCTGGCAGGAGGTCTGGGAGAAGGTATATGATGCAAAGAGCATAAAACAAGGAAGAAATGTTGCTGCAAAGTAAGATAATTGTTATTTTCTAAAATAGAATCCATACATACGCAAAAAAACCCACTCTGAACAAGGAGATAGCAGGTAAGCTATTACATATTAATATGAAAACAGCATGGTTATGAAAATTACAACATGACAATAAGAGAAAGATACTTCTATTGGCTGAATCTCAATCTCACTGTTCTTTCACTTGAAATATAAAATTTACACAAAGGAATACAGCATTGAAAAATGCATCTTCCGGACATGAAACATTTGATTCTATATAAGGAAGCTACAGGGACAGTCTGGAAGCTTTGGAACTGTGGGCAGCAGCATGTCATCAAGTCAGCGATATGTACCATGTGATTTGCAATCTATGGCAAATTTCAGGGACAGAAGTTTCATATAATAAATGAGAGATACATATTATGTACATGTACTTGAAAGGGAAATAAGTCCTGACACATGCTTCCAAGTGCAAAGCATTACACTTGAGTGTTAAATGATTATCATTGACTTGGACATTATGTCCACATGCCCATTGACAATGGTTATGTGCAAGTAATGCACAAGACCTGAATATGTAAGTAAGTTTATGCACTCCCAACATACCTGTGCTCTGCTATAGAGCAAAAAAAATTGGATCTTCTGTTACAGTTGAAGAGCATCACAAACCTCAGTAGCAGCCATCACTATCCCTCCTCAAAACAGACTCCAGCACAGATACACAACATGACCAGACACTACTGGAAACCATGCTGTTACAAACTAGTGAACAGTGGTTGACTATAGAGTCAGACTTTAGCAGGACTCCATAAGAATCTTCTTCCCTCAGGTTACATGTGACCTGGCATCACCTGACATCAATGATGATGCGCTCTAGCTATTAGCATAAAAGCTATTATTGTCTGCGTACCCTCGGAGGCCGAGTTCTAAGCCATCATCAACACCTTTACTAAAGCGTATGAGGCATGGGCTTTGATCTAAACATCCATAAGACATAGGGCCTCTACCAGCCTGCCCTCTCCACACCACACTGCCCCCCAGTTATCAAAATCCATGATGAGGCCTTGGACAACTTGGACCACTTTCCATACCTTGGAAGCCTGTCAACAAGGGCAGACATTGACAACGAGGTTCAACACCTCCTTCGGTTGCCTGAGGAACAGAGTGCTTGAAGACCAGGTCCTCAAACCTGGCACCAAGCTCATGGTCCTCAGAGCAGTAGTAATACCTGCCCTCCTATATGGCTCAGAGACGTGAACTATGTACAGCGGGCACCTCAAAGCTCTGGAGAAGTATCACCAGCGCTGCCTCTGCAAGACCCTGCAAATCCATTGGCAGGATAGGCACCCCAACGTTAGTGTTCTCACTCAGGCCAACATTCCCAGCATCGAAGCATTGACCATGCTCCATCAGCTCCACTGGGCAGGCCACATTGTCCGCATTCCTGACAGGTGATTCCCGAAACAAGCGCTCTAATTGGAGCTTCAACACGGCAAGCGAGCCCCAGGAGGACGGAGGAAATGCTTCAAGGACACCCTCAAAACCTCCTTGAAAAAGGGCAACGTCCCCACTGACATCTGGGAATCCTTGGCCCAAGACCCCCAAAGTGGAGGGAAAGCATTCGGGAAGGAGTGGGCACCTCGAGTCTCATTGCCAAGGGCTAGCTGAAGCCAAGCATCAACAGCGAAAGGAGCACACGGCAACCTGGGCACCCCATGCACCCGTTTCCCCTACCACCGTCTGTCCCACCTGTGACATGGACTGTACGTCACACATTGGACTCTTCAGTCACCTGAGATCTCATTTTTAATGTGGAAGCAAGTCATCCTCAACCCCGAGGGACAGACAGAGAAGAGAGAGCTATTAACCCTTTATAGTACAACAATTGCCACAACGCCAAAGGGGAGATGAAGAGACATTGTTTTTTCGTGGCAAGTTGTTATAATTTAGAATGCATTGCTTGAAAAGGTGGATGAAGCAAATTCAGTTGCATTTTTCAAAAGGAAATCAGATATGTACTTGAAAAGGAAAGATTTACAGAGCTATGGGAAAAAAAGAGGGAGTGGGGCTAATTGGAAAGTTCTTTCAAAGAGCTGGCACAGGCACAATAGACTGAATGGCTTCCTTCTGATGCTGTATAATTCCATATAATTAAGGAGTGAAACTAAGTACATGTTGTGACAACTTGATTTCTTTTGTCTCAAACAGTGGAATGCTAAATGGTAGGATCTTAGTGTTAATTGTATCAGCTGAGGTTAAGTACATTGAGGGCATTGATTGGATGGTTACTTGAGCACTTATAAAGAGACACTTACTGACATAGAAGTAGAGTTAAATCAGGAGGTAGATACCTGTAATATTTGACTCTGTGAATAAATCTATTCCAAGGAAAAGCTGGCTATAGTTTCTTCCTTCACCAGTTGGCTATCAGGAGTATAACAGCTAGCAGCCAAAAAATGTCCAGACTTGTTTGAATAAAATGTCAGCAATTGAAAGCTTATGGGTTCTTTTTCAGCTGAAGGAAGAGAGTGGAAGGAGAATAGGTCCACAGGGGGACATTGTATTAAATGAATTAATATTTTAAAGCACTGTACAAACACATATTTGCATTATTTCAGAGTGAACTGAATTCAAATCAGCATTGGGAAGAGCTTCACTCCTTCAACTAACTCCCACTTCACCTGAAAATGGAAATGCACAACTCAGGATCAGGGTGAAACAAAGGTTGGAACATGACCAAACGCCTATGTCCTTTGGCTTGAGCACAAAACATCATCAGAATAACAAGAATTTGCAAGTTAACATTCCATGTGTGCTACTAGATTACTGTGTCACTAATCTTGATCTGATAAAATTCACACCTATCCAGTTCCCTCTTGAAAAACAGTTTTGGAACACATTTAGATATAAATATACAAATTAAAGTTGAAGGGTACTGACTTAATTCAGGAAACTTGAGTAACAAATCCAATTTTAAGGTCGTCATTAATAATAATTGACACTTCTTTGTCACTTATCATTAATATTTATTTTCAATCTGCATTTTATATTTGTACTATGACCGCATTCAGAAAGTGGGAGAAATTGTTAATACTGGGGGTCAAACTTTATTTCCGGACTTAAGGTTAGCTCGGTCATTTATGATTGGCCTTGTAATTGGGAATAACATTTACATTTTGTGTGGTTTGAATTTTTGAATAAATTTTATTTGGATTATTATAAATATCCTAAAATGATTTAAGCAATCTTGCATCATTTAAATTTCATAGCATTCAGTCGCTACTCAAGGTTCACGATGTAGATTTAATTTTGCAGCATAATTATATTTGATGGTAATGTCAGCAAAAAGGCTTCAATATCAATGAAGAGAAGCGTTAACGTTTCGAGTTCAGAGCTCTGAAGAAGAGTCATACAGACTCAAAACGTCAACTCTGTCCTTCTCTCCACAGATGCTGTCAGACCTGCTGAGTTTTTCCAGCATTTTTTGTTTTTGTTTCAGATTTCCAGCATCCGCAGTATTTTGCCTTTATCAATGAAGACAAGATTGGACGACTGAGGGGAAAATTCAAAACCAAAATACATCATAAATGGCTTGTTTTTTGCCATTAGAGGTAACCACATCTTTCAGATGCTGGTGATCATAGCAGCTAAAACAGGCCAATGAAGAGATTTGACCAGTGTTGACCTCTACAGAATCTGCCCAATCACTAGGGGAAGATGCTGGCAGGTTTGCAGCAGGTTTTGTCCAGAAGGGCCCCTGATTGCTCACTTAGTTGTGGCATTGAGTGGTTGAGAAATACAGAACAGCAAAATTCTTTGCCTTTGAGAATTTATCTGCTATAGGTTAGCAGTAGGGGTTGCTACAATTACCCTCAGTGCACCGGGTTAGAAAGGTGTAAATCAACCAGGGTTCCTGCTCGAACATGCTGCTGAACAATCCTTGGTGGAAGTCCTTGCATTAGGACATGGATCATGACAGTATCAGTATTATCTGTAGCGCCTCATCGAATTCTTCACATCACTCACTGAAGCAGCTTAGAATAATTACTTCGGTGAGGTGCTGGGCAGTAATCCTTGCCTGTGAAACTGAGCCCCAACGAGGAAATAACTTTCAGGAGGAAAGGGTACAAAAAAGAAAGGTAGTGAAAGAAGAAAATGAGAGCAAAAGAAGAAAAGTAGATCCATTTGCTCCAGAACCTGTCCTTCAGCATAAAAGGACTACTTTCTACAGCCAGTAAGTATTGCTGGATATAAATGCAGTGTTAAGTGCATTCCAGTCAATGGGATTCCTTGGTCAATGCAGACAGCAACATTGACAACAATGTAAACAAACAGCAAGATGGGCTTTTGTGGCTTTGATGTTAATTATGATGTTAATTGACACAGTATTCCTGTGTATTGATATTTTGCCCCTATCTCTCATAAAATATCTGACTAAACCTCAGTTATGACATTCTGAAATATAGTTTTATTCCAACATGTGGCTATCAGTGTTATACAGTCTGCATGTTAATTCATTCATAGGTAAACAATTTAAAACACTTTAATGATAACTTAGGTAAGTACAGAAAGGTAAATTCAAAGAGGATAGAAAGAAAAAAATGCAACAGTCGAAAGGTTACATTCTAGAGCATGCACATTACCATTAGGTGTAGAATCAGGTGCAGTGCCAATGTTAGGGAGCACTGTAGCTTGAAGTCAGAACCTCTTAGCAATGCATAGTTACGGCTCAAAAGCCCTCCAAGAAAATGGTTATTACAGCTTTCACACAACCAGAAATCCAAGCTTCTCCATCAGATTTCAGTCCCCATCACAGAAAGGCAAACAGCTCAGTTGGATTCAGTGTCCATTGCAGTGGTGCCCCACAACTCAGGTACAATCTCCATTAGAACCATGATTGTGGCTCTAAGCCACCATCAGCTTTAGTGTTCAGCATAGCAATGTCACAGTTGCAGTTCCACAAGCCTCTAGCAAACCCAATGTCATAGGTAAAGCTCTGAATCTCAATAGAGTGAACAGTGAAAAAGCCCAAATGATTGACACATTTTACTGGTGTAATGCTAACACTGATATCCTTGACAGCTAGCAGGTGAATCTTTGAGTTCAATGCTACATTAGTAGTATCACTCTCTGGTTTCATTAGTTATTTAGCTTACAGACTTCCTTCACAGATTAAGCATCTGTAACATGCAGCATAACTGGCCAGGGTGATAAAAGTTGACATTTTGAACATCTGTTGAACCTTTGTGAAGTTGTCATTCTGGTGGTGACCTTGTGAAATGTTTGACATGCTCTTGGTAACCTCACAGAAGCGAGCAGCAGCAAATGACAGGGCCAAATACATCTGAGGTGTTGCCTTGGGCAGGGGTACTATGAGATAGAAAAACACTTATGGTGTCAAAATGTAATTTGTAAATGGTGAAGAGTAACAAAGTCCAAATAAGCAATTGTCACAAATTGTTATATTTTTGCAGTCTTGTATTATTTCGGAATTTATTTTTATAACTACAATTTTTCAACAGACTCAGACCATTCAGCCCATCAAGCTTATGCCAGCATGTTTGCTCCATACTCCTGCCTTACTTCATCTCACCTTATAAGAAAAGTGATAGTCAGAGAAATCAAGGGCAAGAATCAAACAGGGCCTCAGTGAAAAATAGTGGGAACGGGACAAGTAATGTTAAAAAGTCAAGCCTTAAGGCTTTGTGCCTTAACGCGAGGAGCATTCGCAATTAAGTGGATGAATTAACCACGCAAATAGATATAAACTGGTATAATATAGTCGGGATTACAGAGACATGGCTGCAAGGTGACCAGGGATGGGAACTGAACATCCAGGGGTATTCAGTATTTAGGAAGGACAGACAAAAAGGAAAAGGCGGTGGAGTTGCATTGCTGGTTAAAGAGGAAATTAACGCAATAGTGAGGAAAGATATTCGCTCCGACGATGTGGAATCTGTATGGGTAGAGCTGAGAAACACTAAGGGGCAAAAAATGTTAGTGGGGGTTGTATATAGACCCCCAAACTGTAGTGGTGATGTTGGGAATGGCATTAAACAGGAAATTAGAGACCCATGTAACAAAGGAACATCTGTAATTATGGGTGACTTTAATATGCATATAGATTGGGCAAATCAAATTAGTAACAATACCATAGAGGAGGAATTCCTGAGTGTATATGGGATGTTTTTCTGGACCAATACATTGAGGAACCAACGAGAGAACAGGCCATCCTTGACTGGGTATTGTGTAATGAGAAAGGCAAAATTGGCAACCGAGTTGTGCGAGGCCCCTTGGGGATGAGCGACCATAATATGATAGAATTCTTCATCAAGATGAAGAGTGACGTAGTTGATTCTGAGACTTGGGTCCTGAATCTTAATAAAGGAAACTACAATGGTATGAGGCGTGAGTTGGCTATGATGGATTGGGAAACGTTACTTAAAGGGATGACGGTGGATAGGCAATGGCAAACATTCAAAGAGCGCATGGGTGAACTGCAACAATTGTTTATTCCTGTCTGGCGCAAAATTAAAACAGGAAAGGTGGTCAAACCATGGCTTACAAGGGAAATTAGAGATAGTATTAGATGCAAGGAAGAGGCATACAAATTGGCCAGAAAAAACAACAGACCTGAGGATTGGGGGCACCTTAGAATTCAGCAAAGGAGGACCAAGGGATTGATTAAGAAGGGGAAAATAGAGTACGAGAGTAAGCTTGCGGGGAACGTAAAAACTTACTGTAAAAGTTTCTATAGGTATGTGAAGAGAAAAAGATTGGTGAAGACAAATGTAGGTCCCTTACAGCCAGAAACAGGAGAATTTATAATGGGGAACAAAGAAATGGCTGACCAACTAAATACATACTTTGGTTCTGTCTTCACAAAGGAGGACACTAATAACATACCAGAAATGTTGGGGAACACAGGGTTTAGTGAGAGGGAGGAACTGAAAGAAATCAGTATTAGTAGGGAAATGGTGTTGAGGAAAATGATGGGATTGAAGGCCGATAAATCCCCGGGGCCTGATAATCTACATCCCAGAGTACTTAAGGAAGTGGCCCTATAAATAGTGGATGCATTGGTGGTTATCTTCCAAGATTCTATAGACTCTGGAACAGTTCCTACAGATTGGAGGGTAGCTAATGTAACCCCACTATTTAAAAAGGGAGGCAGAGAGAAAACAGGGAATTATAGACCAGTCAGCCTGACATTGGTAGTGGGGAAAATTCTAGAGTCCATTACAAAAGATTTAATAGCTGAGCATGTAGAAAACAGTGGCAGAATCGGACAGAGTCAGCATGAATTTATGAAAGGGAAATCATGCTTGACAAATCTACTGGAATTTTTCGAGGATGTAACTAGTAGAGTTGATGAGGGATGCCAGTGGATGTGGTTTATGTGGTTTATTTGGACTTTCAGAAGGCTTTCGACAAAGTCCCACATAAGAGATTGGCGTGTAAAATTAAAGCGCATGGGATTGGGGGTAGTGTATTGAGATGGATAGAAAACTGGTTGGCAGACAGGAAACAAAGAGTAGGAATAAACGGGTCTTTTCCGAATGGCAGGCAGTGACTAGTGGGGTACCGCAGGGATCGGTGCAGGGACCCCAGTTATTCACAATATATATAAATGATTTACATGAGGGAATTAACTGTAATATCTCCAAATTTACAGATGACACAAAGCTGGGTGGGAGGGTGAGCTGTGAGGAGGATGCAGAGATGCTTCAGTGTGATTTGGACAAGCTGAGTGAGTGGGCAAATAGATGGCAGATGCAGTATAATGTGGATAAATGTGAGGTTATCCATTTTGGTAGAAATATGTTTCTATCAACACATCCTTCTATCCCTTTCTTTCTCATGTACTTACCTAGCTTCCCCTTAATTTGCATAAAATTATGCTGCCAGAAACAGAAGAGTGTTCTTAGTGATCAATATCCCATTTGTTTCTCACTCCTTATGGGCAGTAGTTAGATTCCGTTCAGTGTTCCCCTACATGATGGATTGAAACTGGGACTTTAATAATTTTAGGGATTCTATCGAAGACACCAGTTAAGCAAAAAAATGTTTAAAGAGCCCATATGCTTCAGTTTAATTCGCTTTTTTTTAAGTAAGGAATCTGGTACCCTAACCCTTGTGGGAGCTGTAAAAGTGCATATGTGTTGCAACTATAAGGCTGCTGTGAAGCATATTTGCTTTAAGTGACACTGAAGTTGCAGTATCATTCCAGTACAGCTCTGAAGACTAGGAACTAGGGTCAAGGTTGGTTGTTGGTGGGCAGGGGTGGGTGGGTGGGTGGCGGGGGCAGCGGGAGTTGGTTGGTTAGTGGGGGCTAGTCGGGTGGCTATTCGAAGGGGTTGGGTGCTCAGTTGGGGGAAGTAGTTGTTGGAGGGGTATGGTGTCAGAAGGATAGTTGATTTAAATCAGATTATCAGATGGTTCTCAGTGCAGGCTATTTGCCCATCAGATGTTTGAACTTCCAATGGACTACTGCCATGAAATTCTTATGTAGGGACTTTCAAGGGCCCCCACCTCCACCCCCCACAACCCCCCCCCCCCCCCCCCCCCCCACCCTGAGTTCAGAAGTTATGGGCCATTAAATTAAATGATATTCAAATAATCTTTAAATATCACAATAATTGGGAAAATGGAGAACCAAAGGTACCAGTGAACAGAATACAAGACCAGAATGGATCAAAGACTCTGCAGGGCCAAAGGCAGGCACTAAAAATTGGCCCAAAGCCACAGCCAACAGAGACTGCCAGCAAAAGGCAGCAGCATAACCGGTCAACACAGCAGGGGCTGTAGTTCGTCCCTGTTATGAGAGATTGAACAGGTCCAATCCTAGAGGTGGATGGCTGAATCAGATAGCATATATCAGGACATGGCCAAAGCTGAGAGAGGAATAGTGTCAGTGGATATAGATGTTAGTGCAACACAAACATTAACTTATCTATATAAATGTAAATGAAGATTTTATCAAGTAAGATGCTCTTTTTGGATCCTCCCTGAAACTACACAGGGAAATTGAGGTGTTAATGCACAGGGTAGTTATGGCAGGTGGAGGTCGTGTGGTGCAGTGGTACTGTCCCCCACTCTGAGCTAGAAGCTCTGGGTTGAGTCCGTCTCTGGAACTTCATGGCCACAGAAGGTGCATTTGTAACATGGCCATATAGGCTGATTATCAGCCTGTAAATCCTTCCAATGTGCCTATGGCAGGTGGTCAGGGTGGGAGAGTCACCTGGTCAGCCAGGACCTGCAGAAGGCAATAAAACTACTGACGTATCTGCAGGGACCACGACATGGAAGTCCATGTTGCCAACGTCCTCTTAGGGTATGGTACCTGAAAAGAGAGAGAGAGAGTTATGGTAACTTTGTGGTACACATGGACATCCTGAGTGGCAGCTCAATGTTCCGATTAAATGGGTAATGTCAGTAAAGCACCACCTACTGGCATGCTGGAATTGTGACTGCTATTAGAAGATATTTCAATGTTATAAAACCCCCAATGGAGATATTTATCTTATCAGGGTCTGAATCTTCTGGTCGGCATGCGGAGGTGGGCCCCGCTCGCCAATGCGTAAAAATACGCGCGGTGACGTTGGGCATGCATCCTGACGTCACCACATGTCATTCCGATCTTTAGTTTGCACCGGAGTCATCTGAGCACCTGACAAACTGTCAAAGGCCTATTAACGCCATTTAAAAACTAATTAAAAGAATTAACAGAGCTGCCCATCCAACCTTAAGATTGGTGGACAGGCGAAGAGCCCAGGCGGCCTTCGCATTTATCATGAAACCTCATCCACGGGCGGGATGGGGTTTCATGAAGTGTTTATAAACCCAATAAAATTTTCCATTAAAATTCAATGACATGTCCCAGCTCATGTGACACTGTCATAAGTGGGGACATGTCTGAATAATTTTTTTTTCTTTATTGAAATTTTTCATAATCAAACTAATCTCCCTGAGGCACCAAGCTGCCTCAGGGAGATTTCTGCGCTCTTTCGCGTGCATGCACGAAAGAACGCAGGCCCCGACTCAGCCTCCTCCCCCCTCCCGCACAGGGAGCGCTCAGCCTTAATTGGCCCGCCCATGTAAAATGGCAGCATGCAGCTGATCAGGGGCGGTGATCGGCTGCGCGCCCTCCCGTACCCGCTCACGCTCAGCACCCCCCCCCCCACCCCACCAACGGGGGAGAAAATTCTCCCCTAGGTTTCAGTGGAGGACATGGCTCATATTATTGAACTATGTGTTTAATTGTTGAAGTATTGGTGGCAGATTCAGAAAGTTAACATCATGAATTAAGGACTCCCTTCACAGAGGATGGCCTGATACATTTTCTTTCCTGTGACTTGGAATAGTTTTGGTACACGTTGAACTAAGATGTCGGTACCCTCGTATATTTCTTCAGGTTTTGCTTTCAAGGAGTATCACAAGCCGGCATGAGAGCCCTGTGTGAATAGAATATTTCCTTGGGTCTTTGTGTCCAACACAGCTTGAGGTTATCTTGCTCAGAGGTACACTGACAAAGAACTCTGCTGTTAAGTCATGACCAAATTTTCTCTCCCCCCTTTAAAAACAATTTCACTTGGGTCATAAATTCTCTGTGAGGCCAGAGAAAAGAGCTTTAAGAACACAGTTGGTAAGAAAGAAAAGAAGCCATGGCTTATCTTTGTTCTCTTGGGTGATGCTGGATTCGTGAGCTGTTCTGGCAGAGGAGTGTTAGGCCCGATAGTGGTACACCCAGATTTAGTGATGGGTAGCTAAACCGGTTGTGCAGCTGTCCAACCCTGAAGTTGTGGAGGATTCTTCGCTTCTGTTTCAGTCGTGTAGTGCCAAATTTTGAGGTGCAGGAGCTCTAAGAAAATGTTTTGACTATATCATTCCTAAACCTACTATTATGGCGTTTTCCTATGTATTAGTCATTTGAGTCCCCAATATCAGTAAAACTTTTAAGTGCAAAAATATTAGTGTGGGTCGGCATTTTATTTCAAACAATGTGGTATTTTGAATCATTAGTCTTTAGCATAGCTAGAATTTCATTATGCAACAGTTAATTCAAGCCTGTTAAAAACATGAATTACAGAAAACTTTACTTACTTCTGACTGGGAGATGGTATATTGAGGGGACACTGCTTTTCTTGATTTATATTTATAACCTAGACCTGGGTGTACAGGGAACAATTTCAAAATTTGAAGATGATGCAAGACTTGGAACTACTGTGGACTGTGGGGAGGATAAGTGATAGACTTCAAGAGGATATAGACAGGCTGATGGAATGGGTGAAATGGCAGATGAAATTTAATGTAGAGGAATGATACACTTTGGCCAGAAGAACGAGGAGAGGTGACATAAAATGAAGGGTACGATTCTAAAGGAAATGCAGGAGCAGAGGGATCTGGATGTATATGTGTATAAATCATTGAAGGTGGCAAGACAGGTTGAGAAAGCAGCTAATAAATTATACTGAATCCTGGGGTTTATAAATAGGGGCACAGAATACAAAAGCAAGTAAGTTATGAACCTTCATAAAACACTGGTTCAGCCTCAATGGGAATGATGTGGAGGTTTTAGAAAGGGTGCAGAAAAGATTTATGAGAATGGTTCCGAGGATAAGAGACTTCAGTTATGTGTATAGATTGCTGAAGCCGGAGCTGTTCTACTTGGAGAAGAGAAGTTTGAGAGGAGACTTGTTAGACATGTTCAAAATTATGAGGGACTTGGATAGAGTAAATGGAGAGAAACTGTTTCCATTGGCAACAGGTTGAGAACCCTGAGGTGATCAACAAAAGAACCAGACACGACATGAGGAAAACATTATTTTATGCAACAAAAGGTCTGGATCTGGAATGCACTGCCTGAGCACTGTGTGGTGGAGACAGATTCAATTGTGGTTTTCAAAAGGGAACTGGATGATTATCTGAAGAGAAAAGATTTTATAGGGCATCAGGGAAAAGGTGGAAGAGTGGGACTAGCTGAGTTGTTGTTTCAGTGAACTGTCACAGAGACAATGTGCTGAATGACATCCTTCTGTGCTATAACCATTCTAAGATTCGAGTATAGATACATTCAAGGAACTTGATAAACACAAGGGCCAGGATTTTCCCATCGGCGAGCAGGGGCGGGGCCCTCTCGCTGACGCGTAAAATGATGCGCAGTGACATCAGGCGGAACTCCCGACATCACCACGCCCCATTTAAACTTTCAGGTAGGCGGGGGTTCAGCTAAATCAGCTGTGCACCCACCAACCTGTCAATGGCCAATTGAGGCCATTGATAGAGTCATTTAAGTAATTAATGGACCTGCCCGTCCAACCTTAAAGTTGGACGGGCAGGCCAGGAGCCCTGGCAGGCATTAGAAAAAGCATGAAATCTCACCCACGGGCGGGATGAGGTTTCATGTAGGGTTTTAAAAATTTAATTGAAGTGTTTTTATAAACTATGGACATGTCCCAACTCACGTGACAGTGTCACATGAGGGGACATGTCAGGGATTTTTTTTTCCTCTTTAATATTTTTTACAGTAGAGACCATCTCCCTCAGGCAGCACTTAGCCTTAGGGAGATGAGTGCCCTCTTATGTGAGCATGCACGAAAGAGCATACTCTCAGGTTTATGGATTCCCCCTCAAGCCTGCACAGGGAACGCATTGCGCTTCCATGCGGACGTCATGCTGGGCGGGCCTTAATTTGCCCGCCCACGTAAAATGGCGGCACGCCCCCAATCAGGGGTACTGATCAGAGGCGCACCTCTGTGCACCTGCTCTTCAACTCCCCCCCCCACCCCAGGGTTACAGGGAAAAGGCAGAAAATGCTCAGAGAGCCAGTGCAGACACTTGAATTGCCAAAGCCTCCAAGGCTATGGGCCAAGTGCTGGAAAATAGGATTAGTGCAGTCAGATCTTTGTTGACCAGATGAACATGATGGGCCAAATGGCTGCCTTCTGTGCTGTAGACATCTATGAGTCTACAATGGGCTGAATGGCCTCCTTCCACACTGGAACAATTCTGTGAATCTGTGAACAGATGATGAAGAAAGAAGATGAAGGTAACCCCGATAGTGTGATCGCGAAGGGTGGAAGGAGGCTTGTCTGGAACATAAACACCAAACCATATAGATATGACGGGCCAAATGGCCTGTTTCCATGCTGTAAATTCCTTGTAAAGCTGTCAGGAGTGAATGCAAACACAATACTGTGTTTCACTTCTTCAGGCCATCACAACCAAGGAATTAATATTCAGTAGGGTAACACAACAGGGTGTTTGGGTATATAGATGCTGCTTTAGACCCTGGGAAACTTGAGCTTCAAAGACTCTGAAATGCCAGATCAAGAGAGATGTAAGGTCTATATTTTGTGTGAAGAGGGATGTAAGGTCTATATTTTGTTACAGTCAGGGAGCTGTACATGAGAGTTACTGCTGCTGCACATTGACTCAGACACATTCACAACATATGGCCAGGGACCTTGGGCCCAGGCTTCCCTCTGCCATCTCTTAACCTCCCCAAGCTGGAATTTTCTGTCCCCATTGGCGTCGGGCATCATGGTGGGCATGAGCAGACAATATGATGAGAAGGCCAAAAATCGGTTTCATGCCATCATGAAACCAGTTTGCTATTGTCCGCTCTACCTGTCAATGGTGGGTCACCTTTCCCAACACTGCATATTGCGAATGTCATTTTAATACATCGGCATATAATTATAAGTCCCGCTCGCTGAAATCATCCCCCCACGCTGGATCATCCAGGCACGCCGATGTCATAGAGTCATAAAGATCTACAGCACAGAAAAAGGCCCTTCAGCCATCGAGTCTGCACCGGTCAAACAAGTACCTAGCTATTCTAATCCCATTTTCCAGCACTAGGCCCATAGCCTCGTATGCCATGGCATCGCAAGTGCACTTCCAAATACTTCTTAAATGTTATGAGGGTTTCAGGCAGTGAGTTCCAGATTCCCACCACCCTCTGGGTGAAAAAATTCTTTCTCACATCCCCTCTAAACCTCCTGCCCATTACCGTAAATCTACGCCCCCTGGTTATTGATCCCTCCACCAAGTGGAAAAGTTCCTTCTTGACTACCCTATCTATGCCCCTCATAATTTTATACACCTCAATCATGCCCCCCTCAATCTCCTCTGCTCCAAGGAAAATAAACCCAGTCTATCCAATCTCTCCTCATAACTAAACTCTCCAGGCCAGGCAACATCCAGGTAAATCTCCTCTGCACTCTCTCTAGTGCAATCACATCCTTCCTATAACGCGGATTCCAGAACTGCATGCAATACTCTAGCTGTGACCTAACCAGCATTTTATACAGTTCCAACATAACCTCCCTGCTCTTTTATTCTATGCCTCAGCTAATAAAGGCAAATATCCTATATGCCTTCTTAACCACCTTATCTACCTGTCCCACTACCTTAAAGGACCAGTGGACATGCACACCAAGGTCCCACTGATCCTTGGTACTTCCCAGGGTCCTACCATTCATCGTGTATTCCCGTGCCTTGTTTGTCCTGCCCAAGTGCAGCACCTCACATTTATCCAGATTACATTCCATTTGCCACTGATCAGCCCATCTGACCAAGCCCGTCTATATCGTCCTGTAATCTAAGGCTATCCTCCTCACTATTTACCACCCCACTAACTTTCGTGTCATCCGCAAACTTACTGTTCAACCCTCCTACATTCAAGCCTAAGTCGTTTATATATACCACAAACAGCAAGGAACCCAACATTGATCCCTGTGGAACCCCACTGGACACAGGCATCCAGTCATAAAAACACCCCTCGACCATCGCCCTCCGCTTCCTGTCACTCAGCCAATTCTGGATCCAATTTGCCAAATTGCCTTGGATCCTATGGGCTCTTACCTTTGTTATCAGTCTCCCATGTGGGACTTTATCAAAACCCTTGCTGAAGTCCAAATAGACTACATCAAATGCATTGCCCTCATCTACGCACCAAGTCACCTCTTCGAAAAATTCAATCAAATTGGTCAGACATGACCTCCCCTTAACAAAACCATACTGACTTTCCTTGATTAATCCCTGCCTCTCCAAGTGTAGATTAATTCTGTCCCTCGGAATTGCTTCCAATAGCTTCCCCACCACTGAGGTTAGACTGACTGGCCTGTAGTTCCCTGGTTTATCCCTTCCTCCCTTCTTGAATAACGGTACCACATTGGCTGTCCTCCAGTCCTCTGGCACCTCTCCTGTGGCCAAAGACGTATTGAATATTATTGTCAGCATCCCTGCTATCTCCTCCCTTGCCTCACTCAACAGCCTGGGATACATTTCATCTGGGCCTGAAGGTTTATCTACTTTTAAGCCTGCCAGACCACTTAGAACCTTCTCCCTTTCTATGTTAATTTCTTTAATTATATCACAGTCCTTCTGCCTGATTTCCATTCCCATGCCATCCCTCTCACTTGTAAACACCAACACAAAGTATTCATTTAGAACCCTACCTACATCTTCTGGCTCCACACACAAATTACCACTATGGTCCTTAATGGGCCCTACTCTTTCCCTGTTATCCTCTTACTCTTAATGTACTTGTCAAATAACTTTGGATTTTCCTTTATTTTACCTGCCAATGTTTTTTCATGCCCCCTTTTTGCTCTCCTAATTTCCTTTTTAAGTTCCCCCCTACACATTCTGTACTCCTCTAGGGCGTGTTTCACAACTGTACATAAGCAACGTGCACCTGGTGAACGGCACTTCACTCAGGAATTCAAGGTTTGTTTGCCTACCTTTCTTAGGGAAGCATCTCACCGTCATTAGCACCAGACTTCACAGGCAGCACCACATCACTTTTAGGGGGGGTTCACAGGCAGACCAGCCATAAGGCAGGAGTTGTTTTTCAACAGCTGCTGGGATAGGACTTGCTTGGGGAAGGGGGAGAAGTGGCCTCAGGCAAGGGAAGAGGCTGTAGGGCGAGGCCTGCGCCAGGGAAGGGGGGTATCCCAGGGTGTGTGGGGGGCACATGTTGATCTGTGCATGTGGCCTCAAGATTGTTGAGAGCTGAGGAGGCAATCTCCAGTGGAGATGAGGCCAGATGGAGATGTGAAGGTGTGTGTGAGAGAGTGAGTGATGATGTCCCTTGAGCTGGCAGCGAGTGAGATGCCAGTTAACGTGTGATGGCTTTGTGAGTGTGAGAGCTTAGAGTGATGAGATGGTTGCCTTACCCTGGCGGCACGGATGAGATCACTCATCTGTTTTCTGCATTGGATGGTTGACCACTTGTGTGCAGCATTGGCACTGACCACCTCTGCCAGCACCTCCCAAGCCAGAATGGTGAGACTCATGGGCCTCCGGCAGCCAGAGCGGAGGTTAGAGGACATCGCAATGGGCCTCCACGGTGTCCAGAAGGCGTCCCAGGGATTCGCCACTGAATCGAGGGGCTGCACTCTTCTTGGCTTTTGGGGCCATTTCTTCACCGGTGCCCTCCTGGGCTGCAAGCATTGAGAAGTGTGTGCGCAACTGCAGTTTAAATGTGGTGTCTGCGTGAGGAAGCAGCAAGGTAATGGCATGCCGAGCAAATTGGAGGCCACCAGCCATCGAGACGGCGTATTTCCTATGGCTGCGTAATTAATGAGGCGGGAATGGGTCGATACGGTGCGAAAAACCACCATTGCAGCTGGCAGGTAAAATGTCCTTTTCTCCTGCCTGCTACTATGCCTCAGTGCAAACCTGGGGTGATTCTGCCCAGAATTAACATTTTGACTCCATATGACTTCTTCAGAGCTGAAGAGAGGTAGAAATGTGATGGATTTTATACTGTTTAAGAATGGGTGGAGCAGGTGGAGCAAAATAGAAGGTCAGGGATAGGTGGGAGCTCAGGAGAGACTTGACAAAGATGTCATGGACACAAGACAGCATGTAGTGTTAATGGTAGTGTTACAGACTAAAGAAGGTGCTGATAGTGGCATAAAGGTAGGATTTCAGAATGTGTTAATAGCAGAACAAGGATCAGCGCTCTGTGAAAGCAAAACAAGAACGAGTGACAGATAGCCCTCTTGGTGGGCGGGGGATGAGTTGGGGAAAAAATTGGATTAAAAAAGGGGTCAATATGGAGAAGAGAATTCATGGTCTGAAGTTGTTGAACTCAATATTAAGTCCAGAAGGCTGTAAAGTGCCGAATCAGAAGAGGAGGTGCTGTTCCTTCAGTTTGCATTGGGCTTCACTGGAACATTGCAGCAGGCCAAGGGTGGACATGTGGGCATGAGAGCAGGGTGGGGTGTTGAAATGTCAAGTGACAGAAAGGCCTGGGTCATGCTTACGGACTGAGCAAAGGTGTTCCTCAAAGCGGCCACCCAGTCTGCGTTTAGTCTCCCCAGTGTAGAGGAGACCACATTGGGAACAGCGAATACAGTAGACCAAATTGAAGGAGGTGCATGCGAAGCGCTGCTTAAAAACACTTAAAAAGAGTGTTTGGAGCCTTGGAAGGTGAGGAGGGAGGAGGTAAAGGGGCACATATTGCACCTTCTGCAATTACATGGAATAGTACCGTGGGACGGGGATGAGGAGTTGGGGGTGATGGAGGAGTGAACCAGGGTGTCACGGAGGAAACAGTCCCTATAGAATGCTGACAGAAGGGTGAAGGGAAGATGTGTTTGTTGGTGGCATCATTCTGCAGTTGGTGGAAATGGCGGAGGATGATTCTTTGAATGCGGAGGTTGGTGGGGTGAAAAGTGAGGACAAGGCGGACCCTATAATGGTTCTGGGAGGGAGGGGAAGGGGTGAGGGCAGAGGTGCTGGAGATGGGTCAGACACGGTTGAGGGCCCTGTCAACCACAGAGTGGAGAGGGGGGGAAGGAAGCAGTTAAGGAGAAAGGTAGACATGTCAGGAGCGCCATTTTGGAAGGTAGCATCTTCGGAACAGATGCGACGGAGGCAGAGGAACTGGGAGAATGTGATGGAGTTCTTACAGGAAGCAGGGCTGTGAGTAGCTATAGTTGAGATAGCTGTGTGAATCGATGGGCTTTTAATGAATATTGGTAGACAGTTTATCACCAGAAATGGAGACAGAGAGGTCAAGGAAGGGAAGGGAAGTGTCAGAGATGAACCATGTGAAGGTGAGACAGGGGTGGAAATTGGAAGCAAAATCGATAAATTTTTGCAGGTCCAGACGAGAGCATGAAACGGCACTGATACAGTCATCAATGAACAATTAATGAAATGGATTCCACTGAGATCAGCGGAAAGAAAAATCAAGTGGGGCATATAATATATGGCCAATCAGTAAAGGAGAGTTTACTGTCCAACCTTTAAATATAAGGTGCTGCAAGTAAAATAGGAGCCATTGGAAGTGGAATAAGGCTGGAGTTACAGAAAGCCAATGACTTTTCCTAGCTACTAATCTTCAGGACTGTTGGAAAGGCTCTGTTGGTCACAGGAAAACTACATTGTTTCATTTTCTGGCATCGAAGTTGAATGAAGTAAGGATATGTTGGCCATTCGCACCATATGTACCTCCTATAGGCGTGGCAAGTAGCTCCCATACCATATATGTGAATCTGTGAATGATGCATTCCCTAGTGTCACGTTTTTGCTCATGTACATTATAACTGACAATCTGGTGTTTTATTTAAAAAAAATTCAAACAGCATTGCTAATGATTAATTAGTCAGAACAATCCTATTATTCAATTCTGCCACATCTTAAGGATGAGTAAATTTTGGGTGAGAACTGTGAGAAATCTGAAAGTAGATAAAGTCAAGCTCCATTTTTTCATGCTCATGTTTCTTGTTAAGCCCCAGATTTATTTATTACAAAATACATTTATCAATATTTTTACTTACTCTGAATTTTCCATAGAGGTTTCACCACTTCACACGCTTCCCTGGCCTGCCTCTCCACTCAGTAGTGTTCTCATGTTAGTTTTAAAATTCACAACTGACCTCTGGAAGTTTATATCAATGCGTCTTTCGTGAGTGATTTCATTTTTTTGTTGTTCATTCATGGGATATGGGCGTCGCTGGCTAGGTCAGTATTTATTGCCCATCCCTAATTGCCCTTGAGAAGGTTGTGGTGATTGAAGATCTTTCTTGAACTGTTGCAATCCATCGAGTATAGGTATATCCACAGGGAGGAAGTTCCAGGATTTTGACCCAGCGACAGTGAAGGAACGGCGATATATTTCCAAGTCAGGATGGTGAGTGGCTTGGAGGAGAACTTCCAAGTGGTGGTGTTCCCATATTTCCACTGCCCTTGTCCTTCTAGAAGGTAGTGGTCGTGGCTTGGAAGTTGGTATCTAAGCTACCACTGTGCATCATGGTGGAGGGAGTGAATGTGGATGGAGTGCCAATCAAGCAGGCTGCTTTGTCCTGGATGGTGTCAAGCTCCTTGAGTATTGTTAGAGATGCACTCATCCAGGCAAGTGGAGATTATTCCATCACACCCCTGACCTGTGCCTTGTAGGCGGTGGACAGGCTTTGGGAGTCAGGGGGTGAGTTACTCGCCACGGGATTCCTAGCCTCTGACCTGCTCTTGTAGCCACAGTATTTATATGGCTAGTCCAGTTCAGTTTCTGGTCAATGGTAACCCCCAGGATATTGATAGTGGGGGATTCAGTGATGATAATGCCACTGAATGTCAAGGGACAATGGTTAGATTCGCTCTTGTTGGAGATGGTCATTGCCTGGAACTTGTGTGGCAATGTTACTTGCCACTTGTCAGCCCAAGCCTGGATATTGTCCAGGTCTTGCTGCATTTGGACACGGACTGCTTCAGTGTCTTAAGAGTCGCAAATGGTGCTGAATATTGTGCAATCATCAGCGAACACTCCCATTCATGATGGAAGGAAGGTCATTGATGCAGCTGAAAATGGTTGGGCCTGAGGAACTCCTGCAGTGATGTCCTGGAACTGTGATGATTGACCTCCAATGACCAAAACCACCTTCCTTTGTGCTAGGTATGACCCCAACCAGTGGAGCGTTTTCCCCTGATTCCCATTGACTCCAATTTTGCTAGGGCTCCTTGTTGCCACACTCGGTCAAATGCTGCCTTGATGTCAAGGACAGTCACTCCCTGCAACATTTTGTACTGTTGTCAGGAAAGAGATTCTGGATTTGGAAAGGTTGAGTTGATCAAAGAGCTCTTTGAGTTAAGGACAGGCATCTAAATACCACAGGCAACGTTAGTAACTATTCATTATGATCCCAATGAATCATGTGGGCACATGGGGTGGATTACAGGACTAGTCATTAAAGCCTTTAAATAGGAAACTGGTATTTGTGAAAGCATTCCAAGGGGAAGCTGTTATAAGTTTATTAATAATGACAAGTGATTTTTTTTCAGGTAGATTGATAGAATTCGCCAGCCTACAAAACATTTTTAACATTGATGCGTATTTAATGAGTGCCTCATTTTATGTCGTAGGCTTGCAGGGGACATGAAGGAAATAATGGCCGTAATTTTCTGACCCTTCTAGTGATGGGTTTCATGGTGGGAGGAGTCGGAGAATACGAGGGATGAAAAAAATCAGGTTCCCGATGGCGGGAAATGACACAGGAACTTGTGGTCCTGACCATCATGGCAGGATAATGGTGGGGTGCCATTCCCGCCGAAGGCCATCGGGAACCCGATTAGCATCTCATTAATAGAATTAAGATGTGCACCCAACCGGAATTCTCCCCGCTCCCCCTCCCCCTCCCCTCCCCCCAAGGCACCTGATCTGCCCCATCAGCAGGGCTGTACAGCATTCCAAAACAGGACCTGACCAATATGGCACTGAGATGGCCAGATGCAGCCTGGTCCACAGAGAGGAAGGTATGCAATTACCTGAGGTGGAGGGCAATGCTGGAACATAGCAGGCGCGGTGGGGAGCAAAGGGCAGACAAGACAGTGGTGGGGTTTAGAGTGGTGGGAAGGCCAGATATACAGACAGGAAGGCCAGTTTGTGGGGGAGGGGGCAGGTAGATGAAACCATGTAGTGTTCCGGGGAGGGTTGAGGGGGAAAGGACCGGGGAGCAGTGGAGGGGCCATGGGATACCATGGGACAGTCATGGGGGGAACACTCTCCACTTGCCTGGATGAGTGCAACTCCAACAACACCCAAGAAGCTTGATACCATCCAGGACAAAGCAGCCCGCTAGGTTGACATCCATTTCACAAACATTCACTCCCTCCGCCACCAACGAACAGTAGCAACAGTGTGTACCGTCTACACCAAGGCTCCTTAGGCAGCACCTTCCGAACCCATGACCGCAAGCATCTAGAAGGACCAGCAGAAAAAATGGGAATATTATCACCTGGAAGTTCCCCTCCAAGCCACTCACCATCTTGACCTGGATATATATTGCCGTTCCTTCACTGTCGGTGGGTCAAAATCCTGGAACTCCCTCCCTAACAGCACTGTGGGTGTATCTACACCACATGGACTGCAGCGGTTCAAGAAGGCAGCTCACCACCACCTTCTCAAGGGCAGTTAGGGATGGGCAATAGATGCTGGCCTAGCCAGCAATGCCCACTTCCTGTAAATTAATTTTTTAAAAAACCATGGGACAGTGAGTTGGTGGGGTGGGGGGGTTTGCAGGGGGAAGGGTTCAGACAGAGATGGTGGTGTCAATGGCAGAATCTTGGGGGGAAAACCGAGGGAACTGATGGTGGGAGGGCACTGTAACTTTTAGAGGGGGCGATGGGATGTGGTAGGGTGGGAGGGCGAGTGCCCATCTGTGATGGGTGAAGGGCCGGTTTGGGTGGTTGGAGGGGACACGGAGATGTGCACGTAACCTAGAGGTGGGCAGGATTAGGCCTGGGGATTGTGACAGACATGCGGTCAGTGGGGAGGAAGGACATGTGAAGGGTGATATGGTGGTTCAAGGGTCACAGGGAGGGTGAAGGTAACACCAGGGCGGAGGGTGGGGGGTGCCATTGGTGATGGGGGGAGGGTATGCATTACAGGTGGAGGGTAGAAGGTGTTGGAAATGATTTGAAAGCTCACATGTACCATCCTCATGCAAAGGCACAGCACTAAGTCCACACCCTCAATGTCCAATTCGAAATGCTGCTTGGGACGAGGGTCATCGGGTGAGCGGAGCTGAAGGTCAGCTCAACTGAAGAGGAACCCTGATAATCTGTCCTGACAAGGGGAACGTCTCTCTCTAGACTCAGAAGGGAAGGAAAGGGAACAGTGTGCATGGGAGATTCTCACACATGGCTCGTAAGGGCCTTGGTGAAGACCGATGCCTCTATGCACAGGGAGACAGGATTCAGGGAGACATCAACCCAGCCTGGGAGTCCACCTGGAAGGTGGGGGGTGGTGGAGTGAGGTGCACAGGCAATAACATAAGCAACAACAAAAGAAAACCTAGGAGAACTCCATCAGAAGCGAAGATTAATGTATTTACAACTATTTACAATGGTTCTACACCAGTGCAACCAGAGTGAACTTAATATTTCTTAATTCTCGTTACTCTACCACTACATCTGTCTGCTTCCCTGACATCTGCAGCAGAAGTGGAGGCAGCCTGCTGAACACTATGCCCTTTTGTCTCTGATTACCTTGGCAGCCGTCCTCTGGTGACCCAAGACCTGAAGGGCCCCAGCCTTCTTTGGATCTCCTGCTCTGGGGCAGGTGCACCCTCAGCAGTCTCAAGTGGTTGGAACTGATTGGGTCACTGGCAGAGGAGACTTGGAATGCATGGACACCCTTGGAGAGTCCTGGGTGGAAGTCCGCCTGACACTGCTTCTTCCTTTGAGCACTAGAGGGCCCTTGCCTGAATCCTTGAGGAGAAGAGGCAGCAGGAGGGAGGTTGAAGTGCCCTATCCCACTCTTGCATAGTCACTGTGCTAGTTCACCCATAGCTACAGCAATGGAATAGGTCTGAGTACATCTTTGGCAGAAAATGAGCGTTATGCTGGACCAGGTCTCCATGGCAGCCACCATCCTCCCCATGGAGACCTCTATGCGTTCACATGTCGGTGCCACTACATCAGAGAGCATGTGGACAGACTCCTCCGCCTCGCGTGCCACTCTCTTGAGGGCCTCTGAGACCTCTGTCTGGCGTTACCCTGCATCTTTCTGATACTGTAGCATCTTCTCCATGAGCGCCCCAGAGGCTCATCATCTGACTCATGCTTAACAGGGGCCTCTTCTCCATGCTTCCTCCGAGTGGGTCTCGGGTCTAAACTAGTTACATCGCCTACCGAGGTGTGTGTCTCTGGACTGGTGGAGGGTGCAGACGAATGATGGCTCTACAGGTGAGACGTTGTCCTCATCCTCTTCCAAGGTCTCATGCAGTCTCTGGCGCAGGGTCTGGCTTCGCCCTCTTCCTGCTGGTGCCTGGAATGGAAAGAGGAGAGAATGAGTGACTGCCTAGGCTACCTCCTACATAGCACACTTCCTCACCCTCAGGTTCCAGTTGGCAGAGAGTTTGCATTGGATGCCTGGGGGAGGCCGACCTCACCATCAGCACATGCACGGTTACGGTCCTCCCCTGCCAGCTCGACAGCCCACTGTTCATATTGTGTGAGGGGGTGGGTTTCATGCATGCATCCTCCCATCTTCTCCCTCTCATGGCTGTTGTGCACTGTCATCTTCAGCATAAAGATAGAAAATGGATTGTGAGCACTTCAGATGCTGGAGGAGGTCATACACTGCTAATTCTGTGGCTTACAAGTGACCTCATGACTCTCCAAGCCTGTCCACCATGTACAAAGCAAAAGTGAAGGGTTTGAGAACATACTGTTCACCTGCCTGCAAAAATGTAGCTCCAACAGCACTGAGGAAGCTGAACACCCCCATCCGGGACAAAGCAGGCCAACTGACTGACACCCAGCCTGCACCCTCGACATTGAGTCCCTCCACAGCCGATCTATTGGCAGCTGTGTGTGCCATGTGAAAGATGCACTGCTGCTGGTCCTCATGGCTGATTCAGCAGTCCCTTCCAGACCTGCGGGCTCCAGCAGATAGAGTAATAAGGGCAACAGAGGCATAGCATCTGCAGGTTGCCTTCTACTACAACCGCCATCCACACCCCCCCCAGCCCCCGACCCCCCACAATTCTGTGCCTTCAGTGTGTCTGGATCAGCAACCCACAGTTGCCTCCCTACCAATGGACCACTTGAACTTGAACTGTAGTGGGGCAATGAGGCAGCACTCCAGCTCCTTGTGAAGGGCTTATAGGGAGCCATTCGGAGACTGGTGAGGTGAGTATGGAGAGCGGAGGGTTCACTTACCCTGGCAGCACAGATTAGGTTGTTCATTCATTTCCTACATTGAAGGGCTGTCTTCCTCTGCAAAGCTGTGGCATTGACCACCCTAGCGAGGTAGATGTGATGAGTCAGATGGGTTTTCTCCTCTCGCATCCCTGGGAAAGAGGACATCCCTGCTGTTGTCCACGGCCTAGAGAAGAGTCTCCAGTGAGCCATTGCTGAACCTTGGGGCCGGTGCCTGCAACTTCCTGGAGGACATGTTGGTGTTGCAGAGTCTTGGTGCATTGCATGAATGAATGGCCGGATACCTTTTAAATATGACACTGGACATGACGGCGGGGCACGCAACTTCCTGTTTGTCCCACCACCCGATTCAGCGTCAAACCCCCGGCTGCATAATTAATGGGGTGAGCAGTGCACGATTCAGAAAACTCACCTGCCCTACTCTCTAGAGAGTGTCCCTCTGGGCCCCCACTCCCGCCACCGGACTTAGGCCCAGAGTGGAAAATCCTAGCCAATGTATTTTGCCTCATGTATTTTGAATGAAAACTTTGACAGCAACAAGGAAAATGTGATAAATCCTAAATCTCAAAAGGCTCAATATAATAAAATCTAAGGACATCTAGTGTCATTCTAGCACCTGAATCACCATAGACACCAGCAATTCTTCTTCTAGTATCTAGGTTATGGGGTCGCTCTCTGTGCATGTGCTGTGATGACCTTTGACCTGGAAGCAGTACAGTAAGGAAAAATTGTAATTTCTTTCAAATTGTCTGTGGAATCTGTAATTGGTTTCAGGAATGTTTGAAAGGAACTTTTAAGAGTTTACATCAGTTTCAATGGGATCAATTGTAATTTTCTTGACCAATAAGAAATACTGGTCCATGTGATCTGGTGACCCTCGACCTGGAATCAGTACCAACAGGAAGGAAGTTAGCATGTGCAAGCTGTGTGGCCAGACATAAAAGAGAACTGCAGACAAAGGGGAGCTTCAGCAGAGGGGAGAATAGAGAAGGCACATTTACAAGGAGCTGTATATATGTAATGCAGTTAAACAGGAAAGAAAGCTGAAGACAAGGTTAGAGCAGGGATTGTGAATCAAATCATTTTACTGCTGCTGCTGCTCCAGTTTTGCCAGAGCCGACCAGACTGTTTGATGGGGCTTATTTAAAAATTCAGATAAAGGAGTCTCTGGGAAATCCATGCCATCAATACCTGTCTGCAGGCATATGCCATTCAGGTGATAAGTGTCTCTGTGGGCCTCGGATGGAATATGACTGCTGGTGAATGCAACTCAAGGAGCTGAATCAGTTCAGTGGGAAGGTGAGAGATCCTTCATACCAGAGGCTGAGTTGGAGAACTTTGGAACTACAAGTAGTGCCACATGTCTGCAGGGAGTGATGTGGGTGTTTGTGGTTGTGTAGATGATTCTTTTTGTATCAACTAAAGTGAAATTTATCTTTTTATTTGGAGTATCATTTGCCTGTTAATTCATGTTTAATTTGTGTTGGTTCTGAATCATAATAAAGTAAAAGTTGCAAAAAGTTGAATCTTGTTGGTAATTTCTTCACTCGGGTGTCATTTGATAAATTTGATTTACGGTTCTGCCATGGAGATCGTAACAACACATGTGCGCACACATTTGAAATATGACCTCTCAGTGCAGCTCAATAATTTTGAATCTCCTAGTAGAAGTTTAATACTCCAACACTAGGGATATTGCACCACCTTGAATGCTGCATTGTAATCTCCACTATATCATATTTAGTGTAATGTTGTCAACTGAACATCATATAATCGAACCTGCTGAACCATTCAAGAACACATGGTTGCTCCTTCATCACAGAGACCCCAAAGTGATTGTATTGTTGTAGCTAACTCCATTTCCAGGTACTGGATGTAAATCACTAAGAATGTGATTCAATCCTGAATGAATACACTACAAGTGTAATGAAAAGTGAGCCCTACCTTTGAATCTTTCAGCACTGCTGCTGAAATTAAAGGAATTCATATCTATTTCAATGATTTTAAAAAATGAAGTTTTGTTTCAACTAATGGTGAAAGTAGAATTTACGTCCAAAATTACCTAGCAACTCATCTGGATGAGATATAGCTGTCACCAATCTCAATTACAGAATACAATCTAGAAAGCTACATAAAATCTTTCTTATTTTGCAGTTCTTTTAACTTGCATTTTCCATAGAGAGTTGTTTGTTTCCTTCAAAAAACACATTTTCTAGCATCTCTTACAAGCTCCCCAGATACTTGGTGATTGTTGTAAAATGCTGGATAGGCAGAGCCCAAGAAACAAATTCAGTATTCAATAGATACATGGATGTTCTCAAAGCCTCACAAAGCCTAATGTTCTGGGACAGATCCAGGAGTACTCCCTGCTTACAAAGTTCAGATGGAATGCTGTATAGCAGGCTAAGCAAAATCAGTTTATTGAAAAACAGAAGGAGGTTTATCAATCAGCACCACAGGGTCTGCACTGGGCTGGACACAAAACTTAACAGTTCTCAAAGTGCAGATAAAAATACAATGTTGGAAGTTTGAATTAAACCAGAAAGTGTTGAATGCACAACTGGTCTATAAGAACACGTGAGCACAAAATAGTTTCACATTTTGGGCCTAACACTTAGACAGAACAAAGAAAAAAACTGATTGTTGTTCCCCTTTTCTACAGTGATCTGCGCTATAATACACTGCCATCATCGGACCAATATATCACCTATTGGCCATTATTACAGTGTTCCAGCACACTATAGTGTCAACCCTCTATACACCTATCATGCACACGGACCTTTCAGCAGAAATCAAAGGAAATGATCAAGAATAGGAGCCCAAACTTATTTTTCTCTCTCTCTCTAACCCAGTACCCCCACTGAATTCAGCACAGTCTGAACCAAATCTAGGATCATCACTGTCTGTGTGTTCCACACAGTGTGACTAGACACTAAAGCATTAGGTGTTTCTCCAAGGCTGCAGAGGATACACAGAGTACCAAGCTGTAAAAATGCAACAACGTTATATTTCTCATAATGCAGTGCATAAAGGCAACGCAGCAGTACTCTCTCAGTGATGAGAAAACCTGACAAATATTTTATTCATTTATTAAATTGTTAAAGTTGTTTGCTTCTTGAAATGACAATAGAAAACCTTTAATGTTATCCTTCATGATAGATTTGAAGGTAGGAGGATTTAGCAGTGGCTCAGCAGAAACACTTCTGCCCCTGAGTTACAAGGTTGTGGCTTCAAGTCCCACGAGAGACTTGAGCATAAAATCTAGGCTGACACTCCAGTGTAGTACTGAAGGAGAACTGTGGTGCCAGATGGTCATTTGCTTTCTCAGGTAGTTGTATAAGATTCTATTGGCACTATTTTAAGGAACAATAGGGAGGTCATCCCAGTGTCCTAGTCAATATTTATCCCTCAATCAACATCACTAAAACAAATTGACCCAGATTTGTCAATGATGAAGGGCTAGAGCTCCCTGCTGATCTTAAGAAAAGCTGGCCTCAAAGATTTAATGGGTTCTAGAGCATGCATTTCCTCTATTCCAATGTGACCTTGAATTTGATGCCCTCTGTGGCATCCAAATACCGTGCAGACAGTAGGCTGAATGATCAGTCAATCGGATTCATAAATCCTCACAGACAGCAAAGCAGGGATTATAATGCACATTTTAATAATTATACAGAAAGTGAAATAAAGATTTGGAAAATGCATAAACTAGAATATTATAAAATTTAAGTAATCTGCTTATTTGAAAAATCTTGCGATTGTCAAAGGTTCTTCAGAGGCAATGACATTCTACAGCTATAAAATTATATTTTCAGGGCCAGAAGTTGTTCAATATTAATTATCACTTAATACACTGTTGAAAACTCAGTTACACCTCATTCAACAAGACTTAACATTTTCGATAGATTTTACAACAAGAAAAGTGCTTAAAAAGCTGAAGTTGACGTCAATTCAGTGATGCTCTCTTGAAGGCATCTGTAAAGACTGCAACAGTTCACCCTGCAGAGGAACACGGTATCACTGGCAGCAACTTTCAGATGTCCATGTTTAACTGCACATGTGTGGATGTCAGAAGTTGCTCTCAGTTTTACAATGATGGAGAGCACTAATGGTTGCATCTTCATTGCAACTTCAAATTCTGGACTATTATATATTCATGCTCTGTTGCTGTTTTTGGAACTTTGAAGTTTGAACAGTGCTGTGTTTCTTTACATTGCAACAGTGACTACACTTGAAAAGTACTTCATAGGTGGTAAAGCCCTTTGGGACACCCTAAGGTTGTGAAAGATACTATATAACTGGAGATATTTCTTTCCAAGGACTAGTTTTATGCTATGTAACACACAATATGCAACTCTGCTGCTGAGTTTCAACTCTGTGTTACCTGGTGTACATCTTTGGACTAATAGCTATTGCTACTGTGTCTTCCTGAGGTCAGTTGGTGGCTAATAGCTCTAGGGCAGATCTTCGGGTCACTTAGCAATCAGAATAAACTAGCAGTAAACAACTACATTTTTATATGTTTGCTAAATGGGGCACAGAAATTGGCATGTGACAAAGCATGAAGAACATGTCTTAAAATTATGATATATATAGACAGATTCAATTGTGCTGTAGGTTTTTTCACTTTGGGTGCAGTTTGTAAAAACTGTAAAAGGAGAACATCATTGCATTCGCAGCACATACACACACCACAGCTTCATTTCACTAGTCACGCGTGTGGAATTTAGCACAATGGGGATAAAGTGATTGATGGCGGAATCGTCCCAGGTTTGCACAAAGTGCGATAGCGGGTAGGAAAAAATGTGTTACCCACCGGCTGCAATGACGGCTTTTCACACTGTATCGTCCCCATTCCCGGTGCATCCTGCCTCATTAATAATGCATTGCCGAGAAACACGCCGGGTCACTCGTGGGGAGGCCTCTGATTCGCCCGCATTGCCATCATCTCAGCCCTTCACTAATCCGGGCACCATATTTAAAGGGCTTTGCAAAGAGCTAGCTGTCTATAAGGCTTCAGAAGCTGCTGGAAAGTCACAGCTGCAAAAGGGAGGAAACATGCTGCCCCCAAATTTAGTGACGCCCCACCCTCGGATGCCTACTGGATGCTGTGGAGGCCTGCTGTGCCCTCTACCCCGCTCTGGGTGAAGACCAGCAAGCATGGTCACAAATCCAGCAAGGAGGCAGTGGCAGTGGTGGTCAGCATCAATGCCCTGCAAAAGAAGACAGCTATCCACTACTGGAAGAAGATGAATGATCTCTGCTCCACCAGGGTAAGTCACTCTTCTCATCACTGTCAATACACACACTCACAGGCCCATCACTCATCCACAGGGATCTCACTTACTGCAAGTTCAAGGAACATCACCATTCACTCTCTCACAAACACCTTCATCTGCCTGCGGATCATGTCCTCATCATGTCCATGGGACCACTCACTACCCTCACATGCCAGGCTTCCTTATATGGCCTGTCAGGCATCCTGCTTATACTCTGTCCATCTGTATTCATGCAGGACAGGCTGGCACACACCAAAAGGGAGAGGTTGCAGACTGGTGGAGGAATGCCTGATATCAAGGACCTTACAGTCTTTGAAAATAGAGTTTAAAATCCACCTGGCCAGTGATGATCTGGACCATTCCTGTGCTGATGGTGAGGTCGGCGATGTTCAACCAAGTGAGGATCCAGCAGTGCACCATCCATCGGACAACCATGCTGGGAGTCAGTTCCCCTGTTCTGCAGTCCCCTGCCTTGCGCTAATTATTTCTCCTTGCTTTTGCAGGCACATCTGGGAAGCAGCCGAGGGTGTCCATAACCCAAGTCCTCGACTCAAGCACAAAGATAAATTGGACGAAGAGTCCAATGACACCCTAATTGAAGACACGTCACAGCGCTCACCCACACCCTCCACCAGTGCAGAGACACATGCCTCAGTGGGACCTAGTTCAAGAGTAGCCTCGGGGTAAGCGCATTGCACTGTCTGATCCACAGCAGGCCGGCAGGGACTTCCCAAGTTTCTGGCACTCAGAGAACTGCTGGAGGCCAGAAATCTGCTGAGTTTGAGTCAGGTGACGAGCCTCTGGACTCGGTAATAACTCAGTTGATGGAGCTGCAAAGGCAGTCTTGGGAACATCAGGAAAGAATGCCTGCTGCACTCCTCAGATTGCAAAGCATGATGGAGGAGTCCGTCCGCCTTCTGTCTGAGGTGATAGCGCCGGCATGCCAATGCACTGAGCTCAACACTGGTAGGATGGCGGCCACTATGGAGACCTTGGCCCAGGGCATCGGTCCTGCACTGCTGCATGGGCTGAACTCTATCGCTGATGCCATAATTATCCTCCAACAGTGTCAATGTAAGAGGGGTGCAGGGCTAGCTTGATCTCACTCCAGCTTCCCCTTCTCCTCGAGGAGTCAGCCAGGAGCCCTCGGACACCCATAAGGAGGAGGGTCAACAGGTACACACCACAGAACCATCTACCCAGGTGACTCCAGGAGTGTCTGGCCCATCTGAAACCCCTTTTCCTGTGACCCCAGCAGCTCCAGCTCCACAGACTGAGGAGGGTGGCACTGCCACATAGCAAGACCCTGAAAGCAGGCTCAGTCCGTCAGGGCTTGGCCCTCCAGAGGACACCAGCCAAGGTCATCACAAACAGGGCATAGCAGTCAGCAGGCTGCCTCCATCTATGCTGTGGATGTCCGGGGAGCACCAAGACGTAGCGACAGGATTAGGAAAGTTAAGAAAATGTAGTTTCACCACACGGGTACGGGCGTTAATCACTTGTACATAATGTTGACGATTGTAAATAAGCTCCCAACAATGTCACCCTGTCTATGGCTCCTTGTTATGATGAGCAGTGTTCGTGTCAGTCTGAAGTGAAAGCGTGGTGCCGGCACAAGATAAAGGCAGGTGTCTCAGTCCAGGGCCTCCTCCCTGTGCTTTGTGCAACCTCCCCAGCACACTGATGGTGTGCCTTCACTGTCACTGGACATGTCAGTCTTGTCTGCACCTCAGTGGGGCTTATCATTGCTGCCAGGATGTCCTGGACTGGTAGCACATAGTTCCATCATTCTCTCTGTGTACTCTCAGCACCTTTGAGGTGCAGCTGGCCCCCCCATCTCATCAGCATCTGTGTCCGGTGACAGTGCGGTCCAGAAGGGTTCAGCTCATGAAGGATACCATAGGATCAGGAGAAGTTAAAGCTTCCCCGCTGCATCTCCATGATATGACACTGTTCACAGAGTGCAAGCGAGCTGCCATCAGCCAGATAGGACATTCACACAAGCTATGTGAGGATCTATGGAGTGTCCCCACTGCTTGTCATCATCATCCTCCTGGAATGTAGGGACTATGGGCACCCATTACATTTCCATGACAGGAGCCTTATCACAGAGGGTACGTGCACTGCCAGCAGCCAGACAGAAGTCAAACGTTCACAGATGCAGTGTGAGGACCTTTGGAGTGTCCTCACTGCATGTCGTCATCATCCTCCGCTAATCTAGTGGCTATGAGGTCCTCCCAAGTGCACTTGCTTCGTCTGGATAATGCAATGGCCTCCTCGCCATCATCCTCGCTTTCAAAGTCCTCATCACCCTCATCCCCATTCTCCTCATTGGGGAAGATGTGCGGATCCTCCATCTCCTCCTCAGGCAGCTCCTCCCCCCATTTCATCACCAGGATGTGTAGGGTGCAGCAGGTGATGACGATGCATGACAGTCTCTATGGGCTGTATTGCAGGGCTCCACCAAACTGGTCAAGGCACCGGAACCTCATTTTCAACATCTCAATGGTTTTCTCCACCAAAGTGCGAGTTGCAGCATGCGCACCGTTATACTTTCTCTCTGCTGCACTCTAAGGCCGCCTCACAGGCTTTATCAACCACGTCCTCTGTGGGCAGCCCTTGTCCATGAGGAGCCAACCCTGCAGCCTCTGTGGACCCTGGAAGATGTCAGGGACCTGAGACCTACTGAGAATGTAGGAGTCACGGACACTCCCTGAGAATCATGCGCAGACCTGCAGGATGCATTTTCTGTTGTGGCAGACCAGCTGAACATTCAACGAATGGAATCCCTTGTGGTTCGCATACTGCACTGCTTGTTGCCATGGAGATCTAAGCACCACGTGAGTGCAGTCAATGGCACCCTGCACCTGTGGAAAACCTGAGATCTGCTCAAATCCTAACGCTCTTGCTTCCTGGCTTGCCTGATCCTGGTCGAAATGCACAAAGTTGTGTACCTTCGTGAATATGGCGTCCGGAACCTCCTGTACGCAGTTTGGTGTTGAGGCTTGCGAGTTCCTACAGAGGTCACCTATGGAGCCCTGAAAGGAGCCACTGGCATAGAAATTGAGCACCGCAGTCACTTTCACGGCCACTGGCAGTGGATGTCCTCCAAGTCCCCGTGGCACCAAATCCTGCAGCAGGTGGCAGATATGACTGACCAGTTCCCTGGACATGCGCAGTCTTCAGTGACCCTGGTTCTTGGTCATCTGCAGGAATGACAAGCGCCGTCTGTAGACTTTCGGCCTAGCTAGGCGCCAACTCACGACGGCTCGCTGTGACTCTTGAGTGGCATGCGCTGGAGTCCCAGCCACCCCTTCTTCTTGAGGATGCTGTTCCTTCCTCTGCCCAACCAGGCCCTCTGTCACTCTCTTCTCCTTTGTCTCTGCTCTCTATAAACCATAAGTCATGCAGCTAGGTCACCAAGCTCCATGCTCCTAATGTACTCCCACAGGATGAAAGAGAGAGATGCATTGGTTAGCATTGGTCTCCTAGGGACCTCTCATGGTTGCTTGTGCAGCTCTGGTTCCATCTCAAGGCCCCATAACGCATGCCAGAGAGTGTTGGCCATCACTTGAATGGCCAGAGTTTAGTGCGCTGCATGGCTGCCCAAAACCCCACCCACCTCTACCCCACTCTGCCTGACAGATCGGCAGCAGCTTTGCCCACTGGACTGTATGCTCAGGCACAGGCATTCTCTTAACCTGCACTACCATCAGACTGCTGTTTTGCCACCCCCTCACCCCTCCCCCCCACACCCCTCACCCCTCACCTCAACCACAGTGCAGCCCTTGCCCCAGCACCGCACTGTCAGCTGGGAAAAAGCGACTTGCCTGTGCAGCCTTGCCTGAATGCGCGGCTCCTCTTCCTTGAAGTCGAACGGGTGACCCTCGTGAGTGCTGTGCTCACCTCTGAGTTCCCTTTGAAGTTCAGCTCGCCAGGTGCACGCCTTTTAAATGTTGTTGTGAATGACGTCGTTCTGAAGTCACGCCAATGTGGGAGGTAAATTCGACGTGGAAGGGGATGATTCAGGCAGGCAGGCAAGATGATGAGATGCAAATGCATTGAAATTACATCCCCGACATTGGATGGTGGGAAAGGTGGTCCGCCATTGAGGGGCAGAGCGGACGATGGCTTACTGGTTTCACGACGACATGAAACCAATTTTTGGCCTACCTGCCATTTTATTCCCCCCACCGCCCGCCATGGGGTGGGCAATTCTGCCCTAAGACTTTGAACATCAGAGGAGGATGCATTCACAGTGAGAACATTTCTCAGCGTAGTCTCAAGGCAGCATTTCTGAACTTAAAAAGAGAAATTTATAAAAAATGACAGAAGGGCTGAACCACCAGAGACATCATCAGCTATGAGTAAAATCTTGACTACAGATGTCAGATCAGTTTTCAAATGTTTTTGTCAGCACTCAGCAACCCTTTATATTAAGTTCAACTGTCATGCAGGATTGAGTTCAATTATGTCCAAGAATGTCACTCCCCTCTTGTGATTGCACATCTCCATCATTTCAATGAGCTTCCTTGCCAATAATGCCACAGGCACAGCACTTGACAATAATGCACATTACAAATTATGTTTAAATGCTTCAACATTAAATTCGCCCAAACATACGTTGAGAACGACATTGTTGTATGCATAAGAATTAAACAGGGAAAGATGAATAGTAACAGGAAAACCTGGATACAGAGTCTTCAACTTCTTCTGGGCAGCTCACCAGCTGACGGAGACTGTGTCACTGTGGAGCCGAGCTAGAAATCTTCTCCTTTGGGGGGAGGGTATGAGCCATCACCAGGCCTGGAAGATTTTTTTCTGGTCAGGAGGAGCATGGTGCCACAAAATGTTTTTTATAGAAAAAAGCCCCAGAAACTTCCCTAGTTTCGGCATACCCTGTAGTAGTCCCCTCACGGGCTGCTGATTGGACCACTTGATTGCTGACGCCAGTGGGTAGAATTTGTATGGTACACATTTCTCCCATCGGTAACATCGAATTGCAGTGGGGGTTCTACAAACTGGATGGGACCCCGATTTTCACACCGAAAGGAGGTGAAATGGGTGAGTACTTGGGGCAGCTCTGCTGAAACCCTGAGGAAATGGTCACGGCCAGACCAGGAGTGGGGACAGCACAGTAAGTGCTGCACTGTCAACTCATTCCCACTGGGTGGACATTGTGAAATTCAGACCCCGCTTCCTACAGCCCAGACCTTGGGTCACTACCATGGGTGAAAAATCAAACTGTTCTGCATAATGGTAAATTATCACTGTTGGCTGTTGCTGAATGGTAGCAGTTTTGTCTCTGACTTGGACGTTTAGTGCATATAATCTAAGCTGAATAATATAGGGTTAGACCTCAAGGTAAAGCGGAGCGGAGTCGGGTGATATTACGGAAGTGGAAGTCTTGGTGATGTGGAGAATGTGGGTTAAGTAGGGTCAAATAGGATGCCAAGGTTGTGAAAAGGCTGGTTGACCCTCATACAGTGAACAGGAATGAAGTCAATGGCTAGGGATCAGAGTTTGTGGTAGGTTCAGGGAAAGAAAAACAAACAACGGGGATACTCTTTCCAGGGCCACACTGGACCTTCCAACAAACATGATGCCAACCTGATCAAGGAGCACAAATTGTACTCTCAATTGGTGAGGAGACAAGTGCTGCAGCCACAGGAAAACTCCATCAAATCCGCCAGGAACAAATGTGAGATGAGGAGTGTGCCTGCATCTGCCATTACTGCCAACAAGGGTGGCCACAGCAGAGGCTGAGCGGTAGTATCTTGAAGACTTGGTTTGAACAGCAGAAGCACTTTACCATCATCAACAACTTGCTGGTATAAAACTTGCAGCTGGTCATTCCAACCTCTCTTCAACTGGAGATCCTTCAAAACATACACCAGGGGCACTGGAGCATTACCAAATGTAGTGCACAGGCCCAATCACCAGCGTGATGGCCAGGCATTTCAAATGCAATTGAGGACATGATAGCGAACTGCCAGATATATGCACTACACAAGCAGGATCAGAAGGAGCTCCTTAACCCCACGCAGTTCCCAACCAGGCCTTGAGAGCGGTTGAGCATTGAATTATTTGTCTTTAATGGCAGATCCTTCCTCATTGTGGTGGACTACTTGTTCTGATGGATTGAGATGAAGCAAATGTACACCACAACCACAGTAATGGTGGTGAGGCCATTGAAGGAGATGTTCACGAGCCCATGGCGTCCTAGACCAGATAGTTTTGCATAACGGTGCACAATTTGCAAACAAATAATTCACCCAATTTTCTATCACTTACAGCTTCCAGCACCATACCAACTCCCCAAGATACTCACAGTCAAACAGTGAGACAGAAAGAGGGGTCTGCACCATAAAAGCTCACCTGAGGAAGAATTAAATCTTCCCAACAGCACTGTTAACCTACCATCTGAACTTCTGATGGGCAGAAAATTCCGCACACAACTCCCAATCCTGCCAAAGAAAATAATACCTGGGTTGGAAGCCAAAGATTACCAAAATATCCAGGACAGAGGGCAGTCCTACATGCAGAAGCAGGCCTCCACCTACAATAAAAGGTACCGCACCAGACACCTTCCACATTTACACAAGGATAACAGAGTCTGGATTAAGGACCTTGGTAGAGAGGGCGTTATTATCCAGACAGGTAACGACCAATCACTTTCATACCTTGTCAGTACTCCAGAAGGTATGGTCAAGAGGAACAGAAAGAGCCTTCTCCTTATTCCTCGAGGTGATCCTCCCACTATACATTGGAGAGAAATTGAAGAAGACAACCAAATGCCAGAATGACCACATCCAAAACAACCTCCTATTTAATCAAGGTTTACCCAGTACAACAGAGTCTACCATTCCTCCAACTGTAAAGATAAGATCTGGAAGAATTATAAAGCCTCCAGACTACCTGAACCTGTAAATGCAGAGACTTGAGTGGAGGCGGTGGGGGGCGGAGGGGTGGCAGGGGGAAATGGGTAGTAGAAGTAATATAATTATGTTGGTGAACAGGAATGCAATGTAAATACGTTGGATAAAGACTTGGGGAGGTGTAGTATAAGGGTCTGGCATAGAAATGGTTAGCTTGAGACTGGATGCAGTACTGCCCACACAGTGATGTAAAGGAACACATGAATTGAGTCCAGAGGGCAGTCTTATACTGGACAGAGACATGCATAGAGGCAAGCATGGAGACAGCTCCTAGCTTAGATCTTGTACTGTATATATGTACATCGACATGAATAGTTAATAAACGCTTACTGGTAAACTATACAAGACACAGAACTTCTTCATGAGACTTACCGAACTAAACACAACATCTTACAACAGTAAGGACTGAAGAAATGTCTCAGTCAGACAAGCAGCATTCCAAATCAAAGGTGGTGTTGTTGCTCAGATGTGGTAGTGAGGTAACGCTGGATGTGGTCAGCTTACACATAGGACCTGATGGATTTTTGGATGATAGTGTAGCATTTGGATAAGAAATAGGAGGGGAACAAGGATAGATCCTTCAGCAGCTGATGATTAAACTCCCATTGAATTCCTACATATAAGACATACTTTTTGAGTGACAAAGTTTTTCATGCATTTTTTAATGCTAACTCTCCTAGTTAAATTTCATAGCAGTACACCATATGACCATGTCAATCTATGCTTGGAGATGAGTGAGCAATTTTCAATCTGAGATACAGTAGAATAATGACCTCTTCCCACACTGTTAAGAATATTGCAAGGTCAGCATTTGACAGTTGTGATTACAATGGAAGCTGCAAATTAGGGTTACATCAGATTCTTTTTTTGCATGTGCCCTTATTTTCAAAATGTTATTGAATGCACTGTAAACAGAATCAACCAAATATCTCAAGATTGGCTATCTCTGCAGCATTCCTTCTCTTATAACCTTCACCTGGAATTGTGGCTGATTCTAGAGCCCTACAAGCTTGATGTAATTTAAGTTCATTTTCTGTTCATTGGATTTCCTTATTCATCACCACCCTGGGGTCCTTTTCCATTGAGGGAGGGGTGTCCTGATCCTGGGATCTGCTACATTGGCAGCCTGCACAGGGTGAGCTGGCATGTGTACCTGGGAGATTGCAGCTAAATTGGGGAGTGGGGACATTAATGTGCAGCAGATCGCTGTCCAGGACCCTCTCCCTCTCTGTGCTACATGTTTGATGCTGAAGAGTGCACAAGGAGGGTTATTAGCAGTTCATCAATGCCTGATGTACTGATGAAATGAAATGTGGTGTTGCCCGGTGCAGCTTCTAGCTTTTGTTGATTTGCAAGTTCTTTACCTAGCTTCCATTGAACAGAGAAACTGCTTTATCCCTGGGATAGAGCCATCAGCCATTCAATCTTAAAGATAGAGTGGTTTCTCTGCCTCTATGGATGCTGAATAAAGAGGTCCCCATTCCGCAAAAGTTGTTCCTTTCATCCACTGCCATGCATGTCCCATGTTTTAAGTTGTGAATGGACTTGATGCATTGAAGATTGAAGTTTGTTAATTTGAGTGTCTGCAGTTTCAAGGAGGAGCTTGTATCTGTTAAATTTTGTAAGTTTTCTTTCAAACTGTCCATAATTCCTGGAGGCATCTGTTTGTAAAGGTTTCACCGTAAATTCAGTTAATCATCCATCCTGTCACACACATGGCACAATTCAGAAATGGCCTGAAATTTATATGCCATGTCTCTGGTGCAAAGTGGTATTGCAATTTGTTCCCCCTGTTTGGATATGTTCTCATCTTCATCTCACTGGCACCTCCTCTTTGGAAGTGGCGATAATCCTGAGAACTCAATGAGTGGTTAACTTATCAATGGATATGTCTAACACAGCGCACTGAATGTAGGATTTTGGAATGCACATTTTGTTTTTGAAAAAAGTTCATTGAGGCACAAAGATGAAAAGATTAAGAGCCAGAAATGTTAAAAAATTTGAAATTAAATATAAAACGCTGGAACTTCAGGTAGAGACCTTTCTTCAGAACTGGGAAGGTGACATTACATCCACACGCTTTGTTTATTGGATTGAGCAAACAACAAGGAAATTGGAGAACAAGAAATGAACACTGTTGGCCAAAAATACTAAATATTTGTAGGAAACTGCTATAGGATTTAATAGCATGGGAACAACTGGAAAGATTTGATAAGTGCTGGATGATATACAAAGGCCAACTCCAATCTGGCTGTGGGCAAATAAAAGGGGTTAGCAAGACAACAAGTGGGCAAACAGCTTCAGAATTGAAGGGAGTAAAGTGGAATGCGAGGGAGACATGAGGTCTGAAGTTGCTGAGATCTATGTTCAGATCAGTGGGCTACAAAATGCATGGAGCAACATCATTTTTACACTTCTCCATCAATCAGAAATGGAAATTACAAGTACAATGCAGCCAAACATGCTTCACCAGGCACTTCTTTATAGAAGCTTCATAGTACAAGTGTAAATATCCAATTGTTATGGCCGGACTTTTGCGTTATCTGTGGAAATCATATACCCATTTCAACTGGCATACCATATAATCGGGCTGGGATGTTACACTTTATCAATTGCTTTGGAAATGTCAAAGGCAAAGGACAACTTTTCTAATCTCAAGTTGTTCATCTACAAATTCATATCATTTCCAGATCATGATTGGAGATTAAAACCCCCAATTGCAAGGTCTTTGAATGGTGAAAGATGGAGCCCTGTAGTGTGTACTTCAGCACATACACAGAGTATTGTTGGTAAGTTAACTTAACCATTCAAATCTACTTTGGGTATAAGTGTATAAAATTGTGATTACCAACATCCAGCTGCATGGCCATTTTGCTGATTGTGAGAAGGTGAAGAGATCGTCATCTTTTTGCGAATAGTGGAGATTTAATGGCACCTGAGTAGTTTTTTTAAACTTAAAAATGACCAAATCTTCCAGGTTGTCTTATTTTATGCAGGTTGAACCTATGACTTCCTCAAAATTGTCGGAGTTTATACTGCCCATTTTGCATCGAGGTTGGCACAAAAGATTGTTCTCCATTGCCACCAAACATGAAATATATGCTAATCACAATTGTATACACTATATCCAAAATAGATTTGAATGGTTAAGTTAATTTACCAACAAATGTAATACACAGATTAAAATGTCTAAAAATTGATGCAAAAGAAGCCATCCAATCACCATACAGATTAGGAACATGACAGGTTTGATGCTTTGTCTTTTACCATCTTTTGGATAAGCCGTTAAACAGAGGCCTCATTTGCCCCCATAGGTGAACATAAGAGGCGACATAGGTGACGATTTCAAAGAAGAGCAGGGTAGTTATCCTTGGTGAGCTGGCTAACATTTATCTATCAATCAACATCACAAAAACAAATTATCTGGTCACTGGCTCATTGCTGTTTGTGGGAGCTTGCTGTGTGCAAATTGGTCACTACATTTCCTACATTACAACAGCGACTACACTTCAAAAGCCCTTCATTGGTTATAAAGCAGTTTGGGGCATCCTGAGGTCATGACAGGCCTTATAAATGTAAGTCTTTCTTTTTTCTTTCTTTCTCCTCTGCATTGTGTCAGCTAATCACAACTAGGACAATGGTAAGTGCTCATAACTTACCTACGTTAGGGAAATGGAAATAATCTATTAGAATGTGTAAGCACAGGATTGGGATCATTTGCAATGTTCTTCACAGTTAAGTAGCCTCCTGTTAATCACTGTCAAGTCTCACTTGTAAGTAGTGATGAATTTGGCAAAGTACCAGAGGGTGACCGGTGCCTGTAGATCTCTTCCTCAGTGAGAATATGAAAATCTTCAGCAGGGGAGGAGAGGGGATTCGTGGAAAAATACAGGGGAAGATAGTCAGTTTGTAAACGCTTGTACCACAGCCCATTAAAGGTTCATCAGCAGTTTAATCGAAATAAAATCTACAGAATTTTGTTCAACAAAAAATATCATTTTACACAAAACTGATTAGATTTCTAAAGCATGCTGCTGTTCTAAGTTAAAATTGACAGCGGATTGACTACATGCTGACTGCTGACTATTAAGAACAGAATAATTTGATATTTTATGCTTAGATCAGATTTTTGTATGGAAATCTAATGCTTACACTGGTAACTCAATTCAACAAAAGTGATTTATTGGAATTATAGACATGAGTCAGAATCTACTTGGAATATGTTTGTCTGGAGTTGAAAATGTATGTATCTATTATATACATAATATAATGATACATAAAAGCATCAGGCTTAGCTACTGCAAGGAGAATACTTTGAATTATATTCATGTGAAGTACATTGTATTCAACAGTTGTATTTTCTGATTCATTATTATTGGAAAATACCTGATATCATAATTTGGGGATTGGACTACCAACTGTTCATTGACCAAACTGATCTAACCATTAAAAGAGCCAAGTCAACCCACATTCTACTCCATTCAAGCCTGCCTTACAGCCATAATATGCTGAGGGTGGGCTAAATTGGTGGACAATGAGATTCACATCCCTCACTGGAGAGGAAGTCCAGTCTTTGTGAGCTTCTGGCCGATCAGATTAGCTGGCAGCTCCAGCAATCCCGGCAGCACCAAGAGCTCATTATTGGCCGCTGCCGGGACTGCAACCAGTCCCAAGAAGAAGGCCCACTGGATCCCATAGTGAGGGAAGTGGGGTTTTGGGTGGGAAGGATTTGGCCAGCTTTGGGAGGAGGCCATAGTTGGGGATGGTGGGTTTTGTCTAGCAGGCAGATGAAAAGGAAGTGGGGACATACTATCTTAGTGGCTGCCCCCAGGGTGCAAAGGGCAACCCCACCATAAATAGTACAACCCCCTTCTTTTCTGCCTTCATAAAAACTTTTTTCAAAAATGGGTTGCCCTCCATATTATGGCATGGGCAGCATATTATCAATTGGCTTGTTAACAAGCGCAACTGACCATTAATTATCTATTTACATATAGCAGGTGAGCTGCCGAATTCAGCACCCGCCCATCTACAGTGTTATGATGGCGAGCTCGGGGTTAGGTGGGAAGGTGGTGGGCTGAGCATCCGCCTTAATTTACATGCCCCCACACCCCCTGCCCCCCTGCTGAAAACACACCAGGCAGGGGCACGTAAAATTCAGCCCTCAGAATCAAAAATCTATCAAAAACTAAACAATTGTGGAGCTTCCTTATGCATCCATCAGTTACATTCAGCAGAACATTTTAGCTGAGGGATCTGAAATGAGAAGAAGTGCTATGCAAATAACACAATGAATCAAGTCAATGAAAATGAGGTCTTTTAATAACGCTTGATACAAAGATTATTGCCCTGTTGAATTTCTTGATGCATGAATCTGCATTATACTCTGTATCTAATCTCAACTGGAAAGGAAAATCTGTCCACAAGCACAACTAGACTCAAGTAAAATTTTTGAGGCTCAGCATCTGAAATCAGGAAGAGCCCGCATTGACAACTTGCTGTCTCTCTAGTTAAAACCAACAAGGGGAATACTAATAATACATTAAAATGGGATGTCAAGTATAGCAATTATGGTTTTATTTAGTGTGTAATGTACCTTCAAGAATTATGCTTGTTAAGGAAGATCACATGGTCTGTAGTAACCAATAGGAGAGTAGCATGGGCTACCTCAGGAGTCAGTGTAGAGATACAGTTGGAGTTGAAAGTACACGTGTAGTTTCTGCTGAGTATGTTATAAATAAACTTTAAGTTTCCACCCAAGAAGTGTCGGCTGATCAACTATATCATTAATAGCACAATTTGGCCACCCTACAACAAACTGGTGATGAGGATGGGACAGGATTGAACAGAAAAAATCAAGTTTAAAAAAAATCGGCACTGCAGTCGCCCAGTGATTGTAAGTAGCAAGCTCCATTAGAATTGAAGAAGTTATCCTCTCTCAAAATGCCACAGTTTGGGAGAATTGATCTTTCTGAACCTGCCACAGATGGTTGATCTCAATACATAGAACACCTCATGTGTTTTTCAAGCGAGCAAGATTACGGGGGAAGAGAAGAGGTGAGCGATCCTCTTGAGTACTTATGGGAGCAAAACTTACAGTCTGATTGGAAGTTTGACAGCACCCAGTGCCCCTGACTTGAAAAATTTGATGAACTGGTGGACCTTGTGAAGGGTCACTTTCAACCCAAGCCCTCAGTCATGATGCAGAGGTTCAGGTTTAATTTGCAAAATAGAGCCCTGGGTGAGACAATTGCATGCTACGTGGCAAATTTTAAGCAGTTAACAGAACATTGTGAGTTTGGTATGACTCTGAACGACATGCTCAGAGATCAGTTAGTGTGTGGTGTGAAAGAGAATACTATTCAGAAAAAGATTATTGTCTGAAGTTAACCTTGATTTCAAGAAGGCACTAGAGATTGCGCTGGCAATGGAAAGTGCAGTAAGAGATTCAAAAGCAATAGAGGAAAATGGCACTGTCCTCCATATTGGCGGGAAACCTCAACTGAAAGTGGCGCAAAAAACAAGACTCTGCCGAGAAGCGGGAAACAGCCCCCGCTTGCCGAAGAATAGCGAAAAATAACTTAGCAGCAAAATTAAAGAATACTTTTAATAGAGGTAGAAACAAGTAGTCTTTTAGCAATTGGCAGTTTAAAAAAATGGCCAAGCAGGCTTGAAAACAAAAAGAATAAGCCCAATGAAATCTACAATGTAGAAGAGCCTGAAACAAAGGGCAGAATCTTCTGCCTGTTGGGCGAGCGGGCCCGACCCAATCTCAGGCGGGCGGGGAGCCAATCCCCGCCGGAGAAGCAGGCCCCACCACCATTTTAAGTGCGCTTCCTTTGCAGACGGGTAGGGATTCCCCAAATGCGAGAGTGCGCTCTTTCACACATGCGCACGAAATAGCACACGTCTCCCTGAGGCTAGAGTGCTGCCTCAGGGAGATTGCTGACAGCTGTATAAACTTTAAAAATAGAAAAATTAAAAAATCCTTAACATGTACCCTTCATGTGACAATGCCTCACGAAATGGGACATGTTAATAAATTTCACTGAAACTTTAATAAACTTTTTTAAACCCTACATGAAACCTCATCCCGTCGGTGGATGAGGTTTCATGTTTTTTCTATTTGCCGCCGGGGCTCCTGGCCTGCCCGACAACCTTAAGTTGGATAGGCAGGGCCTTTAATTGTTTTAATTATCCTGTCAATTGCCTCAATTGGCCATTGACAGGTCAGCGGGCGGACAGCTGATTTGGCTGTGCCCCCACCTTCCTGAAAATTTAAATGGGCGCGGTGACGTCGGGGGTTCCCCCCAACGTAGTCCCGTGTCATTTTCCCATTGGTGAACGGGCCCCGACCCCTGCTCACCGACGGAAAAATTCAGCCCAACAAATTCAGACATTTAATCTGAAAGTTGGAAAGACAGAATCAATATTTGTCCCAGTGAAAGCAAATGGAAAACCTGTTAGAATGGAAGTGGACACTGGAGATTTCACAACAGTAATTGGGGAACAAACCTTCAGATATTGAATAATGGTGAAACAGCCGCCAAGCTAAAAATATATACGGGTGAAGACATTCAAGTAAAGGTCATAAGCAGAGTAACTGTCCACTCCTTGCCATGGGCGCTAAGATCGTGTGTTATTCAAAGTAATGGACGCCGAATGTGTCCAAGGTGTCCGTTGGGGAAGGGGGTTGGGACCAGCCATACTATCTTCTGGGGACTGATCACCAGTAGTGTGGACAGGAGCCACTGGAGGCCTCAGATGGGCCACTGTGGTTGGGGTGCGGCGTGCGCGTGCAGAATACATGAGCGATCAGCCCCAGTAAATCCTCTTCTCTGTTCTGCAGGCAAAAACTGAGAACCATCTGAGGGAGCGGCAGCGGACTGGTGGTGGGCACACCGTGCTGCAGCACCTCACCACCTTTGAGGAGCAGGCCATGGAGCTGGGGAGGAGGCAGGCGGTCAGGGTGGCAGGTGCTGGCGAGGCTGGGGTGCAGCGGCCAGGTATTTGAGATCCACAGTCCCATCCACTCTGTCTCCCCACTATCCAAAGCACTGATGGTTGCTGCAATCGTTAATGCAGCAACACTGCTCAATCACAGACTGATACAGTCAGACGTGTGGGTCATACACAAAGGTCCCTCAGCCCCTTGACGATGTGCATCTCTAGCACCTTCCAAAGTCGCCTTATCCCATTTATGACCACTATCCCCATGGCCTAACATGCCATGGCATCGCTGCTGCACATCCAAAGACTTATTGCATCTTAGGAGGGTTTGTACCTCCACCACCCTTTCAGCCAGTGCGTCCCACATTACTCTGTCCAAAAGGTGCTCAGCACCTCACCTGTCAACCTCATGGCACTCAACTTAAATAAATGCCACCATGCTAATCATCCCTGCGCCAAGGGGAAATGTTGCCCTGTGTCCACCCTTCTATGCCCCTCATAACGGTATTAAGGTCAATAGTGTGACCTCTCAATCTCCTGTGCTCCACGGCAAATGTCACAAGTGTTTGCAATGTTTCCTCATCACTCCAACTCTCCAGGCCAGCATGCATCCAAGTCAGGTACCTCTGCACTCTCCCCACTCCAAAGCCATCCCTCGCATGAAGCGCAGGTCACAACTGGACGCAGAAGTGTAGATGTGGCCTCGACAGCGTTTTCTGCACTCGCAACATGACCTCCCTTTTCCTATATTCTATTCCTTGTCTAATGAAGGCATGTCTGGTTTTGTCCTTGTTAAACGCCTTATGTTCCTGTTCTGCTACCTTAACGGGTCTGCACAGCAAGTTCCCTGTAATCGTCGTGACTTCCCACGGTCCTACCATTACTCATGTATTCCCGTACCTTGCTTGTCTTGCCCAAGTGCTTAACCGAACACTTATCCACATAACATTCCATGTGGCATTCCTTAGGCCATCTGACCAGCCTGTCTGTATGCGCGTGTAATGTTTGGGCCTCTTCTTGACTATTTACCACCCAACCAATGTTCGACTCCTTAGGTTCTTGAAGGGTGAGTGACTTATGAGGCTGGGGGGGAAAAGGGATGAAAGGTGTTACTGACTGAACGCTAACTGATGCACTGTCCTTGTTGTTAATTTCAGCATCACCACCGCATGGCCGCCCCCAACACATCCGGAGCCCCCCCTCCACACCTGAGGGCCAAGACTTGCAATTTGCGGCACATCATTTCAGCCAGCCAGGCACCAGCGCAGTGACAAACGCTTCGGTGGGGAATATAACATTGGCTAGTGTCCCGGGGCACAGTGGAGAGGGCACTTCACAATCGCTGGAGGAGGTGGCACGGACAGAGAGTGCCAATGGCGCCAGCAGCCAGAGGGCTGCAGGGGACCAGGCACATGCTGAGTCCGGCAGTGATGATGTGCTTCTGGAGATGTCACCAATACAGCAGCTGCAGGACAGGCGGCCGGGTGCGTGGGAGCATCTGGCAGGGTTGCATGAGGGTGTGCTTCAGTTGGTCTTTGTGGTGGAGGAATCCAGGCAGAGTGTCAATGATGGCATGAACCTCAGGACAGAGCTTCAGGCTTCCTCCACTGAGAGATTGGCGACTCTCATGGAGAGGGGCTTCAATCAGATTGGGTTACGCTCTGACCTGCAAGCCCTCACAACGCTAATGGGCACAGGTGGTCATTCGCAATGTAGGAGATGTTCTGGGCACCAAGTGTCGGTGCCCATGCATCTTTGGTGACCAGGTGAGAATACCTTCCGCCAGTTGAAAGTTGTTTTATGGTTTTCATGGTGAGAGCGGTAACGTTGAGTCAGAAGATTTTATGGTTACACCATGCAAAATCTGCTGAGAGAAGAGCAGGCGTTACCTTAATAGAGTTCCTTAGAAGAATCAATATGACCTCACGTAGGCGCAGCAGCTGCCTGCCATCGCTGTGAGCTCCTCTCAGGATGCTCCGGATGAGGGCAGCAGCTCCTCTGCCCCTCTGCCAGTCAACATTGCTTCCATTGAGGCTGCGACAACTGGGGAGGTGCCAGTTCTGGAACTGGCCACTCCTTCCCAGGCGGGGCCATCACAGGCTCCACAGGCCAGAGGACGCCCGCCAAGATCATCGAGGCCAACAGGACAGCAGAGTCAGCAGCCTGTCTCACAAGCCACTCCCAGCGATGGGGCGGCACCTAGACATAGCACCCGCAAACGAAAGCATAAGGCACGTTAGGCACTCCATGGGTTTGTCACTGGTGATTTTGTGTTGGCCCTAGATTAGGGAAAAAATACTTATGTACGTCTGAGCGACGTTTATGTTTTATTTTGGACTGAATAAAGTCCACTTTTCTGACCATGGCTGAGGGTGTTTCCTTTGTGCTGCATTTGTATGTTTCACAGACATATCATGAGTGTTTGAGTGGACATTGATGTTTCTGTACTAAACCCTTAGTTGTAGCTGATGAGGTGGGAGATGTAGCACCTAAGTGCCACGTGTGGAAGCGCCAGGCAATGCTGGTCCTGCTGATCGATGTGTGTGGAGCTAGCTGAAGGTTCGTTGGATTAAATTGTCCCAGGTGTCCCTGCCTCCTTGGTGTAGTAGCGGGTTGGCGTGCTGCCCCTCATCATCGCCCTGTGCTTCCTCGTCCTCTGAGCCACTGCTGGATTCATCATGTGCAGCCTCATCCAGTGCGTCAACGTCTTCATCGTCAACTGCATTCCCCCCTTTCCAGCGCAAGATTGTGTAGAGCGCAGCATGCTACCACTATCACAGAGACAGCGATCTGGGGTGTACTGGAGTGCGCCCCCTGAGCAGTCCAGGCAACGGAAGCGCATCTTGAGAAGACCGATGGCTCTCTCCACCACAGCCCTTGTGGTGCCATGGCTCCTATTGTAGCACTCCTCAGTTTCTGTTCTTGGATGGCGGAGAGGCGTCATGAGCCACCTTCTGAGGGGATAGCCCTTGTCACCCACCAGCCAACCATCCAGCCGAGCCGGAGCACTGAAGAGCCCCTGCACCTGGGAGTGTCTGAGGATGTAGGCGTCGAGGGAGCTGCCTGGGTACCTTGCACAGACTTGTAGAATCTGCATGCTGTGATCACACACTGTCTACATGTTCATGGAGTGGAAGCCCTTCCTGTTGACGAAGGCTCACCTGCTGGCGCCTTGATGGCCACATGTGTACTGTCTATAGTACCTTGGACGCAGGGGAATCCAGCAATGGCCACGAAGCCTCTGGCTCGTGTGCTTGACTTGCCTGGTCACAGCGGAAATGGATGAAGGTCAATGCCCGTCTGAACAGAGCGTCTGTAACCTGCTTGACGCAAGTGTGTACAACTGATTGGGAGACACCGCAAAGATCACCCTCCGAGTCCTGGAAGGAGCCAGATGCACAGAAGTGGAGAGAAACTGTGATCTTGAAAGCCGCTGGCATGGGGTGTCCACCCACACAGTTAGGGGAGATCTCAGGGCCAATCATCTGACAGATATAGTTAACTGTTTCCCTTGACAGACGGAGCCTTCTTCGGCACTGCACCTCAGTCATACTGAGGTAGCTGGTTCACCGCCTGTATACCCTGGCAGCAGGATAGTGGCATCTTCTGCGGCCCCTTCCACCTTGGACAACCTCTTAGCCCTGCACCCTTTGTGCCTATGCCTGGCCTCCCAAAGGTGGCTCCCCTGGAGGCTGATTGTCCACTCCTGGCCTCCTCCTTATTCTATCCATCCCTTCCCCCTCAGAGAAGCTGCCTCCAGTGGAGATGTTAGAACCCATACCCAGGCTAAATGGAGGCCTCCGGAAAGCTGCAGGCCCGATAAAGATTACTGTCTGCAGACTGGTGAGCTGAAGCTTCAAAGTACAGAGAAAGCTATTGGAAATCGATCTGAACTGGTAACAATCAGACAGGCAAGTTTAAAACACTTTCTGCATTAAATACTTCAGAAAAAACATGAATTACCCCTCTGAGCCCACATATCCCGCCCTTGGATGTGTTTTGTTAAAAAAATCACTTACCCGCCTGCCTGTTGGGCCCGTGCGCCGAGCCGAAGTTCACACGGGTTCCTCAAAATCGGCGTCAATTGCCGAGTTAAGGGCCTTTAATTAATGGCAGGTAAGCGTTGCGCTGCAGTGCGTGCCCGCCGACCGAAATATCGCGATGCCACGTGCTGACGTTGGGACGTTCACATGACGTCAACGTGCGACATTTTAAGTGCTGGTGCGTGGCCTCCACCACCCGCGCGTCAGCCAGAAAATTCAGCCCTATGTCTCTGTCTGCTCACCCAGTGTGACTGGATATGCTTCTCTATACCTAGACTATCCAAATGTGTGCCTATAATATTATTATTTACTTTTGGCCTTACTGTCGCAATGAGAGAGATTTAAACAATCTATTTGGAGTCAGGGCTACTTGTGCATGAGGGGCATTAAACATGTACTGTGGGTCCTGTGGAGAGAAGAAATCAGAGCAGAAGGCGTAGCAACAAGGTGTAAGTATGAATGCTTACTGAAGGCATGTGGGGCCATTGACTTGTTCAAAGCTGAATCAAGCAAGAAGAGTTTAACTTGAAAAAATAAACACTAATCTAATGTAGAAAGAGTTTCACTATGCTTCAGGAAAGTTGATGCTTGGCTTGTTTATCTCCTAACATGATTTTTTTTCTTTATTTGTGAAAAGCAAGATAATACTAGACAAATATTACAGATGGTTTATTGGAAGATACACATTTGTAATGCTGATAAGCTGAATTGTTGAAATATCATTGCACTGTGGAAGAATCCCTTATGACTTGCTGCAACATGATTGTTGTGTTTGTTTCAAGAGTATACTTATCTACACCCCAGATGAGTATATATTAAAAAGTATAGCAGAGTGCTGCTTCAAGAACAATCAAGAAGCTGGACACCATCCAAGACAAAATAGCCTGCTTTATTGGCACCCCATCCACCACCTTAAACATTCATTCCTTCCACTGTCAATGCATCATGGCTGTATTGCATACCATCTACAACAACTTGCCAAGGCTCCTTCGTGAGGACTTCTCAAACACACAACCTCTATTGTTTGGAAGGACAAGGGGAGCAGGCACGTGGGAACACCACTACCTGCAAGTTCCCCTGCAGATCACACACCATACTCGACTGGAAATATTTTGTCATTCCTTCATCGTCAGTGGTAAAATACCAGAACACCTTACCTAACAGAACTGTGGGAGTAACTACACCACATGACTCATGCAGTGGTTCAAGAAGGTGGTGCACTTGCACCTTTTCAGGGGAACTAGGGATGGGCAATAAATGCTGGCCTAGCCAGAGTTGCTCACATCCAAGAGTTAATAATAAAAGTATGGAGTTAAGTTGATCAATCAGCAGGTGATGTTTTAATATACTGTGCCACTGAGAGTTAGGATATGGCTTTGTGCCCACAATTGTTCCTTAGACAAATTTACTGGGCTTCCTGGAGCGGCTATAAAGAGGAGATTCCACTTCCACAAGTGACATTGGCAGAAACCTGAATACAATATTAAAGAAGTGTAGGTGGCATGTGGGGCAACAAAATTGAGATGGAGAGATATTAAATCTGCAATATGTAAAGAAATCATTTTGTTGGAAACATTACTGCATAATCTTTACATTTATGTGGTAACTGGAACTGCCTAGTGTGTTTAGAGTGAAATATTTACAGGGAACATGCTAATAGGCACTAAATAATGAGGTGTTAAACTAACTAGATTCTGAACCATTTGTTTATTAACACTTGCAGACCTTTAAACATTACATTAACCTCTGCTTAAATGCAATGTGTGACTGGATTACAGAACTACCCAATTAACAAAAAAATGGCCATGCTATGCTTTTAAAAGAATAGACTTCAGGGGAAATAAATAGGGTTATGGGATTAGACTACACAATGGATTAACACACAGTTCTTTCATTTCTGGGACTTGGTTTACTTTAGCCCAGAGTCTTTGGAAAGAAAGTTTATTTTCTCTGATGGCTTCAAAGATTCTACATGAAACAACTGTGCACATATTGGATGCTATAATGAGAAAGATAGAATGCCAAAGGGATGAATTTCAATGGGGCACTGGCCTTTAATGATACTTGACCTGTCATATGTTTTTCTATTGCCCCAATACTAAAATATTTAACTTCAACCTCACATTTGCTTAAGCTCTAGTTAGTTTTTTTGACCATGCCAAAGTTTTTCAATGTTTCTCTAAATTTAACAAATATAAATGCATTGTATTTGTGATGAACAGGCTCTTAGGGAATCCAATCAAGTCAATAACTGTCATTTTTAGACAATAATTAAGGCTAATTTTAATCTGGTGTACAGCACTGTTTTAACCAACAGTCCTCTATCTCCATGTGAGGGCAATTAATTCTGCCCACAACTTGAGGAAGTCAGAAATGGGATTTGTTTTTCAATGACTACAGTGGGATGAGCTAAATTGCTCTTGCAGAGAGCTGGCACAGACTCAGAGGGCCGAGTGGCCTCCTTCTGTGCTGTAACAGTTCTATGATTCTATATAGCACCTTTTATAATAATAAAATTCTTAGTGAAATGAATGAATTTGTTTGCTTTCTAGAATAGTCCATGAATACAACTGAAGCATTTATCTGTTGCCTAAAAAGGGCCTTGTGATCAAACTGTATTTATTACAGTGACTGATACAACCACAAGCCAAGCAATCTCTATCATCTGGAACAAATATTATGACAAGCCTCAGAAATTACTTTCTAGACAACCTAAGCTTCCTGACAGCATGCCCCTCAGGAAAATTATTTTGTTTTATCTCATAAAATCCATGCCTGCACAACATTTTGTACAGATATGACCTTTTTACCCTATTGTTCCTTTGTGTTCACAACTCTCTCTCTCTCACTCATGCAGCACAATGGCTGCTGCTACAAAACAACAGAGAGTTTGCAAAGCTATACACAAAATGCTTTCACTCGAGTGGTGATAAAACCTGACGAAAGTGGGGCATGCAGCACAGATGCACAAGGTTTAGTAGCATTGGGCTGTAGTATTGGTTATCTCAGTGAATATAAAATAACTGAATGGATAGTTTTACCTACTATGGTTATCTCAGTTTAACGTAATGAGTGGCTGAAGGGATGGTTCTATTTTACCGGCAGTATCTACATTGTAACATATGGCATGGCAACAACCCTGCTAGTACCATTAGTATCTAGCATTTGATGTTTCTGCCTGATAGTAATTCGATGGTAAAATTTAAGTATAAAGCCCTCTGTCATCTAAGGGCATCTGTCAATTCAGCTCCTTCACCCCTTTCTCCCAGTCAGTTACTAAGGTTAAATATCAAAAACTTAACACAACAAAGCAAAATAATTTTAAAGTTAAACATTTATTATAATCATTTTTAAATAGAGTCCAGATGCTAATACTTCTTCAAAATTCCCTTCAGGGATCACCGAATTTTAATTCACTGTAGGACACATGATGCAAGGAATATTTTTCTCGTTTAATTTATATTGAATTTTTTAAAGGCATAGACAAGGATACTCGTCAGCTGAGGAAAAACTGGAATATTAGGAAACTACGATTATTATTTTCCGCACTAAAGTACAAGTCCATTACTATTCCTGTCATATCCAAGATAACCAACATTCGCATCAAGCCTCCTACATAAACCCGTGCTATTTTCTTAATGGTTCATAACATGGAAAACATGGGAAAAATTTAGGAACAGAAAAAAGCCATTTGACCCACTAAGCTACTTCCTTTCTGGTTGACCCTAGTTTGAACTTTCCCTTCTTGTCAAAAACATTTGTTCTCTCTCCAGAAACAAATCAAAGGGTAGATTTTCCATGGTCCCCACAAAGTAGTATTTTGCCAACTGCCAGGGCAAAGTAAGAAATGATAGGTCTGCTGTCTGTTGGCAGCAGATAAAGTACATCACCATGGGCACAGGAATGGAAAATCTAACCTATAGTTTCTCCTGAACTGAGTTGAACTATTTTTTCAATCCTTTCTATTGTAACTTGTGTTGCCATTGCCCTTCATCTAAAGTTTTGCTGCCTGAGTTCATATTTATTTGCAATTTCTTCATTTTTAATTTAAGTCTCTAATTCCTCAATTTTTTGTCAATGTGACTCTCCCATCCTCACCATTAACAACAGGCCCAATTTCCTTAAACATTCCTTAACTATTCTTGAGACCTAAGGTTGCATTTCCAAAGGGCCATGGGGTCGGGACCCAGTGTGGGCGGGATTTCAAAATCACCGTCTTGAAGGTTGTGTTGGGATCCCATACCTCCGGGATAAATGGACGGCTAAGGGGAGAGAGTGAGAAACACAGTTGCTGCCAATTGATGGCCCCATAAGCTCCTTAAATAGCTTGTTAAGGAGCCTGTCCATTTGGTACTGTAATTTTCAATATTTTCTAAGGTGAGCCTGAACAGTCTTGTGCATGTTTGTGGTTGATATTTATTCAAATGTGTGAGGTCAACTAGCACCAGCACGAGCGCTGCACCTCACCTTGCCCTCCAAGGCAGCTTTCCATCACGTTCAATCTCCTGGCCACCTGAGGAGCTGCAACAGCTCTCTTTAGCAGGGTAGTGGCAGCACCGAATGTGGCTCAGCCTACCTTTGCCACTGGTGCCACGCAGGGAGCTTCTGCTACTAATTGAGCACTGAGCTTGCCTCCTGGCCAATTAGGCCATTTACATTTATAGATAGCATCGCGGGAGTGAGGCAGCTCGGGCACAGGGTTGGGACCAGGATTTCATCTGGGTGTCGGGTTCACAACATTGATTTGAAGATCCAAACCCTGTTATCACATCAGTTCTACACCCTTTTAGCGTGATAATATTTTTCCTATAGTGGCAAACACTGGCCGCCCCCACCCCCAACCCCTCACCGTTCAAAAGATTAACTTTTTTTTCATAGTACAAAGTTGATTGTACAGCAGCATTATATCGCAGCAGTGTTGTACAGGATAGTGTGCAATGAATGATGATTAAGACTTTATAGGTATATGTAAGACATCCACACTTCAATCTGATCTACATAATTTGGAAAGTTGCAGAACATAACAAAACAACAAAACTGAACTGAGAAATGTAGACAACTCATTAATACTTTTAATGTAAAAAGTTGTTTACACTCAGTGTCACCTTCTGTTCCAACAAAATAATGCTAATGTGTGTCATAGTGTGAAGGTGGCTACCTCAGTGCATCATACAAGGGTAATAATGAGATGAATGATTTGCAGTAAGTGCTAATAAATGCACTGTAGGCGTTTCTGACACATCAGCTTCACCTTCTGCTTAAACCTATCATAAACTCTGGATCAGTGACTCAGTGGAGTTTTTTTTTAAGTTTTACCACTTCACACTGATGACAAGATCTCTTCATAAGACTAATTTCTATTAATCATCTACCAACTTCTAATAACTCATAAGTAAATCAATTGCTCCTGTAACATTCCAGGCAAAATTCTGATTGGGGCATAAGACTTTATAGTGTTTGTTTTACAGTTTACTCTAATTATTTAACTTTTGATAAGTAATTTAATACTGATGATGCTTTTACGAGTTTTTACTAGGGTTCCTTGCCATCTCTTTAAGACAATTTATATCACACATGACTGAAGTGGATTGCCATCATTTGCCTTTACCCAGTTCAGACAACACCTAGGATACACCTATAATAGAAACAGGAACAGTTCAGCGGTAACACATAAAAAACAAGACATTCACATGATCAATTAAACCATATGGTTTGCTGTTGGCCATTTAAGGACACACACGTATATTTTGGAACAAACCTACACAAACAATTTGACCAAGTTCATACTTCCAATTGTATAATATGCACATGATTCTTTAAATTCAGCAGGGCCCCAGTGTTCCTGGGATTTCTAGCTTTCACACATCCCCACCATAAACACGGTCCCCTGCTCCCTCCTGCCTCAATGTAAATATCAGGACTACAACAGCAAGAACCCTCTGCAGGTATGAAGTTAAACCTTGGACCTGGCAAAATCATACTTGCTTAATACCTGGTAATACTGAAAAAACAATAAAAGGGAGAAGTTGCTAGGGTCAAAGAATTACAAAGCTCACAGAAATCCAGAGGGTCTTGTTTTCTATCAGAAGGTTCTGCATGAAGGCATGAAGTATCATCTCCCTTCTGTTTAACTCTACCAAAAGTTACTGCCAGCAAGGTTCCTTTCAAATGTACTATATTATATTTACAAGTTGTAACTTGAATTATTTCCTGAATGGGACAAAGCAGTTCTGTGTCAATAGTTTCTGAGATGTATTAATACCTTCACCCCAGTAACCAGTGTTGACCAGCAAGTTTTACCACTCTCCCTTTGCGTGGAATTTTACGTCGGTGGGGTTTTACAGTCTCACCAAAGCCAATGGACTTTTGAATGGTTCGCTGCATTGAGCAGCCCTGCCCCTGCCACGGCGAGGCCATAATATTACGCCTTTTGAATCATAGAATGGTCCAGCACAGGTGAAGACCATTCAGCCCATCATGCCTGTGCCACTTCTTGGTAAGAGAAATCCAATTTGTCTCAGTATTCTGCTCTTTCCCTATTGCCCAGCAAAGTTCCCCCATTCGCTGAATTATTGTTATATCTGCATTCTGAACTTAATATGAATAGTAACTGTGTAGTTTGTTATACATATTTTTGTAATATTAGAATGAAAAGTCCATATTTAGGGAGTCATTTTCCCATATATTCTTTAACAACTGATTATAGTAAAACTTGATATTGGCCAGAATTTGTTTAGCTCTGTTTGCGTCGGGCATCATGGTGGGCAGGGGGAACAATATGATGAGAAGGCCAAAAATCAGTTTCACACCGTTATGAAACCAGTTTGCGATTATCCGCTCCACCCATCAATGGCAGGCTGCGTTTCCCGCCAATGCACATCAGGATTCTAATTTCAATATGTTAGTGTTTCATTATAAGCCCTGCTCACCGGAACCATCCCCCCACATTGGTGGCATGAAGAGATATTAATGTGTATAATGTTATTGAAAATTATTTTTTAAAATAGAATTCTAGTGGGGGTCTGTGTCTAGGTGTGTGTCTGTGTGTCTTAATTGGATTAAAGCCAGCTAGTCTGGGTGCTAAGATCTATAGTAGTTTTGAGATGGTAACTGGGTGAACAGTAAGGAGAACAGTAAGATAAAGTGTCCATTCAAGACTGTGGGTAAAATCTTGCACCTAGCTAGAAGAAGCCAAACAATGTGTTTATTTTTTCAGCTTACTAATAAAAATGGTGCTATGAAAGGGGTTTTATTGTTAGAAGAGTTGAAGTTCAAAACATCTAGTGACACAATGGAAAATTTACATTCAAAGGGAAAGCTAGGTATATAAAGAAAGGAGTTTGTGTGTGCAAGGTAGAGGCATTTAAGACCTAACCAGCCTGTATCCTCCAACCAACTTGCAAAGGAACCTCATTTGGAATTCATAAGGTCAAATGTACTTTGCCTGGTGTCTATTTAAAATCTATGGGTTACTGTTGCCTTAGTGGAGATTTACCTGGGGGTGATTAATTTGGGCATTTGTTAAAAGTTATTATAGTAGCAATTTATAGCCATGTGTATGTATTTAATTTGTTGTTAAATTAATAAATGTTTAATTTAGTTTTATATAAAAACCACGAGACTCGGTGGTCTTATTCCTGCTGAATTCAAAGTCTGCATCTCGAAATTACAAATTGCAAAAATGGATTATGACAGTTGTTTCAAGGTTCCCTCTGGGATTTGAACAACTCAGTCTTTACCATCAGCTGTGTCATAGTAATTGGGGGCTCTTAGCAGGATATATTTGTAATTCCTTGATTGGTTTGGAATTGGTGAATCTTAAGGCTACAAGTACAAGGATCACTTTGAGTTCAGGAGTTGGTGAGGTTTTTTAGAAGAGGTCAGACTGAAAAAAATGGCTGTATCCATGGCTAAATCTTTTTTGGAAGTGGAAAATATAACTCTGATTGGGTTACAAAAAGTAACCAAGAGTAAGTTAACAGAGTTGGTGGATAAATTACAATTGGGATTACCTGCAGCAGCTAGGAAATCAGACATAATTGAAATGATAGCACAGCATTTGAAATTGGAAGGAATACCCGAGAGACAGAGTTCTCCAAGGGGTGCTTCATTGGAATGGGCTCAAATTCAGTTGCAAATGAAAATGATTGAATTGGAAGAAAAGGAAAGAGACAGGGCATTCAAAAGGGAACTGGCAGAAAGGCAGGAAAGAGAAAGAAAATAGGAAAGGTAATTAGAAATTGTGAAGATAGGGAGGAAAGAAAAAATGTGAGAGAGAGAATTTCAATTGAAAATGTTGGCAGTTTAAAAAAGAGGTGAGGAAGGACTTATCTCCAGAGCAGAATCCAGTGGAGAGATATTTAAATTTGTAGTAACTCTTCCAAAGTTTGAGGAAAAATATATTGAAGCATTCTTTATTTCATTTGAGTAGATAGCTAAACAGATGAAATGGCCACAGGAAAACTGGACATTATTGTTACAGTCCAGGTTGGTGGGTAGAGCACGTGAGGTATATGGTTCGCTATCATAAGAAATGTCGGTGAATTATGATGTGGTGAAAAAGGCTATTTTGCGTGCATATGAGTTGGTTCCTGAGGCATACAGGCAGAAATTTAAGAATATAAGAAAACAGCCTGAGCAAACTTATGTTGAGTTTGAAAGAGAAAAACAAAGTAATTTTGACTGGTGGACATGGGCGTTAAAAATAGAGACAACATATACAGCTCTTAGAGAAGTAATTCTTTTGGAAGAATTTAAAGACTCCATCCCTTCAGTAGTGAGAACTCTTGCGGAGGAACAGAGGGTTGATCCTGTAAGGCAAGCAGCAGAGATAGCTGATGATTATGAGTTAGTTCATAGAGCTAAACCTTTTTTTCATTACCCTTTTAAATCGGATAAGGATAGAAAGTGGGAAGGTGAATGGAAGGTGGGCAGTCAGGGAAGAGAAGGAGTAGCTGGAAATTCCCAGGAAGTTTTTCTTCAGAATAAAAAGGAAGGCGCTGAAGATAGAAGTGACTTTTGAAAAGCGATGTGTTGTAATAAAGTGGGGCACATGAAGTCAGTGTGTTGGAAATAGCAGGGAAAATCTGCTGGAATTATTGGGGTGCAGAAAAGTTATGGAAATAAAAGTACTGTCAGTTCTGAGGTTCAGGCATAGGAGAAACCGTGGTTTGTGTACAGGTAAAACAGGAGAATCAGTGATAGGTAAAGAAGTGGGAATATGTTCACAGTTTACCCAAGAGAATTCTAAGGAGCAGGTTGTAGAAATGTTTAAAGATTTTGTGTTTGAACGGAAAGTCTTTCTATGTGTACAGGGTGGAGTAGGTAAAGATGTTAAAATTTTAAGAGGCACAGGGGCTAGTCAACCCTTAATGTTGTGGGATAGTGATATATGTTGTTTAGAGGGATTATTGCAGGAGCAGGTGATAATAAGTGGGGTTCATGGAGATTGTGGAAGGTAAATTTAAAGAGTAATCGGAAAGCTGGCAAAGTTAATGTTGGAGTAGTGGAAAAATTGCCCATTGCAGGGGTTCAATTTATTCTGGGTCATGATATAGCTGGATCACAAATGTTGGTGATGCCTATGGTAGTTGAGCAGCCTATAGAAGCATTTTCAACAGAGGTGTTACAGAAGGAGCATTCTGGGTTGTTTCCTGGTTGTGTGATAAGGACGTCAAAAGCTCATCAGGAAGAATGAGATAAAAAAGGCGGGCAGGTATTCAAAGGCAGGATGAAGGTGTTGAAATCCAATTAGCAGGCACTGTGTTTGATAATATTGTTCAGGAAGAGACAGGAGAGGACAATTCAGTTGAAGTGTTTAACTCAAGGCAGTTAATTAAGTTGTAGCAGGAGGATTTGCAATTAAGACAGTTATATCAGAAAGCTCACTCAGAAACAGAAGCAAAATGTATACCAGAATGTTTTTACCTTAAGGACGATATTTTAATGGGAAAATGGAGGCTGGATCATGTTTCAGAAAATGAAAGCTGGAGGAAGGTATATCAGGTTGTTATCTCATTAGGATATAGAAGTGAGATTCTGAGGGTTCCTCATGAAATTCCAATGGGGGACATTTAGGAATTGGAAAGACACAGGCAAAAAGTACAGAAACATTTTTATTGGCCAGGATTGCATAGGGATGTAGTCAAATTTTGTAGAGCATGTCAAGTAACAGTGAAACCACAAGCAGTGATTAAACCGACACCTTTAATCCCAATACCAGCATTTGAAGAATCTTTTACTAGGGTCATGATTGATTGTGTCGAACTCCTCCCTAGGACTAAAAGTGGAAATCAGTATTTACTGACAATAATGGATGTGTCTACCAGGTGCCCTGAAGAGATACCTTTAAGAAATATTACAAGAAGATTGTGGAAATTAACTAAATTTTTTACAAAATATGGTTTACCTAAGGAAACACAATCAGACCAGGGTTCAAAGTTTATGTCACAGCTGTTTAAGGAAGTAGTGAACAGTTTGGAGATAATAAAAAAAATTAGGTCATCAGCTTATCATCTGGAGTCACAAGGGGCTTTGGAAAGATGGCATCAAACTTTGAAAACTATGATGAGAGTGTACTGTCAGGATTATCCACAGGATTGAGATACAGGAATTCCATTCTTGTTATTTGCTGTTAGAGATGCTCCTAATGGAGCTGGTTTTAGCCCTTTTGAACTAGTTTATGGTCATGAGGTAGTTGGACCACTGAAATTTATGAGAAATTGGTGGGTCAAAATCCAGAAACTACTCTCCTGGATTATGCATCAAACTTCAGAGAGAAATTGGACAGAGCATGTGTGTTGGCTAGGGAACATTTAAAGATATCACAGCGAGTGATGAACGGGGAGGCTGATAAGAAAGCTAAAACTCACAGTTTTGTTGCTGGAGGAAAACTGCTAGCCCTGTTACCAGTACTGAGTGACTCATTAAAGGCATTAATGGACCTTACGGGATTGATAAAAAGTTGAATGAAATAAACTATTTAATAAATACTCCAGAAAGAAGAAGGAAGCAGGGGGTGTGTCATATAAATATGTTTAAAATTAAAAATACTTTGACAGGGAAGAGAAACAAAAAGAGTGTCATGAAGCTATTAAAGTATATAATGTTATTAGAATTTTTTTTAAATAGAGGTTTAATCTATGGGCGTGTCTGTGTGTGTTAATTGGATTAAATTCAGCTAGTCTGGGTGCTTTGATGTATAGTAGTTTTGAGATATAAACAGAGGTAGAGGTACATTTGCATTTTGTTGAATAAAGCATTCAAGGTGGGAGTGAAATCTTGCACCTGGCTAGGAGACACCAAGCAATATGTTTATATTACTAATAAAATTGGTACTATGAAAGGGGTTTTATTGTTAGAAGAGGTGGAGTTCAAAGGGCCTGGTGATACAATGAGAATTACATTCAAAGAGAAGTGCTGGGTATAACAGAAAGCAGTTTTGTGTGTGTAGAGCAGAGGCATGTAACATCAAAGCAGCTGTAAACCTACAACTGTCTGCAAAGGAACCAAAGTGAAAGGAACCTCATTTTGAATTTGTAAGGTGAAAATGCTTTGCCTGGTGTCTGCTTAAAGTCTGTGGGCTGTTGTTGCCTTAGTGGAGGTTAGTTTGGGAATTTGTTAAACATTTGTGATAGTAGTAATTTGTAGCCATGCATATAATGCTTGACTTTGTAAATTAATAAATGTCTCATGTAGTTTGATATAAAAACCTCTTGAGAACTGATGGTCTTATTCCTGAATGTAGAGTTGCATCTCAAACATACCACTTGAAAATATAGGTCAATACAGTTGTTTAAAGTTTCCCCCTGGGATTTTAAATAACAGCCTTTACCAACTACTGTGTCATAACAAAGAGGTATTATGCAAAAGAGATAGAAGTGCAGGACTCTGAAATTAATTTTCCTCTAATCAAATTGGATAATGACAGGGTACTTGAAAATTTAAATGTAATATTGAGTTACCTTCCAGCCAAGTGTCAAAGTGATTTGGAAAAGCTACTACAGTCACACAAACCTATTTGTGGGAATAAGTTGGGGAGGGCAGATTTAGCTATACATGATGTGTCTGTACAGGTTTCATCTTCAATAAGGCAACAAAGTTATCACAAGTGCAGAAGGAAATTGGTTTCATGCTTCAAAATGATATAATTGACTCTAGTTGCAGTAAATGGAGTTCGCCTATTGTACTGGTACCGAAACCGGATGGAACACAGGGACTGTATATGGACTATCAAAAGGTGAATGCGATGACAAAAGCAGATTTATATCCTATACCATGGTTGGAGGATTGTGTTGAGAAAGTGGGACAATCAAAATTTATCACAAAGATTGACTTGCTAAAAGGATATTGGCAAGTACCATTATCGGAGAGAGCAAAGGAAAGATCAGCTTTTGTGATGCCAAATGGACTATATCAGTTTAAATACATGCCATTTGGTATGAAGAATGTACCTGCAACAGTTCAAAGACTGATAAACAATGTAATTGCAGGTCTAAGCAATTGTGTTTTTTATATTGATTACCTAATAGTTTTCAGTCAGATGTGGGATGAGCATTTACAGCACCTCGAAGAATTATTTTCCTGATTACAAGAAACTAATTTGGTGGTGAATTTGGTTAAAAGTGAATTTGCAGAAGCGCAAGTTACATGTCTAGGCCAGACCATTGGACATGGTAAGGTGGCTCCAAGAGATGCAAAAGTCAAAGCTATCGTGGATTTCCCAGTGCCTACAACAAAATGAGAAGTTTTGAGATTTATGGACATGAGTGGGTTTTACTGGAAATTTGTACCAAATTTTAGCAGTTTGGTGGCTCCACTGACTGAACTATTAAAAAAGAACAATAAGTTTCAATGGACCCTGGAGTGTCAGAAGTCATTTGATAGTTTGAAAACTGCATTAACTATTGCACCAGTTTTGGGAGTACCCAATTACGCCAAGCAATTTAAGTTGGCTGTTGATGCAAGCGATATAGGAATTGGGGCTGTATTGTTACAAGAAGATGACACTGGAATTGAAAAACCGATAGGGTATTTTTCATGGAAGTTGAATGCACAACAGAGAAGATATTCAACGATATGCTGGAGATGCTGGGTTTGGTGTTAACATTGCAGCTTTTTGACATCTATGTGGCAAACAATTTGTCAGAAACAATTGTTTATACAGGACAGAATCCTTTAAAGCTTCTGGACAAATTTTGAGGCAAAAGTGCAAGGTTATTCAGATGGAGTTTATTACTGCAGCCATTTAATCTACAGGTAATACATGTCGCTGGACAAGAGAATCTGACGACAGATGCGTTATCAAGAGTTTGAAGCCTAAAGGGAAAATTGAACATTTTTAAAACCTGGACACTGAACTGGAATGATTTCTGCTGGACTTGTGAATAGATATTGTTATGTTGATTCATGCATCTGGTAATGTAATAGTGTAATAAGTATTGGAAATAGTGTAAAATGGGTTATTAAAAATGAAGCCGTCTTTTAAAATTATGACGGTTCATTTTTCAATATGGAGGGTGATATCATGAAGAGATATTAATGTGTATAATGTTATTGTAAAGTATTTTTTTTAATGGAATTTTAGTGGGGGTCCGTGCCTAGGTATGTGCCTGTGTGTGTCTTAATTGGATTAAAGCCAGCTAGTCTGGGTGCTTTGATGTATAGTTTTAAGATGTTAATTGGGTTTCTCTATGGGATTTGAACAACTCAGCCTTTACCATCGGCTGTGTCATAATATTGGATCATCCCGGCACGCCAGCGTGATTACATGCCTACATGTTTCACAAATGTACATAAGCGACATGCACCTGGCGAGCTGCACTTTGTACAGGTCTTCGAGGTTTGTTTGCCTACCTTGCTTCAGGCAACATTCATGGTCATCAGTGCCAGGCTTCACAGGCAGCACCACATAATTTTTAGAGGGCTCACGGGCAGGTCTCTACCTACCAGACCACCTGTAAGGCAGGGGATGGCTTTTTATTGGCTGCAGGGCTAGGATTTGCTTGGAGAAGGGGGAGGTGGCCTCAGGGAAGGGAAAATGCTGCAGGATGAGCATTGTACTGATGAATCGGGGCATCTCAGGGCGTGTGTGGGGGCAAATGTTGGTCTGTGCAAGTGGCCTCAAGAAGGTGAGGGCTGAGGAGGCAGTCTTCAGAGGAGATGAGGCCAGATGGACATGTGAGGGTATGTGTGTGAGAGAGTGAGTAGTGATGTCCCTTGAGCTGGCAGTGACTGACTTGCCAGTGAATGTGTGATGGCCTTGTGAGTGTGTGAGTTTAGAATAAGGTGATTGCCTTACCCTGGTGGCACGGATGAGATCATTCATCCGTTTTCTGCACTCTGGCCGACCTCTTGTGTGCAGCATTGGCACTGACCACCTCTGCTACCGCCTCCCAGGCCGGAGTGGTGAGACTGATGGGCCTCCTGCGGTCAGAGCGGGGTTAGAGGACATCGCAGCGGATCTCCATGGCGTCTAGAAGGTGTCCCAGGGATGCGTCACTGAATTGGAGGGCTGCACACTTCATGGCTTTTGGGGCCATATCTTCACCAAAGCAGTCCTGGGCTGCAAGCATTGAGACATGTGTGCGTGGCTGCAGTTTGAATATGGCGCCCTGTGTAAGAAAGCAGGAAGGTAATGGTGTGGCAGGCAAATCGGTAGCTGCCCACTAACGAGACAGCGTGTTTCCTGTGGCTGCATAATTAATGAGGCGGGAATGGGACAAAAATCCGCCATTGTGGCTGGCGAGTAAAATGACTTTTTTCCTGCCCGCAACTGCACTTTGTGCAAACCTGGGACAATTCCACCCATTGAGTCTGTCATTTTCTTATTTAGAGGCCCCTATTTTGTGAGGCCCTAAACTGTAGCTGAATCAGTTTAAGCCAAAATCCAGCAATGCCATTCAAGCATTTATCCAATTCCCTTTTGAAGTTATTATTGAATCTGTCTCTACTACTCTTGTAGGCAATGCATTCCAGATCATAGCAATATGCAGTGTAATATTTTTTGTCTCTCATGTCGCCTGTGATTCTTTTGCTAATGAACTTAAATTTGTGTCCTTGAGATACATACCCTTTGCCACTGGAAATAGCTTATCTTATTTATGCTATCAAAATTATCCATTATTTTGAAAAACCCTACCAAATCTCACCTTAATCTTCTCTGCTCTGTGGAGAACAAGCCCAATTTCTCTCCATGTAACTGAAGTATATCATCCCTGCAACCATTCTAGCCATTTACTCAATATCCCCTCCAAGGTATTGAAATCCTTCATAATGTGCAGTGCCCAGAAATGGTCTCAATACTCTAGCTGGGGCCTAACCTAAGAACAGGTTTGGCATAACTTCCTTGCTTCTGTACTCCATTCCGCTATTTATAAAGCCAAGGATCCTGTATGTCTATTTAACAATCTTGTCCTGCCACCTTTTAAGACTTGTGTGCATATATACCCTATCCTTTGTCTTTGCAGCTCCTTTAAAATTGTCTCATTTAGTTTACATTACCTCTCTTCATTTTTTCTACTAAATGAATCACTCCATACATCCCATAAACAGTTTGAAACACATCCACACCATAAACTCACTTAAGTGGATGTGGTTTGGTAACGCAATTAACAATGCCACTAAACACATAACAAATCTCTCTGACCATGTACTCTCAGAGAGCGAGGACTTTTGTTCTTGTGCATGGTTCCAATTTTAGTGTACCTTCATCCCAAATCTAACGGGAAGAGGTATTAGCTGAGTTTGAACTCCTCTACTCCCAACTCTCCTGTCACAAACCAGCATCCACTGAAGACGCTGAATCCTTGAAAACGCGCCTGATCTAGCGCACGCATATTGCAGGATTCTGAATGACCTGTCCAACTTTCACAAGCGACACAAACGTCTTACAGCGTTGCGAGGCCTTAAGACCAACTCGATTGTACACATCAGTAAACCTGACAAAGGGGCGGGAATAGTCATCCTTAACAAGCATGACTGTATCAACAAAATGCACGCCATTCTTAATGACAAGTCCAAATTCATATCCATTGGACCTGCCGCTCAACACAATTTCCTTGCTCAAAAGTAAGCTAAAAAAAAATGCTTGCTGGACTTGCGTAAGAACGATGAGCTACCGTGATATATATGACAGGGTTCATCCTCACATTTCACTACATCCATATATGTATGGGCTGCACAAGACACACGAAAGTGATGTCCTTTTATATCCTATCATATCTATGACCAGTTCTGTACAACATGAATTGGCCAAATGGTTAGGCAAATCGTTACAATTTTGACCAAGTTTTCCACATACACAGTGAAGGATTCCATCACAGTTTCGAAGGTCATACAGGACTTGCATATCGATAGCAGTTCTGTGTCCATGTGCTCATTTGACATTGCTAGCCTATTCACCAATGTTCCACTTAAGGAAGCCATAGATATTTGCCCTGCAGCACTATATCATGGCGATCTAGACCTGCCACCATTGAGTGAATCAGTATTCATTGAAATCGGCAACTCATGCAGTTGAGTTCAGTTTTAATGACACCATGTATGCCCAAATAGATGGAGTTGCCATGGGATCCCCTCCAGACCCAGCTCTCACAAACATATTGCTTGGTTTCCCTGAGAAATGTCTCTTCGATGGAATGACACCTAACCTCCTACCCCTTGCATATTTCCAATATGTGGATGATATGTTTGCTACATTTAAATGCACAGCTATATGTAACAATTTCCTTACATGTCTTAATGAGCTCCATCATGCACTCAAATTCACCTATGAAATGGAGTAGTCAAATGAACTCCACTTCCTTGACGTACTAGTTGAGAAACCTGCCAGGAGGTTCTCTACCATGGTCTACCGCAAGCCTACCTTCACTGGTCAATATACATGTTGGGATTCTTACATTTCCACACGCTATAAGGTTGGTCTTATTTGCAACTTTGTAAAGAGGGCCCAAGCCATCTACTCACCATGCAAGCTTGATGCTGAAATAGGGCGCATCAAGGGCATCTTGCAGGATAATAGCTACCCTGATCAGATCATTTCATGCTGTATATCACACAAACTATGAATGGGCCTAAGGCCGTCACTTTCGGCCCTGAAAAGTGCCCAGTTTACCTCAGATTACCCTGGAAGGGCAAGGTATCTCAAAAATTTGATTGACAGGTGAAGCTAGCTGTTTCACGCTGCTACTATGCAGTAGTAACATGAGTGGTATTCACTGACAGGATGCTGCCATCAAGCCAAAAAGACATTCTGCCTATTACACAAATGAGTAATGTGGTGTATGAATTTCAGTGCCAGTGTGATGCTAGGTACGTAGGCCGTACGTCCCAAAGACTGGCAATCATATCAAACAGCATGTCCCAGCTGCTTTTAATAGCAGGCAAAGTACAGGCTGTACCCAACCAGTCTGTGCTTGCAAAACTCAAAATACAGTGTCCAACACTAGATGTGATTCCGCGATTGGACAACATTTGCTAAATAATCCACAATATGCTAAGAATTACGCTGACAACTAATTTAAGATTGTCAGTCGGGCTTGCAATGTGGCGTATTTGCATGTGCTGGAAGCTACATATATTAATACATGGGGCCCTGTTCTTTGCAGACAGAAATAACATGTACGTACATTGCGCCTGTTTGAGCTAAACAAAATAAGCGACAACCATTCACTGACTCACTCCCCAGGGCAATGCCTTGACCAATCAGGGTCAAGCTGCCTGGTTTAAATTTTAAACAGTGCTTGGCAGTTAACTGTCAATCACCATCGCTGGTGCATTCTCCATGGCAACACCATTTGTCAACCAATCAGCACTCTCTTCATATAAAGCATAAATTGTTGTTTTCCCCTTATATTGGTATTCTTCTGAGTGTCCTGATGAGTGCAAGATGAAAAGCTTAAATATGTCTCTTTTTTCAGCAGTACACATCCCTATGTTAATTTTCATCTGCCATATGCCTGCCCATTTCAAGAGAATGTCTATGTCCTCCTGAAGCCTGTAACTATCCTCCTCACTGTTTACTACATTCCTGAGTGTTGTGTTACTTTAAAACTATTCCCTGTACACCCATGGCCAGGTTCTTGATAAATATCAAAGAGAGCAGTGGTCCCAGAAGTGTTCTTCCCTCCAGTCTGAAAAACAACCGCTCACCACTATTCTCTGCTTTCTGTCCCTTAGCCAATTATGACTTAATGCATGCACTGCTCCTTCAATGCCATGGATTTTAATTTTGTTAACTAGTCTATTGTGTGGTTCTTTATCAAAAACCTTTTGAAAATTCATATACATAACATCAACTACGCCGCCCTCATCAATCTTCATTACTTTATCAAAGAACTCAATCAAATTAGCTGAACACAATTTCCCTTTAACAAATCCATGCTGGTTTTTATTTATCAATTCGTATTTTTCCTTGTATCAATTAATTTTGTTCAAAGTTATCATTGGGCCTGATTTAAGTCTGTGTAGTTGCATGTGATTTTGAGTGAGTTAATATCTTGCCCATTGTTTTCCCACAACCAACATTAGGCCAGCTGGCCTGTAATTGTTAAATTAAATCCCATTCCCTTTGTTAAACAGGAATGTACATTTGCAATCGTCTTGCCTTCTGCCACAACTTCCATATCTAAGAAGGATCAGAAGAGTCTAGACAGAGCCTGCACTTCCTACCCTTGCTTCCCTCAGAAATCCAGATGCATCTCATCTAGCTGGGTGACTTTCTACTTTAAGCGCTTGCTACCTCCTCCTTTATTGTCACATTGGCAACTTCCATTTATTTAGTGAATACAGATGCAAAGCACTTATTTAGCACCTCTGTTGCACAAGAAAATCGTGTTTCTGGTCCCTGATCAGCCCACCCTTCCTTTGACCAGCCTTTAACTATTTATATGTTTAAAGAAGATCTTCCCTCTAGTTTCACTGGTCAAATATCCTCAAATCTGAAGGAAACTCTCTCTAAAGGCAGTAAATACTATTTCAATAGAGATACGATTCCAAAACATTATAAACTCTAACAACTTGATGTATTAAATTTATAAAATTATACAAGCTGAGAGGGTGGAGGAGACTGTGGCATAGTGGTAATGCCACTAATATAGCAATTTAGAGGCTCAGGCTAATGCTTTGGGGATGTGGGTTCAAATCCCACCACACCAACTGGTGGAATTGAAGTTCTATTAATAAATCTGGAATATAAAGCTAGTAATAGTGATGATGAAACTGAATATTGTCAAAACCCATTTGGTTCACTAATGTCCTTGAGGGAAGAAAATCAACTGACCTTACCTTGTCTGGCCTCTATGTGACTTCAGAACCACTGCCCTGTGCAATAACAGCCTAGCAAGCCACTCAGTTCAAGGGGAATGAGGGTTGGGCAACAAATGCTGGCCTTGCCAAAGACACCCATGTCCCATGAAAGAATAAAGAAAATAAATTGTGACCTCCTGCCAAGCTGTGCTACAATCAGTCACTTGGGTAAGCATAAGAATAGTCTTTCTGAATGAATAAAAAATTAATGAATTTATTAATCAATCATAAAATTGTAGAGCAGAGAAAGAGGCCATTTGGCCCATCTTTAAAAAAGCAATCCAATTATCACTGGGTCAAAATCCTGGAACTCCTTTCCTAGCAGCACTGTGGGTGTACCTACACCACATGGACTGCAGCAGTTCAAGAAGGCAGCCCCCCACCAGCCCATTTTTTTCCTTATTCCCTGCAAATAATTCTTTATCAATTATATATGGAATTCCCACATGGTATCATGAATTATTATTCTCTTTGGATTTTTCCTTCCTCATAGTGAAGAAGCGGCTGGATTTTCATGAAGCCACATTATAAGTGAAAATCCAAGTGGCGGGTCTTCATGCTACAGAGAGTTGGGTCTGTGTTGGGACTGTGGCAAGAATAATTGCTTAATGTAACATGCTGTGATGTGCCAAGGTCCATGTTGCCACTTGTTCTCAGCTCATGTTGAGAAGAACCTATAGAAAGGGAAAAGAGAAAAGGGGAGCCTCTACTTTGGACACAATTGGCAATTCTGGAGCAAATTACATCTCAAATTATGCCCGTTTTGAAAAGTATTTTCTTTGCCTGAATGCCAAAAATTCACCATGACCCAGCACAATCAGGCAAAATTAAAAATGTGAATTCTTTAAAAAAAATTTCCCTGATATTTTTATGAATGATGATTTGGTGAAGATTGGCTAATACAGCTAAAAATGGGTTTAACAAAAATAAAGCGCGACCACTACTATCTAGAAGGACAAGGGCAGCAGATAGATGGGAACACCACCACCTGGACGTTCCCCTCCAAGTCACTCACCATCCTGACTTGGTGATATATCGCCGTTCCTTCACTGTCGCTGGATCAAAATCCTGGAACTCCTTTCCTAGCAGTGCTGCGGGTGTACCTACACCACATGGACTGCAGCAGTTCAAGAAGGCAGCTCACCACCACTTTCTCAAGGGCAATTAGGGATGGGCATTAAATACTGACCCAGCCAGCGAAGCCCAAATCCCGTGAATGAATAAAAAAAAATTAATGTCAATCCACTGCCTGTGAGTAACCAATATTCAATTACAGAAAATAGTTTTTAAAAAAAATATGCAAAACTATTTTCATTGGTTTCATTGGCTTTTTTTAAAAATATGTTCAAAACTTTTCAGAACTTACCTGTTAGTGTCCCTCTGCTTAAAAGATCCAGCTTAGTTTTTTGGGAGGTCTGCAAATAAGTACAATTAACAGAAATTCCCAATTGTGGTTACTTCATCTTGGGGGCGTGAGCAGGTTTGTGGCCATGTTTTGAAAGCCAGTGCAAAAGATGGTGGAAATAGATGCGATTTTGGCTTAAAGTTTTGCAAGATTTTGCATTGGCTACATGGATATTGGGAGAATTGCAGCAAAAGAAGCTGACTAGACCAGCAGAATTTTCAGGCAGATCTAATGCATCTACCAAAAGAAACTATCTTCAAAGAGAAACAACATGAAAAGACATATTGTGTGTCATGTAGCCATTACAACCCCAAAAGGAGGGAATTAAGACAGTAAATGCGGGATGGATCAAAATTAATTGGAGGAGACTTGCTGGGTAATGACACATGCTTGCTTACTCATCCTTGCCAATCCATTTCACAGTTTTCCAGACATAAAAGAGCAAGAACTAGCATCATATTAAGTGAGCTATTTTAAAATGGCTGATCTACTGTTGCAATAATCTTAAACCATAAAGAGAAGACACTTAGGAAGCTGGTAGCTACCAGTTGAGGATCCAAACTGTGCCACTGTCTACACAAGCCCTCTTTGCAAATAAGATAACCTGGTAATTCTGCTGGTAGTACTCTATTTGAATTGAATTTTGAACTGCTATATGTAACATATGGTCATGTCTGACTGTACTTGTGCCCTGCACCTTCTGTTTTAAGTGTTGCAAGAAAGAGTAAAAGTCGCTGTTTGCTGTCTCTCAAACGGTGCAAGAAAGAAATGTTTTCATTGCAGTCATGGACAAAGAGAAATTATTTTTCAGAGGGTATGGTTATCCTGGTGCTTCTTGAGATGCCAGCAAACATATTCCTCATCCCCCCACCCCTAGCCAAGTTCCAATATATCTGGGCCTCTACATTCATTTGCTCAGCTACTTCCATCCATGCTACTTGTAACAAAAACAAAAAAATGCTGGAAAAACTGAAGAGTCATATGGACTCGAAACGTTAACTCTGTCTTCCTCTCCACAGATGCTGTCAGACCTGCTGAGTTTTTCCAGTTTTTTTTTTGTTTTTGTTTCAGATTTCCAGCATTTGCAGTATTTTGCCTTCATGCTGCTTGTAACTCAGCTTTCAAAGAAGAATAGACTTCTGCCCCAAATAGAGCCAGCATCTTTTAGAGTACAGAGAGACTCTTTGGTGGGGGAAATCAAGAACAAGGGGTTGGGGTTGGGGTAGTGTAATCTTATACTAAGAGCTGTGCCATTTACGACTAAAATCAGGATGCATTTATTTCACACAATGGTCGCAGAACACTGGAACGCTCCCCCTGGAAAGGTTGCTGGGTCAATTGAAATTTTCAAGGTGAGCTTGATAGATTTTTGTTAGGTAAAGGTGTCAAGGGATCTGAAGCAAAAGTGAAAAAGTGGCACTGAGGTACGGCTAAGCCACGAACTCACTGAATGCAGGCTTGAGGAGCTAAATTGCTATTCTTAATGTTCCTACTGCAGAATATCTAAAAAGTTATGTATAAACAGGTTAAATTTGCTCAAATCTCCTTACAGCCAATATTTTCAGCTCCAAAGGATTTCTTTGCACCACAAAAACCAATCTCCCCTTTAAGGTCATCTGCAGCTCTTTGAGTGCTGCAGGCTAGCTAAGTTGCTAAAGTTCCAACCTTGGCATTCTGGCTAGGCACATGTTTTCCATGGATGGAGAGGCAAATCAAATGAAAGGGAGAGCTTGTCTCACAAAATTTGGTGAGCCCAGTTCCCTCATGATTAGATACATGAAGTTCTATTTTTGGCATTGTCGGCTCTAATATCAGACATGCAGATGTTTGAAAAACAGGCAGCAACTCCGCAGTAACTGATAGCACTTTATTTTCAGTTTTTACCCCAATTGTAATCTATTTGCTCCCATGCATTGAGTCAGAGTGGCCTTGCTGAGCTAAGTGGTCATTACCTTCAAGAGAAATGGCAATGACATTAGTAAGGCTAAACTGTGGTCTAAGCAAGGAAGTATAACAGCTTCACAAAAGGTTGGAAATCACTTTGTAAGGGAATCTTCTTCATGGTCCATCCATTGCAATGAAGAACTCCCATCTTCCAAGGGAGTCAAATTGGTGGGCTCTATGGCACCATCTGTCTTGTATGTTGCATAGTCTCATTATGACACTCTTGGCTTTGCGCATGTGTTCCTTCAACTTATAATATTTCAGGACTGCTTGCATAGTGACATGGAGGAAGACTCAGAAATGACAAACCCTTCACTAATTTGTAGAAGGAACTCCACACTTCCTAGCATAAAGAGGTAAAAATATTGAATCCACAGGCCTCCCCCAAGCTCTCACCTATTATATTCCAGTTTAAGCATCTAGGTCCCTCTCACTCAGTCTGGCAGATGCATACACATAACACACCTAGGGATCAATACTAACCTCACCACGATGGATGGGAGAGGGTTGGGGGAATGTTTAAAATTTAAACATTTTAATATGTGACCTCAACCTACTGCTCATATGCCTGCTGCCTTTTTTGCAGTGGTGGGCTGAGAGTCTGTGTCCCAGTTTAAAGAGAGGCGGGACATTTCACTATAATATTTAAAGTTGTCCCCCACAGGGCAGATGTGAGTCTGGTTAAATTTTAATGGCTGCAAGCTGGGTTTCCTAGAGCTCAGGAAACTTGGCAGCTAAATGGAGATGGGAGCTGCTGCCTCCAGAAAGCAAATACTTTTCATAGCATTGATTGTAAGTCAAGGGGAGTAGGAGTTCTCCCCCCACACTGGCCCCTCAAGCAAACTTTCTGATAATTGCAGCATCTCCTTTCTGCCATGATCGATTAAGCACAACCACCTCCACCCCCACCATCGCGTCAAATAAGGGATCTCAAACTATCCTCCTCCCGATTAACTGACCACTTTCCTCCCCGCAATCAGCTGACCCCCACCACCCCCCAACCCCACAATCCCCAACTCCAAATACTGGATCCTGAGTCTCCTGTCCTGCAATCTTTCCCAACTCCTTCCCTCCCATGCAAGCCCGACTAATCCCCTCCTGCCCCACGAGCTTTCTCAACCGACCCTCCTCCCAGTTACTGGTTCAAGCTCTCCACCTACGATCAACACCAAGCTGCCCTGAACTTTGGGACATATGGCAATATGGTGCCATCAGGCAGCTGTGCCATGCTTCTGTACATACAAAGCTGACACTTAGATCTAATAGATGCAGGGTTTATGCTGGTTAACATAACAGGTGAGGCCTGTGCTGGCCAGGAAGATGGAGGAGGAGCAGTCTTTACAGCACTTTTGGAGGACCCTTGAGAGATCTTTACACACGTTGATCCTTGGCTTTGTCCAGGTAAGTCCACCAGCCTCTATCTACAGTTGGAGTGCAATGGCAAGTCTACACTTGTTCTGATATAATCTTGCCTGCCTGGCATCCCGCCCTTCATCCTATTTTTCCTGCAGATAACACAGTTGTAAAAGATTCCCACAGAGAACCCCATTATCAAATGTTCTATCATCTAATCTAAATATCTGAAAGTGTTAGAACCTATGACATTAAACCCTTTCAGTGGCCAAAAGAAATACATAACAAAATCATTCTTCTGCCTTCATAGGGGAGGTAATGTGTAGTGGTATTGTCACTGGGCTAGTATTCCAGAGACCCAGGGTAATACCCTAGGGACCCAGCTTCAAATCCTGCCATGGCAGATAGTGGAATTTGAATTCAATAAAAATATGGAATTAAAATGATGACCATGAAAGCAAAACCCATCTGGTTCACTAATGTCCTTTAGGGAAAGAAATCTGCTGTCCTTATCTGGTCTGACCTACATATGACTCCAGACCCACAGCAATGTGGTTGACCCCTCAACTAGGGGCAATTAGGGATGGACAATAAATGCTGCCCTAGCCAGTGATGCCCACATCACATTAAAAAAAAATGCCTGTTAGCATCACAAATTATGAGCACTATTAACTGAGATCAAACAAAGTTCAATTTTCTGATTGCACCCATTTATGGAGTGTGAAAGCAGGAAATATTGGCATGATCCTATTTTTTTTAAATTTGATTTCAAAATGTTAGTCAATGCAGCCACGTGCTGCATCAGAGGATATGTCACAAGACAAGTCCTGGATCTTGGCCTGAGAACGCAAATAGAGATGAGGCATAATTAAAAGGATGGAAATCAAAGTGTGAATCAAGCTGTTCCACTCCCAGGCATCTCCTAATGATTGTTTCAAGAGCAACCATAGGATCAGGCCAGCCATTAATCCTCTTAGTGTAATTCGAAATATCTGTCAAGTTCTCCGAGTAAAATAGATTTTTTAAAAAGGGTCATCATGGATTTTAAATTTTGATGGAAAATGCTGCCACAGTCTTCAAAAAAGGTTAATATCCAGTCGTCTGCAGAAACACATTGCCCACCAATTTCCATACAAGAAGCAAAGTTTATATTTTAAAATGTAGTTTTCATTGATTTTTCATAAGGACAGTTGAGAAGCAAAAGGATAATTTAATATTTTGTATGAAATCATGGGTACAGCTGCAGTTGGCAGCAACAGCTTCATTAGTGAATCTGTGTCACCGCCAGCAATTTGTCTTCTATGTGCTGACCAAAATATGCATTGAACTGTGCAGGGAATAGAAGGACTTCCCAAACCAGGCAAATCTGTGCTGCTGCAGATATAATGAGATTCAAATCATGACTATGCTCAGCCCTAAAGTCAAGGTAGTGTGCTTGCAATCTTCTTGTTTCCACCCTTTAACGTATTCCCTCCCAGGCTCATCATCTTTTGGACCTGATGGCTGAAAACAGTGCAATAGTTTTATGCCAGATCAACCAATTACTGTCCACTGCTCTATAAGACAAGTCACTAATGTGCTCTTTGCCAGGTCAGCTTAATTTATATACAAATTAACTACACTCCCACAGATAACTGAGCGAATCAGTTCCAAAGAAAAGTCGTATGGACTCGAAATGATAACTCTGTTTCTTTCTCCACAGATGCTGCCAGACCAGCTGCGTTTTTCCAGTGCTTCCTGTTTTTATAATAGAGGTTTGGGATTGTATTCATAGGAACCAGGGTGGAATGAGACCCACTCGGACAACCCATCCAGAACGTGGATGTGCTCCTGCCTCCTTCATCCTCCCGCTTCTCTTCCTCCTCCTCCTAAGGCGGCCAACACATCTGTGGTGGTAAGGGCCCTCATGATGGCCAAGTCGAGAAGGGTACAGCAGATGACCACAATTATGACACGGATTGCAGCAAGTGCAGGAGGAGTCCTTCAGAGTGCTCACGGCAGCGAAATCATTGCTTTTAGCACATCAATCGGTAGCTTAGTGAGTTTCTTGCAGAGCCATGGCTCTCACCACATGCGTGTTGACCAAATGTGACTGGGTTGTGGACGAGAGTCATGAGCCATGTCTGGAGCGGATAGCCCTTGTCACCCAGCAGCTGCCCTCTGGTTTGTCATAGTTTGTCATACTGAGGATCAGTGAGGTGACCTGCTGCCAGGATACAGACATTCAACAACATGATATGCTGACCATGGCTTCACAGCAACTGCACATTCAGAGGTAACCTTTGCCATTGCAGTGTATCCCACCATTGAGAAGTGGTGCCTGCAAAGCCACAAATGTTCAGTCAATGGAACCCTACACCATTGGGAAGCCCATTTTCCTGGTGAAACTATGTGCCTGCCCTGCCTGCTTCTCTCTGTTCAGTGTGAACACAATAACCTTTGCTCTCTCGGCATAAAAAAACCTCTGTCAAAGAACAGCGAATTGGAAGGTCTTTGATATGTCACCAGTTCCAGGAATCTTCCCGACCTGAAGAAATTGAAGGTTACAGTCACCTTCACAGCCACTGGCAGTGCTGTCCTCACATGGCATGAGGCTGCAGGTCTGGTTCCAAGAGGTGGCAGAGTTTTGTGAGCATCTCCTTTATGAAACACAGACGACACACACTCTGCTCCTGGCTTAGTTGGAGGTAAGAGAAAAGCTCCTGAATGACTCTAGGTGGAGAAGGCCTCCTGCTGAAAGCCTTCTCCCCCTTCTCCTCCCTCTGTGAGCAACGTCTCTTATTTGTTGCAAAAGGGACTCAAAGGGACTGCTACCATGGGCACCCATGACTGGGAGCGAGTGGCGTGCCCACGTCCCTTGCATTTACAATGAATGCCTTCTATGCATGCAGCACCATACACTGCAGACTTCACAAACTGTAAGCAACTCCTCAAAACATCCAGCAACTTCACAAATTCAAACAGTGCCAGTAGAAAGTAATCAGTAACGAACTGACCTGTGGATTGTTATTGATCCCTTTAAATAGCGACGGTGGTGTGGGTGGGGGGAGGGGAATACGGGGGGAAGCTCCTTCCTGCTGCTCAGCTTAAGCCCCTTTTCCTACATTGCTCCTTCACCTCACTTTAAACAGGGAAATTGCCCTCTTATTCAGCCTCTTCCCAAATTTTCGAGGCTGTTTCAGCGTAGCATAGTTGACAGGACTTCGGCCTTGTACCACCAGAATTATTTAAATTAGTTGAATCTGGAATTTCTGATAGGGTCAGCCTCTTCTGATTTTGGCAGGTAGAAGTCCCGCTCCTTTGCACTTACACTGACAGAATGGGGCCTTGGGAATTTCCAGGCCATCAGGATGCAGACAGACATATTTATAGACAACTTAGATTTTACACATGCACACACAGAAATATACTAATACATATGTTACTGTGTTTAAATATATAGCTTTTACATTTTCATTCATGTTCGATACTTTAAAAAAAAAAATTTTGGAGAGTTCCAGTGTTCCAGAGCTTTCCATCACTCTGATTTATCACATCAGTACTGCAGTACAATCAGACGCAATCATTTGTATTCACAAGTATTTTGTTGGGAAGGAGGGATTTAATTTGAAGGCAATAAATTGTGTGTGTACAGCCTGTGCTCCCAGAATAAATGTAGCAGGTCAAAAGCTGCAACACATAACATTTTAAACTACCACTGCTGCCTGCTTTCCATCATCATCTCTCTGTGATAACTGGTGAGTTGCACATCCTGCAAATCTTGTCTCAGAATAAGACATGCTGACATACCCTGCACAGTGGATATTGTAGTCCAATTACAAGGGACAGAAGATGTGTCACATGCCTCTGTATCATCCTAGCAGATAAGACTATCTGCCCAGTATATGACTCAGAGCCGGAGGAAGAACTACAGCTGTTTAGTTATAAGTTCCAAATGCCACAAACTGTAGAAGTAACATTTTCTCAGCGTTTCTACTGAACACCAGCTGACCTGCCCTGACAGCCAATGTGCACTGAGGCATCCAAATGCACTCTTCTCCTCAGATTTATTAGCAAACCATCCAAGGTCAGCTCTGTTGCAAAAAATAAGGAAGCTTCAGAGAGAATATGCTGTATAATAAACAAATGCATATAAGTACACTTAGAAATATCCTAATAAATTATAACTTCTTCTGCCTTTTAGATGCGGAATAATAATTTAGTAAATAGTCTGACGATTGTTACTTCTTTTCTTCGACAAAAGGAGGCCAATTATACATGAGGATTGGTGAAACAATAATGTGGATTCTTTATTTGAAGAAAAACAATATGCAGAGAGTGTTCACTGAGGGGTTGTGAGGCACGTGTCTGACCTCGACCACTGCTGATTGCAGACTGCCTATAAATCATGGGCCTAATACATCATGTCCTGTCGAGGTGGTAACGATTGACAGTAGTTTAAGATATGCACCCTTAAAGGTGCATGTCATCATATCACAACAATAATGTTCTTACAGCAAGTTTTGCCATTATATTGTAATATTCTGATGTGCATTCTCATTTTCCTGCTCTTTTCTAACTCTCATGTCCTGAACCCCAGAGGTGGTACAAATATGATGAATATACAATGAAGTTTCACTTAATTCTTCACTAATCAAACATTAAAGAACCAACACCATGATTAGAGCTAGATTAAGAATTTTTGGGCCCTGGACACCAGGAACATTCTGGATCCCTCTGTGCTCCTGCTTCCTGTTTTATTAATACACAAAGACAAACTGCATTGGCAGTTCCAAAATTCATATGTAGCCACAACTTGCTGTTAAAATAAGGATGAGGCTATTGGTCCTCACTGGTATTTATGTACGAATGGTACAGCAGCTTCAGGTGAGGGGCAGATGTTTGGCGAATCTCAAATATCCAAAAGTTGCTGTTTGACTTGTACTACTCCATCATTGCTTTGCAAAAACAACATCTTGCTGTCTGTCTCACCACCTAATCCATTGAACAGCATGAAGTTGTATTTGTGCAGTAGCTGCAAATATAACCCCAGCACAGAAAATTAAGTCATAGGGCCATAGAGTCATTACACTCAGAAGCAGGCCATTTGGCCAATTAAGCCTTCACATTTCAAGTATAATAAGGTTTTAACAATGTGATCAATGTTAATTACTGACATTCAGCCTCTCTGGCATTGAAAATTAACGATTACAGGTATAGAGTTTCATTCCTTAAGTTTTAATTGCTGTTGGGGATTTTAAAAGTTTAAAATTAAAAGAATTTATTGTTTCCTTTATATCTCTTTTTTCTCCCTCTTAGTCCAATCTTTCTTTCCCTCCCTTTATTTCTCTTTCTGTACCTGATTTGCATTGAAGTCACCCGCTCTAATTTACATTCCCTTCTCAATCCTTGCCCTGAATGGGTTGGATTTTACGCTCCCCCACCAGCTGGTTTGAAGGTAGGGGTTCGTTACATCCAGCAGGTAGCCATGCCTACTGCCTATCCACCTGGTCCTGCCCCTACTGCAATTATACCAACAGTGAGAGTGGCATCTGGCAGCTCACCTGCCAGTGGGCCAATTAATTCCCTCTTAAGGGCCCCAGGATTTAACCAGTGGTGGAAGAGGTCCATGCCAAGTGGTCAGCCCTGCAGGTTTCCTTGTGTGGGTTGGTGATGGGCAGGGGATCCCTCCTTAACTCATTGGATGATCCCTCTCAAGAGTTTCACTCCTCTCCAAGTATCCCCCCCCCTCCATTCACCTCTTAAATCCCAGCCTAACAGCTTAACACCCAACGAGACACCCAAATCCTGAACCAGTGCCGGAGACCTCTGTTCCAAATTACTGGGGTGGTCCTTGCTGTCCCCGAGGAATAGAAATCCTCCCCTAGTCTATTAAGGGCTAGTTAGGCATTAAATGGCTATTCGGCAGTCAGTGCTCCACTCTATGGGCACCCCCCCTTGCGTGGAATCTGGCACCTCACATAATTCAGCCCTACATTTCATAATGATTCAATGTGATTGGTTAAGGAGATACACAGTTGCCCGTCCTGATCACTCTGATCTCAGATACCCAGTTTCACCCATTTTGTCCTTATCAGCTCAAACTTTCATCAAATTAGAGAGCAAAGTATCATCACAATTAAACAGATCAAGGGCAAATCTAACTAAAGGTGGGTTTGGGTTTCTACCCTGCTGCAGCAAATAATGGCCCATTGTAAAAATCTCCATTCTACCTCACCTCTTCCAAAGTATTTTAAATGCTAAAATATTTTGATCCAGCAGTTGTGAGTAGTTATTTTACTGGAAGATTTTCTGGGGGACGCATTTTTGGCTGAAGCCCCTGGATACTGGCTTCATAGTACCATGCGTCAGTCCACTCCATCAAGGATTAACATTCAGACTAATGCACTTTGGCAGCAGAAGCATTTTAGGGGCTGTGGAAACGGTAAATGGCTCAGATAATCTAATCATACAAATGCAAACTCAGTCTGTGAAATTCTTCCATCAGAAGGATACATTGGTCTCAATTGTAGCTAAAAAAGGGAACTTTTAGCAAGTCATTCTCTAAATAAGCTGTCCCTATCTTGACTTTAGTTTGTTCATTACATTACAACAGCCTAGAATTTAATAATAATTGCAAATCAGTTCTTTAAAAGCAGTTCAGAAGTGACCATTCTGATATACCTACTAAATTGTTCAATGTGGATTCACACCCCTAATTCAAGCTTCACACTGCTGACCTTGGAGTCTGTCAGTGGAAGGCGACAAGTGGTCTCAGGTGCTTACTTGCAAGGCAGGGAGGAAAATAAAAGGTAAAAACTCCATAGCTCTGCCCTGCAGCTCATTCTGGCCATTCCACAAACAATGTTAACAAAGGTCTGAAAGCAAATCATCTGCCTGTTACCATGACTGAATGCCCTTCAGAGTAGTCTAACTAAAAGGAAAAAGAATAAAATGATGACTATCTTCCAAAAAATTTGATTTATCTCTCTAATCCTACTAGCACATTACAGGCATTAAAATATTGGTATGCACTTAATAAAAATTATCCAATACGTTTTAACCCTATACTATCATTAGATGGTTTTGTCTTATTAAATATATGCTGCTACTGTCTTACCAAAGTTACATTACTCACTTTAATCTGTAAACCTTTTCTTTACAATATGATACATCAGTGTTAACCAACTGCAGATTATTACGTTTAGTCCCATAAAATGTATTTGCTTCTCACAATGTGGTCTCCTTTACATTGAGGAGATCAAATGGAGATTGATGACTATTTTGTGGAACACCTCCATTCAGTCTGCAAGCGTGATCCTGAGCTTCCAGTGACCTGTCATTCAATTCTCCACTCTACTCCCACGCTAACCTTTCTGTTCTTGATCTTCTACGCTGTTGCAAAGAAATTCAGCTAAACTCAAGGAACAGCGACTTTTGGACACTTTACAGCATCCTGGCTCAACATTGAGTTCAATAATTTCAGATCATAACCTTGGCCTTTATTTCTTTTGATGTGTAAGGTTTTATTTTTGAATGGCAACTGTTAGTGAAAATCCTGCTTTTCAATTTATACCTCCTCTAAACACATCTTCTTATTTCTTTACTTGTCCCATTACATCTCTTTTTGCCTTGCAATATCATTCATTTGTCATTTAATCTTTCCTGCCTTCCCCCTATCACAGATCTTCCCTTTTAGTTCTTTCCTCCCCTCCCCCCTTTCCCTGACTTGTTTAATTATGTTTATATCTCAGAGACCCAGCTTTCATGGAGGATCATTGACCTCAAACATCTTCCTCTTTCATCTTCTCCTATTTTACTTTGGTGTCACCAAAATGCTACACTTAAACCTTCCCCATGTCCTCCTGTCAGTCACCCATTCCTCTTCCAATCCTGCTGCATTTAAGCCTCTCACCACCACATCTTTCCAACTAGTCTTAGGCCTCCTTCTTCTCCTTCCTGGCAGCCCCATCTCCATCACTTGCCTCACCTCATTTCCTCTCTCTCTCTCTCTCTCTCTCCCTCTCTCTGATAGAGATGACCATATTATTTCAATCTCATCTCGGCTATTTTCTTTAATACTCTCGAAAGCTTCACTGATCCTGTGATGTACTGGTTCCTAATATTGTCCCTTAACCTCAAACATTATGCTGAATTTTTCCAGCCTATTGTGCTGAGGCTGAAAGGCAGGAGGGTTGTTAATATGGTGGGGAAATAGGAGAACAGCCTACATGTTCCCGCCACCATGACAGCTGAAACCTTAGTGGCACGGCTGCTCATCAGGGATCTAATTTATGTTAGGAGGGCCCACCACAACATAGGGAGACAGCCAGATAAACTCTAGTGGCCTGCCAGAATGTTCATGGCAGGGTCCCTCCTTTACAGGCACTCCGTGACCCAAGGAGGGGACCCCCCCTAGCGGCAACAGCCCTTTTGGTGCACTACAGCACACGCCCCGCTCCCCGAACCTGCTAATTGCTGGGGCCTTCCTGCTTGGCCCTAGTTTCCTCCTCAAAATCTATCTGATCTTTGAAGGTGCTTCACCAAGGAAATACCCTCTCTGAAGCTACAGCCTCAGCAATAGCCATCGTGAGCAGTGGCAAGCTCAGCATTGCCAAGGCGGCTGAGTTGCTGGCCGCCTGTTTGGGCTGGCAGCTCTATGGAGTGGGTAGCCATCTTCAATTGGATGGCAGCTCCGGCAGTGGGATGTTAACTGGCTGCTGCCGACAATAGCCTTTCTGGGTCCCATTGCCTGCCAAAGTGGTGTTGGATCCTGCTTTACTCCCTGGTGACAGGACTCCAGTCTCCCACAATATATTTAGCCCATTTACTCTGTTTCTCTCCACAGATGCTGCCAGACCTGCTGAGCGCTTACAGCATTTTCTGGTTTTGTTGCAGATCATTACTCTTTGAGTTTGGAGTAAGATTGCAACAAACAGAATCACAGAATCTTCAGTACCTCCCTGTGAGTATCCCGGTAGCCTGTTTCATATCCAGAGTGAATGAGCAGAAGCATAACCAGGTTTCATACTAGTGAAGCACTTTGAAATGGGATAATGTAAAGAAACCAGAGGGAGAGAGATTAAGAAGAAGGTAATATTTATGAAGCCCAGTATTTTCTAAAGGTAGTTTTCCTCATTTATTCTTCCACAAACACCTGCCATCTAGCAATAAGTATAATTATAAATGCTTCTAGTGCAGAGCCCTGATTGTGCCTTGACTTGAGACTTGTCCAAGGTCCTGAAGTAGCTCTGCATTGACTTCAATGCAACATTTGGAACTTCATTATCTTCTGTCCTGCTATATCTCAATACCACAGTTAATATCATTGGTGAAACTCCAATCTCTTGAGTCAATCACTGATGTGGCTGTAAATGAGTATAATGTGCCAAACAGATTACATTGTCTCCCTACTCCCACCAAAACATATACAGCTTATAGTACTTCTTTGCAAGTGTAGACATATGTGCAATACATTGTAAATGTATACATTTCTGTGTATGTGCTGGTGCTTCAAATTTTAGCTATGTCAGCCAGATTGACAAGGCGGATTGAATGATGTTGTCTTAAAGAATCAATGAAACTGTGCTAAGCAGAATACTGACCTTCACATTGCCAAAAACAGAAGCAATCCACAGCTCCTATTAACTGTTGTTTCATTAATACAAAAAATAAATTCTTTGTGACACAAGGAACATTAAATAGGCAAACAATTGCACAAATGAAATGTGTGCAGCTTTGTCACCTCACGGTTTCCTTACCTGAAACAATTTCTCACATAAATTTCTACATGAAATGTGTGCAGCTTTGTCACCTCACAGTTTCCTTACCTGAAACAATTGCTCACATAGATTTCTACATGACTCCTCTTGTCTTGAAAAATCTAACTAAAGGACAATGATCAAAAGCTAATAACAAGGTTGAAGGAAAGGAAGAGATGAGGCCTGAAAAAGAATGTGTTCAGGTTTGAAAGGTGCAATAAGTTTTTATTTCAACAGTCCATACGCGAACATGAAGAATATTAATGTAGTAGAATTTCCTCACAGCTGATGCTGCTATAGCATCGTGACTTTGCCAGAGGTGTAGTGGATACCATGCTTATGCCTATGAGTGAGCATTCTGCCACACTTCAGGCGAAATTAGGGGTGGAGCAAGAGCAAGAGCATTACATTTCATAATCAAAAGGATGTGATCTAAATCTAATCTGAGGTCTCAGTTAACATCATCACTGCCCTGTCACTCTTGATCTCTTTAATGTCATTTGAACACCTGCATTGGGTTATAACCCAATAAGGGCTCACTGCTATCCATTATTCTATGGTGTCTCCCTCAAACCCATTACAAACCCATTCTGTTGTATCTAGATTTCAACAAGATGTGTCTAGTGCAGTATAAACCTAGATCTAGGTTTACTCGTCACCCTCATTTAGGTGACATTCTGTAAAAGGAAAATTGCTCAGTGCAACTGTAGATTGAGGCACATAGGATTGTAAACAATCTGTCCTTGTTTCCTGCAGAAGTGCATGTATCAAAATATTAACACTGTCACGCTGAGCTTTTGCTAAACCCTCAGCAACTTATATTAAATTAAGCCACCTCTCATGGCTGCAAGGTGAGCTTGCCATAATGGTGGCACTTCATGTTTGCTTTCTGATCTAGAGTGTTACTGCACAGGGGAAGGTAACACTGTATTAGCAATGGTGCTTTGAGCTTTGTTTGAATCTGGTGCACTGAGTATGTGTCATCTACTTCATCCAGCCACACACACACACACAAACACCACACACACACAGAGTTGTGTGGCACTACCACCATGCTAAATGGGATGGATTTCGAACAGATCTAGCAACTGAAGACTGGGCATCCATGAGGCGCTGTGGGCCATCAGCAACAGCAGAATTGTACTCAAACACAACCTGTAACCTCATGGCCCAGCATATCCCCCATTCTACCATTGCCATCAAGCCAGGGGATCAACCCAAGTTTAATGAAGAGTGCAGGAGGGCATGCCAGAAGCAGCACTAGGCATACCTAAAAATGAGGTGTCCACCTGGTGAAGCTATAACACAGGACTACTTGCGTGCCAAACAGCATAACTAGCAAGTGATAGACAGAGCTAAGCAATTCCACAACCAACAGATCAGATCAAAGCTCTGCAGTCCTGCCGCATCCAGTAGTGAATGATGGTGGACAATTAAACAACTCACTGGAGGAGGAGGCTCCACAAAGATCCCCATCCTCAATGATGGAGGAGCCCAGCACAGCAGTGCAAAAGATAAGGCTGTAGCATTCTCAACAATCTTCACCCAGAAGTGCCGAGTGGATGATCCATCTCAGCCTCCTCCAGAGGTCCTCAGCATCACAGATGCTAGTCTTCAGCCAATTCACTCCATGTGATATCAATAAATGGCTGAAGGCACTGGATACTGTAAAGTCTATGGCCCTGACAATATTCCGGCAATAGTACTGAAGACTTGTGCTCCAGAACTTGCTGCGCCCCTAGTCAAGCTGTTCCAGTACAGCTACAACACTGGCATCTACCCAGCTATGTGGAAAATTGCCAAGGTATGTCCAGTGCACAAAAAGCAGGATAAATGCAACCCAGCCAATTAACACCCCATCAGTCTACTCTCCATCATCAGTAAAGTAATGGAAGGGGCCATCAACAGTGCTATCAAGCGGCACTTGCTTAGCAATAACCTGCTCACTGAAACCCAGTTTGGGTTCCGCCAGGGCCACTCAGCTCCTGACCTCATTATAGACTTGGCTCAAACATGGACAAAAGAGTTGGACTCCCGAGGTGAGGTGAGAGTGACTGCCCTTGACATAAAGGCAGCATTTGACTGAGTGTGGCATCAAGGAGCCCTAGCAAAACTGGAGTCAATGGGAATCAGGGAAAAACCTTTTCGCTGGTTGGAGTCATGCCTAGCAGAAAGGAAGATGGTTGTGGTTGTTGGAGGTCAGTTATCTCAGCTCCAGGACATCACTGCAGGAATTCCTCAGGGTAGTGTCCTCGGCCCAACCATCTTCAGCTGCTTCATCAATGACCTTCCTTCCATCATAAGGTCAGAAGTGGGGATGTTCGCTGATGATTGCACAATGTTCAGCACCATTCGTGACTCCTCAGATACTGAAGCAGTCCATGTCCAAATGCAGCAAGACCTGGACAATATCCAGGCTTGGGCTGACAAGTGGCAAGTAACATTCGCGCCACACAAGTGTCAGGCAATGACCATCTCCAACAAGAGAGAATCCAACCATCGCCCCTTGATGTTCAATTGCATTACCATGACTGAATCCCCCAATATCAACATCCTGGGGGTTAGCATTGCCCAGAATCTGAACTGGACTAGCCATGTGGCTACAAGAGCAGGTCAGAAGCTTGGAATCGTGTGACGAGTAACTCACCTCCTGACTCCCCGAAGCCTGTCCACCATCTACAAGGCACAAGTCAGGAGTGTGACGGAATACTCCCCACTTGCCTGGATGAGTGCAGCTCCCACAACACTCAAGAAGTTAGACATCAGCCAGGACAAAGCAGTCTGCTTGATTGGCACCACATCCAGATACATTCACCCCCTCCGCCACCAACGCACAGTCGCAGCAGTTTGTACCATCTACAAGATGCACTGCAGGAATTCACCAAGGCTGCTTAGACAGCACCTTCCAAACACATGACCACTACCACCTAAAAGGACAAGATGCGTGGGAACACCATCACCACCTGGAAGTTCCCCTCCAAGTCACTCGCCATTCTGACTTGGAAATATATTGCCGTTCCTTCACGGTTGCTGGGTCAAAATCCTGGAACTCCCTTCCTAACAGCACTGTGGGTGTACCTACACCACATGGACTGCAGCGGTTCAAGAAGGCAGCTCACCACCACCTTCTCAAGGGTAACTAAGGATGGGCAATAAATGCTGGCCCAGCCAGCGAGGCCCACATCCCGTGAATGAATAAAAAAAACACACACAGACAGACAGGCACACAGACAGACAGCCACGCAGATAGACACACACACACACACACACACAGGCACATAGACAGACAGGCACACAGACAGACAGACACACACACACACACATACCACACATGCACACTTACCAATATAATCATGCCAGCCTAGAAGGGGGAACTGTAGGAATAATTGAAGGTCTAAATGTTGTTAAGAAGATTCACTGACTCTGATGTAATTTGAAGCAGCCTAGTCTAGGTTTCCCTTATTTGGCATTATTACCACCTACAATGGTTATTGCTGGATTTGAGGCAAACTAAAGTGGAAGGGGACTCTTTAAATTGAATTTTCCTGGGTCAATCCTTGAACATAACTTCAGTTGTATGGTCAGATGCAGCTGCAGGACAGACTAGTGGCAGGAGTGGATATGGCGTGCAAACCAAATTAAAGGTTGGATGCAAGTAAAGAGCAATAGCCCAAGGGGACAAAAATTCTGAAAGCTTTTGGAGAGCCTTAAAAGGCCTCCCAGCTGAAGGGACAAGCCATTGTGAAGAGATGGACTCCGCATGCCAGTCCTGCACTGCACAGGGTCTGCCAATGCCTTTTGAGAAGATCACATAACACTGATTTGCTTACCCAGACCCTGAAAAAACAGACATTGACAAATGAGGGTAGTGCAGTTGATGTAGCCTACCTGGACTTCAGTAAGGCTTTTGACAAGGTCTTGCATGGGAGACTGGTCAAGAATGTAAGAGCCCATGGGATCCAGGGCAATTTGGCAAATTGGCTTGTGGCAGGAGGCAGATGGTGATAGTCGAAGGCCGTTTTTGCGACTGGAAGCCTGTGTCCAGTGGCATTCCACAGGATTCGGTGCTGGGTCCCTTGCTGTTTGTAGTGTACATTAATGATCTAGACATGAATATCGGAGGTATGATCAGTAAGCTCGCAGATGACACGAAAATTGGTAAATAGCGAGGAGGAAAGCCTTAGACTACAGGACGATATAGACGAGCTTAGAAAGGCAGAACATTAGGTGAATGGTAGGACCTAGGAAGCACAGAAGATCAGAGGAACCTTGGTGTACATGTCCATAGATTCTTGAAGGCAGCAGAACAGATAGATAAAGTGGTTAAAAGACACATGGGATACTTACCTTAATTAGTTGAGGCATTGAATACAAGAGCAGGGAGGTTGTGATGCAGCTGTATAAAACATTAGTTAGGGCACATCTGGAGTACTGTGTGCAGTTCTGGTTGCCACACTATAGGAAGGATGTGCTTGCACTAGAGAGGGTGTAGAGGAGATTCACCAGGATGTTGCCTGGGCTGGAGCATTTCAGCTATGAAGAGAGATTGGATAGGCTGGGGTTGTTTTTCTCATAGCATAGAAGGCTGAGGGGAGGCTTGATAGAGGTATACAAAATTATAAGGGGCATAGATAGGGTAGATAGGAAGAAGCTTTTCCCTTTAGTGGAGGGGTCAATAACCAGGGGGCATAAGTTTAAGGTAAGGGGCAGGAGGTTTAGAGAGGATTTGAGGAAAAATGTTTTCACCAAGAGGGTGCGGGTGTCTGGAACTCACTGCCTGAAAGGGTGGTAGAGGTGGGAACCCTCACAACATTTAGGAAGTATTTAGATGAACATTTGAAACACCATAGCAGACGGGGCTACGGGCCAAGTGCTGGAAAATGGGATTATAGTAGATAGGGGCTTGATGACTGGTGCGAACACGATGGGCCGAAGGGCCTATTTCTGTGCTGTAAACTCTGAGACTATGACAGAAGTGCCAGAGCTTGCAAGAATAGATGATAGCTTTTGCTGTTTGATCTGATGAGGGTCACCCTGGCATATAGTCTTTCTGCAATTGAAAACAGGCACACTGTGGTTGTGGTGTGTTTGAGGAATCCGTGAGTATTCACATTCCCTATTAATGCTATTCCTTGGCAATAGGAGATTCAACCAGCACTACATTTTTGAAAGTGACGTACTTTCATCTCTGTCTACAGTGCAGGCACTGGCAGATGAACCCGAGCTCTTCCCACACAGTCTGACTGACCTAGCACCTCACCATAATTCTTCTTCTTCCAGATATATCAGACAGAGGGAACCTCATTGATGCCAGTATATTGCCACCTTCTCAAGGGCAACTAGGGATGGGCAATAAATGCTGGCCCAGTCAGCGAAGCCCACATCCCGTGAATGAATTAAAAAAGTACTGGGAGCGCTTTTAATGCCACTGGACCTACCGCCAGAAACTGCAGTGGAACGTAAACCTCCAAAGTGTGCCACATTCAGGCCCCAAGGCACTGCCTGACAGTTCCCTGGTATTGGATGGGAAATCCAGGATTCTGTGACACAGACCAGCCTCGACACTGTGATGTCAAGTCAAGCTTAACTGGCACAATGCAAATGAAAGGTCAGGACAAGACTTTTTGAGGATCTAGCTACAGTCAATATAACAGCATCATTTTAAAACACAAATATGGTGTTCTATTAGTGCAGTGCTGAAATGTCATTAGTGTGGTACAAACTTTAGATGGTTTTCAAATTAAATATAAAAGAGCTTTGGGTTTAAAAATGCACAGGTTTAAAACTAAACAGCTTATTTTTTTTTTCATATCTTTATTTTGGTGGTTTTGGGGGACGGGGCCGGGCAGATCACCGCGCTGCGGCATCCCACAAAGTAGGCGGGTCACCTGCAGGATGATTAAGAATTGTGTTTAATTTGTATCAATTATGCAAATATTATAAAAGAGCTTCTTGATGCGTGGAGTATACATGAGAGATTGGATTTCTACCTGCTTCCTACCCTTAGCATGTTATACAAATTTTTTCTGGGATGTTCTGTCTCATTTCCCCCAAGCATTCCTTGTCTTGTAGTTCCGGTGCCAGATTTAGTTATCTATTTAACAATCTCCTGGTGTACATTATCACTCGTGTGTGCTCAACTGTACTTTTCCAATACATACACATATATATGTACATGAAATAATTATACCTGCCCATGTTATGATGGTGTGTGAAATGCTGATCCAAAGTGAGCTGTTCTTTAGGACAAAACCTGTTGGGGTCAATGTATATTGTTGGCATGCTTGAATTGTAAGCATATCTGATTTAAACCTGTGACCCTTTACTCTGATTTCTTACCTGTCTTTCTTAGGGGAATTTTGTTTTGATTCATGTGGCTCTTTTTTGGTAAATTTTAATAGACTTTTGGGGTGTTTCAGCAGGTGATTTAGGGAAATCTGAGGCCTGAATTTTTCAGATTGCAGGGTCTCATTTCCCACCATATGAAGAGCCAATTCTGAGTGCCCCACAGCCATTTCATGCTCAAATGAGCATTAAGTGGCTGCAGGCGGGACTTCCTCCCCTCAATCCCCCCCCCCCCTCGCAATCTGATTGGCCAGCAGCTCTCTAGTGACAGCGCCGCAGTGGACCGAAGAAGAAATGCAAGAGGATGTTGGAGGCTAAGTCCGGGCACTGGAGGCCCAGGTAAGTTCAGGGGGTCCCAAGGCAGGTAGGGTAGGGAAAGCCTGGGGGGTGCAAAGGAGGCAATTGGGGTCTCCGGGTAGAGGCCGGGAGTGGGGAAGGAAGTCCGGAGGCCATCAGACTTTAAGTGGGAGGGGGCGCCCAACTTCAGAAGGGAGCTTCTGATGGAGGTGACACCCTCCCTTCCCACCCGAGATCCGAGATGTAACTGTTCTTTTTCAGGCTTCTCCCATGGAAATTTAATCCTCCCGCCAGCCTAAAAATTGAGGCTGGGTGGGAAATGGCCCTTAAGTGACCAATAATTGTTCACTTAAGGTCCTCAACTGGGGAAAGGCTGGCTTCCTATCCGAGGCCTTGCCCAACCCAGCGTAAATTTGCTGTGTGGTAGGGGTGGGCAGGAACTGGAAGGAATCCCGCCCCTTCAATTTCATGCTGCCCCCTCCTGCCTAAAAACCCGCTGGTGGAGGAAACGTAAAATTCTGGCCTTAGTCCATTTTTGGTATCAATTTGTGGTTCCAATTGTAATATTGCTTGCTCACTATCTGTAGATTCCCCTTTTATTTTATTTTTCAGCTGGTAATGGGAGACAAAACGAGGTGAGGACCCCTACCAAATGGAGCCAGGCCATTTCCCATGTGGACGCACCTGGCTGACTACTGGTGGACGCATTCCAAAGAGACAGTAATGACAGTGATGTCCCATCCTTAGTAAATTGGAAATTAGAAACACATGCACTCAGCAGGTCTTCAGGTGACAAAGAGTCAGTGGCTATCAGGGTCCCGGGGTAAAGGCCGGGGTGGTGGGGTGGGGGGAGGTCTGGAGGCCACCCTAAAACTCTTTGCCTCACCACTTCTCTCTCCTCCTTTGAACCCACCTCTTTGACCAAGTTTTCAGTCACCTGTCCAAGTATTTTTGCATGTCCCTCTGTGGCAATTTTGTTGATAATGCTTCTGTAAAACACTTTCAGTCATTTTACTACATTAGAGACTCTATATAAATACAAGTTGTAGCTAGGCAATACAGGTCACGGTATAAAATTTAAATGGCCATAGCAGGCACTTCAATATGTTGAAGGACCAACAATGGGCATTTCCATTTACTTGATTTATAATTCATTGATAATTCTTGGGGTTTATTCGAGTTGGATTGGGCTGGGCTGGACTGGGTCAGGTAAGGCAACAGGTGGCTTTAACAGGGTTGAGCTAGGCAGGAAACTGGCCATCACTACCTTGAGTCCGGCAGAGAGCTGGACATTAGCATGGTTGGATAACATAGGGAACTGGTAGCACAAGTGTGGGATAAGAGATTAAGTGAGGACATCATCAAGCTAGAGAAATTGGAGGAAAAGTGAAGGAGGTTAGCTTTGTCATGAAAATCAATTACATCTCGCTTTAATATTTTTGTAGCTCAATTACAAAGTTTCTAGTGCAGGCAGTGTCCAGTCCACCCCCTGTGGCATCCTTTGTCACCAAAGATTTACCCAGCCACCAAGTGGGGACAATGCAGCATTGTGTGCATGCAAAAAAGAAATGAGTCATGGTGACTTCCAGGGCAAGTGAAGAAGAGAGTGGGAAGGTTATACATCTGCTGATTATTATTGACAAGCACAGCCAATGTGCCCAAAACACTGATTATGTGAAATGTGGATGGCTGTCATAGTTGTGAAGGGTGAATACTGGAATATATGGCTGATGAGGAATCTCCTTGAGACATCAAATAACTCTGGATATAAGCCAGAAAAGAGCTAAACAACCTGCTGTCAGTAGTTTCTAAAGGGCCAGAAAATATCAGGTCAATTACTTGCATCCATTGGAATAAGGTTAGAATGTTTGCATGAGGTTTGGAGATCTGTGCATTAGGTCAAAATGCATGGACTTCTTGAAGGTCTTTCCTGGAAGCAGTAATTTTTCTTATGTTCCTATCCTATGTTTGTAGCCACGGAAGAACAGGCAAGCCAAAATCTCAAAATATCCTGCATCACTCTCATCACCTCTGACAAACAGCAGCATAGTTACACAAATCCCAGAGGATGTAGCTAGTGAGCTTAGGGAAGAAGTGTTACAGTTCATGGATGAAGAGGAGCAAACAGCACTGGTAGTTGGTCCCCAGGAACCCCAATTGTCTGGAGGCCCACTTCATGCCTCTGCTACAGAGATTCTGACCCCGTAAATCCTTGTCACAGATTAAGCATATGGGAAATGCACTCCAAGCCAGGAAAATAAAAACCAAAAAGAATGGGCTTTGAGGAGGTTTGAAAGGAAGTGAGAAAGGTGAAAAAAGGTTTCTTAGACTTTCTAGACATCTGCAGGCCCTGTCACCAATAGTGAGGTGAAGAAAGAATAAATCAGAGAAAGAGAATATTCAGGATGACGTGGGGCTGGAGAAGTCCAAAGCTATAATGTAGGGCAAAGCCATAGAATGATTTCAAGACAAGAAGTAGAATTTTAAATAGAAGGTGTTGGGGACAGGTCTCATTGTAGATCAGGGAACATTTCAAGGGTAATATGGGACTGTGTGAAAGATTTTAATTATAATTATTTGTCATAAAACCATATAGAGAGCTACTCATTAAAAGTGTATGATAAAGTCATTTTAAAATTGGCCTCACAGTAGTTGCGTTCCTATTATACTGCATGTTTATAATTTAAGTGTTAGCTTGACTTGGTGCCCCTCCTGATGCTGCATCAGAAGGTTGTTGGTTCAAACTCCATCTCAGGATCAGAGCACACAAATCAAAGTTAAATTAGTTTATTCGTTCATGGTATGTGGGCATCATTGGCTAGGCCAGCATTTATTGCCCATTCCTAATTGCCCTTAGAGGGTATTTTAAGAGTCAACCACATTGCTGTGGGTCTGGAGTCACATGTAGGCCAGACCAGGTAAGGGCAGCAGATTTCATTCCTTAAAGGGCATTAGTGAATCAGATGGGTTTTTACAACAATTGGCAAAGATTTTGTGGTCATCATCAGACTTCATTGAATTCAAATTTTACTATCTGTTGTGGTGGGATTCAAACCCAAGTACCCTCAGAGCATTACCCTGGGTCCCTGGAGTACTAGTCCAGTGACAATACCACTATACCAGAACCTCCCCATGTATTGTTCACTACAGTACTGAGAGAATGCTATACTATATGCTTTATTATCAGAGATACCCTCTAAGATGAGAAGGACACAGCAAGGTTTTGTTTAGGTGGATGTATAAAAAACAATCTCATGGCATTATTTGATGAAGGCCAGAAGTTTCTCCCATTATTCTAACACTCCAGAGTTAATTACAACAGATTAATGGGTTATTTATCTAATTTGTTCTTTTGCGGAAATTGTGACACAATTATTTGCCTATATAATAGTGACACCACTACAAAAGGAAGTTGTTAGATGAGAGGTTCTTTGGGATGTCCATAGGACATGAAAGAGTGCAGTATTAATGGCCTGAATTTCGCTCTCATCGGGCGCATGTAATCAGTGGGCCCGGAAGTGACTGTGGTGCCCACTTCTTCCTGCAAACGCCGGAACAAAGCAATTTCATGCTGGCTGGCCAATTAGGGGCCGGCCAGCGTAAAACACACCCAGACATTGGTGCAGCACTGCCAATGGGGGTGGGAATGTGGTGGACGCTGGGTCAAATTGTGACCCAGAGCGGGGTATAAAATGAGCCCAGGCAGCTCCCTGAAGGCCGCCGGATGTTGGGGAGGAGCCTAACAGAGCTGTCAACGAGAGACTGGAAAATTTAGCATAAGTGATGGCCTCAGCACCTGGTGGGCACAGCAGGCAGGATGCCAATGCTGGTGGGCACACTGCCCCATGATTCTCCTGTGCACTCTAGTGGAGGCAGTGAGCGCCCAGCGTGAAATACTCATGCCACAGGATGGAAAGAGGAGGCCACCACAACAGATGAAGAAAGCCTGAACAGAGGTGGCTGCCAGGTGAGCGGGCATGATGTGGTGCGTCACACATGAATCCAGTGCCAGAAGCGGTTCAATGACCTTCTGCGCTCCACAAGCATGAGCACCACATGGAACATGGAACTGCGTATAGACGTCTTGGAGGATAAGTTGTGGCACTCAGGGGTGTGAGATGCATACCAAATGGCACATATCCCTTTGCCTGCCAAGAATAAGAGATGTTGCCACTCACCTTGTGTGTATAGAAGGGTGAGGAGTGCCAATCTGATGGGCACCTCAAGCTGGCTCTCTGCCTCTGAGTGGGCTGCGAGGCTGGAATGGTGTTACAGGTAGAGGATGGACTAACGAATGCACTTGTTTAGGTTCAGGAAAAGAGAAGCCATAACGCGCTGAAGCGCGCATGAACGGCATCCTGATCCTGTCCAGGTTTGAGATGGACGCACTGGACATGGAATGCAAGTGAGGAGCAAGATCCACAGGTCCCGGAGAGGCAGGGGCCTTGGAGGACCATAAGAGTGCAGTGGGCAGATGAGAGACTGGGAAAGTGTGCAGCAAGGGCAGGGTCGTGGCACCTCCAATGAGAATTCAAGTCCAGAGTACCCATTGCTTGGCCACTCACAGTGCCTCAGTGAGGCAAGTGTCCATTTTGTAAAGCAACCATTGTGCTTGCACTGAGTGATGATGTTCTTAAATGACATATTCTGTTTTCCCCTCAGAAGCATCATCCTCACAACGCACTGCTGACCCCGAGGACCCCCCCCTTGACAAGTGATGCACCCGCGTCACATCCACGCTCTGGCATTCCTGGTGTCCCTGCCTCCCTGAAGGTTCATCAAGTTTGCCACCTTGTCCTCAACCTGTGCCTGCCCAGGCTCCTCATCAGATCCATCTGTACAGCCTTTCTCTGAGGCATGTGGAGCTGCCTCAGTGTCTTCATCCTTGAGTCGGCCCCCCCCCTTGCCACTGTTAGATTGTGCAGAGTGCAGCAGACCATGACGATAAGCGACACGCGCTCTGGAGGATATTGCAGGGAACCCCTGGAACAGTCCAGGCTGCGGAACCTCATCTTCAGCAGCCCTGTTGTCCTCTCTACCACCACCCTTGTGCAGGCGTGACTCCGATTGTACCTCTCTTCCGCCTCTGTCCTAGGGTGTCAGAGTGGTGCCATGAGCCACCTTTTCAACGGACACCCTCTGTCACCCAGCAACCAACCATCCACCTGAGCTGGAGCCACAAACAGCCTTGGCACCTGGGAGTGTGGCAGGACGTATGCATCATGCGATCTGCCAGGGTATCTTGCACAGAGCTGCAGAGCCTGGGTCTTGTGGTTGCAAATTATCTGCACGTTCATGGAGAGGGAGCCCTTTCTGTTCACAAAGGCACCCGGCTGACCCGCTGGCACCTTGATGGCCACATGAATGCAGCCCATGGCACCCTGGATGTGGGAGACCCAGCAATTGCTGCAAACCCTCTGGCTCGCTCAGCCTGGCTGACTTGGTCTGTCCGGTAATGAATGTGTGGACCCGACTGAACAGATCATCAGTTACGGGCTTGACGCAGCTATGGACAGCTTATTGGGACACTCCACACAGATTCCCCCACTGACCCCTGGAAAGATACGGATGCAGAAAAATTGATGGCTACTGTGACTTTCAGAGCCACTGGCATTGGGTGCCCACCCACACTGTTGGAGGCGATCGCCAGCCCAATCATCTGGCATAATGCTGTCACGGTGTCGTAGAGAGGTGGAGCTTTCAGCGGCACTGGACCTCAGGCATGTTGAGGTATCTGTACATTTTGGCAGCACGACCCTTCTGCCTTGCTGTCCCTGCTGGCCCTGCACCCCCTGTGCCTGCGCCTCCCCACCCACAGGTCTTTCCCTACAACGCTGCTTGCAGACACCTGACCTCCTCTCCCCTCTGCCCCTTTCTTCCTCCTCAGAGGAGGTGACCCCAGTGGAGTACACAACCCCCCCTCTGCCGAGATGCAGATGGCACTGCCCCTGTGCACTGAAGGCTGGTCTGGGCAGAAATGCTCCAACAGAGTTGACAAAACAAAGAGTCCTCAGAACAAGGCCAACAAACAAATACTTCAGAAAAAAAATCAGAGGAAAATGTCTGAAATCTCAGCAATAAAGCAACAGCAAAATCTCACCCAAACTCCTAACCACTCACACAGCCAATGCTCCTGCCCCCTTTTATCCCCCCACCTTGGATGAGAAAAGTGAAAAAGTGGGATGGCCGCTTGCCCGTGTTGCCCTTGCACAGACCGAAAAATCCATGAGCAACGGAGAATTCCAGTCAGTTGCTTTTTTATGATCATCTTAAGTGGCTGATTAGGTGTCAGCAGGCGTGCTGCTGACTCCTGTGCACACCCGCCGACAGTGATATCACTTGAGTGTGCGATGACATCGGGCTGCGCACCCGACATCATCATGAACGATTTAACATGCTTCCAGGTTGGCTATGCACCCGAAACTAACATGTAAAACCCTGGCCAATGGTAATTTACTCATTCTTACCAAAGGTTGGTGCCTTACTGATCCCGAACAGGACAGTATCCTGACCTTGACCTTTGATTGGTGGTACGAATAAGGCTACCTCCAAGGGATTGTTTGATTGGCTACTGAGTTTCTTTTGTTGTGATATGTACAATATTGCATAGTGACTTGCTGCCCCCTCAATACTTTTCAATCAAGCTGCACTTCTCACCCATCCCTCCATGAGGTTCAAGTTGCCAACCCCCCACTTCCATTGCCACACAAATGGTGCTGATACTGTGCCAACAATCTGACTTGAGGTATTAAACAGGGCAGGTCGCCAATCACTGTTTACACTTTATCCTTGGGCTGGCACCAGAATTATAGAAGCAGGGTACATGGTGGAAAAATAGGATCTCTCTTCAGGATTTATTTCACAACATTTAATTTAGCCATTACAGCCTTAGGTGTCACTATGTTAAGAGCTTCTTTCCAGGATATATTGGCCCTGTGATTTGGCTTTTTAATGGGAGCACTGTGTGGACTTGATTATTGCATGAACCACTTAACAGGGATCCATAAGGCTAAATATTATGAACCTTAACTTAGCACCAGCTGTAAGTTGAGCCATATGAAAAAGTACTAGTTTAAATTTGTTGTTAAGCAGAACAGAAACAAGTGACCTTTGAAAATGTCAAATTATAGTGCTGGGGTTATTATACTTACACTGTTGAAACAAAACCCTGATGTTCTAAAGAAAATCAGTATTTTATGTGTTTAAGCCTTTGTTCTTTCACAGCCTGCTCACACTAATTATCCTGCTTGACAATAAACTAATTTCGGTATAAAAATGAATCCATCATGCATTTACCACAATGTGCTTCAGCCTGGGTCACCTGACATTCCTTCAGGCTGACCTCGCTGCAGCACTCTTGCAGAAGGTTTGAGGTTGGGGGTTGAGTCCCAATCTAAGACTTAAATATGCAATCTAGACCGATATCGGGGTGCAGCACTCAGCTCCAATCTTTGTTTCCAGACAGGGAAATTTTGAAGCTACCTGCATCTCAACCACCTTCTAGCAAGTTGGGCAAATATTAGCAGATTATCAGATAACTGACAAACACAGGTTTAAGCCCTTGCAAGGTCGATTTCAGGTACCAGGAACTCTTCACAAATGGCATGGTGAGTAGCACAGCGCACCATAAAACACAGGAGTATACGACACCCTGCCCATGGGAAGCGTGCCCCTGTCGAGCAGTTTACAACCTGCAATCACGTAGTGATCTCCTGTTAAAAGGAAGAAAACTCAACAATGGACACAGTCTAAATACCTCATTCAAATGGTAGTCCCACCAGTTAGAGGTTTTGAATTTCATCAGCTACTTGCCCCTCTACTGCCATAGAATACTCTATATATAGCTTTGCAAACTGGATGATGATCTGTTGGGTCTGATCACCCATAAGATGTAGAACCCACATTGTTATCATCCCATTTAAAATCAGTCTCATGGGTACAATGGGCAGGAGATCCACTCCAGACAGGAAAGTTGAAAATTGCCCAGAGGGTCTCATGACTGGCCTTCATACCAATCCTTTCAGCAGTTATCATACTAAATCTCAGAACTGTGGCACTAGACTTGGGCTGGATGCTGGCCTTCAATGTATGAAAACACCCTACACAGAGTAACTTGCAACCTGCAATCAGACAGAGATCTCCTATTTAAACTGTAGAATAAAGCAAGGCTCAAAGACAAACTTTATTTCACTAAGCTATTTGTTTTAGTAAAATGATACACTAAATTAAAAGGAGCATTTCCTGACATTAAACACCAGCATCTAATAACCTGGGAAAAGTAATGAATGATAATAAAAATCAACACAGTCATAGACGCAGTTGTGGTCTGTTGCAATTTTACAGACAATATAACACAGCCAAGAGTGAGGAAGCACAGTAATTTGGCTCCCCGAGATATGTGTTATGACCAAGTATTAACTGTTGAATTATTTAATGCACTAATAAAGACTTGCTCAATAATTTATTTCAAACAATGGCTTTGTTCAACCTTTTACCTGCTGACTACGTAATGACTAGATTCACTTCTGATTATGGTAAAGTGTCTACCTGTTAAATTTGAACTCCAGAGGTGAGGTGAAAGTGACTGCCCTTGACATTAAGGCAGCATCTGACTGAGTGTGGCATCAAGGAACCCAAGCAAACCTGGAGTCAGTGGGAATCAGGATGAAAAATCTCCACTGGTTAGAGTCATACCTAGCACAAAGGAAGATAGTTGTGGTTGTTGGAGATCAATCATCTCAGTTCCAGGACATCTCTGTAGGATATCCTCACGGTAGTGATCTCGGTCCAACCATCTTCAGCTGCTTCATCAATGACCTTGAGAAGGTCAGAAATAGGGATGTTCGCTGATGATTGCAGTGTTCAGCACCATTCGCGACTCCACGGACACTGAAACAGTCCATGACCAAATGCAACAAGACCTGGACAATATCCAGGCTTGGGTTGTTAAGTGGCAAGTAACATTCATGCCACGCAAGTACCAGGCAATGACCATCTCTAACAAGAGAGAATCTAACCTTCACCCCTTGACATTAAATGGCATTACCATCACTCAATCCCCCACTATCAACATCATGGGAGGCTATCATTGACCAGAAACTGAACTGGAATAGCCATATAAATACTGTGGCTACAAGAGCAGGTCAGAGGCTAGGAATCCTGCGGCGAGTAACTCACCTCCTGACTCCCCAAAGCCTGTCCACCATATACAAGGCATAATTTAGCAGTGTGATGGAATACTCTCCACTTGCCTGGATGAGTGCAGCTCCAACAGCACTCAAGAAGCTCGACACCATCCAAGACAAGGCAGCCCATTGATTGACACCACATCCACAAACATTCACTCCCTCCACCACTGACACACAGTGGCAGCATTGTGTACCATCTGCAAGATGCACTGCAGGAACTCACCATACTCCTTAAACAGCACCTTCCAAACTCATGACCACTACCATCTAGACAGACAAGGGCAGCAGACACATGGGAACACTACCACCTGGAAGTTCCCGTCCAAGCCACACATTATCTTGATTGGGAAATATATCGCCGTTCCTTCACTGTTGCTGGGTCAAAATCCTGGAACTCCCTCCCTTAACAGCAATGTGGGTGCACCTGCACCACATGGGCTGCAATGATTCAAGAAGGCAGCTCACCACCACCTTCTCAAGGGCAATTAGGGATGGACAATAAATGCTGGCCTAGCCAGCGACACCCACATCCCATGAATGAATTTAAAAACTTTAGTGCCACACTATATTTATAAGTTCTACCAAGTCAACTCACAAATAATATTTAACCAAGTCTAAAGAATCATCTAGAATAATATGCTGAGTCTTTAATTATTTGCTGTGCTTAAGTTAATTATTATTTCTTTGTTTTTGGAAAGCCTGATAGTAAAATACTGAAAGTTAACTATAAAATAATGACCATTGCAATTTAAATGTAATTCAATGGTTTCTAAAGTGCTTTTTAATATCTGGAGGATATGGCTAGTGCTACATAAACTGCAAGGATGTTACTGCTGTTAAGTGATAAAACTGTTCCTTCATATTGCCATATATGGCAGTTGTCGATCCTCAGAGTTTCTCCACAATCTCAGAGCAGAAGGGTTTGAAAAATTATAGGCCCAGTATTTGTAAGAATGAGGCATCTTACAGGGTTCCCTGTCAATTTGAAACAGAGAACATGGCATCCAAGACCTTGGCAAATGGTGGGATTGACAGTTTATCTTCTTAACCAATGAGATTAAAGGATTAAGAAAGAAGCAGAGGTGATTTAGAATCCAATCAAATACCAGAAATGAAATGAAGAGAGAGAAGAAATGATTGGATTGGATTAAGAAGCAGACAGAAAAAGGAGACAGAAAGGAAGAGTTAAAAAATATTTAAAATTTACAATTTAAAAAAATCTCTAAGAACAATGTATTGCTTGCAGTAGTGAGCCTCCACAGTTTCATTATTCCCTTTCTGAGCCAATGAAGCTAAGTAGCATTGTAGAAACATAAATCTTATCATTGAAGAGGTCCTTCCTTACACCATTAAGTGCCAGCCCTAACTTTATGCAGTGAGTAGATTTTGGATTAATGTGCTGGTACAGCAATATCATGGAACTCACTAGGAGTTTGATGGAGGGCTGTTGTTGTCATGAAACTAACATTGAAGCGCACAAATCATTCAGCAACTTGTGGTGATTCATAACTCATGGAGTACCTCCTCCTTGCCACAAATTTCGGGATGATTCAAACATCAATAATGTTGAACACATCAAACATGTCCTTATTTTCCCAACAAGTTCTGAGCCATGGGGCAGGATTTTCCCGTCAGTGAGCGGGGGCAGGGCCCGCTCGCCGACGTGTAAAATGACGTTGGGCGGAACTCCTGACGTCACCGCGCCCCATTTAAATTTTCAGGTAGGCGGGGGCGCAGCGAAATCAGCTGTGCGTCCACCGACCTGTCAATGGCCAATTGAGGCCATTGACAGAGTCATTTAACTAATTAATGGGCCTGCCCGTCCACCCTTAAGGTTGGCGGGCAGGCCAGGAGCCCTGGCGGGAATTAGAGAAAGCATGAAACCTCATCCACGGGCTGGATGAGGTTTCAGGTAGGTTTTAAAAAATTTTATTAAAGTTTTTTTTTTAAATTATGAATATGTCCCAACTCATGTGACAGTGTCACATGAGGGGACATGTTAGGAATTTTTTTTTTCTCTATTTTTAATATTTTTGACAGTACAGTCGATCTCCCTGAGGCAGCACTTAGCCTCAGGGAGGTGAGTGCGTTCTTTCATCTGCATGCGTGAAAGAGCGCACTCTCAGATTTGGGGATTCCCCCCCACCGTCTGCACAGGGAGCGCATAGCGCTTCCATGCAGACGTTAATTGGCCCACCCACGTAAAATGGCGCCGCACCCCCGATTGGGCGGGGCGCCGATCGGAAGCACACCTGTGCGCGCCAGCACTTCAACTTCGCCCCCTACGGGGGGAAAATACTGCCTGAGCAGAAGTAAGGTGTTTACTTTCTTTTCATTCCAAATTGTATTTTATTTTGAGCCTTATTGCCAAAAATAAACTTACACCTTGACATTTGAGCAGCCTTGTCCAATTTTATTAATGTTTGTTTCAGTCTCACAGTGAGTGAACTGAAAATGTAAAACTGTACGGTCCAGGGAGACTATGGGCAGGATTTTCACCCCGTCGGGGGCGAAGTTGAAGGGCAGGCGCGCACAGGCACGCGTCCAATCAGCGCCCCCAATCGGGGGCGCGGTGCCATTTTACGTGGGCAGGCCAATTAAGGCCCGCCCAGCGTGACGTCCGCATGGAAGCGCTATGCGCTCCCTGTGCGGGCGGGGGGAAATCCCTAAACCTGAGAGTGCGCTCTTTAGCACATGCGCACAAAAGAGCGCACTCACCTCCCTGAGGCTAAGTGCAGCCTCAGGGAGATCGCCTCTACAATAAGAAATATTAAAAATAGAAAAAAAATTCCCTGACATGTCCCCTCATGTGACACTGTCCCCGCCTACCTGAAAATTTAAATGGGGCGCGGTGACGTCGGGAGTTCTGCCCGATGTCACTGCGTGTCATTTTACGCTTTGGTGAGTGGGCCCCGCCCCCTGCTCGCCGACGGGAAAATCCTGCCCCTCATTTCCTCACCCGTCCCAATCACCCCTGTTTTTATTACCCATACGAGCCTCATTTAATGCAATGCGGCTGTTGTTAATCCTTCTGGCTCTGCATTTTGAAGGTGAAAACAGCTTCAAAAAAAGTCATGTTGCTGTGAAAATGAGTTTTTAGAGATTCCTGATTAAACAGAAGGAAAATAAAGCAATAAGGATGAACGAGCTAAAAGGGAAAAAAGGGGCATCAAAGTGAAATGTTAATTCTATTTTTCCCTCTCCACAGTTACTGCTTGACCTGTTGAGTATTTCCAGCATTTTCTATTTTTCCAGCATCTGCAGTATTTTGCTCTCCAGAATTTATATTTGATTGTCTGAAAACTAGCTCCAAATGTTAGTTTTCCAGCCAATTGAACATCAAATTTTAAAGATGCAGCAAAGAAAAGGATCAATTTTTGAAGCAAGAAATCATATAAAATCAGTATGAGATTCCATTGGACAAATAATCCTTGAAAAGTGATTTCATGAATTTTCAATACTGATGCAGTATTTACTTGTATATGTAAAGGTAACTATAGTTTATATTTGTAAATGTTGAAATATCAGGATAATCATTTTCATTCCAATGCAGTTTGATCCTATTTTTGACTAAACTGATTTCTTGTTATTTCTCCTACGCTTTTTTCTCATCTATCAGCAGGTTATTGTTCCAAGTTCATCTCCAAAGTCTTGAGAACAAAATCTAGGCTGGTACTCCAATGCGGGACCAAAGGAGTGCTGCACAGTCAAGAGGCACCATCTTTCAGAGGAGATGTTAAGCTGAGGTCCCATCTACCCTCTCAGGTGGATGTAGAAGATCCCATGGCTGTATTGAAAGGAGAGAGTAGTTGTCAATATTGATCCCTCAACCAACATCACTAAAATAGATTATCTGGTCATTATCATGCTACTGTTTATGGGAGGGTGCTGAGTGCAAATAATCTGCATTCTTTCCTATGTCACAACAGTGACTACAGTTCAAAAATACTTCATTGGTTTTAAAGAGCTTTGAAATTTCCTGAGGTTGTGAAGGCGCTTTGTAAATGCAAGTTATTTCTTTTGAATATCATGAATGAATATTACAAAACAATGATGGATGGGGAAAAGACCCCCTGATCCACGCAGACTGTCCCACACAACTGCATCATGGGGCGATCGGGTCTGCGCCGCCATTTTACACGGGCGGGCCAGTTAAGGCCCACCCAGCATGAATCCTGAGGACAGCGGGAGTGGGTGGGAGGCGGCGGGACTGCAATGTCCACCGGGTCCAATGGCGATCCGGCGGCCTGTCTTAAAAATCTACTGCAGCCTTTCAAAGGCTGTGAATCACGGCCAGCGGAAGGGCTCCCCAGAGCGCTGCTGGTGTGCAGGCCGGGCAGGAGGGTAAGGCAGGTGGGGGGGGAAGGGTGGGGTGGGGGGCGGGGGGGGGCACTATGCCCCTCGTTTTTCTGATGATTGCCTTGCTGCCCTCCTCAAGGAGGTGGCAGCACAGCAGGAGGTCCTCATACCACAGGATGGGAGGAGGAGAACCCCCCACATGACCAAACATATCTGGGAGGAGGTGGCGGAGGTGCTGTGCTCCCACAATGTGGTGCGGTGCATCTGGATCCAGTGCCGCAAGCGTTTCAATGACCTGTTGCGCTCAGGAAGGGTGAGCACCATGTTGGCATTGGTCACATAACCCAACAGGTAGGCTTTCCCCCTGGCTTCCCCTCCCCCAACTCTGAATGTAGTGAATGCATTGAATCATGGACGGCCTGCGTCCTTCGCTAGGTGGGCCAGCAGATATTGCCCATGCCGAGGTCACCCTGAGAGGGCGGTGATGAGATGGGTTCTGCCCCCGCAGCATGTGTTACACTGAGACCCACATTACTGTTTTGGGGGCAACCTGGAGGAGCTGTACCCAGGCACAGGGCTGGAACTGCAGGATATGCCAAAGTCAGGGTGATGACATGCTGGGAGGGGAACTTCAAGGTGGAGTGGCACCGATTGATCTGCTGCCCTCTGTGCTCCCCATGCTTGTGCCTCCTTGCTATGGAAGGTTAGACCGTGTGGTGCCTAATGTGATGTAGGCAGCATTTGGCCAAGGGGGTTGGGGTGTGGGGACAAGCCTAGCATCTTTGTGTGAGTGTTTGGTAGCAGCGGATTGAGGAGACAGTGGAGCCCTGCAATGTCCCACTCTGGTTGGGGTTGGCTGTCTGCAAAGAGAGTCCAGGTACAATTAGCACTAATCAATGCTCTTCTCTCCTTTTCAGGAGAAGAATGCACAGAATGCTGCCAAGCGGGTGAGGACTGGCAGTGGCTTGGCACAGTTGGTGATTCTCAGCCGCTTTGCGCAGGAGGCCCGAGATTCGGAGAGGCGCCATGCGCCCAGATCCACCGGTGTCAGTGAGGCTGGGGTACCACGGGCAGGTATGTTTGCTCAGCAATGAGATCACCATTGTTCTCCCAACAGCCATGGCAGTGCTGAATGTTCAGTGATTGAAGTTTGCAACACGGCTTGACCATTGCTTATGGAAGGATGAACGCATAATAATCGGGGGACAGGGATGCACGTTGACATTGTCTCCACTTTAACTGATCCAATGTCCTTATTGTTCCTTCCAGCATCAGCGGAACAGGGCAGGGAGGAGGAGCAGCAGAGGCCCCCTCTCACACCTGAGGGCCCTGAAGTCACGGGCTCACCTGCATCACACCATCTCTGTCAGGCAGGCACCAGCACATATACTAGCACCTCAGTGGGAATGAGAACATCGGCTAGTGTCCCGGGGCACAGGGGTGAGGGCACTTCACAGTCGCTGGAGCAGCTGGCAGAGACAGAGTGTGCCCATGGCGCCAGCAGTCGGAGGACTGCAGGGGACCAGGCACATGCTCAGTCGGTGCCTGATGATGTGCCTCTGGAGTCGTCCGCGATGCAGCAGGTGCAGGAAATGTGGGCGGGTGTGCGGGAGCATATGGGGAGGATACATGAGGCTATGCTTGGCTTGGTGTCCATGGTGGAGGAGTCTAAGCAGACTTTCATCAAAGCAATGAGCCTCATGGCCAAGCGCCATGCATCCTCCATGGAGAGGCGTCTCTCGTAGAGAGGCTCCTCCAAGAGACCCATCAGGGCTTTCTGGGGATGCGCTCGGACCAGCAAGCCCTCACATCGGTGTTGACCTCAGCTGGTCAGTGCCAGTCCAGGGAGATGGTCTGGGCACCACGTTTCCCAGCTCGGTGCCCATCCATCCATGGTGAGTAGAGAGGTCCGAATCGACCTCACGTTGGCACAGCAGCTGCCTGTCGTCTCTGCAGGCTCCTCTCAGAGCCCTCCGGGTGAGGGCGGCAGCTCCTCCACCCCTCTGCCAATGAGCATTGCATCTGGTGAAGCTGCAATGACTGGGGAGATGCCAGATGTGGAACTGGCAGCTCCCTCCCTGACAGGGCCAGCACAGGTTCCACGGGCCAGAGGACGACCGCCAAGGTCATCGAGGCCAACAGGACAGCAGAGTGAGCAGACTGTCTCAGATGCCACTCCCAGTGAGAGGGCAGCACCAAGACGTAGCACCCAAAAACGTAAACATAAAGCACCTCAGACACATCATGGGTTTCTCACTGGTGTTTTTGTGTCAGCCGCAATGAGGTCTTTATGAGTTGGTGTAATTTTTAACACCTTTGCCATTTTGTTTTCTTAAGTTCCTTTGGTTGTAATATTAAATTCAGACATGTCACCATGGCTGAGGGTGCCTCTTTTCTTCTGCAGGTGGATGGTTTCCAAAACTGTTATGAGTGATTTGTGGGAAATTCAGTTTTATTAACAAGGCCCTTAGTTAATGTTCCTATCCAAGCACATTTTGCACTTAGGTATCAAGTATGAGCCTGCAGCCCAGGCTTGTCCTGGAGGTCCATCTGTGGTGTTCTAGCTGAAGGTTCATTGGATTAAAGCCTCTCGGGTGTCCCTGCCTCCCTGGAGTATGCCTGGATTAGCGTCTATCCCCCTCAGTACTTCCCTGTGCGTGCTCATGCTCGTACTCACTGCTGGACTCATCGTGTGCAGCCGCAGCCATTGCGTCTATGTCTTCGTCATCCACTGCGTTCCCCCTTTCCAGCGCAAGATTGCGGAGAACGCAGCATGCAGCCACTATCAGCGACACATGGTCTGGGGGTTACTGGAGTGCGCCCCCTGAGTGGTCCAGGCATCAGAAGCGCATCTTGAGAAGACCAATGGTTCTCTCCATCACAGCCCTTGTGGAAGCGTGGCTCCTATTGTACCGCTGCTCAACAGAGGGGAGTCATGAGCCACCTTCTGAGGGGAGAGCCCTTGTCACCCAGCAGCCATCCATCAAGCCGGGCTGGAGCACTGAAGAGCCCCGGCACCTGACAGTGTCTGAGGATGTAGGCGTCGTGGGAGCTGCCTGGGTACTTTGCACAGACTTGTACAATCAGCATCCTGTGGTCACACACTATCTGCATGTTCATGGAGTGGAAGCCCTTCCTGTTGACAAAGGCACCGGGCTCACCTGCTGGCGCCTTGATGGCCACATATGTGCAGCTTATTGCACCCTGGACACGGGGGAAGCCAGCAATGGCCGTGAAGGTAGCTGCTTCGCCGCCTGTATACCCTGACAGCAGGATAGTGGCATCTCCTGCGGCCCCTTCTGCCTTGGACTATCTCTTGGCCCTGCGCCCCTTGTGCTTGCGCCTGTCCTCCCAAAGGTGGCTCCCTTGGAGGCTGAATGTGCACTCCTGGCCTCCTACCCCTTCTAGTCCTCCCTTTCTCCTCAGAGAAGGTGCCTCCAGCTCCCATTCTCAGGCTAAGGGAAGGCTTCCTGAAACCTGCAGGCCCAAAAAAATCCCTTACTGCAGAGTGCTGACCTGAAGGTTGTGAGTCCAGGCCAAGCAGCTGGTATGCGTTTGGAAGTATTGCAGATCACACAGGCAAGTATCAGTAACTTTGAAAAATCAATATTTGACAGAGCACACTCGCGACCCTACTGAGCCCTCTTATTCCGCCTGTGGATGAGGTTTATACAAATGTGTCCTACCTGCCTGCCCATTGCACACATGTGCCGACACGAAGATTGCACGGGCGCCGAAAAATCACCATTGTTTGGCACCTCAAGGACCTTAAGTGGCCCATTAATTAATGGCGGGCGCACAACGAAGATCAACGCGCGCCCGCCCAACGAAATTCGCAGTGGCGTGCAGTGACGTCGAGACGCTCTGCACTCTTCCTGAAAGCCATGTGATCTCCATACTAAGACTGTATTTCCATTTTCTACATGAAAGTGAAGTTTCTATATGAAGTGAAAGCATTCAGAATGATGCCTGTTTACTCTCTTTGGTGCAGCTTTTTCAGTTTCTCAAATCTTTTGGTTCCAAAACTCTTTCAGAGCATTGATTGTCCTTCAATTAATTGGTTTAAAAAAACCCTCAAATTCAGGATCCATGTGACAGATTACACCTGTAGCAATTTCAACATGAAACACTAGAGGGCACATTCTTGGGAGCAGAGTCATGAAACTGAAGCAATGGCTACTGCTTAATATATCTAGGTCAAAGTTTAATAATTATGCTTATGATCTACAGAATTAATTTCAAATGGGGCACTTATTTTTATCTCTTAATAGTGTTGGTGCAAACTATTCACTACTTAATGCCAGCAAGAATAAAACTAGGCTAAATTGTTTCTGTCCCTGTCCAGTCTTTGAATAATTATGTTTAAACAGTGAATGGTAATGGTTCTGGGAATATTCTCTGAGAGGCATGCATGAATCTGATGGTGTGGGCAACAAATTAATCTCAGTCAACACCATTCCTATCTTAGGATATTTCAGTAATTGTGTCCTCTCAACTGTGAATATATTAAAATAAACTCCCTCATTCTGCTGGCTTGGAAGCTCCTTAAAGTTATATTTCTTGCGGATATCACACCAAACATTTAAAAGGACAAATTAGTGGAAATAGGGAAAAGGGATAGTAAAATGGGAAGTTGATGGTGTCCTCATTGTACATGTGCTCAACTGTTGGAGGTTATGGAGCGTTTGAGGTTATTCAGTGCTGGGATGATGCAGGGTGGGTTTTCATAAGGAAGTTAAAAGGCTGAACTATATTTATTGAACTGCCCAAAGTTTTTAATGGCAGCATTAAATGACTGTGGTTATGCATTACTTTCATTTGGTGTGGTTTACCTAAAAAAGTGATATCTTCACTCCAGATTAGTTAAAAGCAGGTGCATTTGGAGCAAGACTTCCTCAACTTTCATAGAGTGAGCTTTCTTAAAGATACAGTGACATTTTAAAAGTGACGGCTTTTCTTTGTGTTGTTGGTACTTGGAATTGCTTTTGTTGCATACATACATAATGAACATACAAATTGGGAGCAGGAGTAGTCCAAACAGCTCCTTGAGCCTGCTCCGTCATTCAATAAGATCATGGCTGATCTGGTTGTGGCCTCAACTCCACATTCCTGCCTGTGCCTGATAACCTCTGACTCCCTTGTTAGTCAAAAATCTATCTATCTCTGCCTTACAAATATTCAATGACCCTGACTCCACGGCTCTCTGGGGAAGAGAATTCCAAAGACACACAATCCCCTGAGAGAAAACATTTCTCCTCATCCCTGTCTTAAATGGGAGACCCCTTATTTTTAAGCTGTGTCCCCTAGTTCCAGTCTCTCCCACAAGGGAAAATACCCTTTCAGCATCCACCCTAAGCCCCCTCAGAATATTATACGATTCAATAAGATCACCTCTAATTCTTCTAAACACCAATGGATACAGTCCCAGCCTGCCCAACCTTTCCTCATAAGGTAACAACCCCCCTATCCCAGGTATCAGTCGAGTGAACCTTCTCTGAATTGATTCTAATGCATTTATATCCTTCCTTAAATAAGGAGACCAAAACTGTACACAGTACTCTAGATGTTGTCTCACCATTGCCCTGTACAACTGTAGCAAAAGACCCTTACTTTTATATTCCATTCCCCATGCAATAATCAACAACATTCCATTTGCTTTCCTAATCACTTGCTGTGCCTGCATGCTAACTTTTCCTGATCATGTACCAGGACACCCAGATCCCTCTGTACCTCAGAGTTCTACAATCTCTCTCCATTTAAATAATATGCTGCTTTTCTATTTGTCCTGCCAGAGTGGACATTTTCCCACATTATATTCCATCTGCCAAATGTTTGCCGACTCACTTAACCTATCCAGTTCCCTTTTCAGGCTCCTTCTGTCCCCTTCACAACTGACTTTCTCACTTATCTTTATGTCATCAGCAAATTTAGCAACCATATCTTTGCTCCCTTCATCCAAGTCATTAATGTAAGCTGTAAATAGTTGAGGCCCCAGCACTGATCTGTGGCATTTCACGCATCACATCTTGCTAACCAGAAAATTACCTATTTTTGCCTATTCTGTTTTCTATTAGCTAACTAACCCTCTATCCATGTTATGCCCTACACTTCTTATTTTGCATAGTAGCATTCAATTAATAAATGTCATTTTAAAATTAATTTCATTTAATTAACTGCATTTTTCTTAATTTTTCCCTATTCTTCTCTATTTTTTAATGATTTTTCATCACTGTTTCACCACCTGCCATTGCTCACACAAAGTTTCACCACATTATCTTTAAAGGAAGGACATTGCCTTGGAAATTCCTCTTGTCCTCAAGGATTGGAAGAGGAGGAGCAGTTGCCCATGATGTTGCATGGTGTTGGGGCACGTGCTAAGTTACTAAATGACAAAAGGGCTAAGTGTATGAAAGAATGAGAACAGAGAGAATAAGACTATATGAGTAGGAGGTATCACTGGTGTCCTGGTCAATACTTATCCATCAATCAACATCTCAAAAATAGATTACCTGGTCACTATCACATCACTGGTTGTGATAACAGTATGTGCAAATTGGCTACTGCATTTCCAACATTACAACAGTAACTATACTTCAAGAGTACCCCACTGGCTGTAAAGCATTTTGGGATAACCTGTGACCATGAAAGGTGCTATATAAATGCAAATCTTTCTTTTTTTCTTAAGGCCAGATTTCCAAATGAGAACCATAAAGGCAAAGTGTAGTTGTTGATGTGCTTGGTGCCAATGTGCTAATCTGTTTAACTAAATGTAGTTACATGTTCTGTACACTGGGAAAATTTCTGAGGGTGGAAGGTCCTGTGTTAATGGGCCCTGTGATTGCCTCTCATCTACACCTTGAAGCAGCCTTCCAAGTCCTGTGCCCTACACCCCACCCCACCCCTGGCCTCACTATTCAAGGATGAAAACTTTCTTTTGCTGCACTTCACCTGGAGGTCCCAATATGTGAATGAAGCAAACTCCATTCTCACCAGTAAATTCCACTGGAAGCTGCAGGCCTTTGGATGCTGGATATCCCGTGTTGCTCTGCGCTGTCCCGATTCACAGCATCGTATTTCAACAACTCTCTGTGATGGAGCAAAACAATATAGCCTCATATTTCTTCTAAAATCCCCTGCTTGTTAAAAACAGTTCTGATCCAGATACTCAGTGGGGGCGGCCATTTTCACCTTCAATGTCTGGTAAGGCGGGGTAGGGGTAACTTGATGCCCAATTGTTGAGCAATCCATCCGATTGTGTCAGGTCACTCCCTCAGGTGGTAAAGTTGGGGGAAAAACCCTGCCCTGCCTCTTAGTCAAGTTTAAAATGTGACCTGATAAAAGAGAAGCCTCTTGTAGTGAAATGACTGTTGAAAATTTAAGACATTCACCATACGGAACTGCGCTTTCCACCACTGCTAAAGTGATAATTAATCAAGTCTCTGCTATCACAGAATCACACAGTGCAAAAGAGGCCCTTTGGCCCATCGAGTCTGCACCGACACGTGAGAAACATGACATTTATACAGCACTTTCAATATGGAAAATATCACAAGCTGGGTTCAAGAAGACAGCTCACCACCACCTTCTCAAGGGCAACTGGGGAAGGGCAATAAATGTTGGCCTAGCCAGCGACGCCCACATCCCGTGGATGAATTTTTAAAAATGAAAATAAAAATAGGTGAAATGAATAAAGGAGTAGCTGCCAAGCCATGGGGCGGAATTTTATAGCCCTGTCACAGTGGAGGTGGGGTCTTAAAATGCGGCGAGCCGTTCAAAAATCCATTGACTTCCGTGGGACTGTAAAATCCCACCAGCGTTAAACTGTGAAAAAAATAGAAGTATCTGAAAGGTTGATTGAAAAGGTAGGTTCTTAGCAAGCTTGAGAAAGAGGCGGAGAGGTTCAGGGAGAGTTCTAGAGACAGGAAATACTAGGGTTGCCAACTGTGATTAAATGTTTCATGAAGTTTTCATGACATGACCCATGCTCCAGCCTTTAGTTGGCCAACATACCCATCCTTGTGACGCTCTGCCTTCCTACGCCAATTGGAAAGCAAAAAGACTCATTTCTCAATTGGATGATACTTGACTGACAGCCAAACAGCCTTTATTTTCCATTTGCAATATTTTTATAGCTGGGAGAGAGAAATGTTCAAAGAAAATGACAAAAATATTTTTTTAATGTCCCGATAATCTTTCTCCAGGATTGCACACAGCAGTGTCCTGGAGATTGATCTTCAATTCCTGGAGGCTCCAGGCCAATCTTGGAGGGTTGGCAACCCTAAGAATAACTGAAGGATGTACCAACAATGATAGAGCAAAAGGGATGCTCAAAAGAACAGAGTTCCTAGGTGGGAATGGGATGTCGTAGAGACAGAGAGTGGTAAAATTTTGGAAGGATTTGAAGACAAGCTGTTTATTACATCAGAGGGCGGGAAGCCAATGTGAATGAACGACGACAGGGTGATGGATGAGTTGAGTTTAGTGATGGACAGGAAGGAAGTAGCTGAACTTTGAACAAGTTCGGCTTTATGAAAAATGTAGGCTGGAGGTGAAAGGGTTGACAAGGAGAACATTGGATAAATCAAATCTAGAAGTGACATTGACAAAGATGAGTGATTTAGCAATGTGATTGGGCAGAGATGGGCAATATTGCAGACTGAAGTAAGGGAGTCATTGTCCTGGATATGATGTATGTGACCTGGTGCAACCTGAGGAAGTGAGCAGGGCAGTGGTTGGAATCAATGGGAAAAAAGGAGCTCATGACAGGAACTAACACTGATTGCTTCTGTATTCCAGCATTAGCACAGTATAAGGCATGTAGAATAGAAGGAATATACTTAGAAAATAATCCACTCGCTCCATTTTTTTATCACAAGCAGAGGTATTTTAGCTTTGGTGCCTACTTATATTAGTTGTGTAGTGGGAATCCCAGCAACTTAAAGTTAGAATGCAGATATATCTGTAGTTAGACCGGCAGCAACTAAGCAAAGAACTGAAGTTCGAAATGCACCTTCTTATTCCTGCTTTTGCTATACATTTAAATCAGTTTAATAATTCGGCGGCCCAGCCAAAAGCCCATTGACTTTCAGTGGGACAGGACTATCCAGGCAGTGGGCAGGGCCAAAAAAACCCCACCCTTGGTGTCTTGATTTAGCTGGTAACCTTGCCTTGTGCCAAAACAGTCCCATATGCCTGAAAACACACCCAGTTTTAAATTTACTGTTGAATCACAGAGCTGGTGTGAGTGGACGTGAGTTAACTTGAGGACCTCTTGACACAAAAGATTGAATACTCCTTGAACAATAAACCTCTCAGTCAGCAGGTATTCAAACATATTTTTTACTTGTCTGGTTAAAATTTCTTAATTATCCCGCTATTTGTGCTTTCTTGACAGGGATGTGTGAACAACCAGGCTGGATATTTTCTGCTCAGAATAATCTGGCCTCAATATTTACCAGCCTAATGTTGGCTTCCCACTTTGTTACTTTGCTAGTAAGGTCTGTATGACTTGCTAAACATGATGCAATTTAGATGCCATGGTACAGCTCATGCAACAACATGTATCATAAAAGATATTTAAGGGGCTAGTTCTTTGCCTTTTATGGATAGATCAGAAAATGCTGAATATTTATACTCCAATAGCTGTTTACCTTTTCATGGATCAGAAAAATCTTTGTTAAATGAATGTTCCCTTAGCAACCATAGAGCCACCACTGAACAAGAGACCTAGATGAACCAATTAAAATGTTCCTTATAGTTGCAGTCCTGGTAGTGACACACCCATATCTTCTTTTGTTGCTCAGGGAAGATGTCCTATTTTCTGTGATGTCACTGTGCCACATAACCTAAATCTGCCTTAACTCTGGCCCACTTTTACTCTTGGTCACTGACCTATTCCAAGTCATAACATTTATTACTAAACCTCAAGAAGAAAGCTGGAAGCTTGTTGGTGAGGGTAAAAGAGGATTTTCTTTTGTTTTGAAAACTCAAATAGGTTTTATATTCATTCGTTCACTGAAATTTCAAATAGTGTAGAGAATATTGCTGACTTTTTCCCCAGAAAACTATTCCTCTCAATGGATGTAGGTTTTTTTTAATCCAGTTGAAAATTATTTTTTGTGGACTATATGATGCAGGGCTTTTTCCCCTGAGGGTATGATCACTGTGCACGAAGAGGGATTTTTCTCCCCCAGTTGTTATTATCTATACGAACATACAAACAAGGTGCAGGAGTAGGCCATTTGGCCCCTTGAGCCTGCTCTGCCATTTAATAAGTTTATGGCTGACCTGATAGTAACCTCAAATCTGCATCCCACTTACTCCCGTTAACCCATCGCCCCCTTGCTTACCAAGAATCTATCCAACTCTGCCTTAAAAATATTCAAAGATTCTGCTTCCATCACCTTTTCAGGAAGAGAGTTCCAAAGACTCACAACCCTCTGAGAGAAAAAAATTTCACCTCTTCTCCATTTTAAATGGGCCAATCCTTATTTTTAAACAGTGACCCCTCGTTCTAGATTCTCCCACAAGAGGAAACATCCTCTCCACATCCACCCGGTCAAGTCCCCTCAGGATCTTATATGCTTCAGTCAAGCCACCTCTTACTCTTCTAACTCCAGCAGATACAAGCCTAGCCTGTCCAACCTTTCCTCATAAGACAACCCGCCCATTCCAGGTATTAGTCTGGTAAGCCTTTTCTGAACTGTTTCCAATGCATTCACATCTTTCCTTAAATAAGGTGACCAATACTATACACAATACTTCAGATGTGGTCTCACTAGTGCCCCGTACAACTGAAGCATAACCTCCCTACTTTTGTATTCACTTCCCCTGGCAATAAATGATAACATTCTATTAGCTTTCCTAATTACTTGCTGTACCTGCATATTGGCCTTTTGTGACTCACACACTATAAGACACCCAGATCCCTCTGCATCTCAGAGCTCTGCAATCTCTCACCATTTAGATATTTTTTTTATTCTTCCTGCCAAATTGGATAATTTCACATTTTTCCACATTATACTCCATTTTCCAGATCTTTGCCCACTCACTTAACCTATCTATATCTTTTTGTAGCTTCCTTTTGGCCTCTTCACAAATTACTTTCCTACTTGCCTTTGTGTTATCAGCAAATTTGGCAACCATCCCATCCATCCCTTCATCTAAGTTGTAAACAGTTGAGGTCCCAGCACTGATCCCTGTGGCACAACACTCGTTACATCTTGCCAACCTGAAAAGACCCATTTATGCCCATACTCTGCTTCTTGTTAGCCAGCCAATCTTCTATCTATATCAATATGTTGCCCCCAATAACCTTTGATGTGACACTTTATCAAATGCGTTCTGGAAATTTAAGTACAGTACATCTACCGGTTCCTCTTTATCCACAGAACATGTTACTTCCTCAAAAAACTCCAATAGTCGGTTAAATGTGATTTCCCTTTCACAAAACCGTGTTGACTTTTCCTGATTACCTTGAACTTATCCAAGTGCCCTGCGATAACTTTTTTAATAATAGCTTCTAACATTTTTCCTATGACAGATGTGAAGCTAACTGGCCTGTAGTTCCCTACTTTCTGTCTCCCTCCCTTTTTGAATAATGGAATTACATTTGCTATCTTCCAATCTAATTTAACCTTTCCCAAATCTAGGGAGTTTTGGAAAATTAAAACCAATGCATCAACTATCTCACTAGCCACTTCATTTAAGACCCTAGGATGAAATCCATCAGGACCCAGGTACTTGTCAGCCTGCAGCTCCAAAAATTTACTCAGCACTACTTCTCTGGTGATTGTAATTTTCCTGCCTCCCTTCCAATTCCTGATTTATAGCTGCTTCTGGGATGTTACTTGTATTCTCTATAGTGAAGAATGATGCAAAATATCTGTTCAATTCATCTGCCATTTCCTTGTTTTCCATTACCAATTCTCCAGACTCACTTTCTATAGGACCAATGCTCACTTTGTTAACATGTTTCTTTTTACAATATTTATAGAAGCTCTTACTATCTGTTTTTATATTTCTGGCTAGCTTTCTCTTGTACTCTAATTTTTTCCTCCTTGTTAATCTTTTAGCCATCTTTTGCTGTTCCTTATACTCTGTCCAATCTTCTTGCCTCCCACCTATCTTTGCACAATTATATACTTTCTTTGATTCTATCTTTAGCCTTTCTAATTAACCACAGAGGGTGTGTCCGTCCCTTGGACATTTTTTTCTTACTCATTGGAATGTATCTATTCTGTGTATTCTGAAATGTCCTCTAAAATGTTTGCCACTATATTGACCTATCCCTTAACCTAATTTGCTAATTCACTTTAGCCAGCCCTGTTTTCAAGTCCTCATAATTGCCCCTATTTAAGCTTAAAAACATAGTCTCAGACCCACTCCTCTATCCCTCAATCGGAATGTAAAATTCAAGCAAATTATGGTCGCTGTTACCTAGGGGCGCCTTCACTATGAGATCATTAATTAATTCCATCTCATTGCACAATACCAGGTCTATTATAGCCTGCTCTCTGGTTGACTTCAGAACAGCTATTCTAAGAAACTGTCCCAGAAACATTCTATGAACTCCAGTTCTGCCATTTGTTGACCTGATTGAACTTTTTTGATCTTGCACCAGCAAAAAATTCTGTCCTGTACCCTTTGAAAAAAATCACCTTCCATTACTTTTCCTAAAAACCCCATTCCCACCCTTTCTATTACTGGAGAGTGGCTGATATGTAATTCAAATCCTTTTATCCCACTTTGACCCCCATATTAAATAAAAATCTGTTGATCACGTTCTTGAGAATTTCAATTTACCCATCATCCATAACTTTTTCAATGAGGAAGTTCCAAATTTTCACTACTTTGTGTGGAAAAGATACTTCATGATTTCAGTCCTAAATGACCTCTCTCTAATATGAAGAATATGCCCGTTTGTCCACTTCTCTATATCTAACCTAGTGATTCCTGTTATCATGTTGAATACTTCAATTAGATCATCCTTCAATTTTCTAAATTTAAAGGAATTTAAACCAAATTTCTGCAACCTGTCCTTATAACTTAAACCTCTAAACCCTGTTATGATTCTGGTGAATCAACATTGTACCTACTCCAAGTCCAACATCAGGAGTACATGATGCCGATGTAATGATGATGAAGGAATAGGAATAGGAACATAGGAACAGGAGAAGTCCATTCAGCCCATTAAGCCTGCTCTGCCATTCTATACAATCATTGCTGGTCGAACAATTCAATCCTTTTTACCCACACTATCTCCATAACCCTTAACATTATTGTTAATCAGAAATCTATCACAGAATCACACACTGCAGAAGAGGCTCTTCGGCCCATCGAGTCTACACCGACACGTGAGAAACACCTGACCTACCTACCTAATCCCATTAACCAGCACTTGGCCCATAGCCTTGAATGTTATGATGTGCCAAGTGCTCATCCAGGTACTTTTTAAAGGATGTAAGGCAACCCGCCTCCACCACCCTCCCAGGCAGTGCATTCCAGACCGTCATCATCCTCTGGGTAAAAAAGTTTTTCCTCACGTACCCCCTAAACCTCCTGCCCCTCACCTTGAACTTATGTCCCCTGGTGACTGACCCTTCAACTAAGGGAAACAGCTGCTCCCTATCCACCCTGTCCATGCTCCTCATTATCTTGTACACCTCGACCAGACCGCCCCTCAGTCTTCTCTGCTTCAACGAAAAAAACCCAAGTCTATCCAACCTCTCTTCATAACTTAAATGTTTCATCCCAGGCAACATCCTGGAGAAACTCCTCTGCACCCTCTCCAGTGCAATCACATCCTTCCTATAATCTAGCGACCAGAACTGCACACAGTACTCCAGCTGTAGCCTCACCAAGGTTCTATACAACTCCAACATAATCCCCCTACTTTTGTAATCTGTGCCTCGATTGATAAAGGCAAGGGTCCCGTATGCCTTTTTCACCACCCCGATAACATGCCCCTCCGCCTTCAGAGATCTATGGACACACACGCCAAGGTCCCTTTGTTCCTCAGAACTTCCTAGAATCATGCCTTTATTGAATACTTCCTTGTCAAATTACTCCTTCCAAAGTGTATCACCTCACACTTCTCAGGGATAAATTCCATCTGCCACTTATCTACCCATTTGACCATCGCGTCTATATCTTCCTGTAGCCCAAGACCCTCAACCTCACTGTTAACCACCCAGCCAATCATTGTGTCATCCACAAACTTACTAATCCTACCCCCCACATTACCATCTATGTCATTTATATAACTGACGAATAATAGGGGACCCAACACAGATCCCTCTGGTACGCCACTGGACACTGGCTTCCAGTCACTAAAGCATCCTTCTGTCATCGCCCTCTGTCTCCCACAACTAAGCCAATTTTGAATCCACCTTATCAAATCACCCTGAATCCCATGTGCATTTGCCTTCTTTATAAGTCTCCCATGTGGGACTTTGTCAAAGGCTTTGCTGAAATCTATATAAACTACATCAACTGCACTACCCTCATCTACATACCTGGTCACCTCCTCAAAAAATGCAATCAAATTTGTTAGGCATGACCTCCCTCTGACAAAGCCATGCTGACTATCCCTGAACAAACCTTGCCTCTCCAAGTGGAGATAGATTCTCTCCTTCAGAATTTTAATATCAATCTCTACCTTAAACATACTCAATGACTGAGCTTCTATGGCCCTCTGGGTTAGAGAATTCCAAAGATTCACAACTCTCTGAGTAAAGAAATTTCTCCTCATCTCAGTTCTAAGTGACTTCCCCCTTATTTTGAAATTTTGTCCCCTGGTTCTACACTCCTCAAGCAGGGGAAACATCTTACCTGCATCTACCCTGTCTATTCCTTTAAGTATTTTATATGTTTCAATGAGATCACCTCTCATTTTTCGAAACTCTAGAGAATGCAGGCCCAGTTTCCCCAATCTCTCTTCTTAAGACAGTCCCGCCATCCCCAGAACAAGTCTGATGAACCTTTGTTGCACTCCCTCTATGGCAATAATATCCTTTCTGAGGGACCAAAACTGTACACAGTACTCCAGGTGCAGTCTAACCAAGCTTTTATACAATTGAAGCAAGACTTCACTACTCCTGTACTCAAATCCTCTTGCGATAAAGGCTAACATTCCATCAGCCTTCCTAATTGCCTGCTGCACCTGCATATTAGCTTTTCAATGAGTTATGGACAAGGACACCCAGGTCCCTTTGTACATCTACACTTCCTAATCTCTTACCATTTAGGAAATACTCTGCACATCTGTTCCTTCTACCAAAGTAGATAACCTCACATTTTTCCACATTATATTTCATCTGCCATGTTTTTGCCCAATCACTAAGTCTGTCCAAATCCTCCAAATCCACTTTACATCTTCCTCACAGCATACATTCCGGCCTAGCTTTGTATCATCCACAAACTTGGAAATGTTACATTTGGTCCCCACATCCAAATCATTGATATATATTGTGAACAGCTGAGGCCCAAGTACTGATCCTTGCGGTACCCCACTAGTCACAGCCTGCCAACGTGAGAATGACCCATTTATTCCTCCTCTCTGTTTTCTGCCTGTTCTACCTCTTAATCCATTCCAGTATATTGTCTACTGTCCCATGTGCTTTTATTTTGCAAATCAACCTCCTATGGGGGACCTTATCAAAAGCCTCCTGAAAATCCAAGTATACTAAGTCCATCGTCTCTGCTTTATCAACTTTGTTAGTAACATCCTCAAAAAACTCCAAGTTCATCAAACGTGACTTCCCATTCACAATGCCATGCTGACTATGCCCAATCAGATCATGATTATCCAAGTATCCATTTATCACATCCTTTATAATTGATTCTAGAATTTTCCCTACAACTGATGTAAGGCTATCAGATCTGGAGTACCCTGTTTTCTCTCTCCCTCCCTCTCTTCTTAAATAGTGAGGTGACATTTGCTACCTTCCAATCTTGAGGAACCATTCCAGAATCTAAAGAATTTTGGAAAATGATCACCAATGCATCCACTATCTCTATAGCAAACTCTTTCAACACTCTGGATTGCAGAGTATCAGGTCCCATGGACTTATCAACTTTCAGTCCCATTAATTTCTCCAATACAACCTTTTTACTTATATAATTTCCTTCAACTCCTCATTCTTCCTAGTTCCTTGGATCTCTAAATCTGGGAGATTTCCTGTATCTTCCTCAATGAAAACAGACACAAAGTAATCATTTAACTTCTCTACCATTTCTCTATTCCCCATTATGAATTCTCCTGACTCTTCCTGTAATGGACCCACATTTGTCTTAGCCAAATGCTTCCTTTTTATATACATACAGAAGTTTTTACAATCAGTTTTTATGTTTTTTGCTAGATTGCAATCATATTCTTTTCTCCCTTTCTTTACCAGTTTCTTGATCTTCCTTTGCCGCATTCTAAAAATCTCCCATGATTAGGTTTACTACTACTTCTGGCAACTTTATAAGTCTTTTTTTTTAAGTTTATACAATCCTTAACTTTCTTTGTCAGCCATGGTTGACTGACTTTTTTTGGGTTTTTGCAGCTTGAAGGAATGTATAGGTGTAAGCTATGTAATAGTTCTTTGAAGACCATCCATTTCCTATGTACAGTCGTACCGTTTAATGTATTTAACCAGTCCACCTCAGCCAATTTGTCCCTCATGCCTTCATAATTTTCTTTATTCAACTTTAATACCCTTGTTTCAGAGTGAAATACCTCACTTTCAAACATGATGTAAAATTCTATCATATTGTGGTCACTCATCCCTAAAGGCTCTTGGGATGTGGGCATCACTGGCTAGGCCAGCATTTATTGCCCATCCCTAATTGCCCTTATTTAGAGGGCATTTAAGAGTCAACCACATTGCTGTGGGTCTGGGAGTAACATGTAGGCCAGACCAGGTAAGGACAGCAGATTTCCTTCCTTAAAGGACATTAGTGAACCAGATGGGTTTTCACAACAATTGGCAATGGTTTCATTGTCATCAGTAGGCTTTTAATTCCAGAATTTTTTCATTGAATTCAAACTCCATCTGCCATGGTGAGATTCAAACCCGGGTCCCCAGGGCATTACCCTGGGTCTCTGGATTACCAATCCAGTGACAATACCACTATGCCACCGCCTCCCCCAACAAAATTATTAATTAGCCCCTTTTCATTACATCATACTAGGTCTAAAATAGTCAGCTCCTCAACATGTTGCTCTAGAAAACCATCCCTAACACACTCCAGAAACTCATCATCCACAGCATTCGTGCTCAAATGGTTTACCAAGACTATATGCAGATTGAAGCCATACATGATTACTGTGTTGCCTGTGCTACATACTTCTCTCATCTCCTGATTAATACCATGCCCCACATTACCACTACTGTTTGGTGGCCTATAAACAGCTCCAACCAATGTCTGTTGCCCTTTGCTGTTTCTTAGCTCCACCCAAACAGATTCCACACATTGTTCTTCTGATCTGAGATCCTCCCTTACCAATGCACTGATCCCATCCCTTATTATCAGCACGACTCTACCTCCTTTCCCTTCTTGTCTGTCCTTCCTAAACGTCGAATATCCTTGAATATTCAGCTCCCAGTCTTGGTCACCATGCAACCATGTTTCCATAATGGCAATTATATCATACCCATTTACCTCTATTTGTGCCTTTAGATCATCTACCTTATTGCGAATGTTGCGTGCATTCAGGTAGAGCGCCATTAACTTTGTCTTTTTGACATCATTCCACATTCGAAGCATACTCAATGCTGTGCTTTGTTTCTCCCGCCTTCTAGTCTCACTACTACTTCCTGTTACCAACTTTACTTTCTTCCAATTTGGACCACTTCTCATGTTCCCACCCCCTTGCCAAGCTAGTTTAAACCCACCTCAACAGCACTAGCAAATCTCCTTGTGAGTGTATCAGTCCCAGTCCTGTTAAGATGTAACCCATCCAGCTTGTACAGGTCCCACCTGCCCCAGAACCAGTCCTAATGCCTCAGAAGTCTGATGCCCTCCCTCCTACCAGTTCTCCAGCTACATATTTAATCGATCAGTCCACTAGCATGTGGCACTGGGAGTAACCCTGAGATTACTGCTCTTAAGGTCCTGTTCTTTAATTTCCTTCCTAACTCCCTAAAATCTGCTTTCAGGACCTCATCCCTCTTCCTACCCATACTGTTGGTACCAATGTGGACCATGGCTTCTGGATGACCCCCATCCCCCCGAAAGATGTCCTGCAGCCACTCCCTGGCATCCTTGATCCTGGCACCAGGGAGGCAACACACCATCCTGGAGTCACGTTTACTGTGGCAGAAACGCCTGTCTGATACCCTGAATATGGAGTCCCCTATCACTATTGCCCTTCCATTCTTCATCCTTCCTCCCTGTACAGCTGGGCCACCCGCGGTGTCACAGGCTTGGCTCTGGTTGAACACCCCTGTGGAACCATCGCCCTCACCAGCATCCAAAATGAAAAATCGATTAGCAAGCAGGATAAACTCAGGGGACTCCTACATTACCTGCCTGGTTGTCTTAGACTGCCTGGCGGTCACTCATTCCCTCTCTGGCCGTACGCTTCTGACCTGCGATGTGACCACCTCCCTAAACGTACTATCCCTGTAGTCCTCTGCCTCGCAGATGCAGAACAGTAACTCCAGCCACTGCTCAAGTTCCAAAATATGAGCTCAAGCTTGTGCAACTGGTGACACTTCCTATAGATGGCTTTGTCAGGGACACATGTTGCATCCACGACTTCACACATACTACAGGATATATGCTCCACTTGGCCGAGCTGACCTGCCATCCTGTGGTGTTCAAAATGATGAAGGGAATAGATAGAGTGGACAGGATAAAATTGTTTCCCTTGGTGGAGAATTCTAGAACCAGGGGACATAGATTCAAGATAAGTGGCAGAAGGTGTAGGAGGGACATGAGGAAGAACTTTTTTACACAGAGGGTAGTGGGTGTCTGGAATTCACTGTCCAAGTTGGTGGTAGAGGCAGAAACTCTAAACTCTTTTAAAAAGTACCTGGACCCGCACCTTAAGTGCTGTAAACTGCAGGGTTATGGGCCGGGTGCAGGAAGGTGGGATTAGAAAAGGCACCTGGGTGTCCTCGGGCTGGCATGGACAAGATGGGCCGAATGGCCTCCTTTTGCTGTAACTTTTCTATGGTTCTATGGTTCTAACTCTAAAAACTATTTATTACACTTACAGTAAGCAGAATGAGTAGAATAAATTACTAGTAACTTAACTTTACTACATTTATGCTAACTTTATCTTACTTTGGGCTTACTTTATTTCACTTTGACTTGATTTAACTTTACTTCTCCATTGCGAGTGTTCCTTACTGAATTCCAAGTGGCTACTTCTTTATAAATGGTATGTTTTTCTAGTTTTAAGCTATTTAAACATACTCCCTAACAGCAGCTTCTCGCCAACCAATGAACTTACAGTTTTCCTGTGATGTCACTCCTGGATTCTTTTTCAACCTCAAACCACTGCCTGAAGAGAGGTGTCCCTCGAAGGTCTGGCTGCCTCTACTCCCGGAAGTTGAGTGAAGGCCCCGAGCCTCATCCTCTATTTATCCGCTCCCCGAGCAGAGGCGTCCCTCGCAGGTCTGGCTGTCTTCACCCCTGGAAGGTGAGTAACATCGCATGATTGAATTACAGCGACCTTGAGGGAGCAGAATTTCCAACCTTGTGCAGAGATCCCAATAATTATGTAGTAGCTGTAACTAAAGAATAATGGTTTTAACAAACTACAGCTTCGAACAGCTTACTTTGGGAGAATAGACAAGCCCTGAAGAACTCCGTCTAGACCCCAGGCACACCATAAAACATGGTGGCTGCGGACAGCAAGTAAAATACCCAAAATAAACTCCAAGAAGCAGTTACAGACCTGGTAAGTCAAGAGACCCTTAAAAGAAGGGCCAAGGGAACAGATTCAAAACTCACCAAAAAGTCAGAGCATCACTGGTGCAGCAGGTGCATTTGGAGCTATTGCTGATGACAACATAATAGCGAGGCAGGGAGTCGATGAGATTTAACTTCTTACGAAGAAGTCCTGCAAAAAAATGGCAATGTTTAACAAGCAAAAACTAAGACTAGGTGAAAACATGGATTTGTTCATCAATGATCTCCATAGACCATTGCGACAACAGAATATTAAGGGAAGAATGAATTTGTGATCAAATAGTAGTTGTGGTCTTAGATGAAGCTCTATCAGATCTCTTGCAAAATCAAAAATCTTTTAATTTCCTCTGAAATTTTAGCACATTAAAACCCAGAACTACCTACCATAGTAGCAGCAGGTGCATCATTTACAGGTCTGGGTGCAGCAATATTTCAAGTACAGAGAGAGAGAGAAAGATGGTAAACAGAGACCAGTTTAGTAGGCCTCAAGGTCACTCACAGACACGGAGCTAAGATATTCTACAATTGAAAAGGAGGCATTGGCAACAATATTGACATGTGACAAAATTGCAGACTCCGTGATGGGATTTCGGTTCAAAATTAAAACAGACCATAAGCCACCAGTCACTCTTCTGAACATGAAAGAGAGTGTGAAGATGCCACTTAGAATCCAATAGTTCAGACTAAGAAAAATGAGATATGACCCCATAACAGAGTACGCTCAAGGAAAGTACGAAACGACAGTAGATACACCATCAAGTTTATCAGTGAAGCAACCAATCTAAAGGATTTGCATTTCAATGAAGAGGTGGAGCGTATACATCTCTCATTACACAAAACCTACCAGCTACTGCAAAGAAGTTGCAGGAGATAAAAGAAGCATGGTAGCAAGATGACGACTGTGTCCAGATAAGAAAATACTGCCTGGAAGGATGGCCGGACTATACTCCTAATAACTGAGCATTACCGCACAATATCAAACAGAGAAAGCACCTCACAGTCATTAGTGATATCCTGGTTTTTAATGACAGGATAGTCATTCCAAGAACACTTCAGCTCGACATTCTTCAAAGACTTCAGCAAGGTCACTTGGTGATAGTGTTAGTAACGAGAGATAGTTTTAAGTAATTTGTATTTGTGAGTGTTAGTAACAACATATAGCTTTTAAGTTTTTTTTAAATTTTGTGTGTTAAGAAAGGTGAAAGCTGGATTTTCTTTCAGTTTAGAGCCGGCAAGTCTGGCGGTCTGTTTGTACACATGCATTTTTATGAGGTTTTAGGACTCTTAAAGTGAGAGATGGGTTACCAAAGGGTTAGTAGTTTAGGAAAGTTAAAACAAAAAAAAAACAAAGTAGGAAAAAAAACTGTGCTGTTGCCAAGCAACAAGGGACCAGAGAGAGAGACGCACAGAGACACAGGGAAAGACAGAAAGGCAGATTTTAGTTCAGTTGGTATGTGCGCACCATAGAATGAAGACAGAAAATGTCTAAGACTCACTCTAGCTGGAAATGATGAGGAAATGAGTTTAAGGAACTCATATGTATTGCTCTAAAGTTAAAGTAATAGTGAATTTAGAGTGAGTTTTCTGGATATCTCAAGGAAGATACCAATTATAGAAGGACTTCTAGTGAATATTCAGAAGTCTACTGGAAAAGAAACTTCTTTGCAACTGAACCAGCTCTAGCCTTGGTGTGGAAATAGCCGTATCTCTTCACTGGAGTGTTGGGACTATAAGGGTATTGCTGGGATAAAAGGGATAGCATAAGCTTGAATCATTTTTTCCTTGGTGTCCGTGTTGAAATCTTTCCAACCTATTTGTCTAGGGTGGAATTTTCCATGCCCGCTGGCATCGGGCATGCTCAGCTGCGTCAGCTGATAATATGGCGAGAAGCACAGAAATCAGTTTCACAATGTCATGAAGCCAGTTTGTGATCGTTCACACAGCCCACCGATGGTGTGCCACGTTTCCTGCCGGGAACCTCATTGAAATATATTTGCATATTATTATAAGGTCAGCCTATGGGAATCATCCGCCCCCAGTGGATCATCCTCCCACGTCAACTTGCTTGCACGCCGGCGTGTTACACCACAGCATATGTAAGGCATGCACTTGGCAGGCTGCAATTCGAGGGGAACTCAGAGGTAAGTGCACTGTAACATAGCACAGCGCTTGTCAGGGTCGCCTGTTGGACTTCAAGGTTGAGGCGCGTTGGGTGGGGGGGGTAGCAAGGGCTGCTCTGTGGTTGAAGGTAATGCACAAGCACTTGCGGGGTGGTGGGGGGAAGGGAATGGCCATGCACTAAGGAAACCTTGTAAGATGTGACCATTCCTCCACAGGCGAGACAATTCAGATGCAGCCACATTGACATGTGTGGGTCTCTAGCTTATCTGCCCACTCAAGCATCGCAGAGGGATGAAAGTGCCACCAAGTGCTCCAGAGCTTTTCACCCTTTGGGCACAGGCTGCAAACTAATGAACATTTTAGTCAACTGCAGAACAGTTGGACAACTGGGCACATTGTACAATCTCCTTGCAAAAGCTGACCATGGAGCAGTCACTGGTGGAGGTGCTCGCAGCCCCTTGCATTGTCATCATCCCGGTTTGGACCAGTCTCTCCCATGGTTCCAGCTAACAGTGCAGCCTTGCAGTGTAGTTTAGGAAAATGCCTGAGCTGAGAGCACAGCATGCAGTCCAATGGGCAAAGCGCTGCCTATCGGTCAGGTGGAGTGGGGCAGAGGTGAATGGGGGTTCGGGCAGCCATGCAGCACACTAATCTCTGGTCATCCAAGTGGTGGCCAGCACTCTCCAGGATGTGCTAAGGGGCCTGCAGACTTAACCAAGAGAGGTTCTTAGTATGCCTATGCTAACCCACCCATCTCTCTCATTCATCCTGCAGGAGGAGTATATCAGGATCGTGGAGCCTGGTGACCTAGTTGTATGCATCGTGGTGTACAGAGAGCGAAGACAACAGAGAAGAGAGCAATGGAGCCACCTGAGCAGAGGGAGGAACAGCACCCTCTAGAAGAAGAGGCAGCTGATGGACCCGCACATGCCACCGAAGAGCCATAGCGAGCCGTCGCTGGTCGGTGCCTAGCTAGACCCAGGGTCTATAGGCCTTTCATTCCTGCAGATGACTGAGAACCTGTGTCACCGAAGACTGCGCATGTCCAGGGAACTGGTGGCTCACACCTGCCGCTTGCTGCAGGATTTGGCGCCACGGGGACATGGAGGGCATCCACTGCCAGCGGCCGTGAAAGTGACCGTGGTGCTTAATTTTTACACCAGTGGCTCCTTTCAGGGCTTCACAGGTAACCTTTGTGGGATCTCACAAGCCTCCACCCACAAATGCATCCATGAGGTCACAGATGCCATCTTCATGAAGCACACAACTTTATGCGTTTTGCCCGGGACCAGGAGAGCCAGGATGCAAGAGCAATTGGATTTGCCCAGGTCTTGGGTTTCCCACATGTGCAGGGATCGATTGCACTCACATGGCACTCAGACCTCTGTTGCAACAAGCGGTCAACTATGACAACTGCAAGGGCTTCCCTTCACTGAATGTACAGCTGGTGTGCAACCACCACAAATGCATCCTGCAGGTCAGCACATGGTTTCCGTGGAGAGTCCATGATCCCTACAATCTCAGTTGGTCACAGATCCCTGATGTCTTCCAGAGTCCACAGAGGCTGCAGGGATGGCTGGTCATGGACAAGGGCTACCCACAGAGGATGTGGCTGATGACACCCATGCGGTGGCCTCAGACTGTAGCAGAGCGATGGTATAATGAGGCTCATGCTGCAACTCCTAAATGGTGGAGCAAACCATCAGGATTCTGAAAATGAGGTTCTAGTGCCTGGACACACAGAGGGTGTCACACATCATCGTTGCCTGCTGTGCCTTTTACAACCTGGTGCTGTAATGGGGAGAGGAGCTGTTGGAGGAGATGATGGAGGAGTTGGAGGTCTCCTCCGATGAGGGTGAAGAGATCTTCAAGGGCGACCATGATGGCAATGAGGCCCTCGCACTGGCCAGTGGGCAGACGAGACACACTTGGGAGGCCCTAATAGCTGCTAGGTTCATGAAGGATGATGATGACATGCAGTGAGGAGACACCATAGATCCTCACATCGCATCTGTGAATGTTTGACTCCAGTCGAGCTTATGGCAACGCACATACACTCTGTGATAATGCTCCTGTCATGGAGACACAGTGGAAGCCCTAATAGTTGCTCAATTGCAGGAGGATGATATGTAGTGAGGAAACTCCATAGATCTTCACATAGCCTCTGAGAATGTCTGACTCCTGTCTGACTGAGGGCAGCTTGCTTGCGCTCTGTGATCAGGGTCATATCATGGTGACGCAGCCATGAAACTTTGGAAGCACCTGAACCTTTGTCCGCCTTCAGCACCTGACCCCTTCAGGAGCACAGCATCACTGGGCACAGATGCTGAAGAGATGGGGGCCAGCCCCACTTAAAGGTGCTGAGAGCACACAGAGAGAATGAGGGAACTCGGTGACAGCTCCCCCCGACATTCTGGCAGCAATGACAAGCACATCAAGGTGCAGGAATCACTAATATGTCCAGGGAGTGTGAGGCCGGACCATCACTTTGATCTGAAGGATGCAGAGAGCACAGGGAAGAGGCCCTAGACTGAGACACCTTCCTTTATCTTGTGCAGAAGGGTTTCACATGACATGAATATTGCTCATAGAACAAGGAGCCATAGGCAGAGAGGCATTGTTGAGAGTTTATTTATAATAGTGAACATTATGGACAAGTGATTAACACCCGTGCCCAGGCTGTGCAACTGCTGAGATATAGCTGCACTCCCTATGTTGGAAATCTGTCATTTTACACTACCAAGGAACAGATCTATGAACTCATCTCAAAAAGTGGTGACCTTAAGAGATTCATCATGGGTTTGGACAAAATCAAGAAAACTTCATGTAGATTCTGATTTGTGGAATATTACCCATGTAGTGATGCAGAACAATGCATGAGATTTATTAATGGGACACGCTTGGATGATCGGATTATCAGAACAGATTGTGATACTGGCTTCAGAGAAGGCAGGCAGTTTGGGCGAGGGAAATCTGGTGGTCAGGTACGTGATGAATATAGGACAGATTATGACGCTGGCAGAGGCGGCTTTGGAAAACTGGTCCAGCTGCAGACAGTCCCAGAACCAAGACAGAAATTCTAGAGGTTCAATGCTGTACATTTGAGATAATTAGGCGAGAGCCTTCATAGAAGCCTGGGATTGAAGCATATAGCTGACACTTTAATGCCTATAGCTTTGTGCTGTTTCTGCCTCTGGATTACTGCTACTGAGGATTCTCTTTTTGGTCTTCACCTGGAGGAAGAAGTCTGCTGCCCACTGAGAGGAGAAAGGAGTTTGGGACTTGGACTCTTCTTTTTGGAGACTCCTACAATCTGCTGCTGCTGCTACAGGGTGGGGCCTAGCAAGGCCTGAAGAGCCTGGGAGCGGGAGTTTGGAGAGAGCCGGAGGGGAGAGGACCCAATTCTAGCCTAAGGAGGAGGACCTTTTGCTGCCAGAGGTGGGTGCCTGGGGAAGAAAAGAACTGCCCTTTGTCTGTTTGGTTGTCTGCAGGGGGAGGAGTAGAACATCTGAGCAATGGCTCCTTTCAGAGCTTCACAGTTGACCTCTGTGGGATATCACAAGCCTCCACCCACAAATGCATCCAGGGGTTAGTGAGGGTACCACCCTTGCGGTGGTGCCCCACCCCGACCCACCTTGTACTCCCGAGATGCCATCAGTCCCACCGGTGGACTGCAACAGTCCCATCATGGCCCTAAGCACTGGGTCATCAGGCGGCGGTAGCGAGGAAGGCCTTCCCGCTCCCTCCCACCTTTAGCACCGAGTGCCTCCATCCTGGGTCCGGAGCTTTTTCCGGATTTGCCAGGCGACCCGGTGCCCAGGGACGGGTGGGGTTCTGAGCTGCCGTCGCCCTGTGACCCAGGATCAGAAAGGGACACCAGAGAGGACACATCTGCCCTTGATCCTGGGTGTGGGCTCGAGGTGGAGGTGGAGCTGACTGGCAGCTCTGAACCAGCACCCGTTCTCAATAAGGAGGAGGGGTGGGAAGCTGGAGGTGATGACCTGGAGGATGATGGGGTTTCGGTGGTGAGCACCAGGGATGATTTAGAGTCATTGTCCGATGAGGTGGTGGATCCCCTGATGCCGCCCACTGATTCTCCCCTCATCCCTTTACGGGTGCTCCAGGATTTTTTAGCGAGTAATCGCGGTCACTGAGACAGGGTCCAATCAGCCCAGAACCAGTGGCATTCCTTTCCTCTTATGTTCTGGTCTGCCCACAAAGCCCTCAAGGCCCCTGGGCTGGGCCAGAATGCTAAGAGGAGGGTCCACACAATTCTCACTGGGCTCCTGAAGGAGAGGAAGGATTAAAATAGTCCTCTCCTTACACTAGGCATGGTGATGGTAGCACATACTTCTGACAATGAAGGCTACCATTGCCAGCCTCAACATCAATAGCATCAGGGACGCACAGTGCTGGTTCCAGATCTTCTCGGTCCTCCGGGACGGGAAGTATGCGATGTGCTTCCTGCAGGAAACCCGTACCGTTCTGGGAGACAAAGCTACATGGCTCCTGGAGTGGCGCGGGGGTCTATATGAGTCACCTAGCCTCCAATTCTGGCGGGGTCGCTATCTTGTTGGCCCCACATTTTCAGCCGGAGATCTTGGAGGTTAAGGAGCCGGTGCCAGGCCGGTTGCTGCACCTTACTGTGCGCCTAGGGGGCGCGGCGCTTCACTTTGTGAACGTGTACACTCCCCTGGGCGTGCAGCAGCAAGCGAGCTTTTTTGAGTAAGTGTCCACTCATCTCAGCTCCATCGACACAGGTAAGTACATCCTCGTCGGGGGGGATTTTAATTGTACCCTCGGGGCCAGGGACCATCATGGTGCCCAGCACCGCACGCTATGTGTAAATAAGTTGCGGCACTGGGTCGGGTGCTTCGACTTGGTGGCCGCCTGCCGACATCTCTATCCTGACTCTAGCGTTTTCACTTTTTTGTCACCTGGAGTGTTGGAATGTCCAGGTTCAAACGCCATTATGTTTCCAAGGCGTTCGTGTCCTGCGTTCCATCAGCTTCTGTGCAGTAGGTGTCGTGCACAGACCACCATCTAGTGTAGACGGAACTCGTTCCTTTCTGTGCGCGGACGGGCACTTTAACAACCTGCTGCTGGAGGACAAGCGGTTCCTGGACTCTTTCCGTTGTTTCTGGGCCGTCTGGAGAAGGAAGCGGGGAGGCTTCCCCTCCTTGAGGCTATGGTAGGACGTGGGCAAGACTCACGTCCGCGTCTTCCGTCAGGAGTACGCAAAAGTGTCGACAAAGGGACGGAAATCCAGGGTCAAGGAGTTTGAGAAGGAAGTGTTCGACCTGTAGGCATGTCTCCGTCAGCCCGATGCAGACCAGACCCGGTGTATGAAGAGAAAAAGGGCGCGCTGCGGGACCTGCAACTCGTCAAGTCCCGGAGCTCGTACGTGAGGTCACGGATCCAGTTCCCCCAGGACCTAGACTGTGGCTCCCCCTTCTTCTACTCGCTGGAAAAAAGGCACGGGATCCATCAGCGGCTCCTTACGCTCCTGGCCGATGACGGATCCCTTGTCTCGGATCCGGAGGGTATCAGGGCCATTGCCAGAAATTATTACATTGCCCTGTTCTCTCTGGCTCCATCCAGTGAGGATGCCTGCAGAGTTTTGTGGGAGGACTTGCCGCAGGTCAGCCCGGAGGGTGCCAGAAAGCTTGACTCCCCTATAAGTCTGAGGGAGCTGACCGGTGCCCTTGACAGTCTCTCCAGGCGCAAGTCACTGGGGCTGGATGGGCTGACCATGGAATTCTTCAGGGCATTCGGGACATCCTGGGGAACGACTATGCGGGGCTCCTAGGGAGATTATTGTGACCAGGGAGATGGCCCTCTCGTGGTGCAGGGATGTCATTGCCCTGCTGCCAAAGAAGGAGGATCTCCGCCAACTTAGGAACTGGTGCCCAGTCTCCCTCTTCAGCATGGATTACAAGATCTTTGCCAGGGCAATGTCTTCTTGCCTTGGCACTGTACTGGACCACACAATCTACCCTGACCAGTCCTACATGGTCCCAGGCAATACCATATTTGCTAACATCCATCTGGTCCGGGACATCATTCACTATTCCCAGAGTGCTGGTCTGTCGAGCGCCTTCCTTTCTCTTGACCAGGAGAAGGCGTTCAACAGGGTGGATCACAAATATTTATTCGGGACTCTGCGAGCATTCAGGTCCAGGATGAGTTTTGTTGCTCGGATCCAACTTCTGTACGCTGCCTCAGAGTGTCTAGTTAAGATTAACGGGTCCCTGATGCGCCCCTTCGCTTTGGGAGGGGAGCGCTTCAGGGCTGCCGCCTGTCTGGCCAATTTTATTCTATCTGCGTGGAACCTTTCCTGCGCCTCTTGTGGAGGAGGTTGTTGGGATTGGTTCTGCACGGGCCGGGCATCAGGTGGTCCTTTCGGCTTACATCGATAACGTGCTCCTCATGTTCACCGACCTGGCTTACCTGGGGAGGATGCACGAGTGCCAGAAAGTCTACTCTGCCGCGTCTTCTGCCAGAGTCAACTGGGGCAAGTGTTCTGAACTCCTGGTCGGCCAGTGGCAGGTGGATAACCTACCTGAGGAGATCACCTGGAGCAGGACCAACTTCTTCTACCTGGGGGTCCATCTCTATCCGGCTGAGGAACCCTAGCTGGCGAACTGGCAGGAGCTGGAGGCTAAAGTCACCACTCGCCTGCGGCACTGGACAGGACTGCTCCAATTGCTGTCTTACCGGGGTCGAGTGCTGGTCATAAACCAACTGATTGCCGCCATGCTGTGGTACCGGCTGTTCACTTTGACCCCTCCCCCGGATTTTGTCACAAAATTCAAAAGAATGCTCATCGAGTTTTTCTGGGACAAAAGGCTGCACTGCGTCGCTGCTGAGGTTTTGAGTCTCCCAGTGTCGCACACCAGCTGAACATTCAGCGAGTGGAAGCCCTTGCGGTTGACATAGTTGACTGCTCATTGTGGCAGAGATCTGAGCGCCACGTGAGTGCAGTCGATGGCACCCTGCACCTGTGGGAAACCCGAAATCTGGGAAAACCTCAGTGCTCTTGCATCCTGGCATTCCTAATCCCGGGCGAAATGTACAAAGTTGTGTGCTTTCGCGAAGATGGCGTCCATGACCTCACGGATACATTTGTGGGTGGAGGCTTGTGATATCCCACAGAGGTCACCTGTGGAGCCCTGAAAGGAGCCACTGGTTTAAAAATTGAGCGGCACGGTCACTTTCATGGCCACTGGCAGTGGATGCCCTCCATGTCCTTGTGGCACCAAATCCAGCAACAAGTGGCAGATGTGACCAACCAGTTTCCAAGACATGCGCAGTCTTCGGCGACACTGGTTCTTGGTCATCTGCAGGAATGAAAGGTGCAGGCTATGGACCCTGGGTCTAGCTCGGCACCAACAAGTAACAGCTCGTTGTGGCTCTTCAACGGCATGTGCCGGAGCCCCAGCCTTCCTCTGCCCAGCCAGGCGCCTCCGTCAATCTATTCTCCATCATCTCCGTTCTCTGTAGGCCATGAGGCATACAGCTAAGTCACTAGTCTCCATGCTCCTAATGTACTCCTCCTTGTAGGATGAGAGACAAGTGAGTTAGCATGGATGTACTAAGAACCTCTCTTGGTTAAGTCTGAAGGCCTTAACACATCTCGGAGAGTGCTGGCCACCACTTGGATGGCCAGAGTTTTGTACGCTGCAGGGCTGCCCAAAACCCCACCCTCCTTTAGCCGAATCCACCTGACTAATAGGCAGCCGCTTTGCCCATTGGACTGCATGCTGTGCTCTCAGCTCGGGCGCAGGCATTCTCCTAATCCACACTGCAAGGCTGCACTGTTAGCTTGAACCATGAGAGAGACTGGTCCAATCCGGGATGATGACATTGCAAGGGACTGTGAGCGCTCCCACCATTGACTGCTCCATGGCCAGCTTTAGCAAGGATTGTACAATGTGCCCAGTCGTCCAATTGTTGTGCAGTCCATTAAAATGCTCATTAGTTTGAAGTCTGTGCCTGAGGGGTGAAAAGCTCTGGAGCATTTGATGGCACTTTCAGGCCTCTGCATTGCTTGAGTGGGCAGATAAGCACGAGGCCTGATTCCAAACATGTCAACGTGGCTGCGCCTGAACTGTCTCAGCTGCGGAGGAATGGTACTTTATACAAGATTTCCCTAATGCACAACCGCTTTCCTCCCTACCCCCACAACACATGCTTATGCACTACCATCACCCACTGTGCAGCCCTTCCCCCCCCACCCCGCCTCCAACTCACCTCAACTGGTGTGCAGCGTGCAGCATCCCCCAACTCGCCTGAACCGCTGTGCAGTCCTTTTTTTCTTTACTCTTTCACGGGATGTGGGCCTCACTGGCTGGGCCAGCAATAATTGCCCATCCCTAGTTACCCTTGAGAAGGTGGTGGTGAGCTGCCTTCTTGAATCGTTGTAGTCCTGTGGTGTCTGCCCCCACAACTCACCTCAACCACTATGCAGTCCTTGTCCCCCAAACTCACCTTAACCGCAATGCAGCCCTTGCCAAGGCTACCCTCACGAGTGCTGCGGAGCCTTTAACGTGCACTCACCTCTGAGTTACCCTCTAAGTGCTGCTCACCAGGTGCATGCCTTATAAATGGAGGTGTGAAACACAGCGGTGTGCAATCATGCCAACCTGCTCGGATGATCCACTTTGGGGGACTATTCTGGCGAGCTGGTTTCATAATATTATGCAGATGTATTACGATGAAGTTCCTGATGTGCGGCGGGACATGTGACCTGCCATTGACAGGTCAAGACGTTTGGCCTTCCCGCCATATTGTCTGCTCATGCCCCCAAGCGTGCCCGCTGCCAATGGGAATGGACAATTCCAACCATGGCAAAATACTTAACTTGCTGACTGGTTGTTTAAGCCCAGACCATACCAGCCCATACCAAGATAAAACAGTAAAATTTACACTTTATGATTGGTGTTACTTTAATTATTAATTAAACAACTTGACCCAGGTAAATATAGATTTTAAATTTAGATTTAGAGCAGCACCATTAAAATGAAATTTATTGCAAAAGATGTTCACAGCCAAAGCTAATGTTTCCAGAGAATGTAGAGACAGTTAACTTGCATGTACATAGCTTCCTGACACAGCTCTCAGAGATATCTCTGTGTCTGCAATAGATCCTGGGCCCAGATTTTCGCTCTCGGGTCGGGTGCGCAGGGACAGGAGAATTCCCTGCTCCGTAAACCCAGCCTTTATAAATGTATGCCCAGACGTCAGATTTTCCGTCTGGGGAGGAGGGCTAGAATAAAAATCGGGGGCGGACCACCTGAGAACAAGTGAGGAGGCTGCTGAATGCGGAGGCCGGCGTGTGAAAGGCCTGCCTCGGCGCTCCAGTACTTTGTTCAAAATTTAAAAAACTTAAGATTAAAACATAAAACATCCCTCCAGCCCTCACACCCCCTCTCACCCCTCAAACCCCCTCAACCACTCACACTCCCATGCCCCATGAGTGCCAACCACTGCTACCTCATACACCCCCACGCATACCCACTCTCCCTGGGACTCTTTCACCCTACTCTATCCTATGCCCCTTTACCCACCCCGATGGCCCTTCATAAATCTATGCCAACCCTGCCCCCCACTTATCTCCATGGCCCTTTATAGTCCATATGCCAACTTAATTCCAGTTCATGCTAACCAATGCCCCCCAACCACCATCCTTTTCCCTTATCCTCTCCATACCAACTCACCCAGTATCCACCATGGGAAAATCTCAGGAGCCATGCTGACATAAAATAAAGTTATGTATCTGTTGATGACATCACTATTTAAAATAAGCAACACTATCATTGATTAAAAAAATTAATAGATTGAAATTGTTTCAACAAACCTCTTATGAAACAAACATTTCACTTAAGGACTTAAACTCTTATGAAAACAAACATTTCTATTCTATAGCCACTGGGAGCGGTCAAACAAACTGCTCACTTAACAGGCACCCCACTGTTATAATGTTTGTTTGTAAAAGCAGTTCATTGCAGCACAAATCCTATAATGATAACCCTCAGGCTTATGCCATTAGACAGAGTGAAATATCAAGCACTTTTTTCTTTTAACTCCACACTTTTTTTTCAATTTAAAGCCCAGCAGGGTTAAATCCCTGACACCTTTGACAATTCCAATGCACTTTGACAGTCCTTTGACAGCTTTGAATGAATGAATTTGTGTTTTTTATGCACAATCATGTCTACTTTTCACAATTCCAAAGGGTGCCTTACCTGGTCCCCTTGTCCCCTTGCTCTTTATTTTCTCCTACTTTGGTTGTTCCCTGTAATCATCAGAAATGGCTGGGCAAACCAAGCATTCTCAGGTCTTGCTCACCTCAGCAAAAACCACTCAATGCTTCAGGATCATCATGGTGTGCAAAGATAACCCCAGCTTCTTTTCTCCATTCCATGCCATCTTCTAAATCTTTCCCTTCCTTCTATCCTTACCTCCAAAATCAAGGAACCCATAGACTAATCTAGATTAAATTCCACTTGCCACTGATCAGCCCATCTGACCAGCCCGTCTATATCCACCTATAATCTAAGGCTATCCTCCTCACTATTTACCACCCCACTAATTTTCATGTCATCCGCAAACTTACTGATCAACCCTCCTGCATTCAAGTCTAAATCGTTTATATGTACCACAAACAGCAAGGGACCTAACACCAATCCCTGTGGAACCCCACTGGACACAGGCATCCAGTCACAAAAACACCCTTTGACCATCACCCTCTGCTTCCTGCCACTCAGCCAATTCTGGATCCAATTTGCCAAATTGCCTTGGATCCCATGGGCTCTTACCCTCGTTTTCAGTCTTCCATGAGGGACCTAATCAAAAGCCTTGCTGAAGTCCAAATAGACTATGTCAAATGCATTGCCCTCATCTACACAACTGGTCACCTCTTCGAAAAATTCAATCAAATTGACTCGGGCAAATGTGACCTTGATGTCAAGGGCAGTTACTCTCACCTCACCTCTGGAGTTCATCTCTTTTGTCCATGTTTGAACCAAGGCTGTAATGAGGTCAGGAGCTGAGTAGCCCTGGCGGAACCCAAACTCGACATCAGTGAGCAGGTTATTGCTAAGTAAGTGCCACTTGATAGCACTGGTGATGACCCGGTCCATCACTTTACTGATGATCGGAGTAAACTGAGGGGACGGTAATTGGCCTGGTTGAATATGTCTTGCTTCTTGTGTACAGGGCATACCTGGGAAGTTTTTCACATAACCGGATAGATGCCAGCGCTTTAGTTATATTGAAACAGCTTGGCTAGGGGCGCTGAAAGTTCTGGAGCAGAAGTCTTCAATACTATTGCCGGAATATTGTCAGGCCCCATATTATTTGCGCTATCCAGTGCCTTCGGCCATTTCTTGATATCACATGGAATGAATCAAATTGACTGAAGACTGGCATCTGTGATGCTGGGGACCTCCAGAGGAGGCTGAGATGGATCATCCACTCGGCATTTCTGGATTAAGATTGTTGCAAATGCCTTATCTTTTGCACTGCTGTGCTGGGCTCCCCCATCATTGACGATGCGGGTATTTGTGGAGCTTCCTCCTCCAGTGAGTTGTTTAATTGCCCACCACTATTCATGACTGGATGTGGCAGGACTGCAGAGCTTAGATCTGATCCATTGGTTGTGGGATTGCTTAGCTCTATCTATCACTTGCTGCTTATGCTGTTTGGCAAGCATGTAGTCCTGTGTTATAGCTTCACCAGATTGACACCTCATTTTTAGGTATGCCTGGTGCTTCTCCTAGCCTGCCCTCCTGCACTCTTCATTGAACCAGGGTTAATCCCCTGGCTTGATTGTAATGGTAGAGCGGGGGATATGCTGGGCCATGAGGTTACAGATTGTGTTCGAGTACAATTCAGCTCAATGATTGAGCTTCCACAATCCTCTGGGATAGAGAATTCCAAAGATTCACCACTCTCTAACTGAAGAAATTCCTCTTCATCTCAGTCATAAATGGCCTGCCCCTTATTCTGCGACTGTGTCCTCTGCTTCTAGATTCACCAGCCAGGGGGAACATCCTATCTGCATTTACTCTATCGCAACCCATAAGAAGTTTGTAAATTTTAATGAGATCACCTCTCATTCTTCAAAACTCTAAAGAATATAGTCTCCTCAATGCCTCTTCATAGGAAAATCCCACCATCCCAGGGATTAATCTGGTGAAACTCCGTTACACTCCCCCTTTGGCAAGTATATCCCTCTGTAAATAAGGAGACCAAAACTGCACAAAATATTCCAGGTATGGTCTCGCCAAGGCTCTATACAATTGCAGCAAGACATTTTTACTCCTGTACTCAGACCCCCTTGCGCTGAAAGCCAACATACCATTTGCCTTCCTAATTGCTTACTGCACCTGTATGCTAGCTTTTACCAAGGACAACCAGGTCCCTTTGGACACCAACACTTCCCAATCTCTCACCATTTAAAATATACTCTGCCTTTCTGTTTTTTCTACTAAAATGGATAATTTCACACTTATTCACATTATGTTCCATCTGTCTCGTTTTTGCCCATTAATTTAGCCTGCCCAAGCTCCTCAACGGAGCTTCCTTGCATCATCATCACAACTTACATTCCCATTTAGTTTTGTGTCATCAGCAAATTTGGAAATATTACATTTGGTCCCCCAATCAAATAATTTATATAGATTGTGAACTGCGATGGCCCCAGCACTGAACCTTGCAGGCCCTAACTAGTAACAGCCTGCCAGCTGAGAATGATTCATTTATCCCTACTCCCTGTTTTCTGTCTGTTAACCAGTTCTCAATCCATACCAGAAGATTACATAGAAACATAGAAAATAGGAGCAGGAGTAGGCCATTTGGCCCTTCGAGCCTGCTCCACCATTCAATATGTTCATGGCTGATCCTCTATCTCAACACCATACTCCCACTCTCTCCCCATACCCCTTGATGCCTTTAGAGTCCAGAAATCTATTTCCTTCTTAAATATATTCAGTGACTTGACCTCCACAGCTCTCTGTGGTGGAGAATTCCTTAGGTTCACCACCCTCTGAGTGAATAAGTTTCTCATCTTCTCAGTCCTAAATGGTCTATCCCACATCCTCAGATTGTGACCCCTTGTTCTAGACATCCCAGCCAGAGGAAACATCATCCCTGCATCCAGTCTGTCCATCCCTGCCAGAATGATATACTTTTCAATGAGATCTCCTCTCATTCTTCTAAACTCTAGTGAATACAGGCAGTCAGCCCAATCTCTCCTCATACGATAATCCTGCCATCCTAGGAATCAGTCTGGTGAACTTTCGCTGCACTCCCTCTATGGCAAGTATATCCTTTCTTAGGTAAGGAGACAAAAACTGCACATAATACTCCAGGTGTGGTCTCACCAAGGCCCTGTACAGCTGCAGTAGGCCATCCTTGCTCCTGTACTCAAGTCCTCTCCCAATGAAGGCCAACATACCATTTGCCTTCTTAACTGCTTGCTGCACCTGTATCCTTGCTTTCATTGATTGGTATACATGAAAACCCAGGTATCTTTGTACATCAACATTTCCCAATCTAGATAATACTCTGCCATTCTGTTTTTCATACCAAAGTGCATAACTTCACACTTGTCCATGTTATACTGCATTACCCCCAATCCCATGCGCTCTAATTTTGTTTACTAACCTCCTTTGTGGGACCTTATCAAAAGCCTTCAGAAAATCCAAATGCACCACATCCATTGGTTCTCCTTTATCTATGCTACAAGTAACATAATCAAAAAACTCCAACAGGTTTGTCAAACATGATTTCCCTTTCATAAATCTATGTTGATTCTGCCCAATCATATCATTATTTTCCCAGTGTCCAATTTCACATCCTTTATAATAGATTCTAATATTTTCCCTACTACTGATGTCAAAATAACAGGTCTGTAGTTCTTTGTTTTCCCTCTCCCTCCCTCCTTTAAATAATGGGGTTACATTTGCTACTTTCCAGTCTGCAGGAACCTTTCCAGAATCTATAGAATTTTGGAAGGTGACCACTATCTCTATAGCCACCTCCTTCAACACTCTGGGATGTGGCTCATCAGGTCCAGGGGATTTATCAACCTTCAACCCAATTAATTTTTTTGAGTACTACCTCTTTATTAATACTAATTTTTTTCAGTTCCTTATTCTCACAAATCACTTGGTTCCCTAGTATTTTCTCGGGCATTTTCTGTATCCTTCACCGTGAAAACAGATACAAAGTAATTGTTTCGTTTCTCTGCCATTTTCCCTATTCTCCATTAAAATTCGCCTGTCTCCACCTGTAATGGGCCTAAGTTTATCCTTACGAATCTTTTCCTTTTCACATACCTAAAGAAGCTTTATGTTTCTCGCTAGCTTCCATTCATATTCTTTTTTCCCTTTCATTATCAGTTCCTTGGTCCTCCTTGATCATGATGTCAATCATAGGTTCAGTAGGCAAACGACTGAAGCCTCACTGTAATTGGGCAAAATTTAATGCCCTCTTTCCCCCCACCCACCACCCTGGGAGCAGGCAGGGAGGCCGGAGGAGGGGCTGTGTAATGAGGCAGGAAGACTCACCTTACCAACAACCCCCAAGTAAATCTGAGCAAGAAGGCCTGAGGACGGCCTTCTCACCCAGAGGCCAATTAAGGCCCTTAAGTAGCCATTTAAGGGCTACATTCCACTGCCTGGCTGATGGGGGACCACGATATGCGGGCAAGCTGCCAGTTAAATCCTGGTGGGCAAGCTGCAACCTGGTGGGGTAGGTCTCCCCATTGGACACACTGTGCCTGATCAGAAGGGCACCCTGTACCCAGTGGATGGGCCCACTGGTGCCTCGCCCCTGCCCTTCACACCAACAGACCTCATCAGGGCCTGCCCGATTGGGTTTGGTGAGCCGGCCCACTTACTTGTGTTCCGGGGCTCCAGAGTGGCTCCTATTCCTGGGCTGTACTGCTCCCAGTGGCACAAGACCCAGGCAGCCTGATGGCAGGCAGCAGACTGCCTGATTGCAATTTAATCCTGTCAGGGCACTCAGAAATGGCTGCTGCAGAGTTGCCACTGGCTCTCCAGCTGGTGGACACAGCCATCGCTGCGACCATTAAATTCTTCTTCTTATGGCGGAAGTCTACTGAGCCTTGATTATTTTTAGGTTATAACAGAATGATTTTTAAAATTGTGAAGTTAAGAGCAAAGCTGATGATCCCACGGTTTTATCTATTCTAGTTTCATAGTTTGTAAGTATCCAGTGCAACTTTGAAGGTGAAACTGGGGGAAAAAAGGAATGATTTACAATGTAAAGGGCTGGATTTTACAGCCCACACCCTCGCCCCCCCCACCCAACTGTGTGTGTGCTTTCAGCAAGGTGGGGGACGGGCATGTAAAGTACGATGAGTTGATGGGTGGCTTGCTCACCGCCTACCCACCCACTGGCGACCCTGTCCCCATAAAATGGTAGAGCAGCGGGCGCCGAAATCAGTTGTCCAGCCACCATTTTTTTAAAAACAAGCATTTGAGCTTGTTAACAAGACAATTAGCCGAATACCAATACCATATTACATTTGGCCTGGGCAGAGGGCAGGAAGACACAGGCCATTCTTTTAAACCAACTGGTTAAAACGCGGGAATGGAATGTATGGGTATATTTCCTTGGGGTGGGGGGTGGGGGTACCCTGTGCGTATGGGGGAAACCCCACCCCCCAAACCAAGTTCATACCCTCCAACTTTGTGCATCTCAGTCTGGCCTCCAAAATGCCATACCCGTCCACCCACCCACCCACTCGCCCCACTCCCTAGGGCACCCATTCCCTTCCCACCCTTAAAAGCCGGCAACTTACCTTAGTTCGGGATTCATTGCTCTTCTTCCTGGGGCCTGCTTGCAGTTCCAGCCCACTACTGAGTTCTGGGACTGCCGGGACTGCCGGCCAGTCTCGAGAGTGGGACTTCCTCCCACTGAAACATCCCACTCTCTGCTGGTTTAGATTGCCCTCAGCGCGATCACTTTTTTCAACTTGGTCGTTTTGAAACCAACTCTTGTAATGGGCAGAGACAAGCCATATGTCACAACCCCTCGTCAAATTCAGCCCCAAGCCTTCTGCAATTGCAATAACTAATCATTTTTTTTCATTCATTCATGGAATGTGGATGTCGCCTGAAAGACCAGCATTTATTGCCCATCCTTAATTGCCCTTCAGAAGGCGATGGTGAGCTGTCTTCCTGAACGTCCTTGTGGCGTAGATACACACCGGGCAGAATTTTACACTCATCGGACGGGCGCGGGCCCAAGCTGAACAAGCGTAAAATGGCGCGCGATATTTTGGTCGGTGGCTTCACGTGGGAGTCGGAACCGTGCCCGCCATTAATTAAGAGGCCAGTTAAAGCCCTTGACAACCCAATTTCACTCATCGCACAAGCAAAATGGGCAGGCGGGCAGCCTATAAATTGCAAAACTTCATCCATGGGCAGGATAAAAAGGGTCAGCAGCATTGCCAGTGTGAGTAGTGAGGAGTTTTGGAGACAGTTTTCTGCTGGTTGCTGATTGGTACTTTGCAGCTTGATCCCGGTTCTCGGCTTCATTCTTAGCATTCCCACGTGTCATTTCAGGACACATTGCTGACTCCAAAGCCCCCTAAGGATTTGGACCATGTGGACCCCTCCAAGTATGAGGCAGCCTTCCCTTACCCTGGTAACGGGGATTGTGGTCTCTGCTGGAGGCCCCTCCAGAAGGGAGAGGAGTCCAGGTAACCCAATGCAGTTTTCAGTGGAGCAACCTGTGGGAGGAGAGGTGCAGGCAAAAGGGGCACAAAGCCAGCAGGTAGTTCAAGGTGGAAGGGGCCTCAGGAGAAGCCACCATCCTGCTGCCAGAGCTTACAGGTGGCGATGCAGCTACCTCAATATGTTCAAGATGCAAAACCGAAGGATGCTCCGCTTCTCAAGGGAGGCAGTGACCTCCATATGTCAGATTATTGGGCCTGACATCAGCTCCAACTGTGTGGGTGGACACCCCATGCCAGTGGCTCTGAAGGTCACAGTGGACCTCAACTACTATGCCTCCGGCTTTTTCCAGGGCTCAGTGGGAGATCTGTGTGGAGTCTCCCAATCAGCTGTCCACAGTTGCATCAAGCTGATGACAGAAGCTCTGTTCAGGTGGCTATTGACTTCCTTTCAGTTCTGTATGGATAAGGCCAGCCAGGCTGAGCGAGCCACAGTTTTTTAAAATGGCTTTAAAAGCAGGAGCTATAGGCTCTTGGAAAATAAAGTGGAATGTAATTTTTGATCCCACATGGTTTTAAACCATGAAAATATCGAGAGTAGAATAAAACTTTCGAACCAGTCTCAGGGTTCCTGAAACACATCTGCATTGTGGGCAAGCAAAATTTTCTTTAGAAATTTGAAATAAAATGTTGAACACATTTGTGCGAGAAATGTGTGTCGCCGAGATTGACTCATACAAACCTTATCACTCAATGTCCAGAAGGAGTCTGTAAGTCAAGATAGCAGTGGTTGGTATTTCAGCCGTTGTTATAGAGAATATCTTGCAGTCAGTTTTACATTGCTGAAGGGTCTTCATGCTGCTGTTTATAAATAAGATTTCAGTTGTTCCACTCTTGTTGCTTTGTGAAACTTTGCTTTGAATAGCTATGATTGTTGCTATATAGGATGGATGATACGCAATTAAAATTGAGTGCGTGTATGTACCCTTGGCTGCCCTATTCCACATTCACTTCAATTACTAGAGGGAAATGGATGCTGGTTGTCCATCGATCACACCATGACTATAAACCCACACCATCATTATTTACCAACGATTGAGTGTGGCATTGTTTTATCATTTCAAAGATGCAAAATGGATCAAATCTTTTAAAAGTTTTGCCTAATTTTCTGAAGCGTTTGAGAAAGCATTAATGTGATAACTTGGTTTAAAGAAATTCAAAAATATATCACTTGCACCCTTTGAAGTGTTACAATATTGCAAAGAGCATGTCAAGATAATTAAGAATTAGACACAATTAGAATGAATCTTGAAAACAATCCACATTGACTTTTTAAGGACAGAGATTGATAAGGTCATAGCACTGCTGGAAGGGATCGCAGGTCAGAAATAGGACAATAACACTAGAGGCTAATTCTGTAGCCTAATTTCTGCAGTCTGCTATTAAATATGGGAAAGCTGCACCGGCAGCAAGTCTTGCAATTTCTGTCCCTTCCTATTAATTAAGATACTATGAGACTATTCGTGAAACAACTGTGGGAAAAAGAAAGAGGGTCTTTTGTGGAATCACTAGCTTTTCTAAAGAGCATGGAGTAAAATTGCTTCTCTAGGGGGCAGGGCTTTTTGAAACACCGTTAAGATAAAATATTGCAGCTATTGTGTGAATTCACCATTAAACCTGGGTGCAGCTTTTTTGATGCAATTTCTCATATTTTCTCTGTTGCAAGAGTTGCCTATTTACCAGCTCATTGTTTGCTTTATGTCTTGGGTAAATGAGTTTGTTGACCAACCGAACTCTACCTGCGCGCATTCCTATGTTCTCATCAATTGCTGCTTGCAATCAATAACGGGGAGAGACTGATGTAAGAATAAACAGTGATGGTTTATTGAGACGTAGAGCAGAGCACCAGATCATACATGCTCACTCAGAAACCTCTGGAACTAGACTTACAGTTCCTACTTGTCCACGCTGTACAGTGATTCGTGAGTGCTGTCACATGATCATTACGCTTGCATTCTCTTAAAGGAACAGGGTACCTCACTTTACCACAGTTTGGATATTGTGGATTTAGTTGTGGTGCTTCTAGATTCTTAGCATTGCTTAATATTTTCATTATATTTGGAATACATTTACATTAACTTCTACGTTTTTAAAGGTGTCACCCTCATTTGTAGTTAGTCCAAAGTATTATTTGGGCTCCTGTTCATAAGCCATGTTCTAAATAGCATTGGAGCTGGCCAAGTCTCATTGACTCCCTTAATCCATTGGAGGCACATATCTTTGTAGTGCACAGGTTGTACAGAATGAATATTACAAAATAATAATATGGAAAATAAATTTCTTGGGTGAAGATTGTACTGGAATAAAAATTATTACACAAATGGAGTATGTATTTAAATTAGCAATGCTTATTTTTGTCTAATAACTTTTCTTTTGCTTTTTGAAAGCACGTGGTAAATAAACACTTTACTTAAAATGAATAAAACCAGGCATTTAACAACAATTTAATTACGGTGCTGCAAACTGCTTAATGATATGTTAACATGACAGCTAAATAACATTCAGACACTGAGGTCCAAATATAAACAGTAATAGGTAGTTGTGAGCTTGTTACAAAATTGTTAGTGAGTCCAGGGTTTAATAAATACAGGTCCAGCAATAGTTTATGCCATCTAGGCCCTAGATGGCAGGCTGCCTTCAACTCTGTCATTGGCATATGTTTGGCGGTACAGATAATAGAAAAATTTCCCTTTAAAACACTCACGATAAATGTTCCCATATACTTTCTTTTTAAATAACTCTCATCACTGATGTCACATATTTTCACCAACAGATGTTTCATCTCATTGAGCACAGTCATATGGTTTCTCACTTCTCACATACAAATTCTAATTCTGGCTCCTAACTTGGCAAATATAGAACTGAACACTTACTAATTCTATAGTCATATAAATGTTGACACGTCTTCACAAATAGAGAATTCAGTAGTGACTAAAATCATAGTTCAGACCAATACTAATTTACAAAATGTTGGTAGAGTAGGGGGATGGGGGTATTGGTGGGAGGAGGAGAGACAGGCACTTCATCAAGTTAGCCGTGCAGGCCAAATATGATATATAACATCTTTCTGCAAAACTAATTTACTTCATCAAATTTCTAAATTAATGTTAATTAATTTGTTGCTTTACTGTTTTGTAATTATGGATTATTTATTTGCATTTACGTAAGAATATTAATAAATGAACAGTGTGAGAATAAGCCAGTCTATTCACAAACTTGATGTCATATTTGACTCATATATGCTTCCAACCTCATTCATGTCATCGTAAGACTGCCTATTTTCACCTCCATAATAGCACCTGACATTGCTTCTGTCTCACTCATCTGCTGCTGGAACCCTCCAAAATGCCTCTGTTACATCTAGACTTGAATATTCCAATGCAGTCTGGCTGGTCTCTTTCTGAATATTGAAGTCATCCAAAACTCTGCTGCCCATTCCTTAACTTGCACCAAGTCCCATTCCCCTATCACCCTACGCGTGCTAATTTACATTAGCCAAGTAACGTCTTGATATTAAAATGCTCATTCTTGCTTTCAAGCCCCCCATGGCCTTGCCCCTCCCTATCTCTGTAATCTCCTCCAGCCCCACAACCCTCTGAAATATCTGAACTCCTCTAATTCTGGCCTCTGATGCAGCTCCCATTTTAATTGCTCCAACATTGGTGGTCAAGTGTTCAGTTACCTGGCCCCAAGCTCTAGAATTCCCTTTCTACACCTCTCTACCTCTGTATCTCACTTTCCTCCTTTAAGGCACTCCTTAAAAGCTACTTATTGACAAAGCTTGTGTTCATCTGATGTAATGTCTCCTTATGTGATTCGGTGTCATACTTGGTTTAATGTTCTCGTGAAGCACTTTGGAATGTTTTATGCTAAAGGTGCCATGCTAATATAGGTTGTTACTATTTATGCTCTTCAAAGTGAGGGTCCTTATTGCTAATAGAAAACGTGTTTTTGTACTTTTTGCATTAAGTGGCAGAAGCAAATAATCCAAAGTCAGAACCAGAGTTCCCACTGCTCTACTCCACTGATGGGCGGCATTTCGTGGAGGGGTCTTGGCCACCGGCTGGAGAGGTGGCGAACCACCTACGTCGCTTGTTTTTGGGAAGGCCCACCACATCTTGTGCTACTCAGGCACTTAACAAAGCAACAGTGGGCCTTCCCCCTGGATCAAGGACCCAAGGGGTAGGGGGTAGAATCCACCCACCAAAAGCTGGCAGCAAATTAAAGGCCACAATTCTTCTGTACTCATCAGTGCAACCAATGCGGTGGTGGCTGTGTGCTGGGACTACACAACCTCGAGGCCTCGGATCGAGGCGCAGGTGAGTGATGGCAGGAAAGGTGTCGCAGGAAGGGTATCATGGGGAGAGAGGAGGGCAGTTCTCAGCAAGGGCAGGGCGGTGGATCTCAGTAGTTCCCCTCCTTCCCAATGCCAGGTTCCTCAATCAGGCACTGAGTACCTTTGAATTAGGGACCTCCCTAGGAGCCTATAAGAAAATCTGCTGGAGTTTGCTTGTCATGCTCCCTGCATAGCAAGTCCTCTGCCCGACACTGAGTTAATAGCAATGGCAGTGGGATGAGACCCTTAAGTGGACGCTAATGGCCCACTTAACAGTTTTAATTGGTGGCAAGGCAGGAAGGCCATGCAAGGGCCTTCCCGCACCAGACTTGATAGTGATGGAGGTTTTTTATTCTTTCACGGGACATGGGTGTACTAGCTAGACCAGCATTTTTATTGCCCATCCCTAATTGCCCTTGAGAGGGTAGTGGTGAGCTGTCTTCTTGAGCCGCTGCAGTCTATGTGGTGTAGGCACACCCACAGTGCTGTTAGGGAGGGAGTTCCAGGATTTTGACCCAGTGATAGTGAAGAAGCGGTGATATAGTTCCAAGTCAGGATGTTGAGTGGCTTGAAGGGGAACTTGCAGGTAGTGTTCCCATGCATCTGCTGCCTTTGTCCTTCTAGGTGGTAGATATCACAGGTTTGGAAGGTGCTGTCGAAGGAGTTTGGTGAGTTGTTGTAGTGCATCTTGTAGGTGGTGCACACTGCTGCCATTGAGCATCGGTGTAGAGGGAGTGGATGTTGGAGGTGGTGGATGTGGTGCCAATCAAGTGGGCTGTTTTATCCTGATGGTGTTGAGCTTCTTCAGTGTAGTTGGATCTGCACTCATCCAGGCAAGTGGAGAGTATTCCACCACATGTAATGGACTTGTGCCTTGTAGATGGTGGACAGTCTGTGGGGAGTCAGAAGATGGGGTTACTCACCACAGAATTCCCAGCATCTGGTCTGCTCTTATAGTCACAGTATTTATATTGCTGGTCCAGTTCAGTTTTTGGTCAATGGCAAACCCCAGGCTGTTGATAGTCAGGGCTTCAGCAATGGTAATGCCATTAAATGTCAAGGGGAGATGGTTGGATTCTCTTTTGTTGGAGATGGTCATTGCCTGGCACTTGTGAGGCATGAATGTTACTTGCCACTTGTCAGCCCAAGCCTGAATGTTGTCCAGGTCTAACTGCATATGGCCACAGACTACCTCAGTATCTGAGGAGTCATGAATGGTGCCAAACAATTGTGCAATCATCAGCAAATATCTCCATTTCTGAGCTTATGATGGAAGGACGGTCACTGATGAAGCAACTGAAGATGGTTGTGCCTAGGACACTACCCTGAGGAACTCCTGCAGTGATGTCCAGGGACTGAGATTGATCTCTGATTTTCCATTTTTCTTTGTGCTAGGTATGACTCCTAGCAATGCAGAGTTTTCCCACTTATTCCCATTGACTCCAGTTTTGCTAGAGCTCCTAGATGCCACACTCAGTCAAATTCTGCCTTGATGTCAAGGGCAGTCCCTCTCACCTCATGTCTTGAGTTCAGCTCTTCTGTCCATGTTTAGACCAAGGCTGTAATGATGTCAGTGGCCCTGGCGAACCCAAACTGAGCGCCAGTGAGCAGACTGATTCTGTGACAGTACTGTCAACAGCACCTTCCATAACTTTGCTGATGATCGAGAGTAGATTAATGGGATGGTAATTGGATTTGTCCTGTTTTCTGTGGACAGGATATACCTGGGCAGTTTTCCACATTGCCTGGTAGATGCCAGTGTTGTAGCTGGACTAGAAAAGCTTAGCTAACAGCACAGCTGGATCTGCAGAACAAGTCTTCAGTACTATTGCCCTGGAGTCTCCAGGAATTAAAGATTAATGGCTGCGAGCACCCTGGGGGAGAAAAACCATAGAGGCATTAAAAAAAGTGTGCATTTTTCATTTTTGTTTATTAGTTCTAAAAGTATTCAAAAACAAAAAGTAAAGTGTTGTTTTAACTGAGTGGAGTAATTGGAAATCAGATGTCAGGTGATGATAACTCCAGGAATATGATAAGCCAGAGTTGGTGATCTCATTGGATCTTCACCTCAATTCATCAGTGTGAAATTTTGGACTTTGAATTCAAGCCATCTTTTTGGCCTATTGAGTCAGTCTGACAACTGAATTATAGTTTGTGCCAAAAAATGAGTAGTGTATGTTGAATTCTCCACCCACAAGCAGTTGAATTGAAACTTCCCAAACTTATTTCACTTAAAAACTTTGCAACTAGCTGAAAGAGGAGACTTTCATTCTATTGTTGTGGGCTTAATTCAAACCAGGATCATAGGGTTGGAAGGACATTTGTGCAGCAGATATGAACTAAACTGGCCACAGAAGTTAAATCATTTCATATCTAAATACTCTCTTAACAATGTGTTTAAGTGTTAATTAATGCCAATCAAACTTTCTGGCACTGAAAATATGATGTTTACAAGTGTGGAGTCTCAGCCCTTCAAATATTAATTGTTGGATATTTTAAAAGATTGAACTATTTTAAATTCTCCTTTCTGTCTCATTTTTCATTTCACTCCCTTAATCTAGTCTTTTTTTCCCTGTCTTAATTTTCCTTTCTCTACCTGATTTCACATTGAATTCACCCACTCTAATTTACTCTTTCTCAGCCCTTGGGCTGCTTAAGTCACAGTCCATAAATCTGATTGGTTAAGGAGATACACAGTTGCTCGCCTTGTTGAATCAGGTCCAAGATGTGCAGTTTTCTTCTCTGTGCCATTGTTAGCTTGCACATTCAGCAACTTGCCACACTCCAAAAATGTGCAAAGGTAATTCTAACGAATGGCAGATGGTGTTAGACGCCCTGCACAGAAATTTATTATCCAGTTAAAATAGCGGACAGTGGAACCCCATACAAATATGTTGTTCACCCATTAACATCCACTGGTCTTCAAAATTATGTTGATCCTCTTGTAAATGTCTGGAGTTATATTTAGCCAGTTTTGTTCTGCAAACACATGTTAAATTGTGTTGTCACATAGCCATATGTTAGTAATGATTATTTTAGCTAATTTAGTTTGCTCACATAATAACACTTTAGTTGCAGTGGAATAAATAAAGTAAAAGCAAAGGTAGACCAAATTTCCTTGCTAATTTGCTGTCCTTTTCAAAGATTGAAAGATCCCATGCACTTGGATTCAGTTGCTAATATGATCTTGAAGCTGGGTCTCACTGCCAAATAGATTAGAGGTTTGTTGTCTTATAATGGGCCTGAACCACAAGTCGGCCTCCTCACCCATCCCTTCTTTCCTACAGCACCCTTTCCTCCTTTCAGAACGAATTATCCCTTCACTATCTTCGCTTTTGCATTAGGAAATTTAAAAGGCAAATTTTAAACTGTTGTTGAAGTTAATGGAACAGACATTCACCTTGAGTAGTGTGGGATTGGCAGCCAGTTCTACTCACCACCTCATATTCAGTTCTATTGACTTCAACAGAACTAAATGTCAAGCGGAGCATATAACAGGCAGCCAATTTGATGCTGTCTGTTTACCAAGGCTACTTTCTACCCCAAAGTGCATATACAGACAATTGTTTTCCCTTACATTTTTTTAATGCCTGCCAATTAAAGAGATTCCAACTTACAAATTTCATTAAGACACTCTTGTTCCTCGAGATGAACTATCAACTCAAGTGAAGCTCGGGATGACTGAATAAATCAGCAGGGAATAGGCAGCTACTTGATTAATTCCAATGTTCCCATTTCTGATAATCGGAGGCCAATATTTCAGTTAAGTTGAAGATAATGGAATGGGCAGCAAGTGGGCTATGTCAAAAAATCAGACATGAGAAGAGTGATTCAGTCAAAAAGTCACTGATAGGAAAGAAATCACAGAAGATAGAAGGGGAGAGAATTGGAAAGACATCAGAGAAGGAGAAGGGGAGCAGAAGTGAAGGGATGTTAGAAAGAATGAGATGCAGCAAAAAGATTTGTGGAAAGACACATCAACCAAGGGCTTTACAAAGACAGAAGAAGGAAAAGATAACCAGATAAAGCAACGAGACAGAAGCAAATTCATCAAACATACAGACTTACTTTCAGCAATGTAATGCAGCCGACCAGAGATTAAGGTACGAGAGCATGGGAGAGACAGATGAATGCCAGATATCTCAGCAAGGGCTAGGGAGACAAATAAACAACACAGCAATTGTGACAAATGCACAGGAATCAATGGAAAAATACGAAATAGATCAAAGAAGGGAAAGGCTCTGAACACCTGTCAATGGAGAAAGAGATGGATTGGAGTCACAGGGAATGATCGTTGGAGAGAAAAAGAGAAAGGAGTGAAATTAACAACCATACCAAACATGCAAAATGAGAGATATGAGTATGGGTCAAACAAACACTTGGAAATATATTGCCGTCCCTTCACTGTCACTGGGTCAAAATCCTGGAATTCCCTCCCTAACAGCACTGTGGGCGTACTTACACCGCATGGGCTGCAGCTCACCACTACCTTCTCAAAGGCAATTAGGGATGGGCAATAAATGATTGGATGAATGGCCTCCTTCTGTGCCATATGATTCAATGATGCAGTGAGCAATACCATTGGATACCTGTTAATATGTTGAAATTATTGCTTGACAATTTAATTTCTTATGAATGTTTTCTGCCCTGCTAAAATTACAATTGCACTATTCAATTTGTGTGCAGATTTGTTATTGGATGGAGAATTAAAGTTGCTCTATTGTGGATAAGGTTGACCCTGGGTGGAAGGAGGGATTGAACAATATATCAGGGTCATGTAAGTATTCATAAAGGAGAGTGGTCACCACACAAGAGGATAATTAAAATCAAATATGATAGATCAACAGCATGGATTTTGCTGGAAAATTCCCATTACCTTTCATGGAAACTGCCTGCATGAATTCTTTTTTAAATTACATTTCATTATTTTGCATTGAGTTTCCATCACATTGTAAAGAATTCCAACCATATACTACAGCACACTAAATCTATGACAAATGACAATTGCTCTACTGCACTTGAAGCCTGCCAAAAGGCAATCACTGCATTTCATAAATTGGATTTCACACAAATGTTTATTGATAACCTATCTGTCATCATTAGCTACACATTGCAGTTATTAATATTCGGTTAAACCATTTAATTTAAATGAGAACTATGCAGTTGTTAAAATGTACCCGATACTATTAATCAGATACCATTATAAAGCTCTTTAAATTGGTGTTTGAGAAGAAGAACAATCTTATTCACATTTAATTTTTAAAGTTGTTATTCAGATTCCGTTCAGGAAGGAGAGAAAAACGTTGTCTAATACGTCTATTTATTTTCTTAACATTATTATGATTGAACACGTATTGTTTCTGTGTTAATGTGTTGTGTTTCACAACCATAACAATTTTACCAAATTCAATACGTAAATATACTACACCATCTATGATTAATATATTTGCATTTATTTAATAAATTCACAATGTTTGCCAAAGCCACTCAAGATATCCACACCTATTCCTTAAAGCCAAAAATCGTCTTTAAACCTCAAAGCCTATTTATTGTATCCAAAAAGTGCACGTTGTTTGATGGATACATTTAAAACACACAACTTAGATAGCCCCTTTAACAAATGAAACATCCCAAGGCACTTCACAGGAGCATTATAAAACAAAGCATGACACCACGTCACATAAGGAGATTTTAGATTAGATAACCAAAAGTTTAATTGGTCGAAGGGGTAGGTTTTAAGGAATGTCTTAAAGGACAAAAGTGAGGCAGAGGTGAAAAGGTGTAGGAAGGGAATGCCACGGCCTGGGGCCTGGGCAACTGAAGGCACAGCCACCAATGGTGGAGCAATCATAATTGGAAACTTAAGAGGCCAGAATTAGAGGATCACTTGTGTCTTGGAGGGTTGAGGAGCTGGAGGATATTACAGAGATAGGGAAGAGTAAGACCATGACAGGATTTGAAAGCAAAGTTGAGAGTTTTAAAATCACGGCATTGCTTGACCAGGAGCCAATGTAAATCAGCAAACATAGGGGTCATAGGGGAATGGGACTTGCTGTGAGTTAAGACACCAGCAGCTGAATTTTGGATTACCTTAAGTTACGCACATAAACATCTCAGAATAATGCTTGGAGTTTGCTTTATAGTGAGAGCCAGACACAAGTGAACTTTGAATACAGACAGGACTAATTCATATATTTCCTACAAACAAATTTGAATTGACTTTTACAAGATATAAAACACAGATAAGCTGCATGACATGGTCAATAAATTATCGCATGACGGTATTTTTGTTCTGTAATTACATTTTTCAAAAGTTTCATTTTATTCATTCATGGTATGTGGATGTCGCTGGCAATTACCCATCTCTAACTGCCCTTGAGAAGGTGGTGGTGAGCTGCCTTCTTGAACCATGTGGTGTAGGTACACCCACAGTGCTGTTAGAGAGGGAGTTAGAGAATGTTGACCCAGCAACAGTGAAGGAATGGCGATATATTTCCAAGTCAGGATGGTGATTGGCTTGGAGGGGAACTTACAGGTGGTGGTGTTACGATGCGTCTGCTGTCCTTGTCCTTCTAGATGGTAGCGGTCTTGGGTTTGGAAGATGCTGGCTAAGAAGCCTTGGTGAGTTCCTGCATTGCATCTTGTAAATGCTGCAAACTGCTGCCACTGTGCATCGGTGATGGAAGGAGTAAATGTTTGTGGGTGGGGTGCCAATCAAGTGGGCTGCTTTGACTTGGATGCTGTCAAGCTTCTTGAGTGTTGTTGGAGCTAACTCATCCAGGCAAGTTGAGAGTATTCCATCACACTCCTGATTTGTGCCATGTAGATGGTGGACAGGCTTTGGTGAGTCAGAAGGTGAGTTAATCACTGTAGGATTCCTAGCCTCTGATCTGCTCTTGTAGGCACAGTATTTATACAGCTAGTCCACTTCAGTTTCTGGTCAATGGTAACCTCCCAGGATGTTGATAGAGGCGGATTGAGTGATGGTAGTGCTATTGAATGTCAAGGGTTAATGGTTAGATTTCTCTTGTTGGAGATGGTCATTGCCTGGCACTTGTGTGGCATGAATGTTACTTGCCACTTAACAGCCCAAGCCTGGATATTGTCCAGGTGTTGCTGTATTTGGACATGGACAGCTTCAATATCTGAGGAGTCACGAATGGTGCTGAACATTGTGCAATCATCAGCAAACATTCCCATTTCTGACCTTACGAACTGGCTGAAGATGGTTGGGCCAAGAACACCACCCTGAGGAACTCGTACAATGATGTCCTGGAACTGAGATGATTGACCTCCAACAACCACAACCTTTGTGCTAGGTATGATTCTAACCAGCAGAGGGTTTTCCCACTGATTCCCATTGACTCCAGTTTTGCTAGGGTTTCTTGATGCCACACTCCGTCAAATGCTGCCTTGATGTCAAGGGCAGTCACTCTCACCCTACCACTTGTGTTCATCTCTTTTGTCCGTGTCTGAACATTTCAATTAATTGATAAAAAGAAAGCAAATGCAGAAAATGCATGGCACATTTATCAGCACTTGACTTCAATGGAAATGAAACTCGAGAGAGAGGTGTATAGCAGGCTGCTGAATCAATATCGCCTGGTTTACAATATCACCCAAAGTCAAAATTACTCCTATAGATTATTTTGTGTGTAGACTCTTTGACAAAACTGCAGTATTGGAGAACTGCAACTCTGACACTGGGTCCACAGCCAAAGCGTTAATCTGTCTTGTCTCTTTACAAATGTCGATAAACTAGCTGTGTATTTCCAGCATTTTTGGAATTCTTAATTTATTTGTTAGTTGATAGCATTAGGTTTAGATTATTTTCAAGAATAAGTAGTTCTACTGATATTTACATAATTTTAATATTCACAATTATCTGTTTAAAAGCTCACCCAGGTAAAATGATCTGAGACAAAGGGACGCTCAGATGTGAAGAATATTGTTCCAGAAAGTTATTGATGTAGACTCCAATTAGGTATTTAAAAGGAAAACGGATGTTTTGCATGGGAAGTGTTTTACAAGATATGCAGCAAAGAGAACTGGGATAAATGGTAAACCAAGGTCAGCAAGATTTTACAGCAGGTTCAATCAGCCAAATGGCTTACTTCTCTTTCAATGTTTCTCTACCCACGTACTTCAAAATTTTGCCTGCCCTTCATAGAACAAACCCAGCTCCAAACAGAACTTTTATCTCCCACCAAACTCACAATTCTACATGATTTTCTCAAGACATGTTTAATACAGAGCTGTAAAAGTCCTAATTAGCAGGTTCCCCCCTGTTAATTTCCTTAAATGAATTTAAGCTTAGGATCAGATAGCTGTAATATTGGATAAAACATTTATCGTTTACCAGTCTTACTTACCTATTTCCACACATTCACTCTTTCTTTAAACTAAATGTCCAGAGGAAAATTTGATCCAAGATTTCTTCCCAGGCATCAGGCAACATCTTTAGATCTTGAACTCCCTCCTCCATCCCCACCCCCTTTCCTTTTCTTCCCCCTTCCTTTTGTTTTTTCCAATAATTTACATAGATTTTTCTTTTCCCATCTATTTCCATTATTTTTAAATCTATACCTTTTATGCCCTGTTAGTCTTTCCACCCCACCCCCACTAGAGCTGTACCTTGAGTGTCCTGCCATCCATTCTTAATTAGCACATTCGTTTAGATAATATCACCACCTTCAACACCTCTTTGTTCTTTTGTCTGTGACATCTTTTGATTATCTGCTCCTATCACTGCTTGCTTGTCCCTACAACCACACCCCCCCCCCCCACTAACCCCCCCCCTTCTCTCCCCCCCACCTCCCCCACCTTAAACCAGCTTATATTTCACCCCTCTCCTAATATGACTCAGTTCTGTTGAAGGGTCATGAGGACTCAAAACGTCAACTTTTTTCTTCTCCGCCAATGCTGCCAGACCTGCTGAGTTTTTCCAGGTAATTCTGTTTTTGATCAGGTACGGTAAGTTGGGTAAATAAGCTGCTGCTAAACGGTGCTTATGTTATATGACAGCTCCAAGAAATACCCAGGAACTGTCAACAGAGGTGCCTGGTTCACAATTGAATTTGAGACCCCTTTTATATGTAGGATGTTAAGTTTACAGAGCTGTATCCTTTTTGCAAACATCATGTCCCGATGAAATGTTTTTTGTGAGCTTACTCAGATCTGTAGCCGTTATTGTAACTTTTCAATCCCCAGTCATGTAATGTTAGCTACTTCTGCACATATGAGTTGAAATCTGGATACTAACAGTAGCACATCAGAGAAATGTAGGGCAAAATAAAAGGACATTGTCTCGTACCTTGCTGAGATCTAACCAATGGAAAGTTCTGAGACAGAATGGAAGTTCACACAGGAGCTGCAGAAAGCCAAGATCAGTGGATTCAAGTAGAGGTTGGGCTGGGATTTCATTGCAGAGAATGAAGTGGAAGCTATGTAGTAAAGGACAGAAAATTTATAGAAAAGTTGCAGGAGATAGCAATGTTAATCGTGAAAGAATATACTTAGCTAACCAGCAGACAGAATGATAAGGCAGTAAGTGAAAGATAATAAAGTGGAACGATTACTTATAACAGAGAAATCAAGTGAAGAACAAGGACACATGCACCTTTAAATATGTTAAAATGAAATGAAGGAAAATAATTTACAAGATGCTAGGGAAGAACTGGTAAAATCATGGAACCAAGAAAACATCAAAATAAAAGCAAAAATCCAGAATGTATAATGATACCTAAGGCGCTCATTTGAACCATAGAACCATAGAAAAGTTACGGAGCAAAAAGAGGCCATTCAGCCCATCGTGTCTGCTCCTGACAAAGAGAAAAAAAGCTAGCCGCTCATTTTAATCCCACTTTCCCGCACCTGGTCTGTAGCTTTGCAGGTTACAGCACTTCAGATGCAGATCCAGATACCTTTTAAATGAGTGGAGTGTTTCAGTCTCAACCACCCTCTGGATGAAAAAGATTTTCCTCAAGTCTCCTCTAATCTGTCTACCAATCATCTTAAATCTATGCTCCCTGGTAGCTGACCCCTCAGCTAGGGGAAACAAGTCTTTTCTGTCTACCCTATCTAGGCCCCTCATAATTTTGTACACCTCAATTAGGTCACCCCTCAGCCTACTCGGTTCTGAGGGAACCAACCCTAGCTTATCCAATCTCCCCTCATAGCTGCAATTTTCAAGCCCTGGCACCATCCTTGCAAATCTCCTCTGCATTCTCTCCAGAGCAATTGTGTCCTTCCTGTAATGTGGTGACCAGAACTGTACACAAAATTCCAGCTGTGGTCGAACCAGCTTTTTATACAGTGCCATCATTACATCCCTGCTTTTGTATTCAATACCTCATCCAATAAAGGAAAGCATTCCTTTTGTTTTCTTGACCACCTTTACACCTGTCCTGCCACTTTGAAGGACCTGAGGACATGCACTCCAGGGTCCCTCACTTCCTCAACCCCTCTCAACTTCCCGTTTATTGAGTATTCCTTGCTTTGTTTGCCCTCCCTAAATGCATTACCTCACACTTTTCCAGATTGAATTCCATTTGCCATTTCTCTGCCCACTCAACCAAAGCATTGATATCATTCTGGAGTCAACAGCTATCCTCTTCACTATCAACTACAAGGCCAATTTTTGTGTCATCTGCAAATTTCCCAATCATGCCTCCCAAATTTAAGTCTAAGTCATTAATATATACAACAAACAGCAAGAACCCCAACGCTGAACCCTGTAGAACACCACTGGAAACAATGTTCCATTCGCAAAAACATCCATTGGCCATTACCCTTTGTTTCCTGTTGAACTTGATGATGTGTTACAAGAACTGTCAACAGTTCATGAATTAAGAACATCTCCTTGTGCAAAAGACCTTCCAAGAGAACAAATGTACAGAAATAGCTTAAAGGACAAACATAAGAGGGTGGAATAAATGTCTTAAGTATGTGAAGCTGTGAAAGTTGATCTAAGACAAGTAAAATAGTATTGTTTGAAGTATTAAAATGTTTAGTTGCAAAGACTTTATACTTTTTGGAAAAAAATGTACAATTATTATCGACATAGTTGGTGCTGATCTGGAATTCTCTGGAAATGTTTGCGCAACGTGTGTTGACTTCTCAGAACAACCATTGTCAATTAGCATACTAAAAGAATACAAATACACAATGGTCAAGTGTCACGATGTAAAAGGCATTTCCTCAAAGTGGTCTATGAATTAAGAATTTGTGTGTGTTTGTATGTAGCCCCTTTTAATTTATGTGTGGTTCAACTTAAAACTAACTTAGCAGACAAGCTTAAACAAGACAAAAGTTGGATTATTACAAAACTATTGCCAAAAGTTACTTAAGTAAAAGTGATTAAGTTATGAACTAAAATACAGAAACAAAGGTTAAAATGTAGATAAAGGAAAAATGATACTTAAAGATGAGATTTCAAATCAGCCTCTGTGAGATATCATTGCTGGCCCATTGCTCGAGGTTCTTCTTTCTGAAGTGAAGGGGCTGAAACTTGAAGTTCGGTTTAGCAGCTGCCTTTTTCAGGTGGACTCAACAGGTCAAGCAGGTCTTTTGACAGAGCAAAAGTTTCTTGTTCCTCACTAGTTCTGCAGTTATGAGACCTGAAGATTACCTGGGCTCTTTTGGCAGAACAGCAGTTAATCTCTTAATATCTTCCTCTTTGACTCCCGGTGGCAAAGGGAAAATCATTCTGATGATGTCTTTCTTTTTCGAAAAATTTACTTTATTCATAAAATATCTGGAAGAACATTACAAAATGTTTCTAAATCGCCATCACAAAAAGTACAATCAGATTCAACTTTTACACATGGATCACGAGGTGCTTCAATACAATCAATGAACATTACAGTCATTTCAAAATGGTCATTACAGACAGTCAGACAGTGCAATCATATTGGAGTTATCAACATATATCATGCTGCACTCTGAGGTGCTTCAGTACAATTATAATACAATTAGTATTCAATGCAAACATTTATTGTGAGCTGTACAGCACGAGGGGTCTATACCTTTCCCAGCCCCTCGGTGCCCTATGGCAGAAAGGTCTTAGACAGTGACCTTTCCCCATTGCGCCTTTGCGGCAGCTGCCCCAAGCTTTAGTGCGACCCTCAGCATGTAGTCCTGGACCTTGGAATGTACTAGTCTGCAACACTCAGTCAGGGACAACTCTTTGCACTGGAAGACCAACAAGTTTCAACAAGAGGTTGATGATCCTCCAGCTGCAGTTGATGTTTGTCTCGGTGCGTGTCCCTGGGAACAGCCCATAGAAGACAGAGTCCTGTGTCACAGAGCTGCTCAGGATGAACCTCGACAAAAACCACTGCATCTCTCTCCAGACCTTCTTTGCAAAGGCACATTCCACAAGGAGGTGAACAACAGTCTCTTCCCCACCACAGCCACCTCGATACTGCGAATGCTGGAAATCTAGAACAAAAACAAAAATACCTGGAAAAACTCAGCAGGTCTGACAGCATCTGCGGAGAGGGATACAGTTGATGTTTCGAGTCCGTATGACCCTTCATCAGAACTAAGACATATAGAAATGAGATGAAATATAAGCTGGTAGAAGGGAGTGGGACAGGAGAGCTCGATAGGGGGCCAGTGATAGGTGGCAACGTGCAGAGGGGGTGAGACTCCTGGCGTGTTGGAAGGATCTGACGGGGAAGGCCTTTCTCACCAACAGCCAAGCTAGTATTGAGTTCAACAACTTCTGATCATGAACTCTCTCCTCCATCCCCACCCCCTTTCCGATTCCCCCCTTTTCCAATAATTTATAATTTTTTACAACTATATTTTTTTCTTTTCCCTCCTATTTTTAAATTTATTTTGATTTATTGTTTCATCTCCACCTTTTAGCCCATTTCGATCCCTTCCCCCCACCCCACCCGCACTTGGGCCATCTGCCACTAGCTTTCTTCCCTTATTGTCCCCATTAGCACATCCTTTAGATAATATCACCACCATCAACACTCCTTTGTCCTTTTGTCTATGATATCTTTGGCAGTCTCTTCTTGGCCTCCACCTATCACTGACCCCCTATTGAGCTCTCCTGTCCCACCCCCTTCTACCAGCTTATATTTCATCTCATTTCTATATGTCTTAGTTCTGATGAAGGGTCATACGGACTCGAAACATCAACTGTATCCCTCTCCGCAGATGCTGTCAGACCTGCTGAGTTTTTCCAGGTATTTTTGTTTTTGTTCTAGATTTCCAACATCCGCAGTATTTTGCTTTTATCTTACATTTGGTGCTTGTTGGAAAGCTCTGGCGATGAGGCATTCTGCCAAATGAGTTTGACAGTCTGCTCGATGATGTCTCTCAGAGTTCTTCCTGGGAGTTCTGCACCCTGCGTCCCAGGATGGCTTTGTTACAGCCTCCTTTATACAGTTAAAAAACACAAAAATGTTAATTTTCAAGGAGTAATTGTTTCACCAGGCAAAGAGGTTAATTAGGTTGTGGTTCTTTGATGCCCCTTCCTGTCTCCAGTTCCCTCAGAAGTAAAAGGATTTTTCACACCCTTTAGAAGATTCCTGGAGTCCTGGAGAAGTCTTTTCATGTTAATGGCTCTTCATAACCAACTCTAAAGTCTGACAAGGTTTGAATAAACACAGAAAGTTGCTGAAACAGAAATACCTGGAAAAACTCAGCAGGTCTGGCAGCATCGGCGGAGAAGAGCACAGTTGACGTTTCGAGTCCTCATGACCCTTCAACAGAACTTCAGCAGTTCTGTCGAAGGGTCATGAGGACTTGAAACGTCAACTGTGCTCTTCTCCGCCGATGCTGCCAGACCTGCTGAGTTTTTCCAGGTATTTCTGTTTCTGTTTTTGTTTTGGATTTCCAGCATCTGCAGTTCTTTGCTTTTATAACAGAAAGTTGCTGTGTTGTTTGTCTATACTTCTATTTTGAAAAGGGCTTTTAACCTCAATATAAAGGTTTGAAAACAGAAATACACCTTTAAAACAGTTGTCCTTAAAATCTGTAATATCATAATTTCACATTCATGACACAAGCCTCAACTATAATAGGTAATTGTAAGAATTTATTTTCCTATCATAGTAGTGGATGTATTAAACCAATCCATTGTTAACTTCAAAGTAATTCATTGTATGTGAAGTACTTATATGATGTTTCTTAGAGGCTTGATGAGGTGATTCAAATTCAAATCTTTCTTTCTTAAAAGCTATTCATCCTTAATGCCAATTAACTCCTTTTAAGAAGAAGCTACATATTATTCTGGTCAAGAGTAGAATTTTTCAAGGTAAACAAGGTGATTGGAGATCAGATTATGCAAGGAACATAGTGTACTACTGACACTAGGGAAAAGCAGACATGCTTATAAAATCCATAGGCAAAATATATTCCAGAAAGTATTTCTTTCTGGAGAGTTTCAAGGGCCTCCAGAATAAATTGTCAAGATCAGGGAATCATTACAAAGAATTTGGAAAGTTTCTTTGAGAGAATATTTCCAGCAAAGGGGATAATTTGCTGGTTTGGTTGTGTTTTGATATCGATGGGGTGCAGTACTCACTTGTAATTTATGTGATTGGCTTTAGAAACTGAAGAGGAAACTGTCAGTGGATTGGCTACAGGTTTTGTCTATTTATGTATCCGTTTCCCAAGAGCTAGCGTGGTTAGATGATGCGTGAACAGTATATATGGTTGCATCATTGACTGGTTAAGATGGGTTTGATCGGATGTGCTCTTCTCAATCTCTTTTGGGTGTTTTTTTTATATAAAACTATCAGTAGAATGCATCAAGGCATGGCTCAACAAAGAAAGTTGAAAACAAAAATAAAAATACCTGGAAAAACTCAGCAGGTCTGGCAGCATCTGCGGAGAGGAACACAGTTAACGTTTCGAGTCCGTATGACTCTTCAACAGTGTTCCTCTCCGCAGATGCTGCCAGACCTACTGAGTTTTTCCAGGTATTTTTATTTTTGTTTTGGATTTCCAGCATCCGCAGTTTTTTGCTTTTATCTTAAAGAAAGTTGAAACATTGTATTGGAATGTTGGACCATTCACTTCATTGTCTTCAAGAATCATGAAGGAATTTCAATATTATTTCCTTGCAAGTTTTATCTGTAGTTATTCAATAATTCAGGTCAAGTCAGGTCAATACAAACTGTGTGCGATGCATCAAAAAGAGCAGGATTAATAGCTCAATGACCTTTACTTGTTCTGTCCATTCTTATGTGTCACTTTTGTGGGTTCATTTTCTTCCCTGTTTTATGGTTGTCGCTCCTACAAATATTGCTGACTATCAATTGCTGCTCTATTGTTAGTTGCAGGAATGAATTATGATGAACATCTATATGGATTCAGAAGTGGGCACTGGCAAACGGCCAGTGATGTCCCCCATCTATGACAAATATGAAACTCTCTAAGTTACTGTTCCAGATAATGTGTTGTATAGAGCAGATAGAAGCTGCTCCAATTTTGTGCAGCCATATCACACGGGACTGTACACTTTCAAGATAAAGTTCAGGCTACATGAGGAAAGGAAGGTAAATGTCGCAAATGCAAAACATCTGTATTACACTGTTTCTACTGGACTGCAATAAATTAGACTTCAAAGCGAAAATGTCATGATGGTTAATTAATATATTGCACTTAAAGAGAACATTAAGAAACCTAAGTTATCTTTTCACATGCTAGTCACATAATGAAGTTGATATGATATTGAACCCGATTCTTCTGCTATTTAATGAATATTCAACACGCCTTTGAACTATAACATGTTTAATGTGTACTGCAGCACCAAGATGAACTGCTGGTTACAGCACTATGTGCAAAATTATTCCAATTTGAATCTTGGTACTTTCTTGTTTAATCTGATTTTTTTTCATTATGTAACCAGCATGTGAGAAGATAGTTTAAGTTTTTTAATGTTCATTTTAAGTATAATGCATTAACTAATCATGATGACATCCAGCAAGTAAACAGAAGTATAATGATGGTGTTTTACAATTGCTGTATGTCCCCTCATTCCCTCATGTTGTCAGAATTGTAACGTTAAATTTCTCCATGAAATCTAATTGGACAGTTTAAAATTTCCCCTCAGTATCTTCAGAATGGAGATAGACAGTATCTGCAGGGTATTTCATTTACAAAAGAAAAAAGTTGTCAAAATATATAATTGTTCTGTATTTATTTTATTTAATATAATAACCCCCAGGCTCACTCTTGTCCAGAACTGTTAGTTCACATCAGTCACTGCCTCCTGCATTTATATTGTGTGTATTATACCCATGGGCAAAAACGCTTCACTTTTCCAAGGTCCAGGATCGGCTATTTTTAGACTTGTCTGATAGAAGATGTTTCTTGAAACTGTACACCGAGTTAGCTAATGAACACCGAGAGTTGGGGCATTACAAGCAGTCTCAGTGGCCCTGGGTTAAGCTTCTGATTGCTATCCAATGATCCCCTCTTAGAGAGTGCAAAGCTGTGGATGTTCGGTCAGGGCATGATTCTGTTGTGATGCCCTTCACAGTCAAGTAGCCTTCCATCACTTACTGCCTGGGTTCACAAATCAATAATAGCCACTTAGACCAATGTACTAGAGGGTTGCCTGCGTCTGTGAAGCTTTAGTGCATTAAAAGTCAGCACCATCAGGAGAGAAGAGGGAAAAATATCTCAGCACTGGGAGAATTAAACTGTTTTTGTGATAGCAACAGCTCTCCTGTGGTGTTACTGGTAAGTAGGAGAATATGCTTTTTTATAGAGAGAGCATTGCAATCTCCTCTTTCACCTTTGTTTCTGTATTCTTGTGTCACACATCTCCTGCAGAACAGATCCTTTTTTTTCATTCTTTCATGGGATGTGTGTGTCACTGTCAAGGTCGGCATTTGTTGCCCATCCCTAATTTCCCTTGAACTGAGTGGATTGCTAGGTCATTGCAGAGGGCAGGTAAGAGTCTCGTGTAGCGCAGACTGGGTAAGGATGGTAGATTTCCTGCCCTAAAGTCTTTAGTAAACCAGATGGGTTTGTAAATGATAACCGATGATAGTTGTCATGGCCACCATCACTGAGACTAGTGTTGCAGTGCGCAGTTATGATACAAATTTTTAGAAAATCTATTTTGAAGGTCACATTTTGTAAACCTTGGACTGAGTTTAAAGACCGTTTCCAAAGCGGAGTCCGAGGGTCACCTGACTTTCTCCTTGTGGATTTGGGCTGGAACTCCTTTAGCCAGACAAAGAGAAGAAAGACATCCTCAGACATATACATTTGAGATTCAATGAGTGTTCCAGAATAGTAAACAGAAACACATTGTCTTGATGGCTTTCCCTCCAAACACAAAAACACCAACTGATAAGCCACTGTAAGGTGTGAACAACCTTAACCCTTTTGATCACTAGAGGGGGTAAGGGGACTTCAGATAACTGTAATGGAATTACCACTTGCCTTATATGGACATTTACTCAACATTCTTGTACAAGTCACATAATAATGGTGGCCATCTTGGCTTACCTACAAAAAGCATTGAAAATGGCAGGAAGCTGCAGACTCAGAGAACCATCTTGAAGAAGCATCAACCCAGGGAGAGTCAGAGAAAGGCAGCTAAAAACATCTACTGGTATTTTGAGTAACTAGGCGGCTAAAAGTGCCATCCATGCAGAACAGAAGTAAGGAGCCTTCTCTCCCCCCTGTAAACCTGATTCCACATACTAAGCTCACCTGTTCAAGCAACTTATGGTAATTCAACAGTAGAAGCCATCACAGCTACAGAGACAATCCTAAAACTTCAAAACGTTCATGAGAACCCCCGATCTGCCCCCCTAACCCAGGAGGTTGCTGGCAAACCTGACAGGTTTTGTTGGGTGGCCTTCAAAGGGCATGGAAGAAGGCCCAAGCAACCTCCATTTAATCCCTGAGCTCCTGCAAAATTGCAGTGGGGTCAGGGATAATGGGTGTCAATTGGTTCATTAATTAGTCTAACTGATGCCCTGCCAATGGCGGCTGGGAATCCCACATAATTCATCCCATCCTTAATCGGGGGGGGGGGGGGAGGTTCTCCTACCGATGGGAGACTGATGTGGGGCCTTTCCCAAGTTTAAGTGGCGTGGCTGCCATGGTTCCGTTGTGATGGGTTGCTTAAAATCCAGCCCAAGGGGGCAATTTCAATCTCCAGGCCTGCTATGAGCTCTTGTTGTGTTTTGGTTCCCAGACATTGGTAATAATCACACTTTAAGCTTAGAAAGATGAGAGCTCTTCATGTTTACTTTCCATGCTGCATTGTACAAAAGAAGGGCTGGTTTGAACTGCTTCTGTTCTTTACATGAGTCTCTAGTGCAACTGTGAAAAGTGGCCCCCTGGAACACTTACTCATAACAGATATTTACAGATAATACAACAATAGCAAGGCCTAAGTTTGGTCTAAACAGCTATGACCTGATGCAAAAGCCCCACTTGAAAGATTGGGCAGAATTTTTCCGTCGGCGAGTTGGGGGCGGGGCCCGCTCACCGATGCGAAAATGACGTGGGGTGATGTTGGGGGGAATCCCCAACGTCATCCCGCCCCATTTAAATATTCAGGAAGGCGGGGAGACAGCGCGACCAGCTGTCCGCCCGCTGACCTGTCAATGGCCAATTGAGGCCATTAACAGGGTAGTTAAACCAATTAAAGGCCCTGCCCGTCCAACCTTAAGGCTGGCGGGGAGGCCAGGAGCCCCAGCGGGCTTCTGATAAAACATAAAACCTCATCCACCGGTGGGATGAGGTTTCATGTCTGTTTTAAAAAAGTTTAATAAAGTTTTTGTGATATTTATTAACATGTCCCATCTCGTGTGACATTGTCACATGAGGGGGACATGTTAATAATTTTTTTATTTTTCTGTTTTTAAAGTTTCAAACACTGTCAGCGATCTCCCTGAGACAGCACTTAGCCTCAGGGAGATGTGCGCTCTTTCACGTGCATGCGTGAAAGAGCGCCCTCTGACAGTTGGGGAATCCCTCCCCCCGTCCACACAGGAAGCGCATAGCGCTTCCCGTCGGGTGGCCCACTGGGTGGGCCTTAATTGGCCTGCCCACTTAAAATGGCGGTGGAGCCCGTTTCGGCGACGGCAATCAGCTGCCCGCCCGCTGCCGAGCCGGTGGGGCCTGCTCACCCATCAAGGGCAGAATTCTGCCCATTAAGGCTGGGATTTTCTGGCCCCATCATGGGTGGGACCCGCTGCAGTCGAGGCGGCGCCCCAGCCAGAAATCTATTGACTCGCGGTGGGGCCGGACGATTCCGGCGGCGGGCGGATGTGGAAAATCCCACCCTAAGTGTTAATAGAACTAAATTCACCAGTGTAAAGTCATTTTGATTATTATTCACAGGACCAGGTTCACATTCGGATGGATCCAGTGTAGGCAGAGTAACATTGTGAGTATGCCAAGTTTTAAACAATGAAGCCAATTAAATAGGAATGTCACAATAGGAGAACAAAAATTCTGAAGATCATTGGAGAGGCAGGAAAAGGCAGCTCGTCAATGTATTAAGAAATAACTAACAAATGAAGAAAAAAGGAACTGTAAGCGCAACAATAAACTAGGGCTTTTAACATATAAAAAAAATCAGAGTGCATCACATATGGAGGTGATTAATAACTGGGTGTTAAACCATGAAGGAAGAGATTAACAGAGACTGAAAGGCTGATTGAAAAAGTGAGGTTTAAGAATGTTTTTAATGTTGGATATAGAATTTGGAGAGATGGAAAAGTCCAAGTAAACATTTCCAGAGGCCACAGTCAAGGCAGCTGAAGTCTCTGCCACCAATAGTGGGATAAACAGCAGATAAGACCATTGTCTGGTGACTGGACATGATATAGAGCACAAAGAGATTCAGAAGTAAGCCATGGGGTGATTTACAGACAATAATCAGAGTCACAAATGTAATGCTTTGGGGTCAGCTGCCAACATAAGCTTACAAGAGTGAAGGGGTGGATGAGAGAGACTTGGTAGAGAACAGGATAAAGATGGATTTTGAAAATCTTATTGGGAGTTGAAGTTGATCGAAGAAACCAGCAAGGAGAGCATTGGAGTAGATGGGGTGCAGACATGAATCTGAAGATAAGTGATAGAGCAACTCTCACTGGCCCTTTGATGGTTGTTGAAGTCAAAGTGATTCTAATGAGGTGCCTATGAGGCAGGTCGACCTCAAAGCTATTCCACAACCCTTTGGTGTGTAATATAATGTGCCTATAAGGAGGTAACCATGTTTTAAACTACAGTTAAGTATTAATGTCCTTGCACGTGCTGCCTTTGTGCTGACTGATCACCTTTGTCATTGCCAGGTAGGTATGGCTGGGCCTGTAGAAATCGTTGGTAGCGTTTTGAAAGCCGTAGTCAATTGGGAAAATGCTGCCTCTTGAGCGCCTTGTTTGCCTTCTTCCATGTAGTACCACACAAAACATGGCATGCTGCGATTGGGGTGTTCTTGATGGACTATCCAGCACAATTATTAGTTAGACATTCATATATTGAAGTCATCAGACATATGCTGCAGCTTATTTGTGAAGCGAGCCTGCTCCGGGGAATGAACATAATTCTATGCAAATGAATTTCTCCCTGTGTGTCACAATGAGGGTTCTTCAATCTGATTGGTTGTAAAGGCACATTAGTTGCTTCCCTACAGATCCCCTGTAGAGGGCACTACATTAGTTTATATCTGGATTAGAGCAAGTCTGTAAGGATTTTGAGGGCAGCTCACCATGAGGTGAACAACAAGTAATGTTCCTTCACTGTTGACCATGAAATCTGGGCCATGTTTTTAAAGCCCAGATATGGTCTAAAACGTGTATTTTTGATATTCTGTGCCTTTAAAATGATGCCCTGTCTGAATGATCCACTGTAGTAACCCTGGATGCCAGATTACTGGACAGTTATGTGTAGGAATTCCTCACACCCTTTTGTGTATATCATTGAAATTCCTGCCTACTCCTGATAGGAGCTTCCACTGTCTAACCCAAACGCAGCCAAACACAGCCAGACACTTGAACTGATTTCCACTTAAAGTACTGCTTTGTTATGCCTTACCTCTGCCTGTTGTTAGAGCATAATGTCGATTACACTTGACTCCACTATCTCTCAGGGTCATGTCTACATTTTATTCACATATTTATTTTTATTTCTGAAAGATTAACCAATTACAATTCAGGAGCATTGTGCAATAACCAATAAAAATGATTATTTTACACAACAACACATCAACAATTATCAGGTTTCAATAAAATAACCAGCAAAGCCGTTTTTGAATTTTTTTTATCCACCATTTATTTTTGAGTATATTTTACAAATTACAGTGATTAAATGTGCCTCTAAAGTTGTCTTTGAGTAAGCATGTTGATATATTTTTTTTAACAAGATGGGCTTGGGCTCTCATTAGCCTGAGATCAAAGTTGACATTCTTTTTTTAGAGCTATCACATGTTTCAATCTGAGCACGTGCAACATTTCCACCATGCACTAGTAGCATTTGGTCAGTCCAAGCAGCAGGCTGGCTCGCAGTAACCATGGTTACAGTTGTGTCGAAGGATTCATGAGTTTGTTGGGACTTTTTACAGATGATTTTATAGCAAGCTGCAGAATTAATTTTTCAGGTAAAGCTTCATATAACCATAGAACACTACAGCAGAGAAAACAGGCCATTCGGTCCTTCTAGTCTGTGCCGAAATATTATTCCGCTAGTCCCATTGACCTGCACCTAGTCCATAACCCTCCAGACCTCTCCCATCCATGTATCTATCCAATTTATTCTTAAAACTTAAGAGTGAGCCCGCATTTACCATGTCAGATGATAGCTCGTTCCTCACTCTCACCACTCTCTGAGTGAAGAAGTTCCCCCTAATGTTCCCCCTAAACCTTTCCCCTTTCACCCTAAAGCCATGTCCTCTCGTGTTTATTTCTCCTAATCTAAGTGGAAAGAGCCTACTCGCATTTACTCTGTCTATACCCCTCACAATTTTGTAAACTTCTATCAAATCTCCCCTCATTCTTCTACGCTCGAAGGAATAAAGTCCTAACCTGTTTAATCTTTCCCTGTAACTCAAATCCTTAAGACCCAGCAACATCCTAGTAAATCTTCTCTGCACTGTCTCAATCTTACTGATATCCTTCCTGTAGTTAGGCGACCAGAACTGCACACAATACTCCAAAGTTGGCCTCACCAATGTCTTATACAACCTCACCATAACATCCCAACTCCTATACTCAATACTTTGATTTATGAAGGCCAGTATGCCAAAAGCTTTCTTTACAATCTGTCTACCTGTGACGCCACTTTCAGGGAATTATGTATCTGAACTCCCAGATCCCTTTGTTCCTCCGCACTCCTCAGTGCCCTACCATTTACTGTGTATGTCCTACCTTGGTTTGACCTTCCAAAATGTAACACCTCACACTTTTCTGCATTAAATTCCATCTGCCATTTTCTGGCCCATTTTTCCAGTTGGTCCAGATCTCTCTGCAAGCTTTGAAAGCCTTCCTCGCTGTCCACAACGCCTCCAACCTTAGTGTCATCAGCAAACTTGCTGATCCAATTCACCACATTATCATTCAAATCATTGATATAGACAACAAACAACAATGGTCCCAGCACAGATCCCTGAGGCACACCACTAGTCACAGACCTCCAGTCTGTGAAGCAATCATCCACTACCACTCTCTGTCTTCTCCCACACAGCCAATTTCGAATCCAGTTTACAACCTCTCCATGGATAACAAGTGTCTGAACCTTCTGAACTAACTTCCCATGTGGGACCTTGTCAAAGGCCTTACTAAAGTCCATGTAGACAACATCCACAGCCTTTCCTTCATCTACTTTCTTGGTAACATCCTCGAAAAACTCTACAAGGTTCGTTAAACACGACCTACCATGCACAAAGCCATGCTGACCATCCTTAATCAGCCCTTGGCTGTCCAAATAATTATATATCCGATCTCTCAGAACACCTTCCAATAATTTACCTACTACTGATGTCAGGCTCACTGGCCTGTAATTACCTGGTTTACTTTTGGAGCCTTTTTTAAACAACGGAACAACATGAGCTACCCTCCAATCCTCCGGAACCTCACCTGTGGCTAAGGACATTTTAAATATTTCTGCCAGGGCCCCTGCAATTTCTACACTAGTCTCCCTCAAGGTCTGAGGGAATATCATGTCAGGCCCGGGGGATTTATCTACCTTTATTTGCTGTAAGGCAGCAAGCACCTCCTCCTCTTTAATCTCTATATGTTCCATGAAACTACTGCTTGTTTCCCTTCCTTCCTTATACACTATGCCAGTTTCCTGAGTAAATACTGATGCAAAAAAACGGTTTAAGATCTCCCCCATCTCGTGAGGCTCCACACATAGACGACCACTCTGATCTTCAAGGGGACCAATTGTGTCCCTTACTATCCTTTTACTCTTAATATACTTGTAGAAACCCTTCGGGTTTACCTTCACATTATCTGCCAAAGCAACCTCATGTCTTCTTTTTGCCTTCCTGATTTCCTTTTTTAGTATTTTCTTACATTTTCTATGCTCTACAAGTACCTCATTTGCTTCTTGTTGCCTATACCTGCTATACACCTATCTCTTCTTAACCAGATCGCCAATATCCCTTGAAAACCAAGGTTCCCTATGCCTGTTAACTTTGCCTTTAATCCTGACAGGAACATGCAAACTCTGCACTCTCAAAATTTCGCCTTTGAATGCCTTCCACTTACTGAACACATCCTTGCCAAAAAACAACTTATGCCAATCCACATTTCCTAGATCCTTTCTCATTTCCACAAAATTAGCCTTTCTCCAATTTAGAATCTCAACTCGAGGACCAGACCTATCCTTATCCATAATTAGCTTAAAACTAATGACATTGTGGTCACTGGACCCAAAATGTTCGCCTACACATACTTCTGTCACCTGACCTATCTGGTTCCCTAATAGGAGATCAAGTATTGTATCCTCTCTCGTTGGTACCTCTATATATTGATTTAGAAAACTTTCCTGAACACATTTGACAAACTCCAAGCCATCCAGCCCTTTTACAGTATGGGAGTCCCAGCCAATATGTGGAAAGTTAAAATCTCCTACTATCACAACTTTCTGTTTCTTACATCGGTCTGCTATCTCTCTACAGATTTGCTCCTCCAATTCTCTCTGACTATTGGGCGGTCTATAATACAACCCTATTAGTGTGGTCACACCTTTCCCATTCCTCAGCTCCACCCATATGGCCTCTGTAGATGAGCCCTCCGGGCTGTCCTGCTTATGCACAGCTGTGATATTTTCCCTGACTAGTAATGCCACTCCTCCCCCTTTCATCCCTCCCCCTCTATCACGTATGAAACAACCAAAACCCGGAACATTGAGCTGCCAGTCCTGCCCCATCTGCAACCAAGTCTCACTAATAGCAATAATGTTGTAATCCCACGTGCCAATCCACGCTCTAAGCTCATCTGCCTTTCTGACAATACTCCTTGCATTGAAATAGATGCACCTGAGAACATTTCTATCACGTACAAACCTTTGATTTCTGTCTATACATGCATTCCTCGCTTGATCTTTATCCTCCTCCACCTCACTATCTGCTCTAACACTCTGGTTCCCCTCCCTCTGCAAATCTAGTTTAAACGCCCCGGAGCAGCACTAGCAAACCTACCCGCAAGGATGTTAGTCCCCCTCCAGTTCAGGTGCAAACCATCCCGTCAGAACAGGTCCCACCTTCCCTGGAACAGAGCCCAATTGTCAAGAAACATAAAGCCCTCCCTCCTGCACCATCTCCTTAGCCACGTATTTACCTGCATTATCCTCCTATTTCTAGCCTCATTAGCACGTGGCACGGGTAGCACTCTTGAGATCGTAACCCTGGAGGTCCTGTCCTTCAACTTTGCACCTAACTTCCTAAACTCTCTTTGCAGGACCTCCTCCTCCTTCCTATTCAAGTCATTGGTCCCTACATGGACCACGACATCTGGCTGCTCACCCTCCCTCCTGAGAATACTGAGAACTCGATCTGAGATATCGCGGACCCTGGCACCAGGGAGGCAACAGACCATCCGGGATTCTCGATCTCTCCCACAGAACCGCCTATCTGTCCCCCTAACTATCGAATCCCCTATCCCTACTGCTCTCCTCTTTTCCCTCCCTCCTTTCTGAGCTGAGGGTCCAGCCTCGGTCCCAGAGCCGCAACCACTACAACTTGTCCCTGGTAGGTCGTCCCCACCAACAGTATCCAAAACGGTATACCTATTGTTGATGGAAACGGCCACAGGGGTGCTCTGCTCTTTCTGTCTATTCCCCTTCCCTCTCCTGACATTCACCCAGCTGCCTGCCTCCTGACTTTTAGGGGTGACTGTCTCCCTGAAACTCCTGTCTATTACTGCCTCTGCCTCCCATATGATCCAAAGTTCATCCAGCTCCAGCTCCAGTTCCCTAACTCAGCTTCTCAGGAGCTGCAGCTGGATGCATCTTCTGCAGGTGTAGTCATCAGGGACAATTGTGCTGTCCCTGACTTCCCACATGCGGAGCACTCGACTGCCCCAACTGCTGCCTCCATTACCTACTCCTAATTTACTTAAAAGAACTTTACCCGGCCCTACCCCACTGGGAGCAAGCTCGTACTCAGCCTCTGTTCGCCTAAGCCTCTCGAGCCAAAGCCTCAAAGCTCCACTCCTTCACTGGGCCACTTGCCCACTGGCTGCTCACAGGATGGCCGCTCCTCTTCAGCTTCCCCTCCTTTTATTTTCAATCTCCGCGCTGTTTTTCAACTGACCTGCTTTCAAGATCTGCGCTCTTTTTCAAATGTTGAGTGCAAGAGTCCTTCTCCTCGATTCCCCCCTGAGTTGTGGTGACTGCTCTGACTTCTCCCAGAATGCTTCAGTCACTTCTCACCAGCGCTCTCTGTTGGATGCCCTTCCTCCTGTTGAGTGCAAGTGTCCTTCTCGATTCCCTCCTGAGTCGTGGTGACTGCGCTGACTTCTCCCAGAATGCTTCAGTCACTTCTCACCAGCGCCCTTTGTTGGATATTCATCTATTGTAAGTCTAGCTGAGAGAATTATGTTAGAAACAGAGGCTTGACCTCCAGCCTGAACAGCAGCTAGGCTTTGAGTAAACAAAGTCCCACAGCTAAAGGCCTTTCAGACCTGCAACTACACCTCTTGTCCATCTGTTGCCAGACACAACACCCAGTCAAGGGCTGGGTCCACACTGCTGTTGTGACCATACAAGTGACCTAGCCAACCAAATTCAGCCAATCCAAGCCGTGGATGGGTGCAGTACACTTCAGGTATGCTGCATTTATCCAAAGACCAGGGCAAAAGAGGGAGGAAAATTTGGGCAATGTTTTTAGGAAGAGTGATTTATTTTTCTTAGGTTGGTACCGTAAATGAGTATTTTATTTAGAAAAGGCAGGTACAATCAGTATTCTTGTCAAAGGTCTATTAACAGCACCCTCTCAGCCAATGAGTTGGACAAAGGAGGGTAAATTTGTTCACATTGTGCTGATTGAAGATGGCCACGCAGCCCATACGGGTAGCTGTCCACAGCACTGCCTGCCTGGTGAATCGGTGCTAGAAGTGGCTAAGCAACCAAATTTCTCCCCCAAAGCCTATTTACTCAGCAGATGGAGACTATTTAATCAGTGCAATACAGCAAACAATCTATGTAAAAAGTCTCTGTGAAACTGAAGTCATGACCAAAAATATGCCAACTTCTACTAATAAAAGTCGAGTGATAGCTCAAGCAAAATGGAGTGGAGAACAGTTACAAAATACAAATTTATTATTTTTCAACAAATTAAAGTGAGTGGAGGAAAATTACACAGAAATCACGAGCGGAAAATCAATCTGCCACTTACAACAGTGCAGTTTCCAGGCACAGTTGAATATGGAATTACCCCATCATCTCCATCATGGCCAGGAATAGTTACGTCACTATTTATAGCTGCATTTTTAGAAGTGGTATAACGTTCAAAGTAGGTGAAAACACTCTTCAGCTGCAGTTAGCATTCTGGCAAGCGATTGTGAATTGTGAGTTCAACGAATGAGATGCAATGCACCCGTTTCATCATCCAGCATTAGTCTGGACTCCAGACAATGAAGCTGATCAGCATGGCACAGTGAAAATCATTATCATTTTTGTTATGGCTGTATTATGGGCATTCACAACTCAACTGGTGTTCATTAGAACATTTGGTGCATGTAACTGGCTGATGCTCATAGTAGTTAATGCACTCTGATAGAAAAAGTTCAGATGGTTATGAGTTAGAGGTATAAACCATTAAGCATGAAGTACTGGTCTAGAGGTCACCTGCGTTCCATAAAACACTCCAACTAGCCCTCATTTGTGATGACGGAAGCACAATAGTCATCTGTTAATTTTTGCACCAGAGATACTTGCTAGGCACATATTAATCAGTTGCATTAAGTAGGCTGGAGCTCAAAATGAAGCAAAATTGCTACCAGAGATGATGTGGGTCCAATTTTAATTTCTGTGAGTGAATGGGTGCTGAGTGAGATAAAATCAGGTCCAATTTTAACAACAGCAGGGAAGCATTTTTATTGGTTATATTTACAAATCATCAAACTTCGAGAAAATCTTTGTTGGACAATGGTTGTGCTCAATTTATTAAGGATAATTTTGATGCCAATGTGAATTGAGTGGCAGAAAATCGACAGTCCATTTTCCATCTCTCCTGTTTTTTATTTCCATTATCAAAGGTTCATTATGTTGTAATTGTAGGTCAGTTCACCATTGATTGCTGATCTTGCTGTTTGTTTAATCTTTAAGACTAGCATCCCTGAATAACTGAAAAGGAAACTGAGCAAAATGACTGCAACATTTTGATATGTAGCACGTGTTACTTTAGTGCAACAGGTGTCATTTCGCCCTCAAAATGATGTCTGCGGCGTGTGTGCATGCTTGTAATTTTGGCCATATGTGGGATGCCATATTGGTGAAAGCATCAGTGTGCATGCAGGGAGAATCCACTGGAATTATACAGAGTTAGCCAATTGTGATGTCATTCAGCATGTCATGCTGCTTTGATATCAGTGCTGCAATGTTTGGGGCTCAACGCTCCATCTAATGCTCTTTCTTAACCTCGCAGAGCTGAACATGCATTCTGAAACAGGAAGGACTCCCAACCAGTGTTGTTTAAAGGGATCATCAACAACCTTCAGGTTAGCTGCTGATTGATTTCTACTGGCACTCCAGGCAACGTGACAATTGAAACGTCAACTATATTCCTCTCCGCAGATGCTGTCAGACCTGCTGAGTTTTTCCAGCTATTTTTGCTTTTGTTCTTTGGTTTGGTTTTCAGGGTTCGTTCAAGTTGCTGAATCCCACATTGAGTGGTATAGCACATGTTGAAGGACTTTGTCATGACCTCAAGGTATCTGCACCGATGACTTACTCCCAGACATGGGTGCAATAGTTTGCATCCTTACTGGCCTGCAGCATGACTCAGAGAATAAACAGAAGTAACACAGAGTAGGGCAAGCTGCTGCAAGAGGAAGGAGGGAGGAAAGGGCTCTCAGCTGGAGGCCAAACCACCCAGAATGCTCAGAGAACAATTCTCCAACATAAACTTCAGCGGGGGGCAATGTGACACCTGTGTTTCAGTTAGAATACCTTCACTGAAATCTGCTATCTGCTGCAGCCACAACAGCAGCCTCATATCCGGTTGAGGATCGCATTACTAGTTACTGTGAAGGTGGCCGTGACTCTGAATGATTATATGTCAGGCTCCTCCAGGCTAGAGCAAGTGATTTTTGTAACATCTCCCAGTTTGCTGTCCACTGTTATGTAAAGGAGGTCACTAAGTATCTCTTGTATTCCAAGAGATCTGAATACATTTCATTCTCTCTCTTGTCAGAAGCAGGTGGAGTGAGCACCCAGCTGTGTGAGGATTGTTGGCTTCTCTATGGTGCCATTGATTGCATGCATGTCACTTTTAGGGTGCTGAATGTCAATCCTGAGATGTGCCACAATTGGAAGGGATCCCACCTTCCCAATGTCCAGCTAGTGTGCGACCAAATTCAGCACATCATGCAGACCAATGCCCGGCATTGTGACAGTAGTCATGATGTCTACTTTCTGCAGCAGTTTGCTGATTCACTCCATTTGAGCCATCACAACAAACCAGAGAGTGATTACTGGATGTGTCATGACTCACTGGGGATAGCGCACTGTAGTATCAAACCCTGCTGTTCCCTGAGCCGTGACAAACGTGAGAAGTTTGATTAGGCCACCAGATTGCCCCAATTCTACCTAACTTTTTAATTTAGGTTAACAGAATACGAGCACCAGTTTTTTAAACTTAACAAGTAAATGACTGTTTGTTAAACATATTGTCTGTAACCAGTGGCAAAAAAAGAAATATGAAGTGCTAACTTTTAACTCTATAACTTAAACTCTACCCCTTCTTAACCCCTAAACACACGCGCACATAAGACACACAAATCATGGATTTTAAGGGTGAGATAGTTCAATAACACCAATCCGGACTTCAGGATTAAATGGGTTGACTTTGATTGCTTACTTCCAAATTCTTTGCAGGTTGTTGTGGCTGACATGAGGTGGTCTCCCAGCACTTGAAGTCTGTGGTTCTCTGGTTGAAACTTGCTTTTAATGTCTCAGCTGGTGATTTTTCCCCTTTTCCTCCTGACAGGGGTTTCTCAAAGAAAGCAGGATACAGCGATGTGAGGAATAGCCAGCTATGTCAATGACTGACTCACCCAACTACCAGTGAAGGCAACCACAATTTTCCATTCACCAACTATTCCTTATCTTACTTTCTCTCTGTCAGTGGCCAGCACAGCATTAGTATTGCCAAAATACTGAAATAAAAGGCACCATAAAACAAATATTGCAAACCAAATTTTTAAATCAAACATTGCTATATTGCATACAAAAATCAAATAATCACCATTGTACATCCTCTTAGTGCCCGTCTTCCATTCGCCTTTGTCTTTCTATTGCTCCTATACAGTACTACCCCAGTGGTTGCAGCATAGCTGGTGAGAGGCTGCTAGCAGGCATGCCAGTGCACCAAGCATTCCAGTGTTCCTTCTGGGTGCCACCTCATTGAAGTCCTCATCTGAGTCCTCTACAGTAGAACTTCTGAGTGAACGCACCCTCTGGGGAACTGGCACCTGTGCTACTCTTTTTCCTGCTCTGGTTACAGCCCACTTATGCTAGTATCTCACTATGCGCAGATCCCACCTCTACACACTCATCTAAGGTATGTGTAGTGTCACTATCTGAGTTGGTGAATGCGAGTGTGAGAGTGAGTGATGATGTTTCTTCATCATCATAGTCTTGTTGATCTTTCACCACTGTCTGACCAGGGTTCTTGGGCATCTGAAAGGAGGAATACTCAGGGGGGTATTGTGGGGACAGGAGGAGGAAAAGTAAAAGGTGCAGCTTCCAAAGCAAAAGAGAGTGTGGACTGAGGGGGAAGTGGGACATGAGGAGGGGGATTAGTTATGAGCATATTGCCATCTTTGATAGTTTCAGCTGTTGTAAGGATTTGTTCAGTAGGTCTCACAAAGGAGTACAGAGGTTTGTAAGGTTGAACCGTAGTATTTATTGGTAACACATAACTAGATACATACGTACAAAGTATAGTCCAAACTTGGAGCTAACTTCATGCTGACTTCACTTGTGTCTCTCCGTACAACTCTGTCTCCTGTCTACAGTTATGTGCCTCTCTAATCATACTGTGGGCGGTACTGCTCTCCAGTCCCACATTAACCCTTGCTATGCCAAACACCCTTATACTACATCAGCCTCACTGCTGGTCATGGCCCCAGTCATGGCCATTCCCATGATGTTGAGCACCATCTCCTCCATGGTGTTAAGGACATTGCAGCCATGTCTGCACCATCAGTTAGGTGCTGCTGCCTCTGGCTGTGTGCTACCTTATTCTGCAAGAGAGAGGGAAGTGTGTCAGTGATTGTGGTGCAATGTGCTTGGGTGATGTGACTGTCAAGGTTGAATACCTGACAATATGTGGAAGATGTGGGTCTGAGGCTTGCAATAGTGTGTGAGAGTGAGGTGAAGTTATGAATGTTAGCTATGTGTCCTGACTGATAGAGGATTTTGGTAGGTGTGTGAAGAGGATGTGGTGCATTGAGCAGAATGTGAGGCTAATAGTACAGCAGGTGAGTTATGGTATTTGAAGATGCATTCACTGACCTTGCCACTCATATGAGCTCATTGAACTTCCTGCAACACTTTATCCAGGTCTTGGGTGCTAGGCTCCTGACATTGACTGCCACAGCTATTTGATCCTGCTGCCTTCTGAGAATTTGTCTGGCTTCCTGCAGATAGAAGGCATCTCTTCTCTTCTGCAACTCCTCCACAGAGGTCTTCAATGCAGCATCAGAAAATCTTAGAGCCTTCTCTGTACTATGTTGTGCCATTCTTGACTCTATAACAGGTCAAACTCAGTTTCAGAATGACTTGCAGCACCCTCTGGTCCAGCCAAAATGCACCTTCTCTTTAAGAGATGCAGGCTGTCTTTAAGCAGTGCAGACTCACTTTGACCCACACTAGCCTCTCACGATTTTGCATCGCCTGCTCAGGCATGCAGCTACTTAACAGCATGCTTAAAGCTGGGTGTATGCTATGGTTGTTTAAATTAACAGGCAGTATGAAGTTTGTATGCTGCCTACATCAGAAGCAACGGTTAATTGCATATGGCAATTGCCATATTCATTTTTGGACCTTACTGAATTTCACAGCCCAAGGGATTTTAAAACAAAGTCTGTGGGATCTACTGTCTTGCCTGAAAAATACACAACCAAAATATATTTTATTTCAAAGCAGTGAATGAAACAATGTGCATTAATGCTACTGTGATGATAGCACATTTTTACATTGCTTGAATCCTAAGGCTAAATACGTTACTGTTCACTATTGAATGCAATTCATCATCTCCTTAAATTACTAAAAGAGGAATAATAACAGGATATTTTATCTTTTTCTTCTGTATTCATTGAATATCTTCGATTGATTGCTTAGTAACACCTTAGAACTCTATTTGGAGCAACCTGACAGTTAGTTTAAAGAATTAAACACAAATATATTTTCTTGCATGCTAAGGAGCATAGTAACATGTAAGGCTTAAACTGTCATAAAGTGACACACCGGCTTCGTGAAATATAAACTTTAGGCTTATGGTAAAGTGGGGTGCTATGTACCTTTAAGTGTATGTAGTTAACTGACCACATGACTGTATCGACCAATCACTATACAGTCCAGGCTACTTGGGTAACTGTAAGTATAGAGCTGGAGGCAATTGAAGAAGCACACGTTGTTTTAGTGTTCTGTTCTTCGTTCCAATAAACCACTAGTGTTTGTTCAGTTAATCGGTCTCTCTGCTGATATTGTTTCAAGCACCAACTAATGTGTTAATATCAAGGGCGCAGCTCATGTTCACTGGACGAAACAAACCCGATAACCTAAAACATAAAAAGACTTACACTTCCCTGGTGATTTAGAGATAAAGTCACTGAGCTGTACAGACCAGGAAGATCCCAGCTTTAGTCCCCCAGCCTATGTTGAGTGAACTGATCGCAACCAGTAAAGCATCCGAGGTTATAGAAGGGAAGTGGGTTTCCTATCCTATTTAGTGATCCTTAGTAGCCACTGGGCAAGGATAGATTGGACTTAGTTGTGAAGTTCTCCACAGTTGGAGAGCCTGCCAACATTCAGATTGGATTTCCATGACAATTTTCCCAATTGTTTGCTATAAGTTCAGTCAGAGATCTGTGGAAACTGCGGAGAAATGCCATATGCCATTCATGCCATTTCACCATAATCTCTGAGGATCCAAGATTGAGAGAATTCCCCCAACCATGGAATTTTAACTCCTCAATTCAAAGCTCACAATTGATTAATAGGTATCTAGGCATGAATGCTGCCCAGGGTCTGTGCCTCTGCAAAGGAGTCAGCACCTTCAGGAGAGGAGGGGAGAAAGCTGAAAAGAAAATAAAGCAAGAAAGCAAAGCAAAGATCAGCTTTGCCTGTGTTTACATGTCCATTTGATTACACAGAATACGAAACCCAACCCAACAAAAACCAATCCATCTTTCCAGAGTTTAGTGAAATTAAGCAAATCCTTCAAATAGCTCTTCAGCGATTAATGTCAGCATTTCAATGTCTATATAAATGTAACGTCATAAAAATCATGTTTAACATTCACGTAGCTCTGCAGATTCCAGTGCAGATCTGTATAATGTGTTTCATCTGTGCTTTAGACCACAACGTGACCCTGCAGATCGAAGACCATCCCTCTATAATCATTCTAGGCAGCAAAATATCTAGTTAATGGTTTGAAAATAAAACTTCCACCTCTAGGCTGAGTAAGGGGAAATTAGGATTTAAATAATAGAGAACATAAGTGAAGTTTCTCGTTGACAAGCTATGTAATGTTTTATATATAAAGCTGTTTCTTCAAATATTTACTGGATAGTCTGTGCATTGAATCGGAATTTAAAACGTTTTCAAGTTGCCAATTATTTCTTTAATGGGGGTACCTGTTACCAGCACTTTTCTTTGTTCATCATGTTAAAGTATTGATATATTATTTCTTATGAAATAAAGGTTATACAATTAAGCAATCCGTGACATCAAACCACTGATTGTGTCCCTTCCTAGTCATGCTGCCTATTCTCAGTAATGGCACCAAGCATCTTTCTTCTCAGCATGACTGTGATCATAAATTTCCACATCCCCCTACATACTGGTCCACAATATAGCATTCTGGTGTAGCAACCAGCAGTCCCGCCCCTTCACTGCAGCCGTTTTAAATGCAGCTGATTTCACAACAGTACTTTACTGAGCAATCTCTATTTAAAGTAGCCATGCAAAGAGCATAAGAACTTAAAAAGGTGCTGCTCTATATATTATAGAAGTATACAATACCCAGTGGAATATGAAAGATTAATCAGGAGTACTATTTCAAGTTAATTCACATACAGGACAAGGAAACATATGTACAAACAAAAGGCAACTTCAGGACTGTTGTCGGCAAGCACTTCAGCTAATTTGTTATAGGGGCATGGTAGCATCATGGTCATGTTATGAGGCCTGGACTAATGATGCTGAAATATGTGTTTAAATCCCACCATGTCGGTTAGCAAATTAAAATTCAATTAGTTAATAAATCCAAAATAAAATGTTAGTATCAGTAATGATGAATATGAAGCCATCAGATTGTTGCAAAAACTCATCTGGTTCACTAATGTCCTTTAGGGAAGGATATCTGCTGTCTTTAAACAGTCTGTCCGATACGTGACTACAGACCCAGAGCGAGGTGGTTGACCTGTCCTCTGAAATGACCTCGTAAGCCATTCAGTTGCATTCAAGAAGGTGAGTCACCAGCACTGTGTCAAGGACAAATAGGGATGGGCAATAAATGTCGGCCTTGCTAATGACACCAAATACTGTGAATTAATTTTTAAAAAATTATTAATACATAAAATTCTTCAAGGTGGGTCATGAAGGTAAAAACTTGAATGATTCAAGAGGCATTTAGATGTGTAATGCGAGACCATAGTTTCTATAGAAGAGTGATTTATTTGGACCAGACAATCTCCATTATCAGACAATGCACAACACAACACAACAAAGAGACTAGCATTTTTAAAGGCAAAAGTAATTCTATTTACATGAACATGGCAACTAATCTGTGGCTCTATTTTGTTTCTGCTTCTCATTGAAAACCCAATTTACATGTCACACTGTATAAAAGACATTTTTCAGATGGATCGTGTAATGTCAGATTGAATCTACTTAATTGGTCATGTCAAATAACTATGTAAATAATTTGGCATTGATCATGAGACTAGCACATTGTTGTGGGTAAAATAAAACATAACCCGAGGAATCATGGCTTAATTGCATGCAATTGCTGGCTCATTTGTCGACACAATTTCTATATCAAATTGTTGCCACCCAAGCCTTATATTAGGTTAGCTTCTGCAACATTTATGGAATGGGGGAATGCTGTTGAATAATTCATAAAGGATCTTTGAACATTAAATGAATAGATAAAATTAAATAAGTGGTAACTGATGCAATAGGAAAAAATGTGTTGATTCCAGGTTCCCTTTGAAATTCGGCTAGTAAAAGCTACTTAGAGTCAGCAAGGGCCATTAACATGTTAGCACTGCCGCAGTGTCTTTCATGTCTAAATATTTTAATGAAAATTACTCTTATTGCTATATATCTCTATAGGCAAGGTTATGCACCAAGATTACCTCATCTGCACTGGTTTCCTTGCTATCTCTTGGGGTTGCCTCAACCAAAGCCGAGAAATTGCTGCATTGGAAATTGCAGATGCCAATCATTTTGCATCACTGTCTGCTGTGATGTTACAGCACATCACAGGTAATTTAGGTAGATCGTATTGAAGTGTCTAGTCCATTGCAGTTCTGCTTCATTTCAATAAAAATGTTAAAATCATATTGCTGCGACACTTATCAGTAAACCTGTTATTAAATGCTCACAATAAACCACAGGATGCTAGTTACACAATTCGAAAAAAAAAGTCTCCCACCCCTGGAGCTGGGATTTCTACTTATTGGTGGAACCTGTCCTTTTTCTGTCAGAGAGGAAAGCACAGCGCATGAGCCAGATTGGTAATTTAATGCCATTCAGTACAGGAACTGAATGAGGGCAGCTCCAAATATAGCATAAACCCCAGGGAAACAGCACATTCACATTATCCTGACTTATACTGAATGTAATCTTAGTGCAGGGGTTGCAGTAGAAATTGAGATTTTGTTGGAAGTTGACACAATTGGACCCTTTAAATCAATCCATGTCGATGTGCAAATTATGCATTTTGATTTAAATATATGGTACACCGGCTTCTTTTATTGATGGATTAAACTATCCACTAGATGAATTAGAAAGACTGGAGATAATTTCTTCAATCACATTCAGCATCTGTATGCAGCCTGTGGTGCAACAACGCACAGACTGAACTTAACATCAGAGCTGCAGGCAGGCAACCCTCTCAGGAAATGACATCAGCACTGTGTTCACCACCCCATTCCTCTGAAACTCTTACAAGGACGTGAACATCCCTCCTACTAACTGGGAGCTTTTTATATTCAACACTTAAGAAAGCGTGTCATATTTATCAATCAAAAACGCAAACTATGACTGTAATTCACATTTCTTTTGCAATGATTCACTTAGGTCGACAACAATATTTGATAAGATTCATGAGCTCCCCCTTAATTTTTTGAATTAATAATCCCGAAGATGTAGTAGCTATTCTTGTAACTGTTAACTAATCAAGGTGAGGGAAGACATCATTAACATTTTATTGTTTGCAGTACGTGTCAATGGTTAGATTTAACACAAGTCAGATATAGAGCTGAGTTCTCCTGTGCTTGTTCTGCATATAATCTGAGGATTCCCACTTCACCATTGTCTGACCTCCATTTCCCAAACTCTCCAGCCGCTCTGAAGATTTCTGGAATAGTATCAGCTGGTGCCGAACTGAAGTGATGTTTTGCTGAGAATTGTTATGATATTGAACACATATCAAAATCACTTCACAGCAACAAAAGCATTAAATAATCATCATCTTCTGTAAAATATTGAACTCGACAAGTCTGATCAATGCTTTTCCAGCATTACTAGTGGGCCAATTTAAGTAAAGCTGTGGCTGAGGGCTTAACCTGACTTGGCATGGGGGGGAATCAGGATAAAGCATTGGAAAGGAGACAAAAAAAGGTGAATGTCGTGTCAAGAGAAACAAACAGCATTAGAATAAAGAGCAGTTCAGAGATAGCAGGGATCAACAGGACGCAGATGCAAAGTAGCCTAGGATGAGTTTGGAGCATACGTGTGAAAATGCATGGAGTGTAAGTAAGGTGGGCACAAATTGCTACATGGGATAACAAAAATGACAATAACAGAAATCTGGCTCAAAAAAAGGAGAATTGGGAATGTAATATTCTTGGTAAAATATATTTAGGAAAATAGGGAAAGAAAACAGGCAGGTTGGCAGCTTTGATCAAAGATACCGCACTAGAAATAGTCCTTGAAAGTTGAAATAAAGAATCTCTTTGGTCAGAATTTGGCAACAATAGAGGAACTATTATCTGGCTGGCTGTATACTAAAGGCCACCAAATAATGAGGAGGAGATAGTGGAGCAAACCTGCAGGCAAATTTTGGAAAGGTAAACTATTGAGTAGTGGTAACGATAATTATCCTAATGCAGGCTGGGAAAATAAAGGACAGAAGGAGAGAAATGCAAGCAAGTTCTCTTGTGCAAATTCAGGATCAGTAGTTTACCAGTCCATCAAAGAAAGAAGCAGTGTTTGAATTAGTTCTACAGAATGAAATGGGGCAAGTGGAACATGTTTCAGTGTGGAAACATTTGGGAAACAGTGATCGTAATTATTATTAGGTTCAAAGTGTATTGGAATAGAAAAGGAACAACTAAACACTAAGTAATAGAGTGGGTTGATGAAGGTAATGCATTTATATTGGGCGGAATCATCCTAGATTTGCAATAAGCACGGTAGCGGGCGGGAATATCGATGTTTTACCCGCCAGCCACAATGGCAGCTTTTCATGCTGTATAATCCCAAACCCATCGCATTAATTATGCATTCCCAGGATACACACTGTTTCAATAGTGGGCGGGCTCTGATTCGCCTGCCATACTGTCACCTCGCTGCTTCATCACGCCAGGCACCAGATTTAAAGTACAGCTGTGCTCAATGCTTCCAGCCCAGGACTGCAGCAAAGAAGACATGGTCCCAAAAGGCAAGAAGACTGCAGCACTCGATTGCCTTTGGACACCGTGGAGGCCCGCTATGATGTTCTCTACCCCCCACTTTGGCTGCAAGAGGAGCGGCAACATTACCACTTCTGCTTGGTAGGCAATGTGCCAATGCTACACAGAAAAGGTTGGCCATCCAATGCAGATAGAGGATGATTGACCTCATCTGTGCAGCCAGAGAATGGTAACCATCTCATCACTCTAAAATTACACTCAAGCCTATCATACATTCACCGGCATCTCACTCACTGCCAGCTCAAGGGGCATCACCACCCATTCTCACACACATACCCTCACATGTCCATCTGGCCGCATCTCCTCTGAAGTCTGCTTCCTCAGCCCTCACCATCTTGAGGCCACTTGCACAGATCAACATGTGTCCCCATGGACACACCCTGGAATACTCTCCTTCCCCAGTACAGCCCTCTTCCTGCAGCCTCTTCCCTTGCCTGAGGCCACTTCTCCCCCTTCCCCAAGCAAACCCTAGCCCTGCAGCCATTGAAAAGCCATATGCCTGACATGGTAGGTAGAGATCTACCCTTGAGCCCCCTCTAAAAGTGATGTGGTGCTGTCTGTGAAGCCTGGCACTGATGACCGCTAGTGCTGACCGAAGCAAAGGTAGGCAAACAAACCTTGAAGCCCCGAGTGAAGTGCAGCCCGCCAAGTGCACATCTTATATATGCTGTTGTGAAACATGTCGGCGTCTTTTCCTGCTGACATGGGTGGATGATCCAACGGGAGGGAGGTGATGATTCTGGCAGGCTGGCCTCATAATGATATGCTGATGTATTACAATGAGGTTCCCAACGTCCAATGGTGGAAAACGTGGCCCACCATCAACAGGCTGAGTGGACAATCGCAAACTGGTTTCATGACGTCATGAAACCGATTTTTGGCCCTCTCACCAAGGCCATCGAACATGCCCGAAGCCAGCGGGCACAGAAAATCCCAGCCGTTGTAAACAGTAATTCCTTGCTTAACATTGTAGTTGCATTCCTGAAGAGTGCAACTTTAAATGAAACAACGTTAAACAAATCAGGCAAATTGTGCTGAAAAAAGCTAACATAACTGAGCAGAAACTGCATCCCAGTATCCAGAAGCAGATTTCAACATCATTAAACCATAGCCTCTACCTTTTTGTGTAGTGTAAATGAAATGACCATTCTGAAAGAATAGGAATGTGGAATATACAAATAATGAACTTATCAAACGTTACGGGGAGAAGGCGGGAGAATGGGGTTGAGAAACTTATCAGCCATGATTGAATGGCGGAGCAGACTCGATGGGCCGAATGACCTAATTTCTGCTCCTATGTCTTATGGTCTTATGAACTTGAAAGGAAAGCTAGAAAACCTAAAGCAAGAAGTGGAAAATGAGCAATTAAACATCCTAGGATTATGTGAACACCGGTGGACAGGAGAGTGAGTCGTGAGTGATAAAGTGAGAATGATATACTCAGGAGGAGAAGAAAAGGAACAGGGAGTAGTGATGCTAGATAAGGAAACTGCTAACTGTGTGAGTAAAGTGAAATGTGAGTCAGGTAGACTGATGCTCATGAAACAAAAGGGCAATCAGTGGGCATTACCGTCATTCAAGTATATGCCCATAACTAAACATGGGTTGATGAAATGTATGATCGAATTGAATAACTAAATAAACAGGAGAGGAGGAAGAGCTATGTGAATGTCATGGGATTTGGAACAGTTGTTGGAGAATGAAGAGATGACAAAGTAGGACCATGCGGACTTGGAAAAAAGAAATGAGCGAGGCCAAAAACTGATAGATTTTTGCAGAAGAACAAGACTCATGATAACAAATACAGGGTTTAGACACCATAAAAGAAGACAATATATATGGGAAACACTTAGCAATCCAGGAAGATTTCAACTAGACTATATAATGGTGAGACAAAGATACAGGAACAGTGTTAATAACTCGAAAGCTTATCCAGGAGCTGACGCAGATTCAGATCTTGTGAAAATGGATACAATATTTCGACTGAAAAAGATCCAAGGCGGAATCCACAGAAAACAGTGGAACTTAGATAGATTGAAGTTATGAAAATTTATAAACAAAGTAAACAAAGCACTAGCTAGAAAGGATAAGGATAATGAGCAATGGAAACAGATTGAAGAATCTCAGAGGTAAATTAATCTCAGAGGTTAATTTGAAGTCAAATGAGAAGTGAATTTTTACAGCCAATGCTTAGTATGAAACCCAATCTCTTGTTTACACTCACAATGCTTGTAACAGTTACACATTCCCAAAGAGATGAGGGCAGAACCTCTCAAGTCAGGACAGAACAAACCCTGTGCTGCCACACAACAGCAATGTATACGAGAGTATTTCAAAGCTATTAAAATGTTAATTTAATGATATCTGTGACAATATGATAATCCAAGCAGTCCATAGTAGAATATGAATTGTTTAATCATGGATGGAGTAATTCATTTTTCAGGAGGATTACTCTTGTACACAGTGATATCTCAATAACAGCACAATAACCGAGATAGGGGATGATTCTCCATCTGCAAAAACCAATACAACTACAATTAGAGAAATACACCCAGTATTATCTCATTTTCAGGCCCAATTTCATTGCCCTTGAAACATTTACCAATTCAGACAAAAGAATCATGGAGAATCGCCTCAATTAAAGAACTATTTTGGCTGTATAGAATTGAAGTGTATTCAACACCCAAGGTCAGTGGGATTAACAGCAAGATTGGGTAGGTTAGCATACCTGCTGTTCTTAGAGGTTTATTACATTTTTATTTCTGTCAACTTCTTGGCCTGATAGGAATTTAATATGCATATACTCTTTTCAGTTTTGGACACTTGTCCTAAGACGAATCAGTTTTGACAACTGTACACAGATAAGACATGCGAGAGGGGAGCTAGCCCTATGTCCCTACAGAGTTTTTGACAAGCTAGGGGAGAAAATGAACAAAGATGGGGGGGCGGGGGTGGGATGGGGTTGAAACTTTATTTTGTAATTATTGTACGGTGAGCATAATCTCTGTTCTCAGAGTATTACAAATTCATTAGCCTTTGCAGGGGAATTCGATATTTAAAAAGTCAAACGCAGTGATATACTGACTGCCAAAATGTTATTGTGTTTTAATTAAAATATAACTTTAAGAGTCATGAAAACTTGTCATTTTAATGTAGTGTAAAAGCTGTGAGAGTTTCAATTTTGATTGATGGGTTAATATATGATTACAATACAGAAATGTTATCCATTTTGATAATAAGTCCATTGGCTGCAACTGTGATAATGACACACTTTCTTACTTAATAAACGTGTTCAAGTTGATTAATAAACTAAAAAAAAGTGAAGATAATTTTTAATTTGCACCAATTCATGTGATGCCACATAGTAATTAAAACAAGCAATAAAGGAGTTAATTCTCATTGCACCATATCTGACCTACTTTTAGCCTAACGAAAGACTACCTTCAAGGTAGGCCTAATGCTGCCCTACCCGAGAGTATAGGCTTGGATATATGCCAAAATCTGAGAGTGCTTGCTGGATGATAATGCAATAATTTGCACAGTTCGACAGATACAGCCGTTTGAAATAAAGCAGAGATTCTGAGCTCAAACCAGGGGGATCCAATTTAAATGCAAGTATCTCCACAGAATTCAAAACAGCGCAGTTGGTCAGGTCAACTGGAAAACACATGTTTTATTTCAATCACCACTTTTTGATAATAGAAGATGTTTAATATAAGTAAACAAAAGGAATGTTAAAACCTGCTCTGATAGTTAATTAATTATTTCCTTTATTTAAAGTTTGAAAGTTAATTATAACCCTCAATTTAAATAATCCAGGTAAATAATTACGGGCTTCCTGAGTGTGGCAATAATGGCATAATTAGCAAACAGGCAGGGGATCGTTATACAAAACTGTAAACGGCTGGAGTTAAAGAATGGCACAGCATACAATCAAACGAAATGCTATAACTGGTGTGAACCGGTCATCATTATATTTTAGTTTGTGGGCTTTACAAAGCTTCGAACAGAAATAAAGAGAAACTAAGCAATAAAAGCAAAGTTTTTGAGTGCTGTGAATCAGAGACAACATTAGATTGTGTATCATGTGATGGTATTTGGAAAAAATGTGTGAGGTTTTCTGAGAAGAAGTTTGAATGAATTTTGATTATACATGTGACTGAATGCTGTAAGTTTCCTAGCCCAGGCTGTAGTATGGTTAGCCTATGGAGACTGTGGCAGAGTTTTGCTGAAATTCTTGAACCTGCAACTGTGGACCCGGGATGACAATTATACATTAAAGCCGCTCTGCTTTGATGAATCCTGTGGTATACGTGGAATTATTTCCTCTTGAGTCTTCTGAATAAAATCTCCACTTCTTGTTATGAACAGAATTTGAAACTCAGGTGAGGTGCAGAACAAGCTAAGAATTTGCTGTCACCCATTTCCGCCCAGGAATGAAACTTAAAATTACCCTTCTTGTGTTTATTACTTTCTTTTTTTTTTAGTTTTTCTTTCTAATGAAGACATTCACTTCTGTGTCTCATCCTTAAGCCGCCAGAATTAAAATTTCATTATGAACCCATGATCGGGCAACACATATTGGAATAGAAATTATTAGGCTGCTGCATACAGATAGATCCAAAGAGGAATAAAGTTAGGACTAATAAGCACAGCATAATCCAGCGATAAATTACTTTTTTGAATATTATTGAGTTCTTCTCAAGGTAAAGTGTCTGCACGTGAAACAATTTTGTGATAATTTTGTGGTAATAATGGCGAGGGTATTTTCTTTTAGCTTTTTATTTCTGCCTCTTATCTCTCTCTCTCTTACTCTCTCTCCTAATCTCATCTTTCTTTCCCTCTTTTTATTTCATTTTCAGTACATGATTTTACATTCAATTAAATTTGGTGCAACGTTCATATAATTCCAATTCAGTGAGTAGAATTACCCATTGGTAAAAAGCAGCACTTTGTTCAACCTCAGCCAGCATGGGTGAGGGTTTTTCAATGAGTTTGATGGGATTATTTTTAGGCAGCACTTTCTAAGTCTGAATTGTGCACTTTTCAAACCTCTCAGCTGGATCCGAGATGTTTTAAAACTCAGACCTATTGATTATCAAGCACCTCCAACACTCCTGCTTTTACTTCTTTATCAGTTGTGTTTAATTATTTGCCAATAGTGGATATTAATTGGGGTTTCACTTGAGCACATATAAAAAAACTCTTACTGAAACTGTGGTGTGGTTGGGTTAGGAGGTGTATGCTTGTAATGTTTCACTCTGTAAATTAATGTAAGACTGAATAAAGATTGGCTGCAGCACAATCCTTCACCAACTGGCTTTCTGGAATAGAACTCAATTGGTAGACAAATGTGGCTGGAGTACTGTTATTGACTGTCTGACTTTCAACATTTATAATAACGGAATCATTTCCCAATATAAATTCATCCTGTGGAAGACCCTAATTTGTTTCCTCCTGCAGATGGTGACAGCTGCATCACCTGAAATCTTGTGCTTAAGTTCTAACTTTTTACACGTTCCTTAAACAAGAAACAGGCACAATAACAGGGGTTTATGGCACAGGATTGCAATTAATAATGATTATGTTATTGGAGCTCGTGAATTCAGATCTCATGATGGCAATTTATGAAGTTTAACTGATTAAATCTGGTCATTTGTAGGCTGGCATTAGAAAAACCATGAGAGTTGCAGAAATATTGTCAAAACTAATGAGTTCAGTAATGACCATCAGCCAAGGAACATGCTCAGCCTACCTGCTCTGGCCGGCATTTACATGTGAACCACACTAACTGGTTGAATTTGGTGAAGGATAAGGGAATAGAGGGACATGAAGGTTTGTGTGGAACATAAATACTGGCATAGTCTATTTGAGTTGAATGGCCTACTCTTGTTAATGGCCTCTGAATTGACCTACCAAGCCATTTGGTTGTAGAAGTAGTTGCTCATTGACACTTGGGATGGGCAATAAATGTGACCTTACCAGCTTGGCCCAAATCCCAAGATCAAATTTAAAAATATAGACTGAATGTTTTTACTTTAAATTAGAAAGTGATTTATACTCACATGCAAGAAATGTACCTCTTAAGAAAATCACTTCTAATTTGTAAATCACAGCTTAAGCTGTACTTCTGGAACAAGTTCTGCTATGTCTATCTGCATAAACATATCTCTAGTGACAGCTAAGAGTGCTGAACTCTCAACTGGGATGCCCCAATAGGAATCTGACCTTTTTTTGTATCCCAACTTCCACCTCCCCACACTCATGCTGCTGTCAATTGACTGAATCATCCCCCAGATTAAGGATAAAGTGACTGCAAGTGGTGAATTTGGGAGAGAAGTGAGCATACCGAAAAATTATTTGCAGGATCTACTAAAATTCCAAGAAAATTGTTGCAGAGGTAGCATTTGAGGAATACAGACCTGTACTGTATCCAAATGAGCGAGCAAGTGTATTTTATTCCAGCTTAAGGGTGGACACATCCATTCCTTTAGCTTTAATAGATTTTGTTTCATGTTGCATGTTTGCACAGTCAACTAGATGATTGTGCCAAGAACAAGTCCAGAGCAGGAAATTTGAATGAGGAGTACACAACTGAACAACATCCTACAATGAATAGAGTGCACAATATAGTTGACTTTTTTTGCTTCTCTTCTGTCCTTTTATTCATTGCTATTGCCAGACCTTCTTGTTCTGAACCTTTCTTGCTCAACATGCTTCGAAATCTCTCTTCAACGGTTTTGTTCTTAGAGTGAGTACTTACTAAATGTAACATCAGCAGACCTGAAGCTTGGAATTTGAATCTGTGAGAGTGTGCTATAATATATTGTTAAGTTTTTGTGGCAATTACTACAAGCAAATTGCCTGCAGTGTATCAGGTAGAGTGTTCGTTAATACAATTTCATTACACTTAGGTTATGTTCTTGCTTTTAATAAAGCACTTTTGTCATTATTTTCTTTCTTTGCAACGTAAATAAAGTTAAAGGAAGGTTATGCTGAATACGAGTTCAGCATGTGAACTAAGCCCAGTCAATACACCTTATTTACATTTCTAACATATTATACAGCATCTTCAGAGAAGTGCACAGAACCTATTCTTAAATGAGCAGCTCACTGGGAAGACATGAAACAGACTAATTTCCAGAACATCCAGATATCCTCCTTTAAAAATGCAGCTAAAACTCAACAGACCTTCCTTTACACTATTAATACAAAGTTAAAACAATTATCAATACCTCCTTCTTCCCAAAAGAGAATAAACTTCCAAACAAGAACACTTCATCAACAAGAACAATAAAATCAATATCAATTATCAAGTCCAACATCTCCATTATTAATAATTCATACCTAGTCACCGATAGCTATAATTGTTGTTTGTGGTTTTCACATTTTCCAACTAACCCTTAGTGGTAAGGATTGCAGGCTTGTTAATCAGTGTTGAAATATTGTGTTGCTGGGACTCCTTTCCATTTGAGATGCCAGTCATGGTGTCAGCGCCTGTGGTTTGTTTACTGTGACTGGCTGAATAGCTCCAACCTTGCGTCCTGGAGTGTTATGCCTGACTCTTTCATCAGCAATTTTGATTTCCGCAGCTGTCTACTGTTCCTCACAAACACCATTGGTCCTTCAGATGTTAAACCAAAGTCCCATCTTTCCCCTCAGATGGATGTAAAAGCTCTTGTGGCACTATTTGAAAAAGGGAGGAGGGCTTCTTCTCGATGATCTGCACGACATTTATTCCTCAACCAATGTCACTAAAAGAATGATCATCTCGTCACGTTGCTGTTTGTGGGACCTTGTATGTGCAAATTGACCGCCACATTTCCTACATTTCAACAGTGTCTAAGCTTCAAAAGTACTTAATTAACTGTAAAGTATTTTGGGCCATGATAAATGCTGTATTAAGTGCAAATCTTTCCTTCTTCTCAAATTTACTTCTTACATTGATGGATTTACCGTTGGACCTGTGGTGGCAACCAAATCCCTTTATCTTTTAGCAGAATTCTGAGAATATCTTCTTGGCTTATCATCTGTGTTGATATCTTTATTATAGGACTAGGTCTGTTAGACATTTCTGAGGGATAATTATGCTCTTATATCACTCACAGTACAATCAGGAAGAGTGGAGACCCTTGTCTACTCTCCTCCACTGACATCTGAGACTCTTCTGATGTCTTCCACCACTTTAACAGTTGCCAGTTTCCTAGCCCTAACCATCTCCTTTTCACTATAGATGTCCATCCCTCTACATCTTCACCTTCCACCAGGATAGCTGAAGGCCCTCCACTACTTCCTTGAATAGAGGGCCAAACAGTCTCCATCTGCTACCCTTCTCTGCCTGGCTGAATTTGCCCTTACATTGGACAACTTCTCTTTTGACTCTATACTCACTTCTTCCAAAGAAAGGTGTTGCTGTGGGAACCCAAATGCATCCTAGTTATTGCTGCCTTTCTGGGGGAAAATGGAACATTCTTTGTTCAGATTCAAGTCCCCTACTTCACCACATTTTCTGTTACATGACAACTGTATCAGTGCCACTCCCTGCTCTCACCCCAAACTGGGAAACTATTAACTTTGCTTCCAATTTCCTTCTCCCTTGCCTTATTGTTCCATCACTGACTCTTCCTTTCCTTGACTTCCCTAACTCCACTCCTGGAGATAGTCTGATGAACAATAAGCCCACTGACTCCCACAGCAACTTTAATAATACTTCCTCCCATCCACTCCTTGTGAAGATTCTATTCTGTTACCCTGATTCCTCCATCTCCGTGCTATCTGTTCTGATAATGCCACTTTCCATATCAGTGCTTCTGATATGTCTTCCTTTACCTCAACCAAAGATTTCACTCAACTGTGGTTGGCAGGGCCTTGGCCATGTGTGTTCCACTTCCTTCACTTCTGCTCTCAACCTTCACCTCCAACCCATGACAATAGGGCTCCCCCTGTCCTCAACTTTCATACACCAGCCTTCACATTCAACAAAACATTTTAATCTGAATATAAATTGGAAAAATCAGATTGGCAGTAGTAGCCTGGATGAGGACTTCATAGAATGCTTTCAAGGTAGTTTCTTAGAGCAGCACATTCTGGAACCAACCAGAGAGCAGGTTATATTAGACCTGGCATTGTGTAATGTGACAGGATTAATTAATGACCTCAGAGTGAAGGCACCCCTAGGTAGCAACAACCACAATATGGTTGAATTTTACATCCAGTTTGAAAGGGAGAAGAGTGGGTTTAAGACTAGTATTTTAAACATAAATAAGGGCAACTTTGTGGGCATGAAAGCTGAGCTAGCTGAAGTTAACTGGAATACTAGGCTAGGGGATAGATCAATAGAGAAGCAGAAGCAGATATTTAAGGGGATTTTTCACAATACTCAGAATAAGTATATTCCTACTATAAAGAAAATTTCTAAAGGGAGGACCCGCCATCCATGGCTAACTAAAGAAGTTAAGGAAAGCATCAAACATAAGGAAAAAACATATAACTGCACAAAGATGTGTAGCAGGTCAGAACATTGGCCAGAAGATAAAGAACAACAGAGAATGACTAAAAGGTTAATCTGGAGAAAGAAATTAGAGTATGAAAGGAAGCTAGCTAGAAATGTGAGAACAAATAGCAAGAATTTCTACAGGAATTTAAAAAGGAAAAGTGTAAGTAAAGTGAGTGTTGGGCCTCTAGGGAGTGACAATGGGGAGTTAATAGTAGATAATAAGGAAATGGTGGATGAAATGAACAAATATTTTGTTTCTGTCTTCACTATAGAGGATATAAAAAACACTCCAGTAATAGCTGTAAATCAGGAAATGGAAGAGAGAGAGGAACTTGGTGAAAACACAATCACCAGGGAAGCAATACTGAGCAAACTGATGGAGCTGCGGACTGACAAATCTTTGGGCCCTGATGGACTTCATCCTAGGGTCTTAAAAGAGGTGGCTAAAGAGATAATCAATGCATTGGTGTTAATTTTCCAAAATTCCCTAAATTCTGGAAAGGTTCTATCAGAGGAGAAAGTAGCAAATATAACCCCTCTATTCAAGAAGGGAGGGAGGCAGTAAACTATAGGCCAGTTAGCTTGAAGCCTGTCATGAGGAAGATATTATAATTGATCATTAAAGAGGTTATAGCTAGGCACTTAGAGAAACACAAGGTAATCGAGAAGAGTCAGCATGGCCTTGTGAAAGGGAAACCATGTTTAACCAACTGGAACTCTTTGAAGGAGTAACATGAATTGTGGATAAAGGGGAGCCTGTAGACATGCTGTACTTGGATTTCCAGAAGACGTTTGATAAGGTGCCACATCAAAGGTTATGGCAGAAAATAAAAGCTCATGGTGTAGGGGATAATGTATTAGCATGAGTAGAAGATTGGCTAGCTGGCAGAAAACAGAGGGTATGCATAAATGGGTCTTTTTCTGATTGACAGGACGTGATGAGTAGAGTTCAGCAGGTGCGTTATGACATGGCAGATGATGTGTGCCAGGCGAATCAAATCCACGAGGGAAACTTGATCATGTGGTCACTACGATTTTTCAATTTGTATTTTATTTTGAGATGCATGCCCTGAATTCAGTAGTAATAAGTCCACCAAGACTCTTAGAGATTTTTTACAAAACTAAATTAAACATTTATTAACAAAAGAAAAGATTTCAAGCACATGCATAGGTCTACAAATCACTACTATAATAACTCCTAAAACCCCTAATTAATCTGGCTTCCAGTTACACCCCCATTAAAGCAACAGCAAAAAATAGATTTAAACAGATCCAGGCAAGTCAAACACAATACCCTGAACAGTAGAATTCAAAATGGCTTTTCCCAGCTTCAGTTTCTGTATACAGCAGCTTAATGCACAACTACTGGAGACTTTTCACACTTCTGGTAGATCTTTCAATGTCTTCTTCACTGACACATAGCCTCTTATCCTTTATACACGTTTCCCCCTTTTAATGCAAATTACATTGTTCCCATATGTCTTTGTAATTTTACTTTTCTCATAATATAAATCATTGCATGGTGCTAATACTAGTAACCTTTGGGAAAAATAAACACATTGCTTGGCCTAGCTTCTCTGGCTAGGTGTAACATCCTACCACCTCTCTGAAACTCAAACTTTGCTGATTTATCTGAAAATGCAAATTGTCCTCACCACTTTCTAAAACTCCAGCCATGTTTACATGTTTAGCATTTCAAACCTAGTTTCAAAGCCTCCAGACCAGCTGTCTCCAACTTAATTAAATCCCACACAGACAGAAAAACTATCCAAACCTACTATTAACAAACTTTTACAATAAATCACAATAATATTATGAAAATTATTATACTTTCATGACAAGGGGTCTGTGCTGGGTCTCAATTTTTTACAATTTGTATCAGTGGCTTGGATGAGGGAAGTGAAGGCATGATAGCTAAATTTGTAGATGACACAAAAATAGGTAGGAACGTATGTTGTGAAGAGAACATCAGGAGGTTTCAGGCAGGTATAGATAGGTTGAGTGAATGGGCAAAAATATGGTAGATGGAGTATAATGCGGGAAAATGTGAAGTTGTTCACTTTGGCAGGAAGAATAAAGAAGCAGATTACTTAAATAGAGAACAGCTGCAGAATTCCAAGCTGCAGAGGGATCTAGATGTTCTAGTGCATGAGCCACAAAAAGTTAGTATGCAGGTACAGCAAGTAATTAAAAAGGCTAATGGAATGCTATATTTTATTATGAGCAGAGCTGAACATAAAAGTAAGGATGTTATGCTTCAGTTATACAGGGCATTGGTGAAACCACATCTCAAATATTGTGTGCACGTTTGGTCTCCTTAGTTAAGAAAGGATGTAAATACATTGGAGGCGGTTCAGAGGAGGCATACTAGATTGATACCTGGAATGAGCAGGTTGTCTTATGAGGATACATTGAACAGAGATTAGGAGAATTTTTTTCTCTCAGTTTTTTCAACTCTGCCTCGGAAGGCAGTGAAGGTGGGGCCATTGAGTATTTTTAAGGCAGCGGTAGGTAGATTGTTGTTAGGCATGGGGATCAAAGATTATCGGAGGTAGATGGAAATGTGGAATTTGAAACATAAATAGATCAGTCGAGGGGCTGAATGGCCTACTTCTGCTCCTATTTTGTATGTTCCTATGTATTTATTACTCATCCTCCACCATTTCTGCCACCTCCACTGTGATGCCATCACCAAACACACCTTCCCTCCCCTCCCTTTCAGCATTCAGAAGGGACCATTCCTGCCACGGTATGTTGATTCAGTCTTCAATCAACCCCAACACCCCACCACTCCAACAGCATCTTCTTGTGCAAGCATAGGCCTTTAACATCCTCCCTTTCCACTGTCTAGGGCCCCAAGCACTCAGTCCACATGAAACAATGATTTACTTTTACTTCTTTCAATTTAGAATACTGTATTCACTGCTCACAATGTGATGTCCTCGACACTGTGAAAACTAAAAGCATATTGTGTGACCACTTTGCAGAACACCTTTGTTCAGTCCACAAGAATGATCCCAGGTGCCTAGTCCCTTGTCACTTTAATTCTCTGCCCTACTTTCACTCTGACCTCTCTGTCCTCATCCTCCTACAGTGTTTCAATGAAGCTTAGCTTAAGTTCAAGGAACAGCGCCTCATTTTTTCATTAAACACTGTACAGTCTTCCGGACTCAACCAAGCTCAACCTCAGATCATAACATCTGCTCCCATTTTTTCAGACAGCAGCTGTAGATAATGATTCTGCAACAATCATTTATTGCTCATCTGGACCCATCTCTTGTCCCATTCCCATCTCCTTTTGCTTTGCACTATTATTCCGTTTGTCATTTAATCACTCCTCCCTTCCACCCTGTCACAGGCCTTATCATTTAATTTTCCCTCCCTCCCCGTTCTCATTTCTCTGCTTACTTGCTTACAATCTGTTCCATCTCTTTTGTTTCCCCCAGTTCTGATGAAAGATCATCAGCCTGACACACTGGCCGGAATTTTCCAGCCCCTCACGCCGACAGGATCTTCCGGTCCCGCTGATGGGAATGGAGATTTCAATGGCTCGCCTGCCCCACCGCAGGGAAACCCACCACAGGGGTGGGGTCTGGAAAATTCCAGCCACTAACTCTTGTTTTTCCCTCCACAGACACATGATGTGTATTTCAAAGCATCTTTTGATTTTCGTTCAAATTTCCAGCACCCCTGCAGTATTTTGCTTTTGTAAGAAAGAAGTAATTTTCTGAGCTGCCCTTACGTGCTTTATCTCAGAGTGCTACTGTAATTGTGACTTTGATGAACTGGAGGCATGTCAGACACACATCATTGCGTAAAACTGTTGGAATTCTGTTGAGTTGAAAGGTTGTCCATTATCTGATTTGCCATGCTTTGGAATACCATGGCCTTCCAAATGACCTTTAACCTTAGTTACAGTGATTTGACCTTTTTTTAAGCAGTCTATTTCAAAGAAATCAGAGTCAGCACACAGAGTGTACTTTCTTCCAGATGCTTCAACCAGATGACAACCTATTTTGTTCCAAGATCTTTCTTGTATTTATTGGCTAAAGCAATGTATTTTGCTCTTTGGCTTAAAACTGCCGGCATAAGTAATGTGTGGTGATGTCTGTCTCTGTGTTCTTGCTCACCAGAGGAAAGAAAATTACTTCTCTAGCTCTCTTAAGGCAATGCTGCTTTTCAATGTGACTTGAGTGAATTCTGCTCTCCATCAATGCTCCTATCCAAAGTGAAATAACTATCAAAGCTCCCTTGGATGTCAGTCCATCCTGTACGTTGTGTTCCTCCACAATGTTGAAAGCCATGGTAGTTTGGGATGGGACTTCACTTGGTTTAGGCCACCAGTTGTTTGTTGTTATTCTGAACAAATATCAGTGCCTGGGATTTCCACAATGGGCCCAACCAAGATACATTGTTGGATCCAAAAAATGCGTTCATTCTACACGCAGTGCTGATGCAATGTATCACAAGGCTGTGCCCCTTTATTTTTGAAAATTATGGTATTTCAACATTCAACTGACTGGAAATGTTGCAATTTGAGCTGATAGGGAGCAAACTGCTTAAAAAATGCAAGGCCACATTCCAAGGTGATGGTGAGAAACAAACAAATCACCCTCAAGGAAGTGTGAAGAGAGAGACATTTTCTATAATCCAGGCACCCATCGAAACTCATAACTGTCTAAGGGAGGGACATTAAAATGCAAAGTACTAGATATTGAAATAATGCCTGCCAGAGACAGACACCCACACCCAAAATCTCTTGGCAATACACAATGGATGAAGTATTTCAAGGCAAGATTGCCTACCCACTAGAGAGAGATTGCAAGTGACACAGGTGGTGTCAAAAAAAGGGCTTCAGCAGAGGAAACAGGCTAAAGACTGCTCTTACTCCCTCTGTCTCTTTTAAAATAAGTGTGTCACCCTGTTCAAGAAGCAAACTCCACCAGAAATCTACCAGAACACTGAGATCTCATAATGATTGCAACATCTTCAACATCTGACTACATCCAAGAAACCAGCTCACCCAAATCAGCCGCAGCATTTAAAATCTATATCTCAAGGACAACCAAAGGACGCTTAACTGCATATGCTTTTATCTTTTTATATTGGACTCTAACTCCCCTGATTTCTGATATCTTTGCATGTGTGTGTATGTGTGTGTCTGTCTCTGCATGTGTCTGTGCGTGTGTCTCTGTGTGTGTGTGTGTCTGTGTGTGTCTGTGCGTGTGTCTGTGTGTGTGTGTTTGTGTGTGTGTGTGTGAGTGTTTGTGTGTGTGTCTGTCTGTGTCTGTGTGTGTGTCTGTGTGTGTTTGTGCGTGTGTCTGTGTGTGAGTGTTTGTGTGTGTGTCTGTGTGTGTTTGTGCATGTGTCTGTGTGTGAGTGTTTGTGTGTGTGTCTGTGTGTGTGTTTGTGTGTGTGTGTGTGTGTGTGTGTGTGTGCATGCACATGTGTGTATGTGTGTGTATGAGCCTGATTGACGACATGAGGGTCGAGTGCTTGATGTCGCGTTTTTATTAGGCCTCCACTCCTACTTCCTTACCTCAATTTTTTTTTGATCCAGTCTCACCCGACCTTCCAACTCAGGCCGGGTGAGAACTGCACAGGGCAGTGTGCTCCTGAGGCCTTCAGTCAAGCGCTGCTGAATCGGAGGCAAGGAGGCCATGCCCCCTATTTTACGGCACCGTAAGACAAAAGGGAAGGAAGTTTAAATTAAAACAGCACGAGCTGAGAAGGAAGGATCCCACTGTGCCCATAGAAGACACCCCTGGTGAGGGAATCACCCCTAGCTCAGACTTAAGGGCTTAGGTATTCAAGTTTACCCATTTAATCCATAAGTTTGATAAAGAGATGGACACCTTCTTTATCTCTTTTGAAAAGTTAGCACAGCAGTTAAGGTGATTCGCCCGATACTGGTCCCTGCTGTTGCAAAGTAAGCTGGCAGCTAAAGCTCACGAGGTTTACTCCCTCTTGACTAAGGAAAGTACAACAAGTTATGAGACAGCAAAAAGGGCTATTTTAAGCGCATACCAGTTAGTGCCAGAGGTGTACTGCCAGAAATTCTGTACCCTTAGGAAACGGCCCGACCAGATGTACCTGGAATTTGAACAGCTCAAGCAGTTCATTTTTGACTGATGGGTTCGGGCACTTAAAATTGAGGCCACTTCCAAAAACCTTCATGAAATAATTCTCCTCAAGGAGTTCAAAAACTCCATGCCCTTCCTGATAAGAACTCACATAGAGGAACGGAGGAACAGAGGTAACAGGAGTCAGACAGGCAGCAACTCTGACAATTTCTAAATACCAATGACATAAAGGGATATGGGGTTAGTGTGGGAAAAAGGCATTGAAGCGGATCATCAGTCATGATCGTATTGAATACTGAAGCAGACTCGGTGGGCTGAATGGCCTATTCCTGTTCCTATCTTCCTGATTATGAGCTTGTCCACAAGCCCACATCCTAAAGGAAACCCTTCCCTAATCACCCCAACCAACCCAGAAGAATGGAAGATGGGAGAGTGATAGGAAACTGAGCACCCATGGGAGAGAAGGGACACCTGGAAACAGTGAGGGACCTCCTCAGGCCAGAAAGGATGGTGCTCAGAAGACAGGTGAGGCCAATAAGCCTGTGTATTTTAACTGTTACAAGGCAGGATTGTGCTGGTTGTTGGAGGCTATGGGAAACGCCCGTGGGATTAGTTGGGACACACAAATCCAGTGCAGAAAATGAGAGTCAAACAGAGAGCATAGCAGACCAGGCTATGGCTCTGACTATGGCAACAAATCCCTGTAGACACACTACCGTGAGTGCTGGTGAGTTTTTTAAAATTCCTCAGTTACAAGGGGCAGAATTTTATGTCCCGTGGGTGAGCGTGCGCCTGACCTGATCAGATATAAAATAATGTGCGATGCCGTCGGGCGAGCGTTCCGACATCATCGCGCACTCGCGTGATATTTCAGTCGCGCGAGACACGGCAGCACACCCGCCGACAATTAAGAGGCAAATTAAGGCCATTCATTTATTAATTAAGAGAGACTTTTCACTGCCCATCCAATGTTACGGTTGGCAGCCGGGCAAATCAGCCAGGCAGCCTTTGCATTTTTGAGGAAATCTCATCCATGGGCGGGATGAGGTTCCTGACATTAATTAAAATAATGTTTTGACATAAATTTTATTTTGTATATATTTATGTGAGTGAGTCCTATGTGGGGACATATTTTCAGAATTTCCACATCTTTATTTTTGATTTTGAAATTCTTCAGCTCCCTGAGGCAGCTCTCTGTCCTCAGGGAGCTTTCATTGCGCGCTCCCCCGTGCCTGCGCTGATGTCACCACTCACCCTCCTCTCATCCCCACCCCGGCTGTGCTGAGCCTTTCAGCGCGCGTTTCATACTGGCTGGCTGTTAATTGGCCAGCCAACATGAAATCGAAGTTGGAGCCAATTGCGGGCACCGGACCGTTTTCCAGCTGCCCCTGGGCCCACCCACCGCTCCCACCCAATGACCCAAAAATCCTACCCAAGGATCTGCTATTAGAAGGAAGAGTGGCCACATTTCCCTAGAGCAAGGCAAGTAATCCTATACTGATACTGAGGCATACAGGGGCCAAGCAAACTCTACTGCTGGGAAAAGGCATGACCTTTCCATCAAAGAGTGCAGTAAGTGCCAAAGTGTTGGTAAAGGGTATTTAAGGAGGGTACATGCCTATCCCTTTATGCCAGGTGCGCCTGGAGTGCAAGCTTGTGTCAGGATCGGTGACTTTGGGAGTCACCCTAGTTTGGACGGATCCTCGGCACTGACCTGGTGGGATCAAAAGTGACAGCATCACCAGTAGCCTCAGAGAAGCTGACCTAAGTCAGGGAGACAGAACAGCTTCAGGAAAAAGTGCCTGGTATTTTCCCTGACTACGTGGTAACCTGGTCTACGGCCAGACACGTTCCATCAGGGGAGGCTGAAGTGGCACTGCAGACGGAGGACCATACAGCCTGGTTATCTGAGGCCTTTCTCGGAAGTCTAGAGGACCCTAAGGAAGTAATAAGTAGGCCTTCCTTGGTTGCAGCTCAGCAAGCTGACCTGTTGTTAAATAAGTTAGCTCAGGCTGCCCAAACTGAAGCTGAGGCAGAGCCAATCCCTGAATGCTACTACATTAAAATATGGTGCTGATGAGGAAATGGAGACCCCTCTCACCCACAGACCTGCAAACAAGGAGTGGACAGTGATCTACCAGGAAGTGGTGCTGCGGAGGTACTGTGGGGAAATATTACGGCTATCACACAAAATCCCAATGGAAGGGCATGTTGGTATATGAAAAACCCAAACCTACATCAGCCAACATTCTTACTGGCCACACCGTCACAAGGACGACATAAGGTTTTGCAGAACCTGCCACACACCTGGCAAGTTGTGGGGAAACCCCAGCCTGCAATAAAACCTGCACCTATGATTCCTGTACCAACCATTCAGCAAGCTGCGAGTGGACTGTGTGGGGCCCCTGCCCAAAACAAAATGGGCCTATCCTTAGCATCGTGGATGTGGCTACCCTCTTCCTGGAGGCCTTTCCCCTGAGAACCATATCTGCCAAAATAGTGGTGGGGCAATTAACACAATTCTCTACCTGGTATGGACTGCTCACTAGGTTCCAGTCAGATCAAGGGCTCAAATTTCATGTCCCGAATATTCCAGGAAGTCATGGGCAACCTGGGGGTGACCCAGCTGAAGTCCTCAGAGTATCACCTGCAGTCACAGGAGGCACTAGAACGGTACCGTCAGACCCTAAAAGCAATGATCAGGGCATACTGCCACAAGTACACCCATGATTGGGATAAAGGACTATGTTTTCTTCTGCTTGCTACCAGAGAGTGCACCGGTTTCATTCCGTTTGAATTGGTTTACAGACACCAAGTGAGAGGTCCTCTGAAACTAATCCAGGAGAGACTTTTGGAAGAGAAGGAGAAAATCTCCATATTAGAGTACATAACCATGTTCCATGAGTGACTCAAGAGAGCCTGTGATGTGGCTTCAGGATACTTAAAGATCTCCCAGACAGCTATGAAAAAACAGGCAGACAAACATGCCAGGGCCTGAACCTTTTAGTCAAGAGGCTAGGTGCTGGTACTCCTACCAACACCAGGTGGACCTCTAAAAGTCCAGTTCAGTGGCCCGTTCAGAGTAGCAAAGAACCTCCGGGAAGTAAACTATCTAATTGACAACCCAGACTGAAGGAAAAAAGCAAAAAGACTGTGTCATTTTGTCAATATGATAAAACAAAATCACAGCCAAGAAGGAAACAAGCAGGTGCCCACTAACAGCAGACCTGGAGGACGAGAGGAACAATGAGGATGAATTGGAGGGAGACGTGGGTGGGGCTCACATTGAGCTCCCTACTGTCGAGCTAGCAAACATAGAAATTCTAGCGAAATTGGACACCATATTTACCCACCTAAAAGCGAGGAAAGTTTGCTCAGTGCATTTAAAAACATCTGTAGAGACAAACCCGGCTGCACCATTTTAGCTCTACATGATGTGGATGTGGGAGAGGCCCCTCCCATCAGGCAACATCCCTATCACCTAGGTCCAGAAAAAACTGGCCCAGGTTCGGCAGGGGGTTAACTACATGCGGAGCACCAACCTATGGAGCCTAGCAGCAATAGCTGGAGCTCCCCAGTTGTTCTCGTGCCCAAGCTGGATGGCTCCATAAGGTTCTGCATTAATTGCCAAAAGGTTAATGCAGTGACCAGAACCAACTCCTACCCAATTTCCGCCTGGAAGACTGCATGGATAGGGTTGGTAATGCAGCCCACATTACAAAGATAGATTTACTCAAGGGATGCTGGCAGGTTACCTTGACCACCCATGCAAAGGAAACCTTTGGGGAGAATTTTCTCGCTGTTGGTGGGAGGGTTGAGTGGGACCAGGCGCGGGTATGGGCGGGCGCACAGCTGATCGCCACCCGCGATCGGCTGCGCACCACCATTTTACGTGAGTGTGCCAATTAAGGTCTGCTCAGCGTGACTCACACCCAGAAGCGCTGAGCGCTCCCTGTGCGGGTGCGGGGGGAGTAGGCTGAGTCGGGACATGCGTGCGAAAGAGCACAGAAATCTCCCTGAGGCGCAGAACTGCCTCAGGGAGATTAATTTAATTATCCAAAAGTGAATAAATGATTTTTAGAAATTATTCGGACACGTCCCCTCACGCAGCAGTGTGAGATGAGCTGGGATATGTCCAAGAATTTTATTAAAAATTTTAATTAAAATTTAAAAATCTTCATGAAACCTCTTCCCGCCCATGGCTGAGGTGCCATGAAAAATGCAAAGGCCACCTGGGCTCTTCACCTGCCCGCCAACCTTAAGATTGGACGGGCAGTCCTGTTAATTGTTTTAATAACCATTTAAATGGACTTAATAGGCCTTTGACGGTTCGGTGGGCGCGCAGCCGACTCCAGTGTGCGCCCGCCGAACTGAAGATTAGAATAACGTGCGGTGACATTGGGACACACGCCCAACATCACCGCACATCATTTTACACGTCAGCAAGCGGGGCCCGCCCCCACACGCTGACCAGAAGATTCAGGCCTTTGTCTTCGTGACTCAGGATGGGTTATACCAGTGTCGAGTCATGAAATTTGGACTCTGAAATGCCACAATCCCTTTCAAAGGCTGATGAACCAGGTAGTGGCGGGCTTATCCAATTGGGTAGTGTACCTAGACAATCTCCTAGTGTACAGTGACACCTGGGAAACTCACTTAAAGCAACAGTCAGCTGGCCTAGTGGTCAATCTTGCAAAGAGTGAGTTTACCAAGGCCCAAGTGACCTACCTAGGATACATGGTGGATCAGGGACAAGTCCTGCCCAGAGCTGCAAAGGTGCAAGAAGCCGTGGTTTTCAATTCCCACAACAGAATGGGGAATCATGAGATTTTTAGAGATGTGTGGGTTCTACTGCAAGCTCATCCCAACTTCAGCACTGTAGCTGCCCTGCTGACAGACCTAATACAGAAAAAAGCAAAAGCAGTACGGACCGAGAAATGTCAGACAGCTTTCGAGAAGCTGAAAGCCATTTTAATAAATGAACCAGTGCTTGCAACTCCAGACTTGAACCGAACATTTAAAGTGCCCAGTGATGCTCGTGACCTCTGGGTAGGGGCATCCTGCAGGAGGATGAATCAGGAATAGAGAGACCAATTGGTACTTCTCCAAAAAAACTGAACAAACATCAGAAATGGTATTCCACACTAGAAAAAAAAACCCTAGGTTCATTACTGGCTCTCAAGCACTTTGAGATATATGTCCGCAATGGATACGGAGAGACCACAGTCTATACCAACCACAACCCTTTGACCTTTGCGAAGAAATTCAAAACTCAAAACTCCAACCATATCACCTAAAAAGTACCCACATTGCAGGGAAATGACATGTGATTGCAGAAGCCTGGCCAGAACATAAAGAGACCCAGTTAGAACTGATGGGATAATCCAGACCAAGGCTAAGAGAGTGAATGGAGCTGTATGTGTTTATTTTGTTTTGTGTTTTTATACCTTGTAATGAAATGAGAGTGAATCTCATTACATTTTTTTGTGATGGTGAGGTGTCATGAGGCTGTGCCCCTTTATTTTTGAAAATATGATTTTTCAACTTGCAACTGACTGGAAATTTTGCAATTTGAACTAAGACAGAGCAAACTGCTTTAAGAATGCAAGGCCACATTCCAAGGCAAAGGCAATAAATAAACAAATCACCCTCAGGGGAGTGTGAAGAGAGAGACGTTTCCTATCATCCAGACACCCATTGAAACTCATAACTGCCTAAGGCAGAGAAGCCAACTCTACCAGAAACCCACCAGTGAACTGAGATCTCGTAATAATTACCACATCTTCTACATCTGACCGCATCAAAGAAACCAGCTAACCCAAATCGGCCACAGCATTTAAAATCTATGGTGGGTGTGTGTGTGTGTGTGTGTGCCTGTGTGTGTGTGTGTGTGCCTGTGTGTGTGTGTGTGTGTGTGTGTGCCTGTGTGTGTGTGTGTGTGTGCCTGTGTGTGTGTGTGTGTTTTTAAGCGTGTGCACGCTTAGGCCCAAATGACTGCATGAGAGCCGAATGCTTGATGTCGCATTTTGGTTTCCCAGGGCTTGGAAGACCCAGACCAGGCATATGCTTCTGAAAAGGAAACTTAAACATTTGTTGTGACCAACCGAGGATATTGAATAGAGGGGAGCCAGTTCACCCCTTCTCACCTGGTTATAACAAACGTAAACAATCAGGTCCAAGTGAAAACACCAAACTTACACCCATACTTTTCTTCTTTGAATATGAAAATTAAAGACCCTGATATTTCTGAGGAGATGGAGATGAAGAGGGAGCAGAGGAGCATAGAAAAAGGGAGGGGCCAGCCAGAGGGAGAACCTGAAAATTCTGAGGATGCAAAGGTCCTCTCAAATTTAAAAAGCAGGGCCATTATAATTTTCCTTTAGCATTGCCTATCCAGCAACCAGTCAGCCTGTCAATCTGTCTGCTAGATGACAGATGCTAGTGGCAGGAGGCGTTAGCTGGGGACATCATGGATGTTCCTTGGTGATCAGGAGAGATCGATGCTTGGTGGGGTGGGGACAGGGAGAGCAGTGATTATAAAGAAGCAATCGGCGGAAGGGAAAGACTATGGCTTGTGATCAGGGCTTGGTGATACTGTGGGTGTTCAGAGCCCAGTGATAAGGATGGAGTTTAAGATTGAGTGTCAGGGGGCTGCTAGGTCAGCTGATCACAGGGAATGGCCACATATCAGGGATTGGGAGTTGGTCAATCACAGCAGCAAACAGAGGCCATGATTGGCAGAAGGCAGGCTGAAGATTTTCTTGAGGTGTCATGGGGACACTCCTAAAAAGCTCTTAGCTGCTGGAGCCAGCTACTCCCAACTCCATTGCCTGGTCTGGGTCTCCCAAGCCCTGGGAAACCAAAAATGATAACTAAGAGCTTAGTGTAGTTAGAGATCTAGAGGCATAGACCACAGGTGTGTGGGAAAAAGGAGGTTATATCAGAGAGGAATACCAAGGTGCACAGAATACTGGTGGAGACAGATAACACCAGAGCAGCAAATAGTAAGATATTAGATGGGTTCAGCATGAGGGGGGAAATAGTAAAGTCTAAGTTAGGTTTATTATGCATACATGTGATAGCATGGTACGTGGCAAGTAAGATTAGTGAGTTGCAGCCCATATGTGCTAATAGGTATTAAATATTCCTGGATGCAAGGTGTTCAGCAAAGATAGGAAAGAAAGGAAAGGGGAAGGGATGGTAGTATTGATTAAGAAAAACATTGCACTGCTAGAGAGAAATGATGTCCTAGAGGGCTCAAGGACAGAAACCGTTTGGCTAGAGTTTAGGGCAAATAAGGTGTCATGACATTGCTCAGTGTAATCTGTACGCCACCAACTAGTGGAAAGATGTAGAGGAACAAATTTGCAAGGAAATTCCAGAGGGGTGCAAGAATTATAGAGTAGTTGTAATGGGTGCTTTAATTACCCAAATATAGGCTGGTATAATAGTAGTGTGAAGGGCAGAAAGGTGCAATAATTCCTAGAGTGTGTTCAGGAAAATTTTCTACAGCAGTATGTTTACAGTCAATCGAGAAAGGAGGCACTGCTGCACCTGGTTCTTGGGAATGAGGTGGGCCAAGTGGACCAAGTGTCAGTAGGGGAATATTTAGGGGTCAGTGATCATCATATCAAAAGGTTTAGGTTGGTTATGGAAAAGAGCAAAGAAAAATCCAGAGTAAGAATAATCATCTGGGGAAAAGCTGACTTCAATGGGGTAAGAATGGGTCTGATCCAGATAAAATGGGATCAAAGGTTAACAGGCAAGGCTGTAACTGAACAATTGGCTAATTTTAAAGAAGAGATAGCTCAGGCACAGTCAAGGGAAACAGTAGAGCAAACAAATCCAGAGTTCCCTGGATAACAACAGAGATAGATATTAAGATGAAGAAGAAAAAGTGTGCTTAAGACAGGTGTCAGGTGGATAATACAACCAAGAACCAGGCTGAATATAAAAGGTTCAGAGGGGATTAATAAAGCAAATAAGAAAAGTAAATAGAGAGTATGAAAAGAGATTGGTAGCTAACATAAAAAGGAATTTAAAAGTCTTCTCTAGGCATATAAATAGTAAAAGGATGGTTAAAGAAAGAGTGGGGTCAATTAGAGACAAAAAAGGGGATTTACACATGGAGGGCATGGCTGAGGTATTAAATGATACTTGGCATCTGCCTTTGCCAAGGAAGAAGATACTGTGCAGGTCATAGTGAAAGAGGAGGTAGTTCAGACATCGAAGGGTTTATGATTGATAAACAGGAGTTATTGGATAGGCTGTTTGTACTTAAAAGTTGATAAGACACCAGGACTGGATGAGATGCATCCAAGGATACTAACGGAAGCAAGAGTGGAAATTGCGAAGGCATTAGCCTTAATTTTCCATTCTTCCTTAGACTCAGGGTTGATACCAGAGGACTGGAAAATTGCAAATGTCACACCCTTGTTCAAGGAAGAGTGTAATGATAAACCCACTAACTACAGGCCATTCAGTTTAACCTCGGTGATAGAGAACATTTTAGAAACAATAACGCAGGACAAAATTATTAGCCACTTAGGCAACTGCAGGTTAATTAAAGAAAGCCAGCGTGAATTTGTTAAAGGAAGTTTGTGTTTAATTAACTTGCTTGAGTTTTGTGATAAGCAATAGCGGGGGTTGATGAGGGTAATGCTGTTGATGTGGTGCATATGGACTTCCAAGGGCATTTGATAAAGTTCCATACAACAGCCTTGTGAGTAAAGGAATAAAAGAGATAGCAGAAACATGGATATGAAATTGGCTGAGTGACAGGAAACAATAGGGAGCTTTATACTAATAACCTAGACAGTGGTGTAGAGGGCATTATTTTAACATTTGTGGATAGTGCAAAACTTAGAAGTATTGTGAATTTTGAGGAGCATAGTGTAGAACTTCAAAAGGACATAGACAGGTTGTTGGATTAGGTGGAAAAGTAGCAGATGAAATTTAATGCAGAGAAGTGTTTACTGATTCATTTTGGTGTGAAGATCTCAGAGAGACAATGGGCTGGACTTTATGGGGAGGGCAGACTGCCCGATGCCCCCAGAAGGAAAGTCGGCCTGCCTTGCCACAATGGTAAAATGCTGAGGGTGGGCTAAAAAGACTGAGGGTCAGAATTCTGCCCATCAGGAGTCAGAAAATCCCACCCTCGAGAGTTGCCAGCCAATCAGATTGGCTGTCAACACTAGTAGTCCCACCAACGTTAGAATTCAGTAGTGGGTGCAACTGGAACTGCAAGGAGGTCCCAGGAAGAAGATCATGGTGACTGGACCCAGGTAATTCCCAGACCTTAGGGCCAAGGGGGATCAGAGAGCCTAGAGAAGGGCATGGTTTTGGAGAGCAAGCGGAGAGGAACAATGGAGGTGTGAGATCTGGTAGGGAAGAGGGTACCCCCCCCGATATGTACAGGGCAGCCCCCAATTGATGAGACCACGCCCCCCACTTCCTTCATGCCTTTTCAAAGAAGTCATTTCAAAAACGGCCTTTGCACTCTGGCCCGCCTTCCACTGCCCAGTGTTCGATGGCAATGGAGGTGGATTGAAGCCCTTAATTGCCACTTAATTGGGCAGTTAAGGGCCTCAATAGGTCTATGGGTGGCTTACCCACCTCCCAGATTATAGGGAACAAATTGGGAGTAGGCGGGAAGGAACTGGGCTGGGCACCGGACATTTTTTACATGACTCTCTACCAAAAATACACTCGGCAGGGGTGCCATAACATCCAGCCGAATATGAGATATTTAGAATGTGTATATTCTAAAGGGGGTGCAGGAGCAAAGGGACCTGGGTGCATAGAAGCATCAATCATTGAAGGTGGCAAGACAGGCTGAGAGCATGGTTAATAAAGCATAAGGACATCCTGGGCTTTATCAGTAGGGGCATAGAGTACAAAAGCAAGGATGTTATGATAAATTTGTATAAAGCACTGGTTCAGCCTCAACTAGAGTATTGCATCCAGTTCTGGGTGCCACATGTTAGGAATGATGTGGAGGCATTTGAGAAGGTGCAGAAAAGATTCAGGAGAATGGTTCCATGAACTAGAAGGCACAAATTTAAGGTAATTGGCAAAGAAGCGATGATAACATGAAAAAAAAAATTATGCAGCGAATGTTTAGGATTTGGAATACACTGCTTGATAGTGTGGGGAGGCAGGTTCAATTGTGGCGTTCAACAGGGAGTTGGGTTATTATCTAGAAAGGAAGAATGTGCAGGGCCACGGGGAGAAGGCAGGTGGCAATCGGTGAATTTCTCCTTCAGAGAGACAGCACAGACATGATAGGGTGAATGGTCTCCTGTGCTATAACCATTCTATGATTCTAGCTTGAAGTTACTGCACAAGATGTGCTCCCAGTCCTTTTACATACATTGTACTATGAAGTTTATTTTGTATTGATGTCAAAACCTTTTAGTAATAGTTCTTGAGAGATGATTCTCTCGTCTGATCCAGACATTTCTCATGGTGAGCATCCCTTGTGAGATGCTCTTGCATGTGACATTCTTATATGTCACTTTCAGAAATGTCAACCTGTGGCTCATGCCTGAAACCCTAGCTGAAACCACGTAAAGTCATGTTTCTCTCTTATGTAGGTCATGATGAGAGCAGTTACCTTTTATAACTTTGGGACAAACTGATGCAGATAGTCATTCTAAAAATGACTAACTTTTTTTGTCAGTGGGAAAGGCATCTTTAGCATTAGGACTTGGTTTCTAATCCATCCTCAGAGATTGTTTAACTCCTTCTTGTTCTTTGAAATGAATTTTATTCTTATTTGATTTGATGCCTTTTTGTAAATGTCACTTTAACAGAACTTCCAGTTACTAATCATCCTCCAAGACATCAAGACCTTTCAGATGTTTAAGAATCTCCTGAAGACGCCTCTGAAATTGTTTCAGAGCCTGGAGAGATTCCAAAAGACATATGCAACCATTTTATCTCCCAAATGGCATTTAAAAGACTAGTTGGCAGACTTGATTTTTCATCTATTACAACATGCAAAAGTCCATGGTTTCCATCCATAATCTTGAATAGTTTTAGTTTTACGGCTTAAGGCAAAACATTATTTAGTTTGAAGTGAGTTGTGAAAACTGGCGAAGGTTTTGTTAAGTGGCTTTGTAAACAAAGAAAGGCTTGCAGTTATATAATGCCTTTCATGGTCACAGGACATCTCAAAGCACTTTACAGCCAATGAGGTACTTTTAAAGTGAAAACACTATTGTAACATAGGAAACACAGCAACCAATTTGCACACCCCTAGTTCTATAAACAGTAATGTGCAATGACCAGATAATCTTTCTTCTTTATGGTATTGATTGAAGGAAAAATATTGGTCAGGATAGTGGGGATAACTCCCCTGCTCTTCCTCAAAATAGTAAATCATGCTGTGGGATCTTTGATGTTCACTTGATGAGACAGTTTAATAAATCATCCGAAAGTTAGATCAATGGATAGCTGCACATTATAATTTCATTCATCACCATCAGTAGAAACATAGAAAATAGGAGCAGGAGTAGGTTATTTGGCACTTCGAGCCTGCTCCGTTATTCAATACAATCATGGCTTTATCTCAATGCCACACTTCTGCTCTCTACCCATACCCCTTGACGCCTTTACAGTCCAGAAATCTATCTATTTCCTTCTTATTGTTGAGGATGGGTTAGTTAGAGCAATGATGTGCTTCTTGACAAGTTATTTTACACCTAGAGTTAGTTTCTTGGCTATAAATTTTCTAGCTGAGACTTGATGATCAACTTCAGTTTGTAGTGTACCTTCGAAGACATCTTGGTATTTGCCCACTACATCTTGCTAATGAACACTCCGGAACTTATAAAGGTGGGACCTTGAGATCAATCTGAAACTGCCAAGAACCTGCCAAATTTATCTTTCATTTGAAGGCATTCTGCTATTTACATACTCCATACTTGTTTTGTGAGCTTTGATAAATCCCCCATCCTCATAATACTTTCATGATTCATTGTCACAATATATGTCATTTGACTCTACAACAGGAGGTCTACATCAATTTGGAACTTGTTCAAAATCAATGCTGCATTTCTTATTGTTCTTAACACCCACTGTTACCCAATGGCTTCATTTCTGTTTTGTTTAATCTGAACATATAACTGTTAGAATCCTGAGTTCTCTGCCACTTGGCACATCAAACCATCTGTTGTTCATTCCCAGATAGACAGCAAAAAAGAGTTGTACTTATCTAGTGTCTTCCATGTCCTAGAATAATCCACAGTCAATGAAGTAAGTGCACCTACTGTTATTTTTTATGCAAGTGCTGGGCCAGTTTGTACACAGTAAATTCTCACAAACAACAATGATGTATGACCGGTTTTGGAGGTGCTGGTTGAGTAATGCATGTTGACCAGGACAGCGGGAGAACTCTCCTGACAATCTCCCAATAGTGCATGGACCTTTTTATGTTCACCTGAACAAGACAGCTGGGACCTTGGTTTAACGTCTCATCTGAAAGGCAGTCCCTCTGACAATGTAGCAGTCCCTCAGGACTGCACTCGATCCTAGGAGTGGGACTTGACACGCAATATTCAAATTCAGAAATGGGAGTACTGCCGCTGAGCCAAGATAATAATCTTGCCCCACAGTCCAGCGGAAACATGACATTCGTGTTGTTTATGTGCATTTTGGCATTTAATACATTAGCATATTCATTAGTCACACATAGTTACGTCTGTATTTTGCAGCTGCTGTTGCCTCTGTTCCAGTTCTAAACTTTGGATATATTGGATTTTTAGGCCCCAGCGGAGGCAGGCTGCTGTAGGGCGACAGAGTTGTGCTTTTAATGATAGAGTTGATCTGCAGACACTTCTTGGATGGGAATATTAAGTTTATTTACAATATACTCAGCAGCAACTACACATGTGCTTTCAACTCCAACTCTATCTCTACACTGACTGCTGAGGTAGCTGGCGCTACTCTCCTATTGGTTACTACAGGTCATGTGATCTTCCTTAAGTATTAAAGGTACATTGAAAACTAAATAAAACCACAATTACTACATTCCTCCCCCTTTAACTCGACTATACATATTATATTTACAAGTACATATTTTTCAAGACAACATAATATTTACACTGGGTAAGGGATTTACAAGTTCAGTCTTTCAGGTGGTTTCCTGGTAGGTGTGGAATGGCGCAGCTCCACAACTTCAGATTCTTTGTCAGGAGCCTCCTTTCCCAGAGTTGCCTGAACATCAGGTGCTTCGGTGGGCACTTGCAGTTCTATATCCTCAGCTCTTACAGGAATGTCAGATATGTCAGTCCTGGGTTGAGTATCCTCAACAGGAAACGCAGACCCGTTCATGATCTTGGTGATTTGTCTCTCTCTTCCTTAAATAGTCCACATGTTTACAGGTGGTAAGATAGAGGTCCAGTCACCACACTTATTTCACCCAGTAGCCACTTTGGTCCTTCCCCAAAGTTTTTCACGTATACCAACTCTCCCATCGTAAATTTCGTCTCGTGACTATGCCAGTCATGTCTAGTTTCCTGGCTTCCCTGACTCCTTTCCACCTTCCCTCTAAATTCAGCATTATTAAGCTCAATCTCATCCTGAGAAAGCATTTCAACAATAACTCTGCAGGTGTCACACCTGTGGCTGTATGAGAGGTAGTCCTGTAATGAAAAAGAAAGCATGCTAGTTTGGTTGCTTAGAAATCACGAGCTAGCTTTTTCATGCCTGTCTTGAACGTTTGAACTGCCCTTTCGGCCAGTCCGTTTGAGGAAGGCTGGTACGGTGCATTTTTCGCATGAGTGATATCGTTGAGGCTGATAAACCATTGAAACTCAGCACTTGTAAATGCCATGCAGTTATCGGAAACAATTACTTCGGGTCGTCTGTGAATGGCAAAACTCTGACTTGGTTTCTCAATTGTAGCGGCTGATGTTGGTGACTTCAAATCATATACGTCCAGCCATTTTGCATGGGCATTGACAATGAGCAGAAACATTGTCCCAGGAAAGGTCCAACGTAGTCAATGTGTAACCACACCCAGGGTCTACCTGGCCACTCCCATGGGTGTAATGGAGCTGTCACTAGCAACTTCTGCAGTTGCTGACATTGCACACAGTGCTTTATTAAACTCTCTATTTTGCCATCCATCCCAGGCCACCATAGATAGCTGCATGCTATGGTCTTCATTCGGGAAATTGCTGGATGGGCACTGTGTAGCTCAATTAAAAGTGGCTCCCATCCCTTTGAAGGTACTATCACTTGTACTCCCCACAATAAGATGCCATCCTGGCTGATTATTTCATGTCTTCTGTTGAAGTACGGTTTCATTTCATCAGGTATGCGCTCCTGTGACCAACCATTTAGCACTTGTTCTCGTGCCTGAGATAGGACTGGGTCCCAACTTGTCCAGTCTCTGCTCTTTCAAGTACATACCGGCGAGGAATCTAAGAAATTTAACAGTAAAACAAGTTCCTGTCGAACTGGGACATGCTCATCATTTTCTTGTAAAGGCAAATGACTAAGGGTATCGGTGTTTGCGATTTGATTGCCAGCCCTATGTACGAAAGTGTATTCGTATGTTGCCAGAATTAAGGCCTATCGTTGTATTCTTGCTGAGGGTATGGGTGGTATAGTCTTGTCCTCACGAAACAATCCTAGCAATGGTTTGTGGCCTGAAACAATTGTAAAATGACGGCTGTGTACATACTGGTGAAATTTCTTGACACCAAAGATGATGGATAGGCCTTCTTTTTGACTTCACTATTGGCCAGGCTTCTCTCAGGTGCAAGCTCAGCTTGTCTGAGCTCATTGGCTGAGTCTCCAAAATGTCACTATCTGTCTGCTTCTTGGAAAATTCTGTGATTTTTGCTTCCAAAGCCTCTTTGGCTTCATTTAGCTAATTCTTCAGCCCTTCCGTCTCTTCTTTGTATTTGTTTGCCGCCTCCTGGAAAATTGTATATTGCTGTGTCTCCTCTGCCAACTCATTCTTCAGTTCAGAGAGGTGCTGAATCCTTTCTGTTTCTCCTCATACTTTTCCAGAGGTACAAACTTTGACCTGAGGGAATCGTAGTGTATGAAGGTCTTTCAACAGGTTTTCTTCTGCCCTTCAAAGGTTGCTCACCTATGTCTCGAACTTTGTCATCAAGCAGAATCTCTTTGAGTTTCTTCTGCTGTTCTTCCAGGTTTTGGCTTAGGACAGCCTGCATTTCTTCAGGTTGTTAAGTCCTTACACACTCCTTTTTCAAAACAGGAATGCTTCAGTTTCCTTTTGGAATCTCAGTGGCCAATCAAGTTTGATTTCCCTTTGCCAATTTCGCCCTAGAAGGCTTGGTCCTCTGCTTCTCAATACTAACACTGGTAGCTTTTCCAATTGGCTTCCATAACGGACAGTTACTTTGCTTGTGCCTTTTACTTGAATGTCTTCATTAGTATATCTTTTTAGCTTAGCATCTGTTTCTTTTAATCTTAATTGATGTTTACCATTATTTGAGTATCTGAAGGTATGTTCCCTAATTACTGTAGTGGAAGCTCCCATGTCCACTTCCATTCTAACAGGCTTGCCAGTTACTTTCACTGTGACAAATTTTGGTCCTGTCTTTCCAACTTGCAGATTAAACAACTAGTAAATGTCTGAATTTGTTGTTTCAGGCTCTTCTACATTGTAGATTTCGTTGGGCTTCTTCTTTTGTTTACAAGCCTACTTGAACCTTTCCTTGCATTGCCTCATCATATTTCTAAATGAATAGTAGCATTCGATTTTTTTAAACTGCCAATTACTAAAAGACTGCTTGTTTCCACCTCAATCAAAATTATTCTTCAATTTCGCTACTAAGTTATTTTTCTTTATTCTTCAGCTAGCTTCCCACTTCTCGGCAGAGTCTCACTTTTTGGCACTTCTTTCAGTTGAGGTTTCCCGCCCGACGTGGAGGATGGCACCATTTTGACACCCTGTATTGCTTTTGAATCTCTCACTGTGCTTTCCATGGCCAATGTTATTTCTAGCGCCTTCTTGAAATCCAGACTCAATTCGGACCATAATATTTTCTGAATAGTCCTCTTTCATGCCACACACTAAATGATCTCTGAGCATGTCATCCAATATCGTACCAAATTCACAATGTTCCATTACCTGCTTTAAATTTGCCACATAGCACACAATTGTCTCACCCGGGGCTCTATTTCGTGAATTAAATCTGAACTTTTGCATCATAAATGAGGGCTTTGATTGAAAGTGACCCTTCACGAGGTCCACCAATTCATCGAAATTCTTCAAATCTACGGCACTGGGTGCTGTCAAAATTTGAATCAAGCTGTAAGTTTTGCTCCCACAAGTACTTAAGAGGACCGCTCACCTGTTTTCTTCCCCTGTAATCTCATTCGCTTGAAAAAAGAATGTGATGCATTCTATGTATTGAGAATTATCTGTGGCTGCTTCAAACAGATCAATTCTCCCAAATTGTGGTATTTTGAGAGGGCATAGCTTTTTCAATTCTAATGGAGCTTGCTACTTATAATCACTGGGCAAGGTACAGTGCCGATTTCTTTTTAACTTGATTTATTCTGTGCAATCCTGTTTTACCCTCATCACCAGTTTGTTGCAGGGTGGCCAAGTTGTATTATTAATGATAGAGTTGATCTGCAGATACTTCTTGGGTGGAAACATTAAATTTATTTACAATATACTCAGCAGCAGCTACACATGTGCTTTCAACTCTAACTCTATCTCTACACTGATTGCTGAGGTAGCCCATGCTACTTTCCTGTTAGTTACTTCAGATCATGTGATCTTCTTTAGCAAGTCTTATTCTTAAAGGTGCATTGCACACTAAATAAAACCATAATTGCTACACAGGCAGGAATGAAAAGTAACACTGTTGGCTAGTGTGCCAGTTTGCCATCAACATCCTGCCATTGTCCCAGAGGCAGAATGAGGGTCTTGGCGGGGCTACCCACCTTCAGCATTGGGTAACCAATTAAGATTACTTAAAGGCCACTTAAAGACCAGCAATGTTCACCAATGTTCACCACCATCTCCTCCCCCCACCACCCTCCCACTCCACTACACCTTCTGGAATCCCTGGTTCCTGCCTGGTCTATATTGGAAGAGTCAGCACTGTCAGGAGTGTTGTGGCAGGGGTGGGGAAATGTTTGCGAGCAGAGGGGTTGGGAAGGGAGAATGAGCATTGTTTGGGGTGAGAGGAGGAGGATGAACAGGGGGATCAGGGGACAGGGTGAACACTGTTGGGAGCGGAGAGCATTATTGGGGGATGAGGCAGGGGCGAGAATTGTTGGTGGGTAGGGGTGAATCGAGGGAGTGAAGCGAGGGAGTGAAGGGAGAGGCTGATCACTGTTGGGTGACAAGCAGGATGAGGGGAATGAGCATTGTTGGGTTTGAGGGAAGGGGTGAGCATTGTCGGGTTGTGAGGGGGATGAACATAGTTGGGGATGAAATGTGTGAACATTGTCAGGGCGTGAGGGAGGGGTGTCATCATTGTCAGGGCATTAGAGGCAGAACTTGAGCATTGTCAGGGGGTGAGGGGTTTGAGCATTGTTGAGTAGTAAGGGGTAGTGAACATTTTTGTGTGAGGTTGTGCAGTGTGGAGGGTGACAGCTCCTTTTAATAACAGTGTAAGTCAATGAACTGAAAACAGACCTTAAGGAACCTGTCTTCAGTTCATGACAAGTAAAGACGACACGGCTTCACCACTTAGCCTCCCGGCTCTGCTAGTCGTTGGATTGAAACTGGAGCCAAGAGCAGCAGGTGCCCCTGCTCTGCTGCTGACTGTAAAACCTTGCTCATAGACTTCATTGATCAGCCAGTTCAATTCAGCTACATGCAATTAACCGTCACACAAACACTTTCAAATTAGAGGGAACAGTCAGAAGACTTACTGTAATTGCCTTACACTAATATGGATACATTGTTGAATGCACTGTCAACCTTCAGCATTTAAGCTCATGTATGAAGAATGGTCATAGGTACTGGTGCCATTGAAACTGTTGGCCAGCAGCAGTCAGTGCCTTCAGAAAGGAGTGAATGGTGGAGAAAACTGGTGAAAATACACTTTAATATTTTAATAGTTAATCTGTTTTCCCTGGTGTAGCAAAGACTGTTAATTTTTATGTTCACTGGCAACCATAGAAAGGTCGGCCATACCAATGCAAAAGTTACAAGACTAAGTTCTCAGACAATAGAACTTAGGCACTGAAATTTTCAGCATAGTGCAGGGAGAGAATGATTCTATAGACTACAACTGTTCTGAAAGCAATGATGGACTTAATACTAAAATAAAATGACTTTTATTTCTCCTTTAAACTTTACCTAACGCAACAGTTTTAAAGAAAAGAATAATTCCTGTATAAAATGCTTTTTTGCCTTTACTTTTGAATCCAATCCAAATTCAAAAAGCATCCTGATTAATTATTGATCACATCAAGTTCCAGATTTCTTGCTTTATGCTGTTTTTACATTTTCTACATTTTCTACAGTTTCCTTCCTAAAATATCCGGCCATGGCTGTTACACCACATTCCTCAAATTTTGACCTTGCGTTTGCCTTGCCAACTTTTATGAATTATTAATTCATGGAATAATGTTCTACTACCTCAATGACTAACTATTTTGAAAATATGATTGCTTAAAAGGATGATTTCAATTTGTCGTTTTGATTTTCAGATCAATAGCATTGATCGGACTAAGGTCAGGGATCAATTCTAATTTATTCTGCAAAATTTTGCTGGAATGTATTACCAGATAATTATAGAAGCATGACTGGGTAAACCTCTCCATTAAAGGACAGATGGGATAGTATAATGGCCACAAAACCAGTGAGAAAAGTATGCCTTAAAATAACTAGTAACAATTGCAGTGTAATCAGAACTGCTGTAACATTATCACAGCTTCCAGAAGTACTCAGTCAAATAGCTTCTCATTGACTAGCATTCCAGCAGTAAATATATCTTTTCAACTCTTTGTGGTCTTGGTTGCTGTGGGCCAATTCTGTACAGCATCAGAATAAGCAGACTGTTAACTCCCATTCATTTTTCTCTCCTGATATTTATCCTTCTAAATGTTGAAGCACTGTAGCCTAATGCCAAATTTTAAGGCTATTATTAAAGTGGCCTTGGTCTTCTCCAGATAGGAAATGCCAGTCTTCAGAGGAATGTCACTGTTGAGGAAAAGCCAAGATGGAGAAGATGATCAATGATAGGTAGGGACAATCCATGTTAGGAAGAAGGCATGTGTGATTAAAGAAAGGTTAATGGTCAGGGAAGAAGGTCAGTAAGGGGAGGAAAAGGTTATTGAAAGAGATCAATGTGAGGGAAACTCCACTTTAAGAACAGGTGAACCTGATATGTGGGCAAGAAGCACTTGTAATTTGAAGTCATGACACACTTGCATCTTATGCATACTAAATGGTACACTTTTCTCACTGGGAATTTTTTTTGTAAAATACCACCCCTCTCTCTTCATGTAGCATCCTCAGTATATGAGTGTTACTAATCAAGGCTCAGTGATACCATGGCATTACACTGGGGCAAGAAGAAGGAGCAGGCACCAAGAACTACCTCAGCCAGTACAGGAGTGGAACCTGCCCACTCAGTGCCATTAAGCACCACTCTCTTAACCATCTGAGCTAACCAGCTGCTGCTCCTCAGCCACTAATAAAACTATTTTGCACAAGATATAGTATGCAATGGAAGAATAATCTAGTAGTACAATTAGTGACGTTAATGGAAATTCATACAAATAACAACAAAGAAACATGCTGTTCGGTCCATCCAGTCCATGTTAGTGTTTATCCCCCATTGAGCTGTAGTCCTAATCCGTTTGTACACTTCTTCCCCTCTCACTTTAATTCCCTTTTCTTAAATTATCAATCTAACCTATTTTTAACTATTGGCACGGCCTCTTCTTCAAACACAAACTCTAGTAGTGATTTCCACATTCTCAAAATGCCCTGTAAAAATATTTCCTCTGCCCAAAGCTGCTATGCATCTGTTCCCCCTTGTTCTGGATCCTTGACTACAGAAAACAGCTTTTCCATCGCAGTCCATTTGGTTTGTAACTTCCTTATAAATTTTAGTGTCGTGATCTGGAAGAATTCATCCATATTGCTGTAGCTGGGTTACTGTCTGCAGATGATTCTCAAATTTGCTCCTGATTAAGCTCATTGTGTTACACAAAATGGAAGTAAGGCTAATAAGTTTATGGTTTCTTGTGTCTGTTTTGTCGCCCTTTTTGAATATGGGTATTTCTGGCATCTCCCTAGTGTCCAATTATTCCATAATGATTGTCAATGCTTCACAGATCACTTTCCTACTCTCTGTCAGAATTCTGACATAAATACTACATATCCGTGGGGATTAAGGACTTCCATCCCATTTATAACAAAGTAATCAATTTACTTGAAATATCTTTATTTGGAGAAGGCACGTTGCTGAAAAATGTCATGAAAAGCCGATTACAACCACAAATTACTTACAGGCACATTAAACTTTTTAAGGAAGGCTTGTGTGTTTTTAAAGAAATACAAACAAGGACACTGATCAAAAGATGGCTGATAATGTAAAGTGACCACTTTCTGGAAAATTCCTATGTGGGTTATACTGACAGACCTGTCCTGAGAGAACATGGAATGTTGCACCTGAAAAGGTGTCATTCTTCAAGCAGAGATACTTGACAGCGAGATAGGAAAGATGCAAAAGACTGAACTTTAATCTCCTGTGTTTGCAGAGACAAAGACTGATTATCGCATCTCAGCAGTCATCTAAAACTCACCTCCTGTTGATTTATATCTCAGAATGTGTAAAATGATCATAGATTAAAGAAAAGAAACTCTGGATGCAAGACATGTTTTTTTTTTTTCCCACACACGAATACACAGGGAAAAATGGGTGAAAAAGCTAGGGGCAGAGCAGTACTGTGTGTTCTCGTGTGCTGTGAGAGTGAGCACAAGAAGACCAACTAGTCGCCCCTACAGTCACAGGTGAAGACTCTCTTTCTCTCTCTGTTGCTGGAGGCTAAGCTCAGCAGAAACCACAATCAAAAGGAAATAGGACAGTTTCTTCAGCTACCCTTCAAAAAAAAGAGTCTCCAAACCAACTGTGAAACTGCCAAAGTCAGCTCTACTGGAATCACCCAACTTAACGGCCACAACATTTCGCCTTCTATGCCTCATGGACAAGCAAAAGACTGATCCGTATATCTTTTTTAACTTTAATTTGGACTCTTAGCTTCTTATTTCTGATCTGTGTGTTTGTGTGTTGCATTTTTATTATTTTTCTCGGGTTTTAGTAACTAATAAACTTACTCTTTCTTTGACTCAAGAAAACTTGATTAAATTGGCTCCTTCTAAAAACTAAATAAGTTTGGACTGGGACAGGGTATCCATGGGCAAGAGATCCCTTTTAAATTAACCTTGTTGTGACCAACCGAGGATGTTGAATAAAGAAGAGGAGCCAGCTCGTTTCTCCTCACTCGGGAGCATAACAAAATTGGGGTCCTATTTGGGAAGTTAACAAATTGGGGGACCTTGCCCGAGGACTGGGAGTAACGAGAAGGATCTAATCATTCAGGACATTTACTACTTTTGTGGTTGGCCTCATTTTTATGCCTCTTAGCATATTTTATGGTTTTCACCTATTTGCTGATGTTGCTCTCCTTTTTTTAATGTTATGCTTAGCTTCAGCTGCTATGCTTTTTTTTAGATATCACTTTGCCTCACATTTAGATGTGTTTGTGCCTTTTTTTTATTCGTCACAGCAAGCCTCTCTGCAGGCCATATTTTCTCACATTTAATTTGCTTGTTACTCCTCTAAGATCAAGTTTCCTTATTGAGGATCACTTCTGTGTTTAGTACAGAAGAGCAGTATGCTTTAGAAAATAGAGAATGTTGCATTATCTCATTGCTTCCTGACTAGAACCAAGTTCAACCTTTTGGGCAATAGGGATATGAAGAAACACTGAGGTGGCAATCTCATCCTGTTGTCAGTGCCTACAAAGTACATCCTTAAAGAAAATTCCCAGTCCTTGACACTGCTCAACTGACCCAGAGGCATTGCTTCACAGGAGCTTCAAAGGAAAATGGAGAGAAAAAAGTTAAGATAACTCATCAAGACATATATACTTACACTAATGAATAACATTATCAACTTGGCTGGATAGTCTGTTACTTTTTGTGACACATAGATGCTATTCTAAATGACCCTTTTGGAAATTTGGCCCAGATTTTGCTGCATTTCCTCAGTTTAACTGAAATATGCCTGAATCAAGCCATCTTGGGCTTTTCTGGCAGTGATGTGTACTGCTGGTGGTGGTGTTCTGGTCATATTACACTCTTAGTCCTTCTCATACTCCTCCTGATGCCCCTCCTCCTCCAAAGATCCAGAGCGCTCATCACCATCCCCCTCCAGGAGCTCTAGTCGTCACTGATGCACAATGTTGTGCTAGGGATGGCAGATCACTAACAGATGCCCTCATCTCTCCATCTCTAATGGACATACATGACAAGACCTGGCTTCTCTACAGCACCTCCTCTGCAGCTGGCAACATGGAGATGACTGGAGGGTCACCTCTGGTTCATTGTCACTCCCTGGTGTCCTGTGCTCTCTCCTCCTGCAAGGAGAACAAGACAGGACTTCTGAGTGTGAGAAATGGAATGTTTTGAGAGGATAAAATGTGTGGTGGGTCATTGTGAGGGATGGGTGTGACACAGCAATCAGAAAAGGGTCAGTGTCAGTGGTGGCTGGTCAGATGGGGAAGTGAGGACATGCCTTAAAAGAGAGGGATGTGTGCACCAGCAAGATGTGTTGATTTGAGGGGTGATGTGCAGAACACTGTGGAAGGCAAAGAGAGTGGATTTATTCTTGAATGTGGCATGGCACTCACCTTTGCTGCCCTGATTAGGTCATTGAACCTCTTGTATCCAGAAGCGAGGCACGCTACCCCTGCTTCTCGCCTCCTTGGCCACCTCAGACCCTGGCTGTTTGTCTTTAGTAGCAGCTTTCTTCTTCCCATCCCTGCGGACCATAATCTACCTGTGGGCCCTAACAGCCTGTATCATCTCAGAGATAGATCAGGGAAGTGTATTGCTGCCTGGCCTCATTGAGCTTCCTTCTGTGCCGGTTTGGGCTTCATCAAAACACTGGCTGAATTAAAAAGCCACCAGCAAACATGGTGCTGATTTTTCTGTGTTCCCAAGATGCTGCCTGGACCAATAATTAAAATACAGCCTTTTATTTCTCTTTCTATATCTAATTTCACTCTAATTCACCTATTTCCTTCTCCTTTATTTGCTCTGTTTCTTTATCCTCACATTTCATTGTTAAGGGGATAGAACATTGATCATGATGCTCTTGAGGGCACAGATGTGATCTTAACATCGCTGTGACATGACCAGCTCACATTTCCACTAACTTTACTGCAATCTGAAGGGTGAGGGAGAAAGTCTAATTCATGTGTGTACAAGATGTTTTTTTTAGACCAGTATGTTGAGGAACCGACTAGGGAACAGGTTATCCTAGATTTGGTATTGTGCAATGAAAAGGGGCTAATTAATTATCTTTTTGTGCAGGATCCTTTAGGAAACAGTGACCATAACATGATAGAATTCTTCATTGGGATGGAAAGTGAAGTAGTCCAATCTGAAACTAGGGTCCTAAATCTTAACAAAGGAAACAATGAAAGTACGAGGTGTGAGTTGGCTAAGATAGATTGGGGAGCTTCATTGAAAGGCATGACGGTGGATAGACAAGGGCTAATATTTAAGTTATACATTCCTTTCTGGCACAAAAACACAACAGGAAAAGTGGCCAAACCATGGCTAACAATAGAATTAATTATAGTATTTGATCCAAAGAAGAGTCATATAAATTTGCTAGGAAAAGTAGCAAGCCTGAGGATTGGGAGCAGTTTAGAATTCAACAAAGGAGGCTCAAGAGATTGATTAAGAGGGGAAAAATAGAGTGAGAATAAATTTGAAGGAGCATAAAAGCAGATTGTAAAAGCTTCTAAAAGTATGTAAAAAGAAAAAGATTAGTGAAGACAAATGTAGGTCCCTTACAGTCTGAAACAGGAGAATTTATGATAGAAAACAAGGAAATGGTAGAGCAATTAAACAACTACTTTAATTCTGTCTTCATGGAGGAAGACACAAATAAATTCCCAGAAATACTAGGAAACCAACTGTCTAGTGAGAAAAAAGAATTGAAGGAAATTAGTGTTACTAAAACAATAGTGCTGGAGAATTAATAGAACTGAAAGCCAATAAATCCCAGAGCCTGATAATCTACATTCCAGGCTACTAAAGGAGGTACCCATGGAAATAATGGGCAGAGTTTTCTGCCCACTGGGCAGGCGGGTCCAACCCAATCTCCAGCGGGCGGGGAGCCGATCCCCACCGGAGAAGCGGGCCCCACCGCCATTTTAAGTGGGCGGACCAATTAAGGCCCGCCCAGCGTGACGCCTGGTGGGAAGCGCTATGCGCTTCCTGTGCGGGTGGGGGGGGGGAATTCCCCAAATGTGAGAGTGCGCCCTTTCGCGCATGCACACGAAAGAGCGCACATCTCCCTGAGGCTAAGTGCTGCCTCAGGGAGATCGCTTACACTTGTACAAACATTAACAATAGAAAAATTTAAAAATCCTTAACATGTCCCCCTCATGTGACAATGTCACACGAGATGGGACATGTTAATAAATTTCACTCAAACTTTATTAAAGTTTTTTAAACCCTACATGAAACCTCATCCCGCTGGTGGATGAAGTTTCATGTTTTTTCAGAAGCCCGCCGGGGCTCCTGACCTGCCCACCAACCTTAAGGTTGGATGGGCAGGTCCTTTAATTGTTTTAATTATCCTGTCAATGGCCTCAATTGGGCAGACAGTTGATTTCACTGTGCCCCCGCCATCCTGAAAATTTAAATAGGGCGGGATGATGTCGGGGGTTCCCCCCAACGTAGTCCCGTGTCATTTTGCGAATCGGTGAGCGGACCCCACCCCCCTGCTCGCCAACGGCAAAACTCAGCCCAATGGATGCGTTGGTTGCCATCTTCCAAAATTCTTAGATTCTGGATTAGCCTCAGCAGATTGGAGGGCGGCAAATGTAACCCACTATTTAAAAAGGAGGGAGGGAAAAAGCAGCAAATTACACACTGGTTAGCCTAACCTCAGTAGTAGGGAAAATGCTATGATAACAGATATGATAACAGGACGCTTCAAAAATATCACCAGGTTTGGACAAAGTCAGCATGAATTTATGAAATGGAAATCATGTCTGACAAACCTACTGGAGCTTTTTAAGGACATAACTAGCAGAATAGATAAGGGAGAACCAGTGGATGTGTTGTATTTGGATTTTCAGAAAGCTTTTGATAAAGTCCCACGTAAGAGGTTAGTGTGTAAAATTAAGGCACATGGGATTGGGGGCAACATATTGGCATGGATTGAGAATTGGTTAGCAGACAGGAAACAGAAAGTAGGAATAAATGGGTTTTTTCAGAGTGGCAGGTGGTGACTAGTGGGGTACCGCAGGGATCAGCGCTTGGGCCCCAGCTATCCACTACATACATATATCAATGATTTGGAGGAGGGAACAAAATGTAATACTTCCAAGTTTGCTGACAACTCAAAACTTGGTAGGAATGTGAGCAATGAGAAGGATGATAAGAGGCTTCAAGGCGATTTAGACAGGTTGAGTGAGTGGGCAGATGCAGTATAATGTGTTTAAGTGTGAAGTTATCCACTTTGGTAGGAAAAACAGAATGGCAGGGTATTATTTAAATGGTGATAGATTGGGAAATGTTGATGTACAAAGGGACCTGGATTTCCTTGTACACCAATCACTGAAAGAAAGCATGTCGGTGCAGTAAGCAGTTAAGAAGGCAAATTGTATGTTGACCTTCATTGCGAGAGGACTTGAATACAGAAGCAAGGAAGTCTTACTGCAGCTGTACAGGTCCTTGTGAGACCACACCTGGAGTATTGTGTGCAGTTTTGGTCTCCTTGCCTAAGAAAGGATATACTTGCCATAGAGGGAGTGCAGAAAAGACTGATTTCTGGGATGGCAGGATTGTCATATGAGGAGAGATTGGGCTGACTGTGCCTGTATTCACTGGAGTTTAGAAGAATGAGAGGAGATCTCATTGAAACATATAAAATTCTGACAGGGGTGGACAGACAGGATGCAAGAACAATATTTCCTCTGGCAAGGGGATCTAGAACAGGGGTCACAGTCTCGGGATATGGGATAGACCATTTAGGACTGAGATGAGGAGAAAATCCTTCACTCAGAGGGTGGTAAACCTATGGAATTCCGTGCCACAAAAGGCTGTGGAGGCCAAGTCACTGGATATATTTAAGAAGGAAATAGACAGATTTCTAGGCTCTAAATGTCAGGGGGTATGGAGAGAGTACAGGTGTACGGCGTTCAGATAGAGGATCAGCCATGATCATATTGAATGGCAGAATAGGCTCAAAGGGCTGAATGATCTACTCCTACTCCTATTTTCTATGTTTCTATCTATGTTTCTATGTTGCTCACTGCAAGATTCGTCATTCCAGCCATTTCTGGGCCATTGTTATGTTTTATATATTTGATTCTGTTGAAAAAGCAAGTGAAATGCTTGTTTTCCTTGGTAGTTCATGTGAACACACAACCTTGAAAATTTAATTTCATTATCAGAAGGAACAAAAAACAAATGGCAAAGCATCTGTAATAATCAACCTTTAATGTTTCTCCAGCAGCGAATGAGCTACTTAACCGATATAAATATTGAAATCCATTAGCGAGCCATGGAAGCTCAATGTTCCTGTTAAATGCCTCAAAGTCTATCCTAAAACCCCCTCATTTACCCCATGTAGGTGCATATTTACATCAGCCAGCACTCAGCAGAAATTTCCCACTTCCACACATTTAATTTTGAATAGGGTACTGTACACAACCATGACTGACAATTTAAGGGAGCTTCTAATGGAATCCATAATGAACATGCATTAAAGACAGTTTATTCTCATTACCCGTACTAATACTTTTATGAATACCTGAAATTCCTTGGAAATCTGCACCTTTTATGAGTCCAGCAACCTGTGATGCAAAAGTATTTCTCAATATATCTGACTAGCTCACTAACTTTATGGGTGGAACTTTTCATTCTCCCTGCCCCCCACACCAGGAGTGGGCTGGAAGGCAGGAGTGCTGTAAAATTGGGTGCCATGCTATGTCGTGCCTATCGCCACCTCTGCTCATATTTCACCAGTGGCAGGTGTCCACACAATGCCAATGGAATCCCACCCCCACCCCATGGTAGCCGCCCCCCCCCCCACCCCCTCTGCTGCACTTTCAGCCTCCCCTGCCCTCTTGCACCCAGTCATCCAATTCCACTCACTGGAGCAGGCCAGACTGTTCCCAGGGGAAGACCCCCAACTTACCTTCTCATTCAGCCCCATCGATGATTGCTGTTGAGGACTGCCTGCAGTTCCAGCAGCGACCACTGCTCCTGGTGGCGCTACTGGGAATGGAGTTGTCAGTCCGCTGATTGGCTAGCAGCTCTCAGAGGAAGAATATCTTCCCAGATGGGGTTGCAAGTCTCACCCTGAGCGAATTAATGACCCAACAACTGTACTTGGGGCAAACCAGCCAGGAAGAGATGGACTTGCCTCCAACTTCTCAGCTGGGGACAGGACCATCACTTCTGCAAAAAACTCAGCCGTGGTTTTAATTCGCTAACTAACTATTATGTTAATTATTTTACTGTGTCAACAGTTGGGCTTTAATGTACTAATACATTTATAAACAATATGCTGAATAAGACTGTAGCGGTTGTGTTATATAAAGCAAATGGAGTAAAACTTGTCAGATCAGGTGAAGATTTACAATGTATTTATTCACCTTTGCTGTAGGCAAAGTATTTGATTGAGATGTAAGCCTGAAAAATATACCGGGCCGTATTACTGCATGAACACTCAACGTGTCCAGCTCAAATTCCCCTGCCTGCTGTTTAATGAAAGTTCTCTCCAATTTTTTTTAAATCGTATATTATAATTTCCAGCTCATGCCTACTGTGCCATTTATTTCAATCTATTTGCTATCATCTCTTCAACCTATCATAAATTGAGGATATAACTGGTAAGCAAACAAATTGGAGCACCAGCATCTCGAACCATTTCAATTTTGTTGTTTGAAAATATTAAGAAACAAGAGGAATTAAAAGATATTAATTTCTGCATGCGATTACTGAAACCTGTAGAAATCTAACTAAAATGAGCCTGCAGTCGTCAGGAGAATTCAAGCAGCTACAAATGTTTGAAAAGTTTATTTTTTCTGGATACTTTCTCAAGATTAATCAGTCAAGGTGTATTATTCGACCTCGTAATTTCACTTTAACGTAGAAGCTACAACATTGTAATGTACTGGGCATTTTGGGAGGGCTGGTAATGTAGAATTATAAACGAGCCAATATTTTTTTGGCAGTTCCGTGTGTCTCCCCGGAGCAGTTGGGCCAAATGGCCTGTGTTGGTTCTGCGTTGTACATTCTGTGTAACTTTTCCACAAGGGAGACCAAAGTGAAAATGAGCTGAAAAGTCTTTGACGAATTCATTGTCCTTCCAAAATTACTAAACTGTCCTCTAAATTGTGACATCATTGCACAATAGCATCAACTGTCTTCATGGATATTCAAACTCACATTTTGAGGGTACAGGTTGATTGGGTCTCCAAGAACAGACTCAGGAGTGATTCATTTTCAGTTTGATTGATGCCCTCCGAAATCACTGCTAATTAAATGAGTAGAGGAGTATAGAATTATACTCCCTCCCTAACAACACTGTGAGTGTACCTACACCACATGGACTGCAAGCAGTTCAAGAAGGCAGCTCACCACCGCCTTCTCAAGGGCAATTAAGGATGGGCAATAAATGCTGACCTAGCCAGCGAAGCCCACATCCCTTGAAAGAATGCAAAAATATAGTTGGACAAAACCTGTTGCCTTTATATCAGGTTAACAACAAAAGCTCTTCAAAATGGAAGTAATCTTACCAGAGGTAATCTTAAAATGTGCTCACTGCACAATCCTCGGTTGGAAGATTGCAGCTGATCACAAGCCCCTTTAAGGACTTGAGTGTGTAGAGTCTCCCCCTGAAATGATGCACTGTGTACATTTTCACACAGTGTAGCTGTTCTGACCTTTAGCAGATGAGCAATATCACGATGGAGCAGTGACCAATTTCTCTGATCATATGTCAAGGGGAAGGAGTAGCATAAGCAGACTGATCATGTGGATCTGATAAGTGTACATTTATGTGTTACCAATTTTGTTTCTGGATAGCCAGCTATGATTTCCATGGCAATAAATCATGACCAATCTCGTCAAGCTGTATCCTAATGCATGAAATTGTTTGGCTTTTAACCCTGTAGTGCCAAGTGCAGAAAATAATCTTAGCACATGTTGTATATGCTGCACTCTATTACGCTGGCCCCAGTATTGGCAGGGTTGGGTTTTCCATGTGGGAATGGGGGATGAGGGACAGAGTTCCAGTCAGGATTCCCACATGTTGTGAAGTTTTGACTCCGCTGCATGTGCCTTTTATTTTGAGAGGATCCCCACCACGAAGGCATCCAACCAGGCAGGGAGCATTCAGGAGTAGGTCACAACCGTAGGTAAGGAGGCTGCACCTGTGATTAGATGAGCTGGGGGAGAGGAGTGGACAGGGCAAGGTCCAATCCCGGGGTACGCGATTCATTGGGAGGGGGTAATCTTTGAGGGGTCTGATGGCGAACAAGGGGGGGGGGTGTTTGCTCAATGACAGTGAAGCAGGTAAACTTGGAGAGCCTGGGGGAAGCATTCCTTCTCCTTCTGGCCCACAAGAATGTTGTGAGGGCACCCGAAGCTGTTCTCACCTCCTTTGAACTGCCTCAGATTTCCCCAGACCCAGAAAACCCAGCCAGCCTGGATTAAACCTGGGGTGGTATACTATAGCTCACTCAGAGAGTTGCTGTGGCAACATGCACTTTTACATAGCCTGGAGCTATGGATAGTGTTGGGAAAGGCTCACAAAATTACATACCACAGAGTTGTTACAGCATAAAAGGCTATTTGGCCCATTGTGTCTGCGCCAGCTCTCTAAATGAGCAATTCAGTGTCATTCTCCCATCTTCTTCCCTTAACCCTGCATATTCTTCCTTTTCAAAGAACAGTCTAATTCCCTTTTGAATGCTCCAGTTGAACCTGCCACCACCACACTCTCAGGCAGTGCATTCCAGACACTAACCACTTGCTGTGTGAAAAGGTTGTTTCATGTCGCTTTTGCTTCTTTTGCTAATTACATTAAATCTGTGCCCTCTCATTCTTGATCCTTTAATGAAAGGGAACAGTTTCTTCCTATCTACTCTGTCTATAGCACTCATGATCTTGAATACCTCTGTCAAATCTCCTCTGTCTTCTTTTCACAAAGGGAAACAGTCCCAACATATCCAATTTATCTTCATAACTGAAGTTTCATATCCTTGGAACTATTCCTGTGAATCTTTTTGTGCACTCTCTCCCATGCCTTCACTTCTTACCTGAAGTGTGGCATCCAGAACTTAATACAATAATCCAGCTGAGGCCAAACTAATGTCTTATACAAGTTCAATATATCCTCCTTACTCTTGTACTCTATGCCCTTATTAATAAAGCCTAGGAAGCTGTCTGCACTCTCAACCTGTCCAGCCACCTTCAATGATTTATGCACATATACACCCAAGCCCCCTGCTCCTGCGCCCCTTCTAGAGCTGGATCCTTTACTTTATATTCTCTCGCCATGTTCTTCCTACCAAAATGAGTCACTTCACATTTCTCCGCATTGAACTTCATCTTCCACCGGTCCACCCAAATCACCAACTTGTCTACATCCTTTTGAAGTTCTACGCTATCCTTGTCCCAGTTCACAATGCTTCCAAGTTTTTGTATCATCTGCAAATTTTGAAATCATTACCTGTACACCAAGGTCTAGGTCGTCAATATATCCCAGGAAAAGCAAGGGTCCCAACACAGATCCCTGGGGAACTCCACTACAAACCTTCCTCCAGCACAAAAAACATCCATTAGCCATCACTCTGTTTCCTGTCACCCAGCCAATTTTTTATCCATGTTGCTACTATCCCATTTACTCCATGAGCTATAACTTTGCTCACAAGTCTCTTGTGCAGCACTGTATCAGACATTTTTTGGAAGTCCAGGTACACCATGTCAACAGCATTGCCTTTATCACTCTTTTCTGTTGCCTCTTCAAAAAGTTCCAGCGAGTTAGTTAAACACTATATTCCCATAAGAAATCCATTCATTTCCTTAATTAACTATTAATTTTGTCCTGAATTATTGTTTCTAGAAGTTTCCCTAGCACTGAAGTTAAACTCAGTAGCTTGTCGTTGCTGGGCTTATCCTTACACCCTTTTTTGAACAAGAGTTTGTAATTCTCCAGTCCCCTGGAACCACTCTTGAGTCCAAGGAAGACTGGAAAATTATGGTCAATGCCTCCACAATTTCCATTCTTACTTCTCTCAGTATCCTGTCCAACACTCCAATTTTTTTCCATCACCTGGACCAGGAATCTCTCCCTTGAAGGATTTACAGGTTGATCCTCAACTTGTTTGCGCGACATTATCAACACACCTTCCTTGGCCATCAAGACTTGGGGTGGGACTTGAATCTAGAGCTTCTAGTTTAGAGGCAGGGACACTATCTACTGCACCACAAGACCTCCCTCATGTGATCTCTAAGGGAGATTGACTGTGAGGCTCTCAGTCTATAATGTATCTATGGAAACCACCTCCTGGCAGTGGGTTGGATGCCTTCTCCCTGGAGCTGGGTGGCAGAATGAGGTTTGAGGTTTTTAAAAAGTTAACATTACACCCAGCCTGCCCAGTTTGTATATTAGTGTAAAAGAACACGTGCAAAGAAAACAACTACTCTACTTTATGACCAACAAAGCCTGGAAGTAAATCTGTGACCCAGGGACAAGATGCATCTTCAGCAAACAGGACTTTCCACGGAGATCAGTGACCCTGGCCTGAAATGCTAACTCTGTATTTCTCACCACAGATGTTGCCCTGGCCTGGTATGTATATCCATTAGAAACAGAGGGTCAGAGAAAGAGAAGACTAATAAACAGAGAGAGCAGAGGCCCCTGTCACTCTGCCACTGTATTTTTGCCAAAATGTAAGGGGCTTTCCATTGCATTTCTGGTGAGGTTATGGCGACAAAAGGGAGCAAGTACAAGGAAATTCCTGGTCCTTCATGTGCACCACGGGTTTGTGCCTGCAGTGAACCACCAGTGATAGCTTTCTCTTACTGAGAATGGTTCAGTGCTAACTAATGGTGCATGCACTCTACAAATTTGTGTTCAGTGGCAGGCAATTTTGGCTTGGTACTGACAATAAACTTGTGGAGTGTAAACATTCTTAATTAACTCAGACTGCTAGAAAATATAAGAATCAATTGTGCAATGTGTATTGTCATATTGAGTTGCAGCCTCAGGAATAACCTGAGGGGCACACCAGATATCTCTCCATTGTGCCTAAGAAAGCGAGTCAGTAATCAAACAATTGATATCTCCAAGATTATACTGCTCTGTTGACAGGTCAATGGAGAGTATATTTGACAGCTTTTTCACCTTCACAAAGTAAGACAAAGCCAGTGTAAAACATCTCACACTCCTATCTTGTTCAGAACAGGAGAAAAGAATCTGATGTAGGGCTAGCGAATAGAATAATCTGAGGACGCTCTCAACACCAACAGTCTGACAAATAATAATTTTTAAAGTGTTTGGACTCTACTGCAAGTGAGCACTTTACAAGGGTTTTCTGTGGTGAAGGAAACTATAAACAAAGTATTACCAGAGAGGTTCCAGGAACTTATTTGTGTATTTACTAATTTCAGAGTGCAACCAGATATGAGGATTGAATAAGTGCCTAGTTCACAATTTTATATAGCCTCCCTTCTTGCACAAGTCAAAGGTCAATAACTAATTCACTTCTTCACCCGTGCAGATGCATTTAGTTAATGAACTTTATTTTCCATATTAAAATGGCTCGACATTTATCATGGTAATAAATACATGTTTTACTCGCTGTAAATTAAAGCAGGTCTCACTGTGGTTTTGTTAAAACAAAGACTTGACACAAAGGCTATTATTAATCCTGAAGTATGGTTTGCTAAAATTTTAGCTTTCTCCTTAAAAGGGCTGACATGCTGATATTCAATCTGCCCTAAGGTATTGTATTGTCAGTCATATTGCAGCCAAAGTTCAACAATTTTTAAGGAACTCAAAATTGCAACTCAATTCCCTCAGCTTTTCCTTTCTACCATTATTTTCAGGCTTTAAAAACCCGAGTTTATTATCAGTTGATCAATATTTATTTCTTTACTTTGTTAGTCATCACTACTCTCTCTTCAACCTTGCTAGTGGATCTCCATTTGCCTTCTCAATAAATAAAGAACAATAATTTTTATGAAATCATTACTGCACAACTACAGGTAAAAGCCTAGCATTGCATCTCTGACACACAATAAGACATGCCTGCTTTTATTGGGATATTTGCACTTAGTGAGTTAACTGTGTTACAATAGATCCACACCTGTGAAAAGTTGAGTCTAGAAAAAATGACAATAGACAAGAAATGATGGGTGGGTTAGAACACTGTTTTACACCTCTTCTATTGAACTTCTATTCAAATCCAAATCTAATCCCATATCTACCAAATGTTAGTCATTAGAAGTGATAATTACTTGTTAAAAAAAAAACTATTTTGACATGTGTCACTGTTAAAACAGCTCTGCTCTATAGATTTGAACAGGTTTGCATGCTGTGCCACCTTTCTCAATTAAACATATCAGTCTTAATGTTTCCCCATTGTTGAGATCTCTGCAATCAGACTCAAGTATTGAAATTTTATTTTCTTTCCAACAACTGTAATGAGGTGATGTTCTGTGAGCCATTTTACCATTTCAATCTGTTGATTGGCTTCACAACCCAGTATGAATGCACAATGCAAATCTAACTATAAACCATGGGTGAAGGATTTCATTTATGGAGAGAGTTTGGAACAGCTAGTTTTGTTCTCCTTGGAACAAAGAAGGTTACGTGGTGACCTAATAGAGATTTTCAAGATGATGAGTAGTTTTCATAAGTTAGGTACAGAAAGGCTGCTCCTTCAGGTGAGTGGGTAAATAACCAGAGGCCATAGATTTAAAATCATTGGTGAAAGATCTAGAAGGAAGATGAGAGCTGTCAGGTTATGAAATGCTCAATGTGAAAAGGTGATGGAAGCTGATTCCATTCTCAAGAAAACAAGAAATTGTAATATTTTTCTTTCATTAGTAACCCTGTCATATTTCTTATGTACTGGAAGACAGGCTGTTGGGGACTTGTAAATATGGTAATTGGAGTAAGAGCTGGAGTGACTGCAAGAGCCTAAAACCAACAGTAAGAAATGGTTTTGATATGTTAATGAACCAAGAGGAATTTCAATCAGAGTTTTACATAAAATAATAACAGGAGTAGTTTTGAATTGAGTTGTTTTAGTTCAAAGGGAGATTTATGCAGGTTGTAAAAAGGTGTAAGTAAATAAGGTAAAGATAGAGTAAGTCTATTTTTAAAAATAACTAAGAACTGAAGTAAAGAAGTCTAATCAAGTCTGCAAAGAAAGCATTTCTAAAGAGTCTGGTTGAGACAATAGGGAGATCAAAGGGAAAGAACGCCTCAAGGAAATACTGAAGCCTATGTGAGGGAGTAACTGTTTAGATCTCTCAGAAGACAGCAGGATAGCTGGTCAGAACTCCCAGAAGATGGTGTCAATAAGGCAGACTGGGAGAACCAGTTGCTGTCAGCCTCAGAGGACACCCCAAGAAAAAAGGCACTGTGTGGCAAGAATTACTGGAGTTCTATAGAATTTGAAAATCTATAAGGTTAGTTGCTGAACAGAAAAGGGGAAGGTTAGCTCTAAGGGTAGTTAATATCTTGTGAAACTGTGTTAAAGTACTGTTTACTGTTTAAGTTTAAGAGTAATTTTTTTTGCTTTATTCTTTTAATAAATGTTTTCCTACTATAAAATCATCACAAGTGGTCAGGGACATCATTTCCTGATTTCATAACTTCTCCTCATACCATACAAATTGCAAAAACCATTTTGGCAGCTGTTTCAAGTTTCCTTTTGGGGTTTTGGCAGCTTGGCATTTACCATCAACCATGCCATAACACCAAAAATACTTTAAAAGTGATTTGGACAGTTACTTGAGGGTGAGGAAATTAGACAGCTACAGACAATAAAGCAGGTTTGTGGGTCTAATCACAATTGCCTTTTCAAAGAGCGGGCAGAGGCCTAATATGCCTAATGCCTCCTTCAGTGCTATAAGTTTCAATGATTCTCTGACTCTATTGTGACCCCAGTGTGACAATCTCACTCAAAACAGACACAGATAGAAATAATATCTAGTATGCAAATGTCAGATTAATACCAAAGTTATTGGTTGATTATTGGGGTAAATTGGAAGAACCCTTACTATGACTTTTATCTATCCCGCATCTGAGTGCAGATGTGTGTTTTCTTTGCAACATCATTTTGTTATTATTGAACAAAATATATTTGGCCACTAAATTGATATTGCTCCTTAAAATGTTTTCTGGTTAGACATCATCAGTTGTTTTGCTCCTTTTCCTTCTTCCAAGGAGTTGCTGGGCAAATCAAAATCAGTGGAAAGTGGTAGAACATGTGTACCATTTGAAGGCCATGTCGCAATGAACAGAGATAGTAGGAAGCATCTGTTCCATATGGAACAAGGGTAATTCATGATTAATTTTATTTTATATACACAAACTTATTTGCTGCACAATGTGAATTAGTTGGCAATATAATCAACGTGACTAAGCTGATATAGCTCACTTGGGAGTAAACCAGTGAGCTGGTAAAGCGGTGTCCATTACAATCCCTGATCAGCTGCAATTAACTTCCAACAGACAGACTGACGGTCATAATCAGGTACAAACAATTCTGGCAACAGTTGAGGAGACAGACCTAAAGTGCAGCAGAAAATTGGGATGACAGAAGTACTGCTTGTAGCCCTCAAATGAAAAAGAATGGGCTGTACACTGCTATAATGGGATTTAGACATGTGGAAAATTTGCGCCGATCCAGCATGGCCGCAATTACCTCCCGCTGGGCTTCACTGTAGAGAAATGGTTTGGGTTACATTACCTCACCTTATGTCACTCAAGAAAGGATTGATTCTTCACAAAATATCTATTCATAGGTGAAACCTCATCAACCTGTAACATTAACTCTATTTGCCTCTCCACAGATGCTGCCTGACCTGCTGAGTATTTCCAGCTTTCTGTTTTTATTTCAGATGTCCAGCATCCACAGTGTTCTGCTTTTGTCTGTTCATAGATTGTGCCCCTGTCATGCATTATGACAAACAGGAAAATGAAACATGAACACGGGAACTTATTGTTGAACTTACATGAACATATACCACTTTCATAGGATTTTCCTGCCTTTACTATTTTTGTGGACCTGTTTATTCTAAGTTGGTAAATGTTCCTGCTAAATAGGGAAAGGTAGGGCCAACAAACCCAGAGCTCGCCGGATAACAAAGGAGATAGAAATTAAAATAAAGAAGAAAAAGTGTGCTTATGACAGGTGTCAGGTAGAAAATACAATTGAGAACCAAGCTGAATATAGGAGGTTCAGAGGAGAGGTGAAGAAGCAAATAAGCAAAGAGGAATTATGAACAGAGACTGGCAGCCAACATAAAAGGGAATCCTAAAGTCTTTGAGGCATATAAGTAATAAAAAGGTGGTAAAAGGAGGAGTACGACTGATCTGAGACCAAGAAGGGTATTTACACATGGGGATGCAGAGGGCATAGCTGAAGTATTAAATGAATACTTTGCAACTGTCATTACCAAGGAGGGAGGTGCTATCCAGACCGGGATAAAAGAGAAGGTAATTCAGACACTACATTGGTATAAAATTGAAAAGGAGGAGGTATTGGATAGGTTATCAGTACTTAAAGTTGATAAGGCACCGGGATCAGATGAGGTGCACCCAAGCATTCTGGGGGAAGCTAGAGTGGAATTTGCAAAGGCACTGGCCATAATTTTTCAGTCTTCCTTAGACTCAGGGGTGGTGCCAGGTGACTGGAAATACAATTGCAAAAATTTAACTTCAATGTTGGGGAAACTTCTAGAAACAAAAATTAATTGTCACATCAACAAGTGCATGTTAATTGAGGGAAACCAGCATTTATTCAGGGAAAATGATATTTATCTAACTTGCTGGAGGTTTTGAAAGGGTAACAGAGAGGGCTGATGAAGGCAATGCCATTGATGTGGTATACATGGACTGCCAAAAAGTATTTGATACAGTTCCACACAAGAGATTTATGAGCAAAGTTATAGGTCATGGAATAAAAGGAAAGTAGCAACATGGATACGAAATTGGCTGAGCGACAGGAAATAGAGAGTAGTGATTAATGTATCTTTTTCATGCTGGAGGAAGGTTTGCAGTGGAGTTCCCCAGGGGTCAGTGTGGGGACCCTTGCTTTTCCTGATTTATATTAATGATCAGACCTTGGTGTACAAGACAAAGTTTGTAGATGATATAAAACTTGGAAGCATTGTAAACTGTGAGGAAGATAGTGTAAAACTTCAAAAGGACACAAACAAGTAGGTGGAATGGGCAGACAGGTGGCAGATTGCAGTTCAATGCAGATAAATATGAAGTGATTAATTTTAGTAGGAAGATCATGGAGAGATAATATAAAATAAAGGATGCAACTCTAAATGGGTGCAGGAGCAGAGGGACCTGGGTGTATATGCACGTAAGTAATTTGACGGAATTTTCCGTGCCCACTGGCATCAGGCATGATCGGTGGTGTGACCAGACAACATGATGAGAAGGCCAAAAGTTGGTTCACGAAGTCAAGAAACCAGTTTGCGATCGTCCGTTTAGCCCATCAATGGTGGGCAGCACTTCCCACCATCGGATGTCGGGAACCTCATTTTAACACATCTGCATATCATTATAAGGCCAGCCCACTGGAATCATACCCCTTCCCCCGCTCTGGTTCTTCCGCCCATGTCACATGATTGCACGCCAGTGCAGAACACGTCTTGACGAGTGTGACGTGCAGAAGTCGGGACTTACCACCAGGGCCTTGCTCACATCATGGACATCCGAGGAGCAGCAGATACCAGAGCCTGACAACAACGGCACACTGAAGGAATGTCCATGGCATTGCTGGGTGGATTCTCATGGACATGGCTCCACCGCAAAGCAGCTCATGGAAGTTGGAAAGTCATTGTTGAGGGTCTGCTCACATCAGATGATGGTCAAGGAGGTGAAGAGGAATGTCCAGCTGTATATGGGAGAGGAAGATGTACCGGGGGTGGGAGAGGAATGTCTAGGATCAACTGGGAGAGGAAGAGGTGTTGGGGGGTTGAGGTTGGGAGAGGAAGTGAATGGGGGGGAGGAGTGAGTAATGGGGGAGAAGGCAGCAACTGGGGAGGTGGGTGTAAGGGAGGTGGAAGGTATAAGGGAAGGCGTTCAGAGGGGGGAAGGAGTTCAGAGAGGGGAAGGAGTCTGGGGGAGGAAGGAGTGTGGAGAAGGGAGGGAATATGGTGGAGGAAGAAGTAAGGGTGAAGGAAGAAATAAGGGTGGAGGAAGGATTCGAGAAGTGGGAAGAAGTAAGGATGATGGTCTTCCAGGTTGCTTATTTCCAGATTTTCAATGGAGGAGGTGTCCTCTTGTCTGGAGTTGAGGACCTGGATGGAGCTGAGGGACTGGCTGGCTGAGGGTGTCGGTCACTTGGTAGAGTTCCCTGTGAACCAAAGTAGAGATAATTAGTGCATGGCAGCAGAGTCAAATGCAGGAGAGAGAGAGCACTCACAGTTGCATTGAGAGAGGGATGGTGTGGTGCAGGATCCTTCCAAGGGTGTTCCCCATCAACCTCACCGTCACCACAGGCATGGTCCATTTTCTCACCAGTCAGTGCGATGGCATGCTGCTCAAAGTGAGTGAGGAACCTAATGTGGGCCACTCCACCCTGGTCTGGGACCTCTCCCTGCTGATGTGAGCCAGCTTCTCCTGCATGGAAACAGATGGAGAGACTGTGAGCAAGACACATGGCACTGTGTGGAATGTTTGTGTGGTGAGCAGAGCCATAGACGGGATGAGGACTTGAGCTCCAGAGGGTATAAGCCTGATGGAGATGTGAGGGTGTGTGAGAGTTAGTGATGTTGACCCTTGAGGTGTGGGATCCCTTTGGATGTGATGGGTTTGTGAGTATGTGAGTTGAGAGTGATGAGAAGAGTGACTTACCCTGGCAGAACAGATGAGATCATTCACCCTGTAGTGGCATTGGGTGGCTGTCCTCTTGCAGGGCATTGGCGTTGACCACCGCTGCCACTGCCTCCCATGCTAGAGTGGTGATGCCACTGCCCCTCCTGTGGCCAGAGCAGGGGTAGAGGACATCACAATGGACTTCCACGGTGTACAAAAGGTACTCAAGGGTCGTGTCACTAAACCGGGGGGGGGTTTGTGGGGGGGGCTGCAGTCTTTTTGCCTTCTGAGACCATCCTGCCTTCTGTGCAGCACTTGTGGGCTGGAAGCACTGAGAGATGTGCAGGGGGCTGATGAAACGGCGAGATGATAGCGTGGCGGGCGAATGACAGCCTGCCTGCCATCGAAATGGTGTGTTTCTGGGGATTGTATAATCAATGTGGCTAGTTTGGGACGATACGGCTTGAGAAGTAAAACGTTGTTTTCCCCGTCTGCTACTGCGCTTTAGTTCCTAAGCTGGGGCGATTCCGCACATTGAAGGTGGCAGGACAGGTGAGAGCGCTGTTAATAAAGCATACGGTATCCTCGGCTATCTTAATAGGGGCATAGAGTACAAGAGCAAGAAGGTTATGTTGAACTTGTAAAAGTCAATAGTTAGGTTACAGCTAGAATATGTTAAAGTGAAGGAGTTTTTCACTCCATTGCTTGTTTTCCAAATTAAGGAGTATTTAAGGCATTAACACTGCTTTATATTCAGTTGATAAAACTCAAAAAGAATTAGGAAAGATTGACAGAAAAATCCCAGTAAAACCATAAGCAGTTATGAATAAATTACCATGAGTAATTATCGAGAGCTGAATCAATTTAAATTAGTCCTAACTTGTCCATTATTTTTAGGTAAAGCACCTATGTTTCTAGTACCAGAATATCTCACAGCGTAAAGTGAGTCCATTTCTGGGTGCTGAACTTTAGGAAGGATATGAAGGAGAGTGCAGAAAAGATTCATGAGAATGGTTCCAGGTGTGAGGAACTTCAGTTATAAAGATAGATTGGACAAGTTAGGACTAATTTAAATTGATTCAGGTCTGGATTAGTAACCAGTTACTCATGGTAATTTATTCATAACTGCTTATGGTTTTACTGGGATTTTTCTGTCAATCTTTCTACTAATTCTTTGAGTCTTATCAACTGAATAAAAAGCAGTGTTAATTCCTTAAATACTCCTTAATTTGGAAAACAAGCCATGGAGCGAAAAACTCCTCCACATTAACACCAAGGGCACTACAGGAGGTCTGTTTGATACAGAGGGAAGATTCAGTATGTCACCAGTTTCTTTCCTCCGGAGGCAAGATGCTATACTTGGATGCTAGCAGGGAATTGACTGGATCAAGATCCTGGAATTCTCTTCCTAACAGCACAATGGGTGTACATGCACCAAATGGACTGCAGTGGTTCAGGAAGGCAGCTCACCACCACCATCTCAAGGGCATTTAGGGATGAGCAACGAATGCTGGCCTTGCCAGTGACGTCCACATGCCGTGAAAGAATTAAAAAAAACTTACCATGAGCTGTCTCACCTGGCAACACAAGCAAGAACTGATAAACAAGCAGGTGGTAATCTCCAAGCATTAGTAAGCTCAGGAAAACCCTGCAGTGTTGTGAAGAGAACAGTAAGCAATGTGTGTTCACACACTCATTCTACGCTGTGAGATATTCTGGTACTAGAAACACAAGTGCTTGCCTAAAAATAATTACACCAGCTTTCAAAACATTTATGGCACAAAATGTCCTCATGATGTGACTTAGTCTATAATCAGGAGAATGCCCTCTCCTGTACCAGCTCGGTATTTCCACTTTTCACACCATCTGTTCCAAAAGGGACTTTAGCAATGTCCATTATCAGTCACAAATGGAATTAGAAATCTAAATTGGATCAATACGCACAAATGCTCATAATCTTAATTTTCGCCTGATTATGCTTCAAATGTCTTAAACCTTTCATCAAATATTGTGGCAAAATGGGTTAATGGCTATTTTTTGCAGCCATTTTAAAAATAAGCTAATTAAACCATTCTGTCTCTATATTTCTCACTTTCATTTGAATAGCCAAGTGTTTCTAAAATATAAGTATTTCTCATGTTGATTTCTGTTATGCATTGTCCCATTTTGCAATTTTAGCCCTATTGGTTGAGAAGGAATTATTTGGCTAATCCATAATATGATGTTGCTATAAAGTTGGATCTGGAGCCCCACATCATTAATTCCCAGGGACGCACAAGTTATCTTAGCTAATTTGGTTCAGTTACTGGATATCTAATGAAGTAGTTAATAGAATTACATACAGTTTAGGCATGGGCAATAAAAATGCTGGCCTAGCCAGCAGCGCCCACGTCCCATGAAAGAATAAGAAAAAAGTCACACTATCATCTCCGTTTGAAACAATACATTCAGGTTAACCCATCTATTTCTTTACTGGTCTCGTAGAAGGGGTGGAGCTTTGTCTTGCATAGGGGTTCCCCAGACTGTTTACCTTTCCACACGTAGATAGTCTGTTCCCTCTATCTCTGGAGATGTATAAACAATCTTACACGGGAATGTAAAGTGGCTGTTTCCTGAAAGTGTAAGGAGGTGGTGTTACGGAGATGTAAAGAGATTGTTCTCTGGAGATGTATGGAGGTGATTTCCTAAGGTCATGAGGAGGTTGTTCCATGCAAATTTAGCTGCTCTTGAAGTGTAAATTAGAAGTTCTCTGGGAGTGTGAAGAGTCTATCCCCTAGAGCAGCAAGGTATTTCTCTACAGAGGTTTTATACAGATTACTTTCCAGCAATCCCATGTTGTCAGACTGCCTAACTGACATTAGGTCATAAAGATTTGCTCCAATTAAACATTCAAATGACCAAAGCCACAGTTTCAAATGTTTCCATGAATTTTGTTCCCTTATCACTGTGGCTGAACAGGCTGTATGGAACATTGGCACTCTGATTGACCTAGAGCTGAGTTTCAATCCTAAATCTATTCGATCACTAAGATAGCGATTTTCACCTCCTCAGCGTAGCCCACCTCTACTCCTGCCTCACCTCAAATAAGCAAGAAGTTCTTGAAGTTATGAGGAGACTATTTTGTTAACATCTAGATATGTTTTCCTTGCCAGCCTCCTGTCCTCCACTCTTCACAAGCTCCTCCTATCCTATCCTACTCACTCATCATCCTATCCATGTTAATTTGCGCTGGTTCTCTGCCTTCCTTCGTCCTTATCTGCACAATCTTTCATGGCCTCATTCCACTAATTCTGCAATCTTCTCCAACCTTGCAGCCTGCTATCCCCTGTTCCCTGGAGAAGCAAGGTGTTATTTCCCCACAGGTTTATGCAAGTTGTTTTCCTGCACTCTATGTTGTCAGACTGTCTGACTAACATTAAGTCATAAACATTTTCTCCAATTAAACGTTGCTCTTCCATGCATCTCCGCTCCTGGCATTCCAACAATGCCAATTGTGGCAAATCTTTCAGTCCCCAAAGCTCCCTAAGTGAACCACTCTATTTCTCTTTCCACCTCTACAACCCTTCTCAGAACCCAAAGTGAAAGGAGGCTTTGCTCTGGTACTGTAAGGAGGTTGTTCACTGTAGGTAGAGGAGACTAGTCCTGAAAGAGGTAAGGAAATTATTCCCTAAAGTATTTTTTTTTCTTTATTCATTCATGGGATGTAAGCGCCACTGGCAAGGCCAGCATTTGTTGTCCATCCCTAATTGCCCTTCAGAGGGCGGTTAAGAGTCAACCACATTGCTGTGGTCTGGAGTCACATGCAGGCCAGACTAGGTATGGGCAGCTGAACCCGATGGGTTTTTACAAAAATCAATAACAGTTTCATAGTCATCATTATTGAAACTAGCTTTATAACTCCAGATTTATCAATTGAATTTAAATTCCACCAGCTGCCATGTTGAGGTTTGAACCCAGGTCCCCAGACAATTCACCTGGGTCTCTAGTCCAGCAACATTACCACTACTCCACCATCTCCCCAGTAAGCTATTCTCTGGAGGTACTTGAAATCATAAGGAGGTTGTTGTCTGAAAGTAGACCGTTGCCTGCAGTATAAAGAGGTGTTTACTGTAATTGGAAAGAGGCTGTTAAGCAACTAATTTTGGGGTGTAAAGTGTACTTAAAGGTTGTGTCTATTTATTCAAAAGACATTGATTATTTTCTCCATTTCTGATGCTTACATTCAATCATTTAAAATTAAAAATAAAACTGGAGGACAGGAACTCTGAAAATCTGGAAACTCTTTTTATACCAGTTTGTGGCTCATCTAAGAGTCTTTTTGGGATGGGATCTTGGAACAGGGTTGATTGCCTAGATTCATTGCGCTTCAAGCGTTCCAGTGTATAGTTGGATCCAAAGCTAGGCCTTCTGAGATAACACGGCACAATGTTGTGAGTTATTTCATTTTTTACGTTGGTGTGGTGTGCCGTAGGACAAAGAAGTTGACATGATGCAATGTAGGACGGAAGGGTTGTCATTGTGTGCTATAGGACAGAAGGGTGGATGTGTGTTCTACGGTTAACATGGTGTACTGTTGGAAAAAAGGATGGGTTGACATGGTGTGCTGTTACGGTTGCCACCTATCATAGTCATATGAGTGGCATGGTACCAAGCCCACCAATACAGCTTTTGACATGTTTTTGTTTTAATTATTTTCTGGGCATCTGGATTTTAACTTTTACAGCTCTTCCTCAATTTCCTTTCTTTCATTCTCCCTCCCCCCACTCCCTTATTCCCTACTCACTCATATTATTAGATTCTCATTCATTGGTTCTCTCCTAATCTCCGATTCTCTCTGTCTGTCACAGTTTACCATCTCTTGTTGAAAATCCCCTTCTCTTCCCTTGGAGACAGTCTCTCATCTCTCCTTCTCCTTGTCTTCCACATGCTGTTTCCTCCTTTCACTCATCCCCTTTATCATTATCTAAAGTGCAGTCAAAGAGCTACATTTCAGCTGCAGAAAAGCCACACATGGCTCAAAGAGGTCACTTTTCCCCCATACTCAAGTGGTAAATGCCAACTTTTATATAGCCCATTTTGGTTATTCAATTATTCCTGGCAATTTAACAACAACATATATTTACTTCTATTTAAAGGGCACCTTTGGCCAATTGCCTACACAGGAGCGCTATAAAGCAAAATTTGAAACACACCATAGGTAGGGCAGATGACCAAAGTTTGGTCAAAAAATAAGTTGTATGGTGCATTTTAAAGATAGAAAGGGAGATAGAATGGTGGAGAGGTTTAAGAAGGGAATTCCAGAGCTCAGGCCTATCGTAGTTGAAGGCACAGTCGCCAATGGTGAAGTGATAAAAATTGGGGAAACCCAAGAGGCCGGAATTAGAAGAGCACAGAAAAATCCAATGTTTAACCCTGGAGTGCATTTAACTCTCAATTAAATGATGAATCATATCTGGAAATTACTATTATCACTGTGGATCATTGCTTCATTGGTCAATCACAGTATCCTTGCATCACATTGGTCGTCTTCCATGTTCTCAATGAGCCAGTAGGAAAATCCCTGGCGTGCAAGCTCATGTTATCCTCATTTATTGCTCCCATTGATTCTCCCAGTACAGATCAAAAATACGGTGACCACAGCACAGATATTGTTCGCTGATACAGACAAAGGGGAAATTATAAGTTTGGATGGTAGCAGATCAACCTACAGCTTATAAAACCAACCCCAAATGTTCTAGCCAGCCTACAAGCAAATAACACTCACTGGATTACCATTAGCAATAGTCTAGTTATAATTCTTTTTTAATGATCGTTAATGCAGCGGAAAATGTTATCTGCTTCCCCTGACGTAACATGGTGAAACCATGATTCACACGTAAACGCATTCACACATTTTAATGTCTGTGTGCTGCAAAGACTGTCCATTTCAATCTCTTGCTACATCTGCCTCATTCCCTCAACTCTGTCTATGGAGCACAGAAGGAGGCTATTTGGCCCATCGTAACAGTACCAGCTCTTTGGTAGAGCTGTCCAATCGTCACACTCTCCTGCTCTTTCCCCCGAGCCCTGAAAATTGTTCCTTTTACAATTTATCCAATTCCCTCACGAAAGTTACTATTGAATCTGCCCCCATCACCCTATCAGACAGCATATTCCAGCAAAACAGCTCATTGCGTTAAAAAACAAAATTTTCTTCATCATGCCCTGGGTTCTTGCGCCAATTAACCCTAAGTCTGTGCCCGCTGGTTACTAAATTTTCTATCAGTGGGAGAAGCTTTTCCTTATTTACTCTATCAACACCTTGTCAGCGGTATGGTTACATACTGGTTCTGTTACAGGGCTAGTAATTCAGGATGTGAGTTCCAATCCCACCAAAGCAGCTGGGGAATATACATTCAGTTAATTAATAAAACTGGGAAAAAAAAGCATGTATCATGGTGACCATGGCCTGGATTTTCATCCTCGAGGCGGGTAGCAGGAAAATTCCCGACTTGACCTTGGGAGAAAGTGTCCGCAAAGGGAGGATCTTGATTACTGGGCGGGGGGGTGGGGGTGGGGTTGCATGTTGGAGTCAGGCCAGCTGACCAGGAAGGAAGTGCGGAGGCAGCGACAGGGGCTGCTGGGTGCGGAGGTGTGGAGTGGGACTTTGTCCTAGTTAAAATAAAAACACAAAGGCCTGACAGTCCTCATCCCTCACACCAACTCACCATCCAAACACTCCCCATGCCCCATCCATGTCATTTCATGCCCCAAACCCACTCCTGAAGGCCCCCCCATGCTACCTATTCCAAAGTCTGCCCAACCACCCACCATCTATGGCCCCTCATTCCTCCATGCCAAGTTATGTCCTTTCACCCACACCTATGGCTCCCTCATACCTCCTGTGCCAAGCTATGCCTTTCACCCACCCCTAAGGTCCTTCATGCCACCTATGCCAAGCTATACTCTGCTACCTACCATTATGGCCTCTCATGTTCTCTATGCCAAGCTCTGCCCTTCCATCCACCCAATGGCCCCTCATGTCCCGCATGCCAAACTTTGCCTTTCCATCCACTCTCTATCGCAGCTCATGCCCCCATGCCAAGCTCTGCCCTTCCACCTACCCCTATGGCCCTTCATGCCTCTAATGCCAAGCTATGGCACTTCCATGCCCATTGACCTCACCATACACTGTATAAAACCAATGAATCCTAAAGCGACAGTAGGGTATATAAAATAAATTTTTTAAAAAGTAATTTATTCATAACTTTCTGCTATGTTAAAAATAGCCATTTCACTGAGAAGGCAATAAAAATTTCAATCATGCAGACCCTTTAAAGCATAAATAACAAAAACCACAAATCCTTGAAAATACTTAACCTTGTGTAAATAGACATTGTGAAATTGACAGCAGAGGTCAGAGAACCTGAGCTGTCAATCAAGCAATGACTTCTCTAGAGCACAGGTTTCAACAACCATACTGGATGTCTGGGCCTCATTCGGAGGAGAAGGACATGCCTATCTCGGCAATGGAGCAGACACAGCCGAGAATGCCAGGTGCAGGCTTTTCACAGGAACCAGACCGAACACTTAAAAGGCACCCCTGAAAATCAGGCAGCCTGGGAATGGGGTCCCTGCAATTGGGATCTGCTCATCATTTTTAAAGGGCTCATGAGTAATCCCGACTTAGCAAAAATCCAGGCCCGTAACATTACTGGGTCATGTTGGAAATCTGGTTCCTTAATATACTGTTGTGAATGATATCTGCTGTCATTACCCTGCCTGAACTCTGTATTTCTCCAGATCGGCAGCAATGTGGCTGTCTCTTAACTGATTGTAACCCAATGACAGCGAAGGAATAGCAATATAGCTCCAAGTCAGCATGGTGTGTGGCTTGGAGAGGAGCTTGGAGCTAGTGGTGTTCTCAGCCTTCTAGGTGATAGAAGCCATGGGTTTGGAAGGTGCTATTGAAGGAGCCTCAGTGAGTTCCTGCATTGCATACATACGACTGCTACAGAGTGTCAGTGGTGCAGGGAGTGAATATTTAAGGTAGTGGATAGGTGCTAATCAAGTGGGCTGCTTTGTCCTGGATTGTGTTGAGTTTTTTGACTTTTGTTGGAACTATTCTTATCCAGGCAAGTGGAGAGTATTCCATCACACTCCTGACTTGTGTCTTGTAGATGGTGGACTGAGATCGGGGAGTCAGGAGCTGAGTTACTCTCTGCAGACTCTGACCTGCCCTTGCAGCCACAGCATTTATATAGCTGGTCCAATTCAGTTTCTGGTCAATGCTAACCCCCAGGATGTTGATGGTGGGAGATTCAGTGATGATAATGCCAGTGAATGTCAAGGGGTGGTGGTTAGATTCTTTCTTGTTGAAGATGGTCATTGCCTGGCAGTTGTGTGGCATGAATGTTATTGCTACTTCTTAGCCCAAGCTTGAATGCTATCCAGGTCCTGCTGCATATGGGCACGGACTGCTTCAGTATCTGAGGAATGGCAAATGGTGCTGAACATTGTGCAATCAGCGAACATCCCCACTTCTGATGTTATGATGGAAGGAAGGTCATTGATAGAACAGCTGAAGGTGGTTGGGCATAGGGCACTATCCTGAGGAACTCCTGCAGTGATGTCCTGGCACTGCGATGATTGACCTCCAACAACGATAACCATCTTCCTTTGTGCTAGGTATGATTTCAAACAAGTGGAGAGTTTTCCCAATGATTTCCATTACCTTCAATTTTGCTAGGGCTCCTTGATGCCACATTGAGTCAGATGTTGCCTTGGTGTCAAGGGAAGTCACTCTCACCTCACCTTTTAAGTTCAGCTCTTATATCCATGTTTGGACCAAGGCTGTAATGAGGTCAGGAGCTGCATGCCCCTGGCAAAACCTAAATTGAACATTGCTGAGCAGATTGTTGCTGTGTAAGTACCACTTGATAGCACTGTTGATGACACCTTCAGTGATTTTGTTGATGATCAGAGTAGACTGCTGGGGCAGTAATTGGTTGGATAGGATTTGTCCTGCTTTTGTGGACAGCACATAACTGGGCAATTTTCCACATTGTCGGGTAGATGCCAGTATTATATTGGAGCAGCTTGGCTAGGGTTATAGTTCGTTCTGGAGCACAAGTCTGTGAAAACTATTGTGATATCAAAACAATTAACACCACTACTACTACAATGCTGCCTTACATTTATTTTAAATTTACTCTATATTTACACAATTTTGGAATGGGGTGAGAGCTGCCAAAATCAATAGCAGGATGTTTTCCATTGAAGTACATTTACAAGCCAATTCTTTACTTAGCAGGTGAGTTATTTGAAACTATAACTGACACAGTGATACATGGAGAGTCAAGAGTAAATCCTTCCAAGCGCACTAAAAGGAAGGAGATCACCTGTCTCCAGCTCTCACACTTGCACACATAGCCTCCAAATGGAGCTACGAGCTGCTTTATTCTTTAATGTAGTGAAATTACCTTTTAGGTTTCATCGATGTGTTCAACTGGAAAAAAACTTCTATTATTTGCAAGATTACTTATTTTATTTATAGATCTAAAATCACTTAACTATTCAGATCTCAATTTACTCATGTACTTCCTTCAATAAATTGAAAGGTAACAGATGACCCAATTACCTTATCTTCATGTGAAACCACTGATGTTGTTTAAAATGATTGAGTGAATGCGCTAAAAAAAATTAGCAATAAATAGAAAATGAAAAAAGTGCTCTTAAATCTCTGAGGGGCCAAGTAATGTTCATGCATGAGAATTATTATTTCCCTATTTTTTAATTTGCACTTTCAGCAGTAAAGCTTTTCTCTATATTTTTTTTGTAAATTGTATTAGATTAGTAAATGACCTTGCTGTGGCCGTGGTCTGTAGCAAAACCTGATTCTATATTGATGCTTGAAGCTGGGAAAGGAGAAACCACATATGGCAGAATTAGCCATGAGCCTCTCTTTGTGGTGGGATTGTCTGTCCCAGAACTGAGCCAAATAAGGAGGAAGATTCTACAAAATGAGTCTTTTTGTTTTCTACTTGACATTGACATTTTCCACTAAGTTGACAGAGAGAAGAACTCTCGCAGCAGGAGGGTGGGCTCGTTAACAGAGCATATTGTCAAACTGAGTGTGTATTTTACACTGAAATGGGAATGGTTGCAAACCAATACTTCTTTGCATGAGATCAGAGGAAATATTTTTAAAAGCTGGATCAGTGCCAGGCTGCAGTGAGGACCTATTTGTTGCTACAAGGAGCTCCCAGGCAGTGGCTTATCCTCACATTCAGGCTGTACATTTTAACTTTATCTGTACAGTCGGTTTCATACAATAGCACAATTTTAGTTTACTTTACTTGCAATCTTCCAGATTATGGTTCTACCATGCATATCACCATGCCAACCTTTGGTAGCTTTTTAATGTTACATCTGGATCAGTTAATTTCACTGTTTGCATATGTGGTCATCAGAGGCTGTCCCTTAATTTTTGGATGAAGTCCACTTGGGGTCGCAAGTTTCTGCCATGGGTCTTCATGTGACTGAGAAGGCCAAATCGTGACCTGCAGATATTTGGGCACACAGGACAGGATGTTCCACAAGGTAGTGGGATTTGGCATGCAGGATTTGCGTTGTAGTTGGCATAGGGTTAATGAAGCAAACTTCACCATGGTAGAGGGGGCACTTTCCTGATTGAGGATGCATGGTCAATAGCTATAACCTGTGTTGTGATACAACTATGCTACCTGTAAGTTGATCAAACCCAACCACTTTATACCTTCTGATATAGAACACACACACACACACACGCACACACACACACACGCACGCGCACACACACACACACACACACACACCGCACCCCACCCCCCACCCCACTAGTAATAGATTAAATTTAATACAGATAAATGCAAAGTACAACATGAGGAAGCAAAATAGCGGATGAGTGCCTGATGGCTGGTGTTAAAATACGTACAGATTACGTTCAAAGAGGTATCAAATCATTGTGGGGCAGCAATCAACAAAGCAAAAAGAATGCTGAACTATCTTGTCAATATAGTAGACTATAAATTGGGGAAGTCATGGTTAAGTTCTGCTTAGACCACACCTTTAAGTATTGCACCCAGTTCTAGTCGCCAGAGGCATAAGAGAGACATTTCAACTCAGGAGGCATTTTAGAAAATAGCCATAAGATTGAATTTTGATGAAATGCTTGATAAACCCTTTTTAACCTTGAATGGAAGTGTCTGAGAGATGGCTTATGGAGCTATGTAAGATAGCAATTGGTAAAGAAAAGATGACGCGCAGCAGGATATAGGGAAGGGGACACATATCCAAATTAGGAAAATGCAGATTTCACACTGATGTTAGGAAGTTCTTCACATAAGATCCATGTGTGATGGATTTCAGCGGGCTAGAAAATATGTTTGCTTCCAGTCCGCTGGCTATCTGATGGGTGTGGAAACCCATCTCCATAGTTAAGACGTGACATTCTTACCTATTAAGTAATTCACGTAAGTGTCTGTTCATTTGGTAAAGACTGCACACTCTCCTTAGGGACATGCCATTTAACTAAGGACAAAGAATTTAGAAGAAGTTTTTTAAGTGGGAAGGCTTAGAGACTCCCAAAAGTATGATGTTCCTTGATCTCAAATAAAGCTACCACCTTATTTTTGATTTGGCAAGGCCAGCATTTATTGCCCAGCCCTAATTGCTTTTGAGATGCTAGTGGTGAACCTAGTGGTATGGCTATACCCACAGTGCTGTGGAAAGGGAACTCCAGGTTTTTGACCCAGAGACAGTGAAGGAATGGAGATATATTTCCAAGTCAGTATGGTGTGTGACTTAGAGGAGAACTTACAGGCAATGGTGTTCCTACGTGTTGGCTGCTTTGTTCTTCTAGGTAGGGATCGGCAACCTGCGGCTCTGGAGCTGCATGTAGTTTATTAAGAACTCATGCTGTTTTTCAGCTTGATCACTCAAACCCATTTTGATAGTAGTTGAGTGACTTTGTTAACGCTGTACTTGTGAGAAATTATCATTCAATTAACATTTTGTAAAAACCTTTAAAATGTTGAAATGTGTCTCTGTCCAGTTTTTCATTATTATTGGCATTTTAGTGACAGCATTGCAGCTCTTAAGATATTGTGCTTGAGGTTAAATTTTTAAAAAGTGGCTCCACTTGTTATTAAGGTTGCCAACCCTTGTACCAAGTGGTCCAGTTCATAGTTTGGAAGGTGCAGCCTAAGGACTATTGGTGAATTGCTGCTGTACATTTTGTATATGGCACACATTGCTGCCACTGTGCACTGATGGTGGAGGGAGTTTAAGGTGGTGGATGGGGTGCTGATCAATTGGGCTGCTTTGTCCTAGAAGGTGTCATGTTTCATGAGTATTGTTGGAGCTGCACTCATATGGGGAAGTGAAGAGCATTCCATTGCATTCCTGACTTGTGTCTTGTAGATGGTGGACAGGGAATCAGGAGGTGAGTTACTCTGCAGGATTCCCAGCCTCTAACTTGTTCTTGTAGCCACAGTATATAGCTGGTCCAGTTAAGTTTATGACCAATGGCAATCCCCAGCATGTTGATGTTGGTGGATTCAGTGATAGTAATGTAATTGAATGTCAAGGGGAAATTGTTAGTTTTTCTCTTGTTGGAGATGGTCATTGCCTGGCACTTGTATGGTATGAATGTTATTTGCCACTTATTGGCCCAAACCTGAATGTTGAACAGGTCTTGCTGCATATGGACATGGGCTGCTTCATTATCTGAGAAATTGCAAATGTAAATGAACACATTGCAGTCATCAGTGAATATCCTCACTTCTGACCTTATGATGGAGCAGCTAAAGATAGTTGGGCTTAGGACACTATGCTGAGGAACTTTAGAAGCAGTGTCCTGGAGCTTAGATGATTGGCCTCAAGCAACCACAAACATCTTCCTTTGTGCTAGGTATGACTCCAACCAGTGGAATTTTTCCCCAGCTCCCATTGACTTCAATTTTGTGAGGGCTCCTTGATGCCACAATCGATCAAATGCTTCCTTGATTTCAAGGGCAGTCATTCCTGCCTCACAGTTGGCATGTTGTCAGGGCCCATAACCTTTGCTGTATCCCATGCCCTCAAGCAAGCCTTGATATTGCATGGCTTAAATCAAATTGGTTGAAAACTGGCATTGTGATGCTGGGACATCGGGAGGCCAAGGCCAAGATGGATAACCCCATCAGCACTTCTGGATGACGATGGTAGCAAATATTTGAAATGTGTCTTTTGTACTGACATGCCACACAGCTCAATGGAGGATATCCTTCGTGTGAAGATGGGACTTTGTCATGTGGTGGTTACTTCTATTAATAGTGTAAGGGGCAGATGCATTTGCCTGGCAAGGATGAGGTTTTCCCCTCTTGTTGGTTCCTTCACCACTTGCCGCAGGTCCAGTCTGGCAGATACATCCTTCAAGGCTTGGCCAGCTCAGTCAGTAGTGGTGCTATTGTGCCATTCTTGGTAATGGACATTGAAGTCCCTCACCCAGAGTACATTCTATCCCATTGCTACCTTCAGTGCTTCTTCCAAGTGGTGTTCAACATGCAGGAGGACTGATTCAACAGCTGTGGAAGTGTGATAGGTAGTAATCGGCAGGAGGTTTCCTTGCCCATGCTTGACCTGATGCCACGAGACTTTAAGGAGCCCAGAGTCAATATTGATCCCAGGACAACTCCCTCTCACCTGTTACCACAGTGCTACCACTTGACAGTGGGGCAGGACATGCCCAGGGATGGTGATGGAAAAGCCCGGGAATTTAAATATCAAAATCCCTCCCATGTCAAACCAGGGATAAGGTTCAGAAATGCCACTGCATATTCCTTACAAGATATCTTGGGAGTTTTTTGAATCATTATGTTTGCCATGGTAGAATTTGAACTTGCATTCCCTAAATTATTAGACCAGCTACATGAGCAGTACTACACTGCTGTGCCCAGTATTGTATATCACGACAATGACATCAGTATCGCACTACCATCGTGACTATAACACCATTTTTTGTGATGCCACAATGAACCTTTTTAACATTCCAGTGTCAGACTCTGTTCATGGATTCTAGCAGACACTGTCCTGCTTCCACAGAAGCAAATACTCACACTAACAGTTTAATTAAAATAATAATCTGAGCATGTTCCAAAAAACAAACACTTTATACAAGAGATACTGGTGACATTTCTCGAGATTGACCCTGGGTTTGATGTTGGAGGGAATTAGATATTTTTCTTCCTGAAAGAAATGTTAATACTATATGCTTGGAGCCAATATTGTACCAAGAGTTAGGCTGAGCTGCTTCCAAAAATGCAATACAAATGCAATTTAGAAATCTGGAACTCACTCCTCCAAAAGGCTGTTTGGATAATTAGAACTTTCAAGATTGAGATTGCCAGATTTTTGTCGGGTAAGGGTATCAAGAGATATTGAGCAAATAGAGTTATGATACAGAGCAGATATGATCTAATTGAATGACAGAACAGGTCCAACGGGCTGAATGGCCTTCTGCTGTTCCTATATATAGGCTGGAGCTCCTGGTGCCATGGTGGTGTCATGACTGTGGGGGTGTAAACAAACCTACTTCCAAACTGTGATCTGGCATCTTCTTTTCCCTGTGGGAAACTGCAATGTAACTGCTACCAGTCTAACAGCCATACATTTCTTTTTGTGACTTTAAAACTTACACTGTCTGGGTAAAAATGAGACAATTTTATGGGATCATCAGCTCTTTTTAGTTTGAAGGAAAATAGCATTTGAATGCTGGAGGCAGTATTAATTGCAATCTGTGTAAATCTGCATTACAATGAGTATGTGTAGAGAGCTCTAAATAGCATTAATTCAGCCCCAACAAGGGAGGACAAAAGGCCATCAGAGCATGACACTCCCCTTCACTTCTATACACAATGCTGGTACTATAGTGGCATGATAAATATATGGGCATATGGTGACACTTAGCTAGGTTTTCATATTCCTATTGAGCCATGAAGGGTCTTGCCCTTTCAATAGATCAGTTTTGATTTAATTTTTTTCAGCACAATTGCACAGCTACAATATATCTTATTCATTCATACATTTTTCTTATAACATCCAGTCTACGTACTTCAGTGTCCATAATACAGAAAGATGGTGAATGAGTCTCATGTCTCAGGGATTGGTATTGGCAAGTAGTACAAGTAATTATGTGCACTGCTGTGACTGCCTGTTGCATTTATGCCCATTGGGTTTTTAAGTTGCTTTGTTGTAGCTCTGTCAGCTTTCACTACCTGCTGTGCAGGCATGTGTCCATTTTTCAATGTGTCTGGGTTATATGGCGATTATAATTGGTCTGCCAGCCAGTACTGGCAGTAGGCCATCAATGAAGACCAAATACTAGTGTATTTTCCTTACTTTTAAATTCAAGTTTAATGGACTTTGAGTAGTCACCGACTGCTGGACTCTCTGGATGGCTGTGCAATACAATTATGATTTCACAAAACTGGATCTATGAATTTTGTCCAAAGGATATTTTAAAGTAATACTTTTGGTCCACCATAATGCACATTGTAGCTGACTGATGGATTGTTTACCTGGGCTGGGTGGTGTGTTAACTTCTTTCATGATGGCACCAGCCAGAATGAGCAGGCGCCCAGATTCGCATCCATAGTTGGGTCCCCACAGGCACATGGTGGTGCCATCATTTGCACATGGCAACCCGAGCGCCACCAGATCAACCAGGAGCATTCAACAACTGCAAGGGACTTAACTTAATTAATGTTCTGCTGCTGTACACAACCAGGAGAACAATTTCTTGCAGATCTGTGTCAGATTGCCTGGAAGCCTTCATAATGCTTTCATACTGGGCAGTCCAACATCCCCAAGTTGTTCATACCTGGAACCATGCTCGAGGGGTGGCTGCCCAATGGCAAAGTTTACCCCCTTCAAAACCAGCTGATGACACCCCTGAGGAGCCCCACCAATTAACCCAAAGTTTGTTACAAGGCCAGACAAATAGCCAACTGATCTGTCCACTGATATTTCCCTGGAGTCTGTAGTTTTCTTCTTCACTGTCAACCACACAGCCAATTTTTGTATCTTCTGCAAACTTCTTAATCATAGCCCCTGTATTAAAGTTTAAATCATTGAGATATGCTATGAAAAGTAAGGGACTTGGTACTAAGCCCAGTGGAACCCCTGTGGAAACAGCCTTTCAGCCACTAATACACCTGCCAATCCTTGCACTTTGCTTCCTGCCACGGAACCAATTTTGGATTCGACTTGCCACTTTCCCTTGGATCCCATGGACTTTTGCTTTTCTGATCCATCTGTCAAGCGGGGCCTTGTCAAAAACCTTACTAAAATCCAGATAGACTACATCAATCATGCTACTCTCATCAACCATCGTTGTTACCTCCTCAAAAAATTCAATGAAGTTAGTCAGTCACAATCCTCCCTTAATAAATCCATGCTGACTGTCCTTGATGAGTCCATGCCTCTCTAAATAACAATTAATAGTGAACTTTTTCCAATTTGCCCACCATCGAGCTTGGGCTGATTAGTCTGTATTTACTCAGTCTGTCCCTTTCTCCCTTTATTAACAATGGTACAACATTAACAATTACCCAGTCCTCCAATGCCATGAATTTTATGGGCCACCTGTGAGTCAGGAGAAAGGCAGGTAGCCCCGCAATTAGGGTGCCATGCCATCAGCGGTGCCTGCCGCCAATCCACACATCTCCATCCCTACCACCATTTTACAGGTGGTGGGGGAGGTGTCAAGTTGCTGATCCGCTCATGGCACAATGAGGCCTTTAAGTGGGCAATTAGTGCCCAATTAAGGGCCTAATCCCACTGCCACTGTGATTTAATGGTTGGCAGGAGAGACTTGCGCTCAATGTATAGCTCAGCAGGTTTAACCCTGTGGGCTGCTGGCCATTGAAAGTGAGGGGGGTGCCTCCTTCCTGGGCTCTCTGTGCCAATCAGAGGCTCCTGTCCTCATAGTTTTCACTCTCTGTGTCCACCATTCCCCCTCCCCCCCGCCAACTCCGGCATCCCCCCAACTTCCCCTCACCCCTCTCTCTGGGGCCTGCCAACCTGGCCCTGGTGAGATTCCAGGCTTAGCTGGGTTTGGTGTCATTCATGGTTCCTTTTTCTCCTGAGCCCCCTGCAACATTAGCAGTGGCCAAATTTCCTGGTGTGGCGCGGGACTGCTGGCCTCTGATTGGTCAGCTGTTCTATCAGGTGGGACTTCCTCCTTATATTAATTATAGGGCCATCACCCAAAAAAAATTAAAGCAGGGTGAGCCCACCAGGTGGCAGCGGGCTTGCCCCTAAAATTTAAGTTGGGTGCGGGAAGCCTGTCCTCAATGTTTAATCCAGCCCCATGCCTTTAACCAGCAAGGATTGGAAAATGATTGGTCAGATCGCCACTATTTCCTCCTTTGCTTCTTTAAGCAATCTGGGATACATTTCATTCAGGCCTGGTGATTTATCTACTTTCAAAGATACTAAGAGCGTTACATACTATGACAGCAGATCTCCTGGTAGGAGTAGCTACAAGCAGGTCAGGACCGGGGGGGGGGAAATGCTAAACCCATTCTCTCTCACTGCATCTATCCCATTTAATATTTCACAGTCTTCCTCCTAACCTCAATGTATGCATCATATTTTGTTCAGTGTTGAACAGTGACTTAGTTAAGATGTGTGTTATAGAGATTAATTCTGTCCCTGCAGCAATGAAGTCCAATCCTCTCCATCTCCAGTGCATATGGATGCTAATGTCCAAATCCTTCTCTTTGCCAGTTGCGAGCTCCTTGATCTGTGGGGTCTGCCTCCTGTCCTCCCCCTCTGCCTTGCATTTTTCATTCTCTTCTTCTGCAAGGAGGCACAGCAGACTTTTGAGTGGCTATAACGCAAACCTACATTTGCCTGATTCTATGCCTTAAATGAGGGTGAATATCAAACAGATGCATTGCAAGCAGTACTGGCATGTATTTGAAGAAATGTGCTGATAACTGATGTGGTATCACATTGCTGAAGGATTGGGATGAGTGGCAATGATGAATGGGGCAGAGAGGAGGAAGTGCATAGAGAGGGAATAGTGCCGCTGAAACTTAGGTGGAATAATAATTCTCTTAATATTATTGTGATTTATTGTAAAAATAGGTTAATAGTGGGGTTTGGATAGTTTCTGTGTGTGTAATTTAGTTACATCTTGTAGCCAAGCAGACCGCAAGTTGAAGCATCAAAAGAAGTAAAGTGTAGAAGTGTCTTTAATATGTTAATAAGTAAACATGGTTGGGGTCTTAGCATGTAAGGTGTAAAGGAAATTTACATTTTTAGATAGAAAGAGGGATTTGGTTTTCAAAGGGTTCTCAGTCTGTTTACAAATAGCCAGGCAAGCAGGACAAGGAATGTGTTTATTTTTCTTAAGGGTTACTGAAAATATATAGTGATAGCATGAAAGATTTATATTATGAGAAAGGCAAAGTTCCAAAGACATATGGACAATGTGATTTACACATTAAAAGGGAGAATTATGTATAAAGCAGAATGAGGTCATGTGTCAGGAGGAAGGCGTTGTAAGATCTAACAGAAGCTTGAGAAGCCTCCAGTATTTGTGCATTCAGCATGCCGTCTACAGAAACCAAAGCTGGGAAAAACCACTTTGAATTCCACTGTCCAGGGTATTGTGATTAACTTGCTGGATCTGTTTAAAATTTTTTTTTTTTACTGTTGTCTTAACCGGCATGTAACTGGAAGTCAGATTAATTAGGTGTTTTAGGAGTTAAAATAATAGTAATTTGTAGACCTATGTATATGCTTGAAAGCTTTACTTTTGTTAATAAATGTTTACTTTAGTTTTATTTAAAAAACTCTGAAGTCAGTGGACTCATTACTTCTGAATTTAGGCATGCATCTCGAAATAAATACAAATTGCAAAACCATTGTGATAGCATGATCAAGTTCCCTCATGGATTTGTTCTACCTGATCCATTTGATAATGACTTTTTGGCTGACTATACTTCTGAAGTGCCTTGAGACATATTTTTCTCTGTTGGTTGTGTCAGATAAATGCAGGTTGTTGCAGTTTATTTATACTGTGCCTTGGTTCTCGATTCAGCTAAGATGAGACAATACATTTCCATGTTTGTACCAGAAATGTTGGGCGCACCAACATACTGAAACTGGCATTTGAAAAGCTTTATGCCATTTTTGGAAGTTTTGAAGAGCAAAAAACAAATGTCATTATAATCGTGATTTCAATAAAGTGAATAGTTTACTATTGGATCGTTGATTTTATTGTTACCAGGATTTAATCCGCCATATAGTCAGAACTTTGCAATGTAAATTCCAGGTTGGACTGTACACTGTGGGATTACAGCAATTACCTCCAGAATCATTTCCTCCCGTATATAACTTGTAACTTATTGGACATAGAATTGGTTCCCCCTGCTCTGTGTAACACAATTCCTGCTAATATAGAAAAAAATTCATTTGACAAAATAACACTTGCTGACTTTAAGCCACATATTTATGGCTCACCCAACAAGAATTACATGTCATTTATTGCAGTTTTTTTCATTGTTCTTAACCGTTATTTGGTGATTTGTGGACCTGATTAATTTCGCAGCTTTAGTCGCAGGGAAACGTTTCCCTCTTTTTTTTTGCTTGTTCCTTGAACTTTCGATGTTACTTCTGGCACGAAAATGCCCTCCGAGGATTTAACGTGGTGCTGTTCACCTTTAACGTCTGAAAAGGCTGGAGAAAGGGGCTGAGCAGCAGCTGGAGATGCTGCTCTGCTCTTCAACTCCTTGCTATTGCGCATGATACTGCGGCGCTCCAGCCTCTCCACCTCAACCCACCTTGAAACAGGCAGAAAAGCCCGTCGCCCGCTGATGGGCGGCGCCCGCGGCCAATCGGCGTCGGGCGCCGGCGCGCCCCAGCCAATCAGCAGCAGGCGGGGGGGCGGGGGGGGGGGAATGCGGGGCGGGCGCTGGGCCCGGCGACCATCAAGTTAGGTTGGCCGCGCGCGACGGTGGGAATCCACTCTCCTCGGCGCTGGGAAAGAGCAAAGAGCTTAGAAGCTGGGAAGAGTGCAAGTGCCAGTCCAGAGGGATGTAACCGAATGAGAGAGGGAGAGACAGGCAGAGAGAGGAGAGATAGAGAGAGCAAGAGGCAGGGGAAGAGGAAGAGAAAGAAAAAGAAGAATGAACAGCAATGAGCAGGACCTGAAGAGGACATCATCGGAAGGATTGCATTCCCAGGGAACATCTAAAAGTGAAGAGCTCTAAGATATGATCCAGCCAGATCTCACAGTGGGTTAATAGTACTATGATTTGGTATGTGGCCACTTTGCTAGCGGGTGTAATCAGCACTAGAGGATCGGCAGCTCAAGGTGAGTTGAAGTTCAATATCATTCTGCCCAAGTTTATTCACTGATGATGCAACTGTGCTGACAGCGGCAGGTTTAACTGATTCGGGGGATGAGAGAACCTTTTGAGTTTGTGTTTAAATATTTGAATGCCACATTATTCTCATGCATTGAACTGGCTAATAATCCCAACTGAAAGGGGCTCGGTGTAATGCTTGCCCCTCCACTCCCCAACCCCCCTCGCTCTACTGTTTTATTTATTGCCAGGCACACTGCAAAAGTTATGGGGCTTTACAAAAGGGCGAAAAGCAAACTTTTATCCGTTGTTCTTGCGGGAGCTGTCTGGCTGGACGGTGCTGTTAAAATTCCATTTTCCCCCTGTACGGTGCGCGCTGCAGATGTTCAAACACGGCGCTGGCCGAAGCCTCTCGCACCCTTGGGCAGATTACAGCCTGGGTTTCTGCTCAAGATGTACCAGTTTCAGCAACTTTGCCCGCGCGAGTCCGGGGCAGCTCATCCTTCCCGATGAACCGGTCGCAGCTGCAGATGTGGCTATTGCTGCAGTGCCTCGAATTGTGAATACTCGGTGCTGAGAAGGAGAGAGAGAGAGAGATCACTTGGAGGATAGAAGCGAAAGTTTCTATGCGTTACAGTGAAATAGAGGTTCTGGGAGTTCACTCTCAGAAAAGACTGGGCGCTATGAAACGGCTGAAGCCTGATTTTAGATGAATGTTACTGAAGCCGGTTTTTGAAGAATGCCAGTTAGCAGGCAGAGTCACTGAAACTATTGAAAATGAATGTTAATTAATGCCATTCATTTCTACGTTCTGAGCATATTAGTTTCTAGACTATTCCTAGTGCTGGTACTCTCCTATACCCTATATGATATATATGTGTAGAATAAAATCCGTATTGGAGGAGTTTTAAGTAGATGTGACCTTTATGACAAATGGCTGGCAGTCCTCCCTGAGTGAACATGACTAATCGCTTTACCTGAACCAGTGGCTTTGACGCCTCTCCGAGCTGCCATTTAGATGTGATCTAACCTTTTGGCAGCCCCCAAATCCTGCATCTTCAGACGGGTCCCGTGACCGAGCGGAGGAGGCAGGTTCGCGGACTGCAACCGGCACTCTCCGAGGGGGAAAAGGTCTTGAGGTTATTTCTGACTCAGTTGCAAGCTCGTGTTAACTAACGGCGCTATACCGCTGCGTGTTAGTCTACGCTTTACGTTGCACATCTGGAGCACCTCCCCAAAGTTCTACCAAATGGAAATACTCGTTTATGCCAGTTTGTGCGTGTGTGTGTGTGTGTGTGTTGGGGGTGCGGGGGGTTGCACACTGCTTATTACTATGATAGAACAAACGCAGTATAACTCAGTTACACGGTAAATTCGCATTACACTGATCAGTGGAAGTAAAGCAGATGTTCCATAGGTCACAGAGATGTAAAGGTGAACAACGTGGTATCAAGGTGAGAGTCTCCGCAGTCCCCTTAAACCGATGTCAGGTTTTAGAGTACAATCATGGATTAGCGTCCCAAATTTTATCGCAATTCGCAAGGTGGGCCAACCAATGTTCCGTTTTGCATTCAAGATTTAATTCAACTGTTTTCTCGCCACATTTAGGAGAGAATGTGTCACACATTCAGACTCCAAGCTAAATGGGGCAAAAGGCTGGTTAGTGATGTTTTGGCAGCCACTGAGTGAGGAATGCTGCCGGCTGTTAAACAAGACATGCCATTGCCTATCACGCGGGAGATCTCCAAGCTGCTACCAGCTGGAGTACACATTTTCCCCAGCTCCCATCGACCTGTTAATTCTCTCCGACACCTTTCAAGATGCGTGCGGGTGGAGTGATGTCATCCTTGCTCACTCCAGTATGTCACAGCATCGTCATGTACTTGCAAGGGGTGGTGAGTAACTAGTGTGAATACCAAGTACACAATGTCCCACTTATATGATGATTAATTGCACAATAAATGAGCATGCATTTAAATGCCTTCAATTATGACCCCCCACCCCCAATGTTGTTTGAATCATTGTACTATTTGAGTTGTGATTCTTCATAGAATGTAACAAATCTATAAAATGGTAAAATGAAAAGTTTTACTTAATTGTTTTTCTTTGTAAACAATCCCTATTTCCCTCATGTCTTTATTGAGTGGCTTCTATACACTATATAGAACATAATACATTCTATCAGTGAAATTGGTTGGAATCAAGTCTTCAAATATGGCATCAACACATTCAATTAAATAACCCAAAATTAAGAGGGTAAGGAGTGAATTGCATACTAATAGTTCAACTGAATATTTAGTCAGCATTGGATTTATATAGGAAACTATGCTGTGTGGGGTGGGGATGGGGGGTTGGTGGTGGGTGGGAGGAGGGAGTCTGGTGCACAGCAGTTTGGAGAACCACAGTGCCACAGAACAGATGTCTGCATTCATTTTGATTTCCAGCTCAGTTCACAACCTTGGCACTGGTGTAGAGGTGCCTGTGCAGGCCCTCTTTGCTCTGTGCACTTGTTGTTCAGAATGCAGTTGGTCATATTTAAATGTCTGCTCTCTCACTTGAGTGTTATATGCTGATATTTTTGAGGAAGATTAACAATCACATTTCTGTAGCATGCCAGGTAGCAACACATTTTGATTTCAACTGTTAGGGACATTAGGGAAATTCTTCCAGTGTTCCAGTGGTTTGTTATTAATTGAGCAGTTTCATCCAGGATGGCATTGAGATGCTGTAATTATCATCCATGCTTTTGGGCAGGGGGTCAAAAAATGATTCAGGGTTCTTGATTTTTTGGCATCCCTAGTAGATGAAGATTACATCTATGGAGTCAAAAAGCCTTTGATGTTCACTGCCCAGAATCATAGATGGAATAATTGGCAATTGAGGGAGGCACAGGGAGCTACTGTTGACTGAAACTGCACCCTAAGCCAGTGATTTTTGGAGATGAAGGAAGAAAAATTAGATGGGAAAGAAATGCCAAGACTCCTTTTGCATTGTTTCTTTTTAATCAGAGAGCTCAGCTCTTATTTGATTTAACTAATACCAAATATAAAGACACTAGAACAACGTATTACCCAACACAACATTACTGGCTTAGTGTTGCTGGTAAACCTCTACTGATCTGTCTTTATTTGTACAGGAAGACCTTATGTAGTTTCTCTAGCTAGTAATGTCTGTGGAAAATGTGCAAAGTTGACAAATGTGCAAAGTGGGTGGAAAGGTCAGGACAGCTCAATCCAGGGCATGTACTTCAACTGAGAGCTTTTTTTAAAGCTGCTGCTTGCACATTTATAAATTGGATCACTTCTGTAGTCCTGAACAGACATATATCATAACTTAGCTGCTGTTAACAGTACTGCATGTTGTTCACATATATACCTAAGATACCAGTTATACATAAATAAAGAGAGAAAAATAGAATTTATATACTGTAGAACCCAGAACATTCCAAAGCATTTCACAACCAAAGAAGTACTATTTTTGAATTGGCGTTACTGCTGTCATGTGGAGAAATGTGGCGGCCAATATGCACATGGCAAGTATCCCAAAAATGGCAATGAGATACAGTAACTGATGTGATGATATAGCTTTGATGGTCTTGGTTGAGGGATAAATGTTACCCAGACTACAGGATGGACTTCCTTGCTTGTCTTCAAATAATGCCATAGTTTAATATCTCATTTGAAATGCAGTACTGTTGCAGCCAGTATTTAAGTTGATTAACTCTATAGGGGTAGGAGAGGGGGAAATAACATTTTGTAAGAAAATGAACATGCATTTATGTAGAACTTTGTCACACTCTCAGTGTGTTCCAAGGTACTTTACAATCATAGGATTCCTTCTGAAGTGCATTTCTTCCTTTTGGGGGCGTATGTAGCAACCAACATAGTGGAGTCCCACAGACAACTAAAGAACAAATAATCAAATACGTATTTTTACAAACGAATGAAAACCAGTGTCAGGGAATGACCAGCTGGTAATTGAGCCTGTTTCATAAACCTTATGTATCACATCAAGTGACTCCCTACTCCTAGGTGTCCATATCTTGTCATTTATGGGCACTGAGTATTGGCATTCTAGCCCTGTCCAACAAACAGCTTGTTACGTCTCAGCATTGTGAGGTTGCCTATTAATAAATCACATTGAATGTAAAGTATTGTACAACATTTGCACATCAAGGCTATCCTAGCTTTTGCATATATTTAATTTCATATTGACAGTGATACAATAACTTTTGACCGGTTCATAGTTAGTAATTGCTATCTTAGTTATCTTTTTAAAGGCGATAGTGCTAACACTCTGCAGTACTGATAACAAAAAGCACGTACGCCTGATAGAAAACAAGTCCATGAAACAATTTGTCATATTCAGTATAAATAGCACACATTTATTGCTCTGGTTGTCCAAAAAGCAGCCTTGAATGACTGACCATATCACATTGATTAGGGGAAACATGATGCAGCACAACAAGCAATATTTCATTGCTCCATAAAATAATTTATCGTGAAGTTGTGAAAGATTATAAATTATGTGGGACCTCAAAGACAGAATTATTTGTTGATAGATAAGTATTGTAACATTCTAATCAAAAGCTATTAGGGGTGGCCACACAGATGGAGCTCTTCCAAAAACTATGTAAACCTATTTTGTTTCAAACTAGCATTGTCTCAGTTACTCTTGTTCACTGAACAGTTAACATCTAAGCCATAGAAATGTCCAGAGTTTTCTCAGCTTAAGCACCTAAAGATATTGATTCATGAAGATGAAGGCCCATGAGGAAATCCCAGAGATGGTGAATGGTTTGAATAAATTGGTGAAATATTTAAGGTGACAAAGCAGTGATTCTGAAATGGCATTTGGTAACATGTTCTTGATATAAATGTCATCTCCTGGGATAGGTTAGCTGGCATGAAAAATGGTGATACGCTTCAGATGTCTGTGCTTAATAATGTGTTACAAAATTATTCCTAAAATTATTGCCAAAACAATGCAGCGCTCAGTGAGCCACTGGCAGATGCCACATGCAGGGAAGCCAATTAACCCTTTTAGAGATTGTTCTTTGCAGCTGTTAAGAAAGCTGTGTGATTTCTGTCATATAATAGCCACCAAAAACATTTATCCAGCTAATTGACCTGTTTTTTTTTTAATTACAAGCCAAAATTCTATAAATATTATAGCATGAGCTATGGCATATTTCTTATTCAAACCCCTTTTAGTTGTAGAATAATTAGTTCACAGTTGTGAAATAAAAAGTGCAGAAGTGTAAAGCCACAGTGTCCTGAATTTACTACATAATTCAATCTTGTGATGGTCTATATATATCCATGTTGTCTGGGTTATTAGCCCAGTAACAAAACCAGTACACTACCATACTCCATCTGTGGTCCTGCATGTTGAATTTTGGAAGAGGAAGACAGCTTCAGATTTTAATTCTAGTTATTTCAAAGATGGAAATAAAGACATAAATTTCCCTATTTGCCATTGGACAAAAAACTATTTTGTCACATGGAGCAGGGGGCAGCCCAGCAAGTATCTTGGCTCTGTATCTTGCTTTGCAGTGTGAATACTTCATTAGCTTGATGATGATTAGCAGACGTACTTCATGCCTGAATATCTAGAGTGTCCCAAAAAATAGTTGGCACATGGTGGGACGGAGGAGGAGTTCGAAGGTTTGACCACTGTTGAATGTAGATGCCACATAGAAAAGAAAGAAAGGTTTGTATTTATATCATGCTTTTCACAACCACTAGACATCTCACAGCACTTTCCAGCCAATGAAGCACTTTTTGAAGAGTAGTCACTGTTGGAATGTAGGAAACAAGCAGTTAATTTGTGCCCAGCAAACTCCCACAAGCAGCAATTTGATAATGGCCAGGTAATCTGTTTTTATCATGTTGATTGGGGGATAAATATTGGCCAGGACACCAGGGATAACTTCCCTGCTTTCCTTTGGAATAGTGCCATGGGATCCTTTACATCCACCCAAGCAGGCAGACGGGGCCTCAGTTTAACATTTCTTCAAAAGGACAGCACCTGTGACAGTGCAGTGCTCCCTCAGTGCTGTACTCTGTGTCAGCCTTAATTTTTACACTCAAGCTCAGGGGCAGGACTAACTCAGAACCTAATGATTTAGAGGTGAGTGCGCTACCAACTGAGCCACAGCTTAAAATGCTGCTGTCTTTTAGAGTGAATTTAGAACGAAATAAGTGGATTTTAGGTAAGGTAGTAATTGTCAGATTAGAACCCAGAGAGGATATCAATGTCAGTGTGTGTTTCACAAACTGAATGGAACTTTTCAATTTCTGCACTCTTCTTAAGTCTTACGAATATAAATCTGCCCAAACATGCTTTTATTGCGTAAAAAAAACTTTTGGACTTGCATTTCCATTGCCATTATTAAGCCTCTGAAATGGTCAGTTTGTCCAGTGTCCTTTTAAATGCTTCCATTGCCAGGAAAATTACATCATTCACACATTGCCAGTTTATTTTATAGGAATGGAAGAAGAGTTTAAGAAAGTTCACTGTGTTTTTGATGAAGTGTGAAATGAAAATTCTAGAGTAGCTATCAATCTAGTCCACTATTGTATGCAGTGGTTAGTCAGGACATAAAACCTTTGGAATTTCTGAGTGGCTCAGCAAGAGCTTGGCTGAAATGGAGTAACATTTAATGGCACCACTATGATTTTTGGCATTCAGGCATTTTAGCACAGATGTGGTGCACAATAGATGGCTACAATTACTGGATACTCGGGATTTTTCCTGAGACATTGAAAAACACGAGACTAAAAGGTCTGAAGTGAACTCAATTATTTTTTTTTTGCAGAACATCACTGAAAAATATTGTGGACATTAATTCACTCCCCCACCCATGTTATTTCCCTCTTACCTCCGTCCCATCGCAGGATTTATGCACACTTTTGAATCTCATGCTATTCCATGTTGCCTAATAGATGTTACTGCTTTGAGTGGGATGTTTGCTACTTCTTTATGATTACTGTGAGTGTGCCCTCAAGCATGATCTCCACGGAACTTTTTGAATTGTACCTGGGACATTAAAGTCAAATGAATTCCTTTCATTGAATGCGTGACTGCATCTGAATTTGTGTGGTACCTTATCATTACATGCCTATTTTTGAGAAAAAAACATAACCTCTCCCTTTGCCCATCTGCGAATTCAAGTTGATGACATGATTTTACATGTTAATCTGGAAATGAATAAGACTTGTATATCTGTGGCACAGGGTGCCATCACATTTTCTTTTGATGGTCTAATTTAAATTGCATAATCCCCATTTTTTAAATTCAGGACAGTAACCCATGACCAATCACTTGCAGCACCAATTCTGCAGGCGGCCACCTTTATATTGTTTTTTTTCTGCTTACTCCAGTGCATGAACACACTATTCAGCTGACGCTTCAGTGAAGCAGTGAATCTTTGAAATGAGCACAAATGCAATTCTTCCCAAGATTTTTGCAGAACGTCATTGATAAACATTGTGTACATTGATTCACCCACGTTATTTGCCTCTTGCCCCCATCCCATCCCAGACCTTGTGCACACTTTTGTTGCTGATGCCAAATAGTAGGTGCTCCTGCTATGGGTGGGGTGGTTTCCATTTCTTCAGCATTAAAATGAGTGTTTCCTTGAGCAACTTAGGCATGATCTTAAAGGTTTAATCTTTTTGATGAGCTATTCAATAGAGGCAACAGGCAGATGTAAAAAAAAGTTTTTAAAAATCCCATGCTTTATCTAAAGAAGAATCGTTCAGTTGGTCTGGTCACTATCAATAGAAATATATTAACTGGTCATTTATCTCATTTTGTTATTTGCTGCCCATAAATTGGCTCCATTGTGCTTCCCTACAAAATGTCAGTGATTACACTTCAAAAATAATTGATGGTGAAGTGCCATGAAGCTATTAATGTATGTAATATTATTGGAGAATATTTTTCTTTTAAATAGAGGTTTAGTCTGTGGGTGTGTCTTAATTGGATTAAAGCCAGCTGGTCTGGGTGCTTTGATGTGTACTAGTTTTGAGATTTAAGAGAGGTAGAGTGCATTGCGTTTTTTTGAATATAGCATTCAGGAAGGGGGTGAAATCTGACACCTAGCTAGCAGAGACCAAGCAATATGTTTATATTACTAACAAAATTGGTACTATAAAAGAGGTTTTATTGTTAAAGAGGTTGAGTTCAAAGGGGCTAGTGATACAATGAGAATTTACATTCAATGAGCTGTGTTGGATATAACAGATAACAATTTTGTGTGTGCAGGGCAGAGGCAATGTAAGATCAAAGCAGCTGTAAGCCTACAACTGTCTCCACAGGAACCAAAGTGAAAGGAACCTCATTTTGAATTTGTAAGGTGAAAATGCTTAGCCTGGTGTCTGTTGAAAGTCAATGGGTTACTGTTGCTTTAATGGAGATTAGTTTGGGAATTTGTTAAAAGTTATGATGGTAGTAATTTGTAGCCATGTGTATATACTTAGCTTGTGTAAATTAATAAACGTCTCCTGTATTTTGATATAAAACCTCTTGAGAACTGGTGGTCTGATTCCTGAATTTAGAGCTGCATCTCAAATATACAAAAATAAAAATATAGGTTATGACAGTTGTTTAAAGTTTCCCTGTGGGATTTTTAAATAACTCTGCTTTACCAACTGCTGGGTCATAACAAAAACATTTCAGGATGGCCCAAGGCTGTTGCTATTTAAATGCTGGTTCTTTTCCTTTCTTAGTTTCTTTCTCCTGTTGCTAAGATATCTCTTGATGGCAGAATGACTGCTGTTAATTTTATTTGCTGGTGTGGCATCTGTAATCCAGCAACTGAATTGTGGATTTTTATTTTAAATTGATAAGTTGTCCAGTTTTGGGTGCATATTTGAAGGCTCCTCCAATGGTGCTTAATTAGAAGGTTAACCCACCTTTGGAAAATTAAGCATATGGCTCAATCTTGCATTGCAACCTAGAAACTTCTTATGAGTTTGTAATGCCCAGTTTATGTACTTGTGAATAATGACTGTAATGCTGTGAATCTGTTTTGAATTAATTGTATTTGCAAAATCTCAGTCTAACAGCACTCCCAGTTAATTATTTTTCCTGAGAACATTTGGTTCCTAAAATAAGTTTTTCTTTTAAAAAAACTCTAATAAAGCTGGAGGCAAACCATATGGAACATCACAGGTCACTATGACTCAGCAAACTGATGATGAATAAATTAGCATGTTCAAATGACAACTCAAAGTTAGACAAGTTGATGACTCAAATTTAGCCTTCACAACAATCTAGTATCAAGTTGATGGTCTACAATTAGGATGGCGGGATATGAAGAGCTCCATGGTATCTAAGTTGATTTATTGGTCCATAGAAGCACAAAAGGCTTGGATGAAGAAAGTTTTCCTGGCTCATTGATCTTACAGCTCCAGCATACCAATTCTACTGTTCCAAGTGTACCATCTGTTTCAAAATAAGTTAAATGTCCTCAACCACCCTTCCTGGAACTATTTTCAGCTTCTAACTGTGTAGATAAATATTTCCTGATCATAATAGCAGAATGCTGCAACCCATAAAATCACAGTATCATATAATTTTTGGATGAAACTTGAGATTGAATTGGAACTATATTTGGTGTAATCTGAAAATCACCCTTGTCTTTATATAGGTGTCTTTATGTAGGTAGACAAAACCCAAATCTGTTGAGAGTTGGCTTTTGATTTGAGGGGAAGAGAGCCAAGTTCTTCAAAATGCTCCCAATTGCCCATACTTATAGGCTAATAGTATTAGCAATTCTCTTATTCTTTTGAGATCATACATGTGAGCTTAATGCCAAGCTATACAGTAGGGATCAGGCAACATATGTGGATCAAATGCCAAAGATGGTCAATACCCATTAAATAGAGGAAACGTTGAGTTACATTCTACCTGTTGGGAGGGTAAAGTTGTCTAGTTTGGGAAGATTGCTTTGATTGAGATATCATAAGCCTGTTTAGAATAATTAAAGTGTTGCTAAAATTCTTTAACCTGCTGTTCACTTGCTTCAGCACAGTGATGAGACAGACTGGAAGAAAAGAAGCATCTACGCTTGATTCATCAAATATTACATGTTCCAAATACCACGCATTCATTATTTTTTGAAAGTATTGTCAAACATTATACTGCCAAATATTTGCAATGTTCACTTTTGCTGTTGTACAAAGTTTTGACTATTGATTTTGCGTAAATATATTTTCAGCCTTTTGTCATGGCCAGGAGTGCATAGTGGGTAGTTGAGGCAACCACTGGTGCAAAATATTGTGATAAAATGGTAACTATTAATTCTATAGAATGCCACTCCATTCTCCACTGTGCATAACATTGTAATTTTCAAATCAAAGGAGTGTTGGGACTGCTTGTGAAAACTCTAACCACAAAAAAGAAACTTGAGAAAGATCCTGAATGGCAACACTGAGGTCTGCCCCGAATTTTCCCTTCATAACCCTGAACATTGTCTCCCCTTGTCCTGCTCACTTGGGGTCTGAAATTATTTGGTTCACTTTCTCCGTCCTTTTACATCTCTGAAACATCACGTCTGAGATGGTCCTTCTTAAAGCTAGGGAACTTTTCATGTCAAGTTGTTTCAAATGGCGGGGTAGAGGGTAGGTTTTGACCTAACCTGCTGGGTGAGAAACTCTTGGATTGAGCGGAATACCAGTGTTATATCTGGCCTGATATTGCTCCTTGGAAGTCAACAGAGAGAGTAAATTGACGAGGGGTGTAAAAACAGCGTTACAATGATTTTGTCAGTTTTCCGATGGGTGGTTATATTAAAACCTAGGATTTGGCCTCTGTGATTTCCATGTAAACTCATGGGCTGGGTTTCTGTCGGGTTGACAGGGTCTCGCCCACCGATCAGAGAACCGGTGAGGAGCCCCCATCAGCTCCTTGGGGGAGTCCCGACAGAATCAAATGTCCTTTACGTACCTTAGTACCCTCCATCATGCCTTCCCCATGATTGCGGTCCCCAGTGGCAGAAGTTTTGCCCGGCAATCAAAGTTCGGAGCTCCTCATTGCCACCTGTGCCAGCATGAGCGGTGGGAGCTGATGGTAATGCACCCACCAGAGGCCCAGGATGATCAGAGGACCCCAGACCAAAGGTGAGTGAAGGCAGGATGGGGTTCATGGGATAGGAGTCACAGGAGAGGGGAAGCAGAGGGGGTTGGAGGCAAGGGGAGAAGTTTCAGCAGTTGCCCCCCCCAACTCCATTGCACACACCCCCCCCCACCCCCCACTCCCGCCATATAGGGTTTGCTAGGCGGCCATGCAAGGCTGCAAGAAAGCTGTGCAGCCCAATGTAATCCCTGAGCCCGTACTGAATTGCACTGGGCTCAAGGATAATGAGTGTTAATTGGCTGGGAATCCCGCTTCAGCCCCTTCTGTCCTCCCACTTAATTGGGGGTGGTTTTGCCGCTGCCGGGAGTCTGACAAGGGCCTTTCCCACAATTAAGTGGGCCTGGCCACCTAAAGTTCTTTTTGCAAAGGGCTGCATTAAACCCAGCCCGTGGTTTCAGTGGTTACTCGTAAAGTTCTTGTTTTCCTTGGTGATAATAAGCCTCCTGAGCAGCTGACTTAGTCTGAGCATTCAGCAGATTGCACAAGGCTCTAAATGTGGCTTTGTTCAAACTTTGCAAAAAATTACTCCATCTTTCATTTTCATTGTTTAACTATTGTAAAATTTCTGCTTAAAAGCAGGGTGTGGGGTGGTGGTTGTATGTGTTGTAGCTTTTCTATCTTAGCCTGGTAGCAGGACAGTTAAGTAGGGAATATGCAGTTTAATTAAAAGAAGCCCAGAGGTGCTTGACAATCTGCATTCATCCACCATATTTGGTGCAACAGTGCATATTTCATAGTTCACAGGTAACAAAGAACTGCATTGTCAGTAACTCAGTCATTTAATTGGTTTTCTGTAAAATACGTACAGATACAATTAAGTTCCAATAAATGGATAACTGCTAATGCTTTTAATGTTGGATCAGGATTTCTATAACATACAAATTAAAATAGCAAACTTGCAAATCTCTACACCTCAGCCCATTTAATCATTGATTCATTCAACAATTCAATGCAAACAATAAACAAGAGGAACAATGAACAACAACATTATATACACAAAAATGCTTAGATACTTGAATGTGTTGCTGTCTGTATGGGGAAAGTCAGCAGGCTGTTTACAGATTAAATGTAATGGGCATTAAATGCATATCTTTGAAAATATGATTTTTGATGGAATTGTGTGGTTAATGTTTCTATTGCTTTCCAATTGCAAAATGTATGGAATGGGGAATACATAAACATTTGTTTGGTGCAGTGGAACTCTAAAACTGGATGGGAAATAGCTCGATGCGCCTGATATCTGGGAGTAAATGGTAAGGGTTTGTTGTTGCTGATTTCTGCGTAATGAGGAAAATGGAAACCATTTTGCTGGACTGAAACTAGAGGAGATTTTATGCTTTAATAGTTTCACGACAGGTAGAGGTGCGTATTGGGAAATGTACACTCTGGGACCTGTGACTTGCCCTCCATTTTTAAAATGAAGGTACCAAGAGTGCTGAGGTTGAACATCTCTCCTCTCGTTCTTCGAATTCTGCTTTTGTCAGATCTGTATTTATCTGGGGTCAACTGGATTGATGATCCTTCGGAAAAGGATATGCAATGTTAGTGGATTGCAGCGTGTAACTTGCAGAGTACAATTGGCTGCTGTTCCTTGGAAGTTGTGTTGTTAATGAAGACTAATCAGTGATGTGATTTGATGGTGCTTGTATGCAGAGGACATTACTCTTTGAACCAAGAAGCCATCTTTAAGTATAAATGAAGGAAAGCGGTGATGTTTCCAATGAGACGCTGGTCATCAGTCCTCATTTGTTAAAACTGGCATATTGCAGTTCAACACCTTGGATTCTGTTTATTGAAGTCAAGTGGCAATTTGTCTGAAATCAATTGCTATTATATTTCCATCAATGAGATATCAATGAGAACAAGGCTAGGTTTTTAAAACTGATATCAAGTTTTGGTAGCAAGCAACCTATTGCAAATGATCTTTTTATTGGGATAAAATTCTGTGTGGTTTTATATAAAATTATCTTTCATGGGGGAAAATATTACCACTTTTTCAATAAATTATTTTTTAGTAGGACATCCTTTCCCTTCATTGGTTGGTTGGAACTGCTTATTACAATCTGGGAAAGCTGATGAAGCTCTTTCTCATGAAGTTAGGGATTTTCATATGGCATTTAGCCCAGATTCATTTTGGCATGCATTATTTATCAATAACTTCACACTTCCTTTTTCTCTGGCCTAACTCTTGTAGCTTTTTCACACTTTGCAAATATATTACACCACTTAGTGTGTGCCAAGGAACTCACTGTTAATGTAGAAACATGTTCAAGTAAATAAAGATTGTGCTGAGAATAGAAACTTTACACAATAGGAGAGAATGGGAATAGCGATTAGAATTCTGTGATGGGATGAGAATCGTACTTTGACAAGATATGAGATTCCTTGGCCTGCGGTGTAAAAAGTACATTAGAAAGAGATAACACAAGATACATACTTGGAGAAACAGGACCTGATCAATAGAGATGGTTGTATGGAACATTTCTTTCCTACTGTAGAGGAATCGGTATATGTTATGCTCATGCAGCTTCTCCATTGTGGAGTATTGTACATGTCTACAGGAATTCTAAAAGAACGAGGTGTTGTAATTTGTCTTAAAGCGATGGCATACTGCTACAGGAGGATTACTTTTGCGGTCTAAGTATTCCTGTTATCTGTGACTGAAACTTTTCAGTGACTGAAACTTTTTGTGGCGATTTTTATGTTCAAATTGAGCTATTGCTAAGGGTTTGAAAAAGGCAGATTAACAATTTTCAATGGGCAGAGCCCATTGGGGAAGTGGCACTTGTATCAGTGAGCTGCACCAGTCTTCCCAGATAAATCAATTTGTTCCGACACTTGAACTGTTTTACTAGCTTATGAAATTGAACAAGAAAATCATCAATGAAATGGAGAAAGAGTTTGATCATGATTCAGAAATAGAGTACAGCAAACTCATACCTGTACAGATTCAAACCAGAAATACATGTCAATAGCAATCATCTACAATTGTTAAAAACTTGAGGATTAGCCAGGCACGTGGTGGCGTTAGCCACTGCTCTTTGTCTTATGCCAAGAAACCACCTCGTTCATTGGATCTCCAAGTTGCTGGAGCTGCTAATCTTCTTTCATCAATATTGCTTTACCAAGACCAGGAACAGAGTTGCGTCCAGCATGGATTAAAGAAAGTGGTTCAGCACCTATTCCAGTTATCAAACCAGTGCTCTCTTTGTGCAAAGCTCAAAGTGGAGTGTGGAATGGGTGAATTTACTCTCTAGCCTTAGCTTCTGGCCTTTGATTGAAAATAGATTAGCAGCTCCAGCAACTTGGAGATCCAACGAACTAAGCGGTTTCTCGGCATAAGACAAAGAGCAGTGGCTAATGCCACCACATGCCACATTTTTGTCTGTTTTCAGGTTAATCCTCAAGTTTTTAACAATTGTAGATGATTGGTATTGACAATCACATTGATTTTCCTGTGGTTTTGAGGAATATATTGGGGCCAATAGATTTCAATGGCTCCAGAAATACATTGCCCACCCATCAGAATGGCTGCTGCATTCAAACAAGCAGCCGTGGGGGATTCATTGCGACCAGCAATACATTAATTGCACTCCATTCAAACAGAAAATCAGGAAATAAATATGTGGTTACAATCACTTTTCACTGGGAGTTTTGTTTGACTTACAGGCCTATGGCTCCAACAAGCTCTAAAAATACATTGTCACCCGTGTTTAACATTAGACATTTTTCACTGAAGTTTTGCCCAGATTTTAACTTTGCACAGTTAAAGAAGACACATTTTAACCAGTTATATGGAGATTTATTAATAAAAACAAATAAATCAAAGATAGATAAATAATATATTTTTGTTTGAGCTGCACATTACCGTGTTCGAATTGGATGGTATTAAGTGATGACGGGGTAATAGTTTCAAAAAGCAGTTTTCTGAAACCTGATGGGCCCATTTGGAAAGTAAGTTTTCTGCACCCACAGAGTGCATGAAAATTATGAATATAAAGTAGCATTTAACTGCTGTTAATGGCACGATCAACATGCAGTGCTTGAGAATTCATTTAAAGATGTGTTGGCTGACTAATACTAAATACTGACAACTTCAATTTAACTGCCTAATGCTCAGAAGGGTGTTCAGTACACATGTAAGCATGTATATGTTATGTATTTCTGACTGATTCTGTGTGCACATTGCCACTGTGGGCTCTTGGACACATTGCCAATGATATTCGCAATGAGTCAGCACTGCGTTTCCATGACTTTTGCAGTTCTTTGAAAAAGACTTTGTGCAATGTTTTCAGTTTCAAAGGAGCTTGCAACCTGCACAGGCTGTGAAAAATGTGCCATAATATTCACATTTAATGATGCTTGATAATGAATCTTCATCAAAACAAGTGGAATAAACCTTTCTTATGTGCTAATGATTGAACAATTCTCTGTTGGCTGGTAAGCCTTTTTTCAGTATGTTGAGGGAGACCAATTTGGTACTGGTTTTATTACCCCTGTCAGAGAGAGTGATTATTCATATTGTGGAACTGTTTGCTCTTGGCACTGTGGAAACTAAAAGTTTTTGACTGAGGAATCCAAACTGGCAGCCAGCAGTGGAAGATTTATCTTTCTTACAGGTATGAGTGATGTTGTAATGCGCACTTAACTTGACCCATCATGCCTGCATCCATATATTTTTCAATGACAATAGAAGACCTGTACATTGGCTTCTGTGGTCTAACTGGCTGTAAACACATTCTCCAAGGTTTTACATGATTACCTGGCAACACCGTATTTTGAAAAAAGAACTCGAACATTCATTGTAATGAGGAACACAATGCAACCATTGCTTTCACAAAACAAAACAAGTGGAAGCCATTTCACCAATATCGAAAAGGAAAATGCTGGAAATATTCAGCAGGTCAGACAGCATCTGTGGAGAGAGAGTTAATGTTTCAAGTCAATGACCATTCATCAGCACAGCTATTTCACTGTTTTGTTCTGAATCCTGTTCTACTTTGTCTGTTTTCATACACTCTCCATGACTGGAGCTGCTGGGCTACTGCATTTTCCTTGACCACAGCTTCATGCACGGCAGTCCAGGAAATCAATTGCTTACACAGAGGCAAGCGTTTTCCTGTGGACTCCATGTTATCAGAGCAAGTGAGAGCTGATTAAATGCAGGATAAGGCAATTGTGTAATCAAGTCTTCAGCCATTGTGGGATTTGAGCCACTGCGGTGAATGGGTGAATCAGTTCTGTGAGTTTTAGGTTTTACAATTTCTCTTCGGCTTATGTACTGTTCATCCTAGTGCATTGCCTCTGGTCAGTTTCATTGATGGTGCCATTGCAACCAGGAGGTAGCTGGATAATGACATTGGTACCGCAGAACTGCTTCAGTCATCAATACTGTTGAAGTGCCAATAACCTGCTCACTGATGCCCAGTTTGGGTTCCGCCAAGACCACTCAGCTCACTGACCACTCAAGACCACATTATAGCCTTGGTCCAAACATGGACAAAAGAGCTGAACTTAAGAGAGTGAGAGCACCTGACCTTGAAATCAAGGCAGCATTTACCCAGGAGTGGCATCAAGGAGCCCTAGCAAAACTGAAGTCAATGGGAATGAAAGGGAAAGCTCTCCACTGGTTGGAGTCATACCCAGCACAAAAGAAGATGGTACTGGTTGTTGGAGGTCAATCATCTCAGTCCCAGGACGTTTCTACAGGAATTCCTCAGGGTAGTGTCCTAGGCAACACTATCTTCAGCTGCTTCAGTCACCTTCCCTCCATTGCATGATCAGAAGTGGAGATATACACAGATGATTGCACAATGTTCAGTACTATTCGCAACTCCTCAGATACTGAAGCAGTCCATGTCCATATGCAGCAAGACCTGGACAACTTGGGGCTTGGGCTGAGAAGTGGCAAGTAACATTCACGCCACGCAAGTGCTAGGCAATGATCATCTCCAACAAGAAAGAATCTAACCATCGCCCTATGACATTCAATGGCATTACCATTGCTGAATCCCCCACTATCAACAAGGGTGTTACCATTGACCAGAAACTGAGCTGGACCAGCCGCATAAATACTGTAGCTACCAAGAGCAGGTCAGAGGCTGGTAATTCTCTGGTGACTAGCTCACCTCCTGACTCCAAAGCCAGTCCACCATCTACAAGTCAGAAGTCAGGAGTGTGGTAGAATACTCTCCAGTTGCCCGGATGAGTGCAGCTCCAACAACAGTCAAGAAACTTGACATCATCCAGGACAAAGCAGCCCACTTGATTGGCATCCCATACACCTGCTTAAACATTCACTTCCTTCACTATCGACAGAAAATGGCAGCAGTATTTATTATAAACAAAGTGCACTGCAGGAACTCGCTGCTTCGACAACACTTTATAAACCCGCAACCTCTACAACTTAGAAGGACAAGGCAGCAGATACATGGGAACACCACCTCCTGCAGGGTGGTGGGGTGGAGAGAAGAATGGCCATTCCTTCACTGTCGCTGGGTCAAAATCCTGAAACTCCTTTCCCAACAGCACTGTGGATGTACCTGCACCAAATAGACTGTAGCGAATCAAGAAGGTGGCTCACCATCACCTTCTCAGGGGCATTTAGGGATGGGGAAAAAATGGTGGCCTAGCCAGAGATGCCCACATCCTGTAAAAGAATAAGAAAAAAACTGCATTGTTTATACAGGAATGTTCTCTATTCTCTAAACAACTATACATATTCAGTAATGAATATGGATCTGTGGCTATCGCAAGGGGTATTGCTGTTGGAGGCATGGACCAATACTGCATCTTGGTGACACTCACTGCCTTGTTCACTTTGGTACCAACTGCGGAATTCCCATCAGTAGCAAAAGACCAGAAGAAGCAAGCATTCGTGACACTGATTTCACCAGAGCCTCTAGCAGTGACACTGTGCATCAGACCATCACACAATCTATTTTAATCCTATGAGCACAGCAGCAATATTTCTGCACAAAATCCTGTAATTTAACAAGTTAGATTTTAAAAATTTTATCCCAAGAGTTAATTAAATTAAGCATTTATGGGTTCTGCACATTGCTCTAATTCAATTTGATAACACTCATTTGGAAACTTGCAAGATGTTTTTTTTTTAATGTAGATGGTAAACAAGAACTCTATTTTAGAAAGCAGTTTAAAAAAAAAACTTCCAGCATTTTCAAGGGCTCCATTTACACAAATGTGTCAGTGTTATCTAATTAGTAATTTTGATTCCCTTCAATTGGCAAATGGTATTTGTGAATGTAACCTGTTTTACATGTCACTTTATTTGCCATTTAGGTTGTAATTTGCATAGTTTTGTTTTTACTTGCAAAAGCTTGACTAATCTGACTTAATTTGGTATTCTCATCACTGGCGAGTGCAGCATGCAGCCTTATTTCATAAGAAATTGTAACCTTGAACAAATGGGCTCTGAGCCATTCTTCTCTCCACCCCACCACCCTGCAGTGCATTTTACATTTGTACCTCTGGGGCATCTGTCTCCTGCAGGTGAGAGTGTGGGTTATCACACGCAGCAGGTGAGAATGTAGTTGATCGCACTCGGTCTGTGTGAGGATAGCTCAAGGACCATTCCTTCCTCACAGCGATGCCATACCACAATGGTCTACTTTACTTGTGCTAAGCCACTATGAAATCATGGCATGGGGAAAAATCAAGGGAGACAAAAAATGCAATTTATCATCATTTGCGTCTATAAGTGAATTGAAGGAATAATGTTGGCGCAGGACTGATTTACACCTTTGTATTTCCCGGTAAATAATCCCAATTCATACATATTCACAAATTGAGCATTGAAACAAAATTACATTCTAACTGTATGATTTGATTTCCACTGATTTTACACTCTCAACATAGCCACATCCTATTTAGCTTTTGAACTTGGCTTTTCATCCTCTCTTATGAAAGTGTGACCCCCACCCCTCCCCGATTCAGCAACTGGAAGAAGAATGGATGAAATTTGCCCAACTGATAGCTGGTTGTTGCTTTGATAGACTGCCATATCAGTGAATATATATTGGAAATATTCCTGCAATATAAATGGAAATATTGCCTTTCTTGCACTAATTAGTGCCATGACACAGAAGAAATCTGAGTTGATAGGCTTGATATTTTTGCAGACCGAGTAGCAACAATGCTCATATCCACTACATAAGCTTTTCTCATTGCTCAGAAACTGAACCTAAGCAGAGCAAACATTTCAAGAGAGAATACAAACCCAGTCTATTTATTAATCAGCAGTCAGCACTATTTGAGCAACCACTATGGCAGATGGTCATTGGTTGCTAGGCACTCAGATCTCCAGTAATCAATACATTCACAAAATACTACTTCTTTCCCCTTGGCGAGAGAGTTACAGGACTGTGTAGCATAAATACAGAATAAAAAGCCAGGGCAGAATTTTAGGGAACAAATAGCACAACAAACCACAGCATTACTACTGCCCAGCTCCAAGATAATGTATGCACAATTTACTTTGCCATAATGGATAATATGCTCTACTAACATCGTTGTGTTTTAATGCTTAGTGAAATTACAAAACATTAAAAATAGCAAAAGTAAATAAGATAAGCACAAGGTTAACACCTGACTAAAATGGATTCCTCAGCACCGACATTTAGCACCTGTGTGAGGTGCTCCAAAATTTTAAGAGAAAGTACTGTAAGGTTAGTGTTGGAATGTCATGCTAGCACAGCGGCGGTGAAGCTGAACCTTTATCTTGTCAAAAGAAATTCTATTTATATTTGATGTGTCACACCTGTGCTTTGGGAGTTGATACTGTTACTGGATATCACAAGAGAAAATGCTCCAATATCTTTCTATGTGGATAATTTGTTAAGTGGAGGTGATAACTCATGGGTGTTAAAGTTGTAAATAAAGTGGCATGCATGATGTAAATCACAGTATGTTGCTCTTAATAATATATATTATATTAATTATTAATTTATTAATTAATATTTAAAAATATTAATTTATATTAAATAAATTGGACCAAAATAATTAGGAAGGAAAGGTGAATGGGCTGACTCCAGTGAGTGACAGTATTTAAACTTTGAATATGAAACAGTGGTGGAAGCAGATTCAATAGTAACTTTCAAAAGGAAATTGAAGAAGAAACACTCTCAAGGCTATGGGAAAAGAGCAGGGGACTGAAAATAATTGGACAGTTCTTTTAAAAAGTCAACACATGCACATTGGGCTGAATGGCCTCCTTCTGTTCTGTGATTCTGTGACTCGTTAGTATCTTTCCTGCATAAGATGTGGAAGTCGGAAGTGTTGTTGCTGTATTTTTTGGTTTGTTTAATCAGGATGAATGGAGGAACAGTCTACTTGTGGCCAGTTGTTCTGTGTTTGATTATGTGAGTCTGTTTGCAATTGATGCTCACTGTGCTTGATTAGTTAAGCCTGGGTGTGGGCTCAGAGAAAAATAGACAACTGGAATAAGAACTGGAAACCAGAGCTAAGGTGAGAAGTAGACATTTTAAAAGCAGTGAATAAAGCCTGTTACACACATATGTCATCTCTGAATAGTTTTGAAACATTAACATTACTGTCATGGTGTTTAAGGGAATAAAAAGGGCCAACCATATTAACGCTCCTTAAGCTGTAATATGAATGGCTGGGATGTTGGTGCCTGCTGGTAGTGTTTTACTGCAAATAATGTGCCCAGCAGTGATGATCACAATGTAATTTTATTTCTGTGATGCTAGTTCCCATCCTTGTGCCAATCAGCAAGTGATTGTTGCATGTCTTAAAAAAAAAATGGTTCCAATAATTAGAACATGATATTTGATTTGTGCCAAGTATTTTAAATATGGTGTTGGCAAAAATGAGCAGTTTCTCAGACCTGAGGCACTGCATGGATAGCAAATGGAAAATTGGTGCAGTGGGACGGAAGTGGAATTGAAGGCACTGTGTTTGCTATAACTGAACTAGGAGTGCTAGAGAATGAAATTGAATTCTCAAGAGAGGGAAATGGACAAATTCCAGCACTTATCTGCCTCACTTTTAAGGATCTATAAAAAGAGTGGACAGAAACTAGGTTGATGCCTTCTTTGGCCTGAATCCAATCGCCTTTAAATACATTGTAGTCTAAGAACCAGGAGAAACTGCACACATCATCACACTGAGTCAATCAAACAGTGCAGCAGGCTTCGAAGCTACAAAAAAGCATATTTCGTTGCCCAAAAATAATTACTATAATTTCATTAAATCTTGCATGTGGCAAACTTTGTGACCGAGAGACTTTAAGAGCCTAGTACCAGGGTCCTTGTGTGCTGCTTCTCCACCTAGGATCTTTCCAGATGATTCCAGTTGAAATTGGAAATGCATTGCATGGGCAACATTCAATTCAAACAGATTAGTCATTTGGTAATACAGAACTTGAACATTGCTGAAAAAAGAGACATGCCAAAGCTTTTCGTCTTGCATTCATCAGGACACTTCGCAAGAATACCAATATAGGGGGGATGACAACAATTTATACTGTTATGTTTGAGGAGGTGATGGCATAGTGACATTGTTGCTGGACTAGTAATCCAGAGACCCAGGGTAATGCTCTGGTGACCTGGGTTCGAATCTGCCACGGCAGATAAAAATCTAGAATAAAAACCCATCTGGTTCACTAATGCCCTTTAGGGAAGGAAGTCTGCTGTCCTTACCTGGTCTGGCCTACATGTGACTCCAGATTCACAGCAATGTGGTTGGCTCTTACATATTCTTTCTATAGACACATTGCGTCTGTTTCAGCTAAACAAAATAAGTGACAACCATTTGTTGGCTCATTCTTCAGGGCAATGCCTTGACCAAACAGGAGCAATCTTGTCTGTTTTAAATTTCAGACAATGCTTAGCAGTTAATTGTCACCATCACTGGTGCATTCTCCACGGCAATGCCTCTACCAATAAGAGACCACTTGCCAACCAATCAACACTCTCTTCACATACAGTGTAAATTGTTGTCTTCTCTGCACCCCCCCTTCCTCCCCCCCATATTGGTATTTTGAAGAATGCAAGACAAAAAACTTTGACGTGTTTATTCTTTCAGCAATACTCAAACTAGAATCCCACCTCTCTAGGGCCAAGCAAGCTGCTGCAGCTCCAAGCTGTTTAAGAAACTTGCACTCAGTAGCAAAATAAACCCTGTGTGATCTCTATTGAGACTAAAACTGGAAGCTGTAATCTATGTACCTGACAAAACAGAAATATTATATTTAGTCATATAGCAGTTTAAAATTGACTTACTGGTTTCTTCTTTCAAGCAAACAGGCTATCCTTTTCTGCTGTACATGTATTACTGTTAATTTGTGTTGTACCATAGCTACTGGCATTCAGTTTTTCACTGCCGAGGACAAGGTTTTGCGCATCATTGTGTGTATTGTAGATGATACCTGATTGCTTCAGTGCATGAAATGATTTCCAAACATCTCCATTTCTCGCTGTAGTTGCTGTAGTCAGTCTTCATGTGTTAGACATGACTATCTCGTAAATAGGTCAGGCCCCGCTAGAGGAGTATGTAATTTGCATCTATTTCATAAAAAATGGTTGAGGGAAAATGCAGGATGCTATAAAAGATTAAGTTTTATATCTAAAAGCACTTATTTGATTATTGGCTATGTGTCTTGTGGATAGATCATTTTTAGTTTAGAAGCTACTATTAGAATGAAATTATAGGTTTTGAGGCAATTTACTTACCAAGATACAGGTCTAGGTAGGTAGAAGTTTCGCTGTTTTCGGAAGGGCTTGCTGAACCAAAAAAAACAGGCTCCTGAGGATGTATGTATAAATTCTATATTCATCTGTTATCTATCATAGGCAAACAGGGAGCAGTTCTGAGTAGCAGGGGCAATAGAAAGGATGTCAACGTCTTGGAGAGAGTGCAGAAGAGATTTCCTAGAATTGGACCCATGGATAAAGGACTTCAGTTATGTGGCAAGAAGCTGGAATTTTTCTCCTTTGAGCAGAGAAAGTTAAGGGGAGAATTAACAGAAGTGCTCAAAATCAAAAGCTCCAATAGAGCAAATAAGGAGAAACTCTTTCCAACAGCTGGAGGATTGGTAACTGGTGGACACAGATGTGAGGTAAATGCACCAGAGGGGAAATAAATATTTTAATGCAGCAAGTAGCTATAATCTGGAAAGAGCTGCATGGAAAGCCGGTGGAAGCGGATTCAATTGTAACTTTCGAAAGGGAATTGGATAAATACTTGAAGGGCAAAAATTTGCAGGGCTATGGGGGAAGAGCAGGAGAGTGAGACTTATTGGATAACTCTTTCAAAGGGCCAACATAGGCATGATGGGATGAATGGCCTCCTTCCATGCTATGTGATTTATTGGTTTCTTTCCTGCGCAAGATGTGGAAATCTGAAGTATTATTACTCTGAGTTTTTGTATATTTAATCAGGATACATGGAGCAGCAGTCTCATGTCATGGTGTGTAAGGGAATAAAATGTATCAAATGGATTTCTTTATGCTGTAATATGAATGGCTGTTGTATGTGCCTGCTGTTAGTGCTTTTACAGCAAAGATTGTAAGCAGCAGTGATGATTACAATAATTTCCACAATACTGGTTCTCTTCAGTACAAGATATAAAGAGAATTGAGACGTTAGACCAACCTGGTAAGAAGTTATTACATATACAAGAGACCCACCATTATACTTTTCGAAGTCACTATTGAGGCTCATTAATGGACTGATTTATCATGCCAGTTTTTTTTTGTTCATGGGTTACAGGCATCACTGGCTAGGCCAGCATTTATTGCCCATTCCTAATTGCCCTTGAGAAGGTGGTGATGAGCCACCTTCTTGAACCGCTGTAGCCTATGTGGTGTAGGTACACCCACAGTGCTGTTAGGGAGGGAGTTCCAGGATTTTGATCCAGTGATGATGAAGGAACAGTGACATATTTGAAAGGGAACTTGGAGACAGTGGTGTTCCCATACAACTGCTGCCCCCATTCTTACAGACAGTAGAGGTTGTGGGTTTAGCAGATGCTGTCGAAAGATGGCGAGTTGCTGCAGTGCACCTTGTATATGATACACACCACTACTGTTGTGCGCCAGTGGTAGAGGAAGTGAATGTTTAAGGTGGTCGATGGCATGCCAGTCAAGCAGGCTGTTTTGTTCTGGATGGGAGGAGCTTCTAGAGTGTTGTTGGAGCTGGACTCATCAAGGCAAGCGGGAAGTATTCAATCACACTCCTGACTTAAGACCATAAGACCATAAGACATAGGAGCAGAAATTAGGCCATTCGGCCTATCGAGTCTGCTCCGCCATTCAATCATGGCTGATAAGTTTCTCAACCCCATTCTCCCGCCTTCTCCCCGTAACCTTTGATCCCCTTACCAATCAAGAACCTATCTATCTTGGTCTTAAATACACTCAATGACCTGGCCTCCACAGCCTTCTGTGGCAATGAATTCCATAGATTCTCCACTCTCTGGCTAAAGAAGTTTCTCCTCATCTCTGTTCTAAAAGGTCTTCCCTTTACTCTGAGGCTGTGCCCTCAGGTCCTAGTCTCTCCTACGAATGGAAACATCTTCCCCACGTCCACTCTATCCAGGCCTTTCAGTATTCTGTAAGTTTCAATCAGATCCCCCCCTCATCCTTCTAAACTCCATCGAGTATAGACCCAGAGTCCTCAAATGTTCCTCATATGCTAAGCCTTTCATTCCTGGGATCATTCTCGTGAACCTCCTCTGCACCCTCTCCAGGGCCAACACATCCTTCCTGAGATACGGGGCCCAAAATTGCTCACAATATTCTAAATGTGGTCTGACCAGAGCCTTATAAAGCCTCAGCAGCACATCCCTGCTAGTCTAGTCCTCTCGAAATAAATGCCAACATTGCAGTTGCCTTCCTAACTACCGCGTCAACCTGCAAGTTAACCTTAAGAGAATCCTGGACTAGGACTCCCAAGTCCCTTTGCACTCCAGATTTCTGAATTCTCTCCCCATTTAGAAAATAGCCTATGCCTCTATGCTTCCTACCAAAGTGCATGACCTCACACTTCCCCACGTTGTATTCCATCTGCCACTTCTTTGCCCATTCTCCTAACCTGTCCAAATCCTTCTGCAGCCTCCCCGCCTCCTCAATACTACCTGTCCCTCCACCTACCTTTGTATCATCTGCAAACTTAGCCAGGATGCCCTCAGTTCCTTCATCTAGATCATTAATGCATAAAGTGAAAAGTTGTGGTCCCAACACTGACCCCTGTGGAACTCCACTAGTCACTGGCCGCCATCCTGAGAAGGACCCCCTTATCCCCACTCTCTGCCTCCTGCCAGACAGCCAATCTTCTATCCATGCTAGTACCTCGCCTCTAACACCATGGGCTCATATCTTACTGAGCAGCCTCCTGTGCGGCACCTTGTCAAAGGCCTTCTGGAAGTCCAAGTAGATAACATCCATTGGCTTTCCTTTGTCAAACCTACTCGTTACCTCCTCAAAGAATTCTAACAGATTTGTCAGGCATGACCTCCCCTTGATGAAACCATGCTGACTTTGCCCGATTTTACCATGCACTTCCAAGTATTCTGAAATCTCATCCTTAATAATGGACTCTAAAATCTTACCAACGACCGAGGTCAGTCTAATCGGCCTGTAATTTCCTGTCTTTTACCTCACTCCCTTCTTAAACAGGGGGGTTACATTAGCGATTTTCCAGTCCTCTGGGACCCTCCCTGACTCCAGTGATTCCTGAAAGATCACCATTAACGCCTCCACTATCTCTTCAGCTATCTCCTTCAGAACTCTGGGGTGTAATCCATCTGGTCCAGGTGATTTATCCACCTTCAGACCTTTCAGTTTTCCTAGCTTCTCCTTCTCCTTGGTAATGGCCACCATACTCACCTCTGCCCCCTGACTCTCTTGAACTTTGGGGATGTCACTCGTGTCTTCCACTGTGAAGACTGACGCAAAGTACCTATTCAGTTCCTCCGCCATTTCTTTGTTCCCCACTACTACTTCTCCAGCGTCATTTTCCAGCGGCCCAATGTCCACTTTTGCCTCTCTCTTACCCTTTATATATCTAAAAAAACTCTTGCAATCTTCTTTTATATTACTGGCTAGTTTACCCTCATATTTAATCTTCTCCCTCCTTATTTCTTTTTTAGTTGTCCTCTGTTGGTCTTTGTAGGCTTCCCAATCCCCTGGCTTCCCACTGCTCTTCGCCGCATTGTATGCTTTCTCTTTAGCTTTTATGCTGTCCCTGACTTCCCTTGTCAGCCATGGTTGCCTCGTCCTCCCTTTAGTATGCTTCTTCTTCCTAGGGATTGTGCCAGATGGTGGACAGGCTTTGGGGAGTTAGGAGGTGAGTTACTCGTTGCGGAATTCCTAGTCTCTGATCTGTTTCACAGAATGATTCCACAGATTGAAAGCAATAGAATCCAAACAGTACCAAAATACAGGCCGGGGTTTCTCCAAAATCAGGTTAGACCAAACTGGCCCAAAGAGTTTTTTCTTGAAAGGTACTATATAAATGCAAGTCTTTCTTTCTTTAGATGAGGCCTTTTCTGGCCAGTCTCTGGGCTCCTGACATGAAAATACCTTCATACCCAAAACCAGGTGCTGATGAATTTCTACTACTGCCTCTTTACACACTAGCACCCTTAATGTAGTGAACTTCTTTTCCCCTGCTATCCTTTCCCTTCTTTGTACATACACCCTCAATCTGGACCATGCCCTTTGTTCTGTTATCATTGGTAATGAAAGCTGTATAGACACCTCAAGCTTCACCGGGAAATGTAGTAAATATTACGGCTCTAGATTCCTTGATGATTGAGTATTGTACTGCTTCAGCCATAAAAATCGCCAACTTTCCAAGTTCAACCCCCGCTGTCTCTGCTTGAGCTACATAAGCCATGGTAGCAACAGGTTTTCATGTCCCTGGTAGAGGAAAGTGAAAATCAGCTGCCGTTCCTGTTTTTTATTACAGTCAAGTGCTTCCTGATGGAAAGTTCAACAACAACAACAACAACTTAGTACCTTAAAGGCACTCTATAAATATGAAACATCCCAAGGCGCTTCATAGGAGCATTATAAAAGAAAATATGACACTGGACCACATAAGGAGATATTCGGACATATGACCAAAAGTTTGGTCAATGAAATGGGATTTAAAGAGTTTCTTAAAGGAATAAAGTGAGGTAGAGAGGCATGGAGGTGTAGGGAGGAAATTGAAGAGCTTGTAGTCTTGGCAATTGAAGGCACAGCCACTAATGGTGGAGCAATTATAATAGGGATGTTCAAAAGATCCCATGTGTGAGTGTCAGAAAAGAAGAGGGTCATTTGATTTTGATGCCCTTCCTGGTTTAAGAACCTGACAAAGCTCATTGTTTGGTCTCACACATGAATAATTGCTTAGGTGAACTTACTAGGGGGCTGCTGGTGCACATTGAATCATACCCCATCTAGAACCAGTTCTTTCATAGGAAGCAGTTTAGAGACCAGAAACAGGTTTTTTAACAAACAGTTTTGCTGGTTCTCTTCTAAAGCAATCTAAAATGAATCCCAAGGCCCTGTTCCCTATTTTCTTCTCAAAGCTCTGTTTTTCCCTTTTTTTCAAATATTTACCATTGTTCCCCATACCAGTGGTCACAACTTTGTTTATTTTATATGGCAAAGCGTTCCAAACTCCATATCTGTTTGAGGTCAGTAGAATAATGTCTATGGCTTTTGCTTTAAGGTTTATTAAGGCAAAATGTAACTCGGAACTGGCTAACCACCCAGTGTCAGCCAACAAGAAAGAAAAGACCAAGAGCAATTGAGCATATGGTCATTCCAGGCAATCGTTTGTCACTTATTCCTATCGAGCATTTCTTTTTACGTAGAAATAGAATTTATGGCAGGGAAACAGATTATTTGCTCCAACTAGTCTATGCCATTGTTTATGCTCCACACAAACCCCCTCGTACCCTGCTTCATCTAATCTTATCGCCATATCTTTTTCTCTCATGTGCTTAATCAGCTTGACCTTAAATGTATCTATGCTTTTCATCTCAATCATGCCAAGTGATAATGAGTTCCACATTCTCTCAGAGTAAAGAAGTTTCCCCTGAATTCCCTCCTGACTATCTTATATTAATGGCCTTATCCACAAGTGGAAGCATCTTATCTATGTCTACCCTATCAAATCCTTTCAGAATTTTGAACTGGAAAGTTGTCAACCTTTAGGGACATGTGGATTGTTAACTTTGGGTGATGAACAATTTGCTCTCACTTAACCTAGTTTATTTATTGAATATTTTAGATGAATAGCAACCACTAATGGCTAGATTACTGACTCCTAGATTGAGGGCACTCAGTCAGCATGTAAACTGTTGAAGTTGTACAATTATTGAAGCACTCTGAGTTAAATGGCTGTCTCTGCTAAATTTAATCTAGCTCCTTCACACTCAGGCTCAGTAATAACCAGGTCAAGTGAAAATACCGACATTAGTGGCTGTTCAAATAGAAAATTCCACATGAAAAACTGACAGGATTTTAATAGTAACTTTAATAGATTTCTTTAGAAAGACAACAGGATACTTGAGCCATTAAAGGGTAGCTACCTCAGTAGTTTGGTGATTTGGTAGGCTTTGTTCATTATCCGTCTGGGCTTTTGGAAGTTGTTCTCCATTAAATTAACAATTTTTGCCTTGGAAGTGTGATCTAGAGGAGGGGTCCTTAGTTAGTTTGAACATTCTTAAAGGGGCTCCATCCTGCCTGGTACTTGGAGATACAGGTGGAGCTTGCATGCTACATATCCAGTTGCCAGATACTGAATCCTTCCTATTGTGTGTCACTTTTTCAGGGAGCAGTGAAGTTTGAAGAGCATGTCAAATGATACTTGTATGCTTATCATTCACCTAGAGTTTATTGGACATCTTTGTAATCAATAGTTCCAATTTGAACACGCAGTGCTGCAGTTCAGTGATGTATGTGCAAGAAAAGAGGTATAAGGCTGATGAGCGCTTTGCAAGGTGCTACGGTCAAGGAATAACAAAACAAGCCAAGTGAGGCGAATGCTTAACCTATTTCAGTATAACCCAAGTTGTCTTATTCGTTAAACAATGCACTGTCCCCAGCATGCACATGTCATAATGATAAAACCTGCAAAGATTTGTAGAACCTGTACCTGAATGATGACTGCACAAATAATAATGGATTTTTGGAGGAGAATAGCCATTTTGAAGAAAGGGAAATGATGGTGAGATACCCTTCTCTAATAAAAAGAGGCCTGTGTTGTGAGATATAAAATCAATATGCACTCTGCTGTGAATATTGTTTACCAGTGAAACTAGCAGCTCAAAGCTGTTGTAATTCAATTCTTCACAAAGTGGTCATTTACAGATCAGCAGGATTTAGTGGCTAGCACTGAGATATTAATAGATCTGTGTCCAGCAAGTCCATTTTCATAACTGCACGTTGGGCAAAAAATTGCATTTAATGGCATTGTAACGTTTTTGTAAAAAAAAAAATGCAAAATGAAATAATGTCTTAGCGGAGCCACGAAACTTTAAAGTCAAGAGTCATGATCAGTACTCATCTGACCATTGCTGTCTAGTCTCAGCAGAATCGCATTTGTCCTACACAAGGCTCCCGCAGACAAAACCTCCAACTAAGTGGCTGAACAACCCAGTCCTGTAAACATATGCTGTTATAAAATACCTAGTTCATGGTTCATGGTAATATTTTAGAGGTAATTTTTAAGCCTGGGAAGATTAAAGTTTTACTATAATGTAACAAGGCTAAGGCCTCACACTATATTTTATGATATAAATATGAATATATAATTATGGCAAATTCTATAATTTTAAAACTGCACAATGACCTTTTAAAGTGAATGAAGCCATGTTTGGTTTTGATCTTCGAACAATAGGAACTAATCTGGTAGTATCGAAGAAATGTGTCCCTTGTTATCCCTGAGGAGGCACTAATGACCTCTGTGGGCTGTAGAAACTTTTATGATCCCCAGATGAGGTTACCACTGGACAAGCCCGATTCCAGGGTGGAACACAAATTGATAGATCCTAACTTTTATTTGTTTAGATACGTGGAGAGGGTCTTTGAATAAAATCATTGGAGTCAGCTAATGAACTTGTAACAAAAACATAAAACATTTATTAAACGAGAAAAGATGAACTAAATTACAATATTCCTTCACCCACAACTATACCTTTACAGATATATACAGATTTGTAAGGATAACACAAGTTACAAAAGCTATCTTGTACTTTAATGTCTACAGTAAGTACATCGTAAATAAAGTGACCTGTGGTTCAGACACACCACACTCTGAAGCCAAGTGACAAATGCCACCTCAACCAGGTGCTATGGATCTCCTCCTCAACTCTCCCCAGACGCTTGTCACACTGTGAGCCAACCATTCTCACTGAATTCCATCTTTCACACAAGGGTTTCCAATCTCCACTCTTGAACTCGCTTTGGAATCTTCTCCCAAACCGACAGTTTCTCTCAGTTGCCTTCCGCTAGGATTCACCTCCAGGGTTTTGAACTCTCCTGATGTTCCTCTTCCCTGGGTCACCATGCAAATTCAAGCTTTCTTCCTTGCACTCTGTCTTACTGATTCAGTGATCAACAGTACACCATTGCTTCACATGCCCATAGCAAAGAGTTATAGACCTTCAGCCTCTTTTTGGACCTTTTTGCCTCTTGCAAGTTGTTCTTGCTTTAAATCTGCTTTCTGCAGCTTTTGTCTCTTTAAATTTGAAGCTTGGAGCCTTTCTGCCCCTCACTCTTAACTTCACTTAACAGGACTTTTCCCAGATTCTTGTCTTTCCTTTGACTAGAAGGTCTGCTTGGGACTTTCTCCGGTTCCACTCCTCTGGATTCTTGAGGACTCTCTCCTTTAGCTTGGGACTTGCTATCTGTCCCTTTTGCTCCAGTCTCTCTCTGGCAGCTACTTTCAACCAACTTTAGCTTGGAACTTCTCCTCCTAGGCTGCTTCTGCCTGGCAGCTGTCCAGGGGCAGTGCCAGCCTAGCTGGTTATTAAAGAGCTGAAATTGCACCAATAAGTAGAGGCTGGATTTCAGACTCGGAAATCCAGGGGACTGAATCTTTGGAGATGAGATTGAAACCCTGGGAGGTATGCAGTCATTGAGGCAGTCTGAGTTGGAGCAGCTTTGAGGGAATTCAGAAGCTTAATCTTTGAAAGTGAAAAGTTTGGAGTCCCTCATGGGGGAGACAGAATTTCAATGAAATTGTTTGACTCGCAATGTTTACTGATGTTTGGTTGGGTTGCTGAGAAATCCGTGGGGCCTGCCTTGGTCACATCTGCCATTTATTGTGCAGTGGGGTGTGGGTGACCACAGTTTGCCTGTTAATTCACATATACCTCAAATTAACCTTGTCTGCTAGAGCATAAGATACAAATTGTAAATTGTTTTTTTCCTTTCTGAACTTGTATAGTAAAGTTTATTTTTGTTTGTTCAAAACCCGTGAAACCTTGTAGCTTTATTTTTTTAGAAAGTGTCTTGAATCTTAAGCTTTGTCTACTTTAAACAAAACATTATTGGTCTCTAACCAGATCTTATCAAAAACTTGAGGGTGTTGTCTAGAGTCATAACAATGTACAATGCAGTTGACTCTCTATACCATCATTAATTCTGCCCTCTGCACTACCTAAGCTAGCACCAATTCTCAGCCTTTGACCTACTGATATTTTATATGGATGATCAGAAGTAAACTCTCTGGATAAAGTTGAAAACAAATGTAACCAATTTACTTCCATGGAAGCCTGATTAGTATCTTTTTACTATCTGGTGTGCCTTCTAGAACATAGACCAGTGCTCAGTGCTCTTTCTAGGTGTTTCCTTCATGGAAGGAGTGAGTATTATGGATGGCCACTGATGCCATGACATCATCTCTAGGCAGACAGTATTTACTTGTTCTGGATCACGAAATTCCCCCGTAGGTCTAAGTCTGTGGTGGCTATCTGACTCATTAGCTTGTAGCCCTTTTGTCTTTTGTGTGCGCTTAGGAGCTGCAAAGCCTGGATATGTAAAGCAGCCACCACATCTACATTTACTCCAGACAAGGCCCGATTGCCAGACACTGTCCCACTATGTCCACTGATTTGCTTAGCAACAAGCCTCTCAGCAGCCCTGTAAAGCCCTATGACACTAACCTGACTTCTCAACAGTTTGAAGCGGTACAAGAAAGACTCTTGCAAATTGAACTGAAGGCCTCAATATCAGCAGCATGGGCATTAACAAGAAACAGCCCAACAGAGACATTGCTCGCAAGACTTTCACTGCTTCCCGAAGTTGAAGCATGTATTTTACACGGATTGCTGTCTTAATAAGTGGGCAGGCATGATACAGATGTGGGCAGATCCTTGCAAAGTTTTGCCACAAAAATTTGCAGGATGTTCCACAACCTTGTCAAATGACTGCGCAGCATGTTCATGCTCAGATAGGCCTGTAAGATTTGAATCTCTTAGTGCTGCAGCTGAGAAAGGATCAGAGTTCATCCTTCAGTCAGTAGATTCCTGCAATAGGGTTAGGGTGCCACTCCCTGTACTCACAGGGTGACCAAATAAAAGGGGAAACTCGCCATTGTTGGGGCGGGGGGGGGTGCTCTCGAGCCCATGGGAGTGAGGGTGGGGGGGGTGGTGACCTTGGGAGCAGGGGGTGATGAAACATTGGGAGCATGCAGGGTGGGGAGGAGGGTGATGTGGAAATTGGGCCTTGTACTCATTCATTCATGCAATGTGAATTATCCAGTGCTTTCACTTCAAACTGCACATATGCTGGTACTTGAATGGCACAGACACTGTAAAGTGGCAATTTCTTTTACTGGAAGCTTGTGCTAGTTCCCGAGGAGCTAGCAGAGAGACATATGTGAGAATGCTGACTGCAGGGCACCCTTGAAACAGTTCTGAGGTTGCAATGCACTTTGTGTCATGTTGCGCTGAAACAAATGAATGCTTGAGTTGTGGGAGAGAAAAAAAATAACAGGATACTGGTATTTGCCCTCTGACTTCCACACTTCTCCATACTTTGTCACTTGATTTATAAGTGCCTTCATCAAAGGAACTTAACGATTGTGGAATTACTGAATTAAATGCTGCTGTAGCTTTCTCCTTCCTGTTATCTGTCACTTTTTCAGGAAGCAGAGAAATTTGAAGAGCATGTTCAATGATATTTGTTCGCTTATCATACATCCAGAATTTATTTGACATCGTTGTAGACTTTGAACATGCAATGCTTCAGTATAATGATATATGTGCAAGAAAAGAACAGATGACAAGGGCTTTGTATGATGTGAGAGTCGAGGAATAATGAGCCAAGGGTGAAAGCTTTGTGAGATGAATACTTTACCCATTTTGTTTGTATAGACATGTCCGGGTAGCACTCTTATGTCAGATCTTCTCAAGGTGGCAAACAAATTCTAGACCTGTGCCATGTTTTCTGGTGTTCCCCTTTTAGACCACCTTCCCCCATGAAGTCTGCATTGGTCCACTGCAGAGAGAATGGCCTAGAATACTGAAAAGTGAAAACCTACCTTCACCTACTCACTAAGTAGCATGGTGTTCTTGCTCCAATACTCAAGAATAATACCAAACCATTTATGATTTTTGTCACTGCTGGGAAGGGTCTGCCACCACCAACTCATGAGCTGCGTCGACACTGGAAATTTCATCGTCTATTGAGTGAATTCCCAAGAGAGGCCCTTTCCAGGCCCTAGGCTTGTCACGAATATTAAATGACAGCCAACCCTGGAAGATCCAGCACATTGACTTCTGTGTTCTGCTGTCTTCTGGCTATAGGTAAAAGCCAGCAGGCGAATAGCTACCCTTAAATGAATTAGCTATTTTTTGACATCCTCTATAAAATGGTAGCATTACTGGGCATTGTTTGAAAAATAATCAGTGAAAAAATGTTCTAAAAATATGGTACAAACAGAAAACATGCATGTCTTTAAGCCATGTCCTTTTTGGAGTAGATGCAGAAACATTGCTTTGCTTTTCTTTACTTGTTTCTTTCAATTCATTTATTAAGTGTTCAACATCTGGTCAAACTAAGTTCAATAAATGAAGAAATTGCAGGATACATTTCGTTAGAGGTTTGTTTCCTGGTGTTGTAGAGGTTTGGAGGCTGGTTGCTTAGCAACCAGTATCCAAAACTGATTGGTTAAAGATATTTTGTGGATGAGGGAGATTGAGAATTACATTAAGTACGCAAATGGTGCGTTGACAGCAACAGAATAATAACCAGAGGATAAAACTGTCTGATAAGACCATGTGAGTTCGGTGAAGGACCTGGGGCATGTTCTGTTCGTATAATCAAATGGAATTCTCCAATTAAAGATAAACGTTTGATATTGTGGGGATAAAATCTAAAGGAACAAAGGCAGAAATGTAGAGGACTACTTCCTTGAACAAACTTAAGTTGGGAATGATTCAAGTTTCAGCCTTGAACTTTTAGGTGAATAAATTCCATTTAATATACAGGGAGGAGCAAATGACTTTTTAAATCCATTATTTATTTTGGAGTTATTTTCTCAATTTTATAACTCTTGATGAGTGGAAGGGAAGGGGCTAAGAGAGAATGTACCATGCAGAACATACAACTGAGCCATTAGGGCCACAGTATTGACCTCTTGTTGGTTCACGTTTGACTGGTTTATATGTCAACTGAGATGTTCAGATGAAACAATAACACTCTGAAGTTAAAAGCCATTATTCTACTTCTATTACTGTTGTGGAATTGAGAGACTAAAGCCAAACAATCTCAGTGTCCATGCCCATGGAAAAGGGAAAAAAAATCGGAAAGCCGCTGCCGTAAAAACAGGTTGCAGTTCTCCAGATGGTGGTTTCATGGTGACTTGTGGCACGCACACCATTTGCATTCATTAGCATGTCATGAATGCTCATTAAAACAGCTGATCGCTGGAATCTTGCCACGCTTTCCAATCAGCACCACACCAGCAGGAAATTACTGTTTGAAAAGGGGTGGCGTGCACAAGTCAGATCTCAGTTTGCTGGTAACTTTGAGTTAAGTGGAACATACCTGCCATCGCACTGCACCGGTTTTGCTGTGATGAACGCCACTTTGCTGAGGCTGTAGGATTGGACTGCTCCTTCCCTTTGCTTTCCTTGTCCCGAGGAACACCACTGTGCTGTGGTACTCATGCAGGCCTGCACTTTCAGAGACTAGCACTTCATCTGGGGGTGGGCTTGAGGGGAGGGGTCGGGCAGACAAACACGAGGGAGGGAAGGCTGTGGAATGGCAGTGAGGGGGAAGGGCGAACATGAGGGGACAACGGGGAGGGAAGGCCGTTGGATGGCAATCATGGGGAAAGGAGAGCACAAGGGGGGCCTTTCTGGGGTCGCCCTCTAATCCCTTGTTGCCGCCGGAGTGAGCAGGAGACTGCTTAGAAAGAAAGGACGAAGACCACCTTGCAATGAAAGCCACTTAAAGGCAATGGCTTCATTAGCACTGTTAAAGGACTGCTCAGAACTCAGTGGCTTCACATCACAGTCACTGCACCTCATAAGAATGTAGAATTTGGCAATGCAGGCAATAGTGAGGGAGACAAAGCTCTATCATAAATGGCATTCCATCAACCTGTTCATCAGATGTGAAACTCCTAATGGGACAAAGGGCATCCACTCATTGGCCATGAGCAACTAATTGGTCATTAATTTTCCACATCAGAGATTGGAACACAGAGCGAGGTTGGGGCAACCATCTCACTTAAATTTTACCATCCCACACAGGGCTCAGGATGTTACATATCTCTGATGTCATCTTGTTCACTTTGATGTGTGTGCTAGTGTCTCAGGGACAAGACAGCATCAGCTACCATGCAAGTAGGGCAGGAAAAGCTATGGACCCTTAGTCTCCAAGCAACCCCCTGACCTCCCTTCCATCATAAGGTCAGAAGTGGGGATGTTCGCTGATGATTGCACAATGATCAGTACCATTCACAGCTCCTCAGATACCGAAGCAGTTCATGTCCAAATGCATCAAGACCTGGACAATATCCAGGTGTGGACTGACAAGTGGCAAGTAACATTCACGCCACACAAGTGCCAGACAATGACCATCTCCAACAAGACAGAATCTAACCATCGCTTCTTGACATTCAATGGCATTACCATCACTGAATCTCCCAATATCAACATCCTGAGGGTTACCATTGACCAGAAACTGAACTGGACTAGCCATATAAATACTGTGGCTACAAGAGCAGGTCAGAGGCTAGGAATCCTGCGGTGAGTAACTCACCTCCTGACTCCCTAAAGCCTGCCCACCATCTACAAGGCACTCTACCAACTCACAGTAGCAGCAGTGTGTACCATCTACAAGGTGCACTGCAGGAATTCACCAAGGCTCCTTAGACAGCACCTTCTAAACCCATAACCACTACCATTCTAGAAGGACAAGGGCAGCAGATAGATGGGAACACCACCACCTGGAATTTCCCCTCCAAGTCACTCACCATCCTGACTTGGGAATATATTGCCGTTCTTTCACTGTTGCTGGGTCAAAATTCTGGAACTCCCTCCCTAACAGCACAGGGACTGCAGCGGTTCAAGAAGACAGCTCACCACCTTCTCAAGGGCAGCTCGGGGTTGGCACTAAATGCTGGCCCAGCCAGCGAAGCCCACATCCCGTGAATGAATAATAACAAAAAAAAGTGTCATCCTCTGAGCTTTGCTTTCTTGCTCCTCGAATCATTAATATCTTCAATGTTTCCTTTTAGAGAGAAGGCAAAAGCAGATATTGATCCAGGGTTCAATGCTGCCTTTGTCAGGGTCCTAATGCCAAGGAGTAAGCGAAGGAGGGAGAGGCGACTCCACGCGCAGCTCCAGCAGGAGGGACATGGTCAAGCGGAGCCACAGCATGAACAGCAGGCTCAGGAGGAGAGACCCAGACAACAGGGGTGACTCGCCAGATCTAGGGTTTATCGCCCAAGAGTCACCTATTTACAAATGAGCGAGAGGCAATGCCATGCACGTCTGCACTTGTCCCGACATCTGGTGCATCACATATGCCATGTTATTTGTGAAGACCTGATGCCACGTGGGTTGGAGGGTATCCCCTGCCAGTGGCTATGAAGGTGACTGCTGCACTCAATTTCTTGGCCTCTGGTTCTTTCCCAAGGGTCAACAGGCGGCCTGTGCGGCATCTCTTAGTCCATTACACATCGATGCATAAAGGAGCTCACAGATGCCCTTATAGGGAGGCCCATCATTATGGTCAGGTTTGCTCTGGATGAAGATAGCCAGGCTGCGAGATTCACCAGCTTTGCCGCCATCTCAGGCTTCCCAAGAGTGCAGGGTGCAATAGGCTGCACCCATGTCGCTATGCAGGCTCCATGGCAGCAGCCCTAATGTTTATAAACCACAAGGGCTATCATTCCATCAACGTGCAACTGGTGTGTGATCACCAGAAGCATATACTGCACGTTTGTGCACAGCACCATGAGAGTTGCCATGTCTCCTACATCCTGAGTCACTCCCAGGTTCCTGAGATCTTCGATGAGGATGAGAGCTCATCATAGGATGAACATCCGGAGGCTCAGTAACATCAGGAGGCTGCTGAGGGTCAGTATGAGCGTGATCTTGCCATGGAGGAAGGAAGACTTGGGAGACGTGCCCGTGATATGTTAATTGCTGACAGGTTCCAGGAACACTAAAGTCAAGTGAGGGAATATGGCCACTCTCTCCCAGCTGACTCCAGCCCAAGGCCTGGAGGGCCCCAGCCAGCTAAGGGTCACTTGCTCAGGGGCAGAAGTGCCCTTGGCGGCCTGAGAAGCTGGAGTGGGTGGGGTCACAGGCAGAGCGGGCTGTGTGGCTGCAAAACCTCAGAATGTCCTGAGAGGAGGCCCCTGGGGTGTCCGGCTGATGGTCATCCTCCCTGTGGCTGCCCGAGGGCCCCACCCTGTCTCCTGCAGGAGATGGTGCATCCGGAGGGAGGTCAAGGTGCCTCGTTCCCATTTTGCCTACATCCTGATGGTGTCCACCAGGGCATGTGGCCACGGAATGCAGGGCCGAGTGCAAATCTGGCAACACCTGCTGGACCAAGGTCTCCATGGTGGTCGCCAGCCTTCCCAGGGTGACCTCGAGGCATGTGCATATTGGAGCCACGATGTCAGACTGAATGCAGATGAACTCCTCCATCGTTCACCCTAGTCTGCTGAGTGACCACCTGATGTTCCGCTGCCTGTCGTTGCATCTCTAGCATAGATTTGGTGGCCGCTTCCAGAGGCTCATCATCTGACTCAGACCGAGCGGGTGTCTGGTCTCCAGCAGCCCTCTGAGTGCCATAGACCTGGGCTGTTCCTGCCTCCGACTGCTGCGGGGATGTGTCATTGAGGTGTTCCCCAGCCTAACCTACATCTGTTCCCCACCGACATGTGTGTCTCTGAGATGGTGCAGGGTGCGTGTGAGCGTCTTGACAGTTCTTCTGGAGCTTCGTCCTCGGATGAGGTCTGGGGGTTCGCACTGGTGGTGGCGGAATGGCTTGCGAGCCTCGGTGTGCTTGTGCCTAGAAAATAGAAAGGAGAGTTTCAGTTAATGAGCACGAGCTAGATAAGACTGCACGTGACTCACTGTGAATGTCAGGATTTGATGAGGTGATGGAGCTGTGGTCCGTACTAGGTTGGTTGACGAGGCCAATCTCCCCTTCCCCACAGGAGTGACCCCTGTCGCCCCAGCCAGCTTGGCTACAGCCTCCTTGAATTCACTGAGGGCGAAGATGTCGAACATCCCTCCCCAGGTCTGCGCTCTCTCACATCTATTGTGCACCAGCTCGGCCTGTATAAAGAAGAAAGAAAGGCACGTGATGAGAAGGGATGGAGCAGAGGTTAGGTGAGATGCATTCCCCTGTGTGTGGTGAGCCCTCCCCTGGAAGGCCAGAGAATGGAGTTTGAGTAACATGATTGATGGGATGATGGTGAGAGAATGAGCGTTGATATGTGTCCCCCACTAATAGTTGTGTGAGACCCCTGAAGAGAGTAGCCATTTGAGTGCATGATACCATGATGAGAGTTTGGTATTGGAGGGAGTTGAAGGATGACACACCCTTGTGGAGAAGATAAGATCTTTCATCCTCTTCCTGCACTGGGCAGTGCTTTGGGTATGGGTGCCAGCCCTGCTGACCTGCTGCGCTACCGTGTCCCAGGCCTGAGAGGTGAGGCTGCTGTACTTTCTGCAGCCATCCATGGGGTAGAGAGCATGCCATTGTTCCTGCACCCCTCTGACCAAGGCCTGGAGGGACTGGTGGGTGGGGTGGGGTGCAGACTTCATCCTGAGGTCTCCCGCCTTTCTCTTATGGGTTGCAGGCATCTCCGGTGGGCTGGAGAGATTGAGATTGTGTGCTGGACTGGCATTTAAATGTGGTGCCCGGACCTCTGATCCCGCCAGCTGATGGCGGGTGGACAAATCAACCCCCGAACCTGCCAGGTGATTCGGAGCGAAACGTGCCTCTGCGTAATTAATGAGACTCCGAGCGCAGAATCAAGTGTGAGTTGCCACCATTACAGGTAGCGGGCTGGGCGCTGCAGAAACTGTCCACCCCCTCACTCAGTTTCATTTTAGGAGAATTCCGCCCATTGATTTTGTTTGCTTAAATGATCCTGAGCTCTTCAGAATATCATGCCCAGGCCCTCGCTGATTGCATTTCAAGCAAATTTACTGACATTCTGTGGTAATCATGATGATAAATTCAGTGAATGCAGCTGAAGTGCTCAGTAATGGTGAAACCTCCTTATAATGAAAGTTAGAATTATCTCTGTGAAGTTAATCATTCAGACGATTCAATATCATGAAACTCTCTTAAGAGTGAAATTTTAGTGCGGCAAATTGCAGTCAAATTCACGGCAATGAAATATGATGGAAATGGAAATTCTTGTTAGGGATGCGTACAGCTAATTCATGGTGCCAGCCAGGCATCACACAGAGATGTTTGGTATTCTTGTTTATCCTTAAGACTGACTCATCATCTGTTTCCTTATTCTGTTAGCTTGCAGTATGAAATGCACTACTTTGGCACACTACAAAGCTGTGTTAGGAACTTCGTTAAATATTTATAAAGTATTTGAGCACAAGCTTCTGTAAGGTCAAGCGAAGTGGATCTTTTTTTTGTGAAGCACAGCATTGGTTTTGATATTTTTGAAATTGTGGAGCTTCGACACTGAGGATTCTTTATTTGATCACTAAACAACTCTACAAAGACTTGAAGATCACAACTTAAGAGTGTGTTTCCTTGATCTATTGACAGTTTCAGTTCCTTTTGATGGGCAAAACACTCTTGGGGGGCGGAGGTGGTAAAATCTTTCTTCTCAATAATTTTAGAGAAAAAGTCAGTGTGATTGCAAAATGGAATTTCCTGTTTTGTACTCCCGCTGGTCAGTTATCAGCATGACCTCTCCTTCCCGCCACTTCTTTCCTGCAGTACAATATTGTTAGGCAACCATTCGGTGGAGATGATGGCATAGTGGTAATGTCACTAGACTAGTGATATGGGTTCAAATCCCACCACAGTAGTTGGTGGAATTCAAATTCAATGAATAAATCTGGAATTGAAAGTTAGTCTCAGTAATGGTGATCATGAAACTATCATCAATTGTTGTAAAAACCCATCTGGTTCACTAATCCCCTTTGGGGAAGGAAACCTGCTGTCCTAGTCTGGCCTACATGTGACTCCAGACCCACAGCAATGTGGTTGATTGTTAACTGCCCTCTGAAATGCCTTTACAAGCCACTCAGTTCAAGGGTATTTAGGGATGGGCAATAAATTCTGGCCTTGCCAGTGCCACCCACATCCTATAAATAAATTTTTAAAAATCATTGCTACAATCATTTGTTCCTTATATAAGAACCTTCACGTGCCTGTCACTATTGATTCAAGCGACCAATGCATTACAAAAATATTGGTTAACCTGTTTCTAAAGAGTAATTTATATGTACATGGCTTGTGTCCAATTATTGCATGACTACAATTAGGCTGTGAAGCAGATTGATCTCCTAGTACTTTCCATTGATGGTTGTTGCCCCACAGTTTTTAGAATTCCTCACTGTTTGCATTACAAAGTTTTACAAATGGTCCAAAATTAGGATTATACATTGCTAATTTTTACCATAAAATTCTCTGAAAACCCAAGGTGAAAATATTCAGGCTCTATTACAGATGTAATGAGGTGACATTTAACAGGGGTACAATCAAGGATAAAAGGTAACTGAGGCAATGCTTTTGAGCTTAAAAATAAGAAGACACAAAGAGCTGTCTCAGTGAAGGACAGAAAGGATCTTCAAATCACAAGGGGATTTTTTTATTATCTCAAGACCATAATTCATGCTGCTGTCAGCCATACTCATAAGAGGTCTTTTTAAAATATGAAGTTCAGATAAGTGCATTACTTTGCTGGATTAGAGGTAAGGGCCAGTTTCATGCCTTTCTACTTAATATGCCCCCACCCTCAAAAATGTCTTTCAATTCAGAGCTAGTAATTGGGGTAATTTTTAAAAAAAACGTGTGATTGGAAGATCCTTTGGAAGGAGCGTCTGGGCTTTAGACAGTGAGAGAGGAGAAGGGAAAGGGCTGGTGTTGTATCTCCTGTGCTTGCTTGGAAAAGTGCCATGGGAAATGGAGAGGATGTTGGGGATAATTGAGGAGGGAACGGAGGTTGTGGAGGGAACAGTCTCTTTGGAATTCTGAAAGGGGGGCAAGATGTGCTTGGTGGTGACACCCTGCTGGAGTTGGTGGAAATGATGGAGGATGATCTGTTGAATGCAGAGCCTGGTGGGGCAGAAGGTGCAAGGGAACCCTAACAGTGATTCTGGGGGAAGGGGTGAAATCAGAAGTGTGTGAAATGGAATGTCCGAGGGTCCGGTTGAACACGATGGGGGTCCTTGGTTGAGGAAAAAAGGAAGCCATATTGGAAACTGGGAGAATGGTATAGAGTGCATACTGGAAACAGGAAGTGAGGAAGGGTAGCTGTGGGAGTCAGTGGGCTTATAGTGGATATTAGCTGATTTCCTAACCCAGAAATGGAGACAGAGAAATTGAGTAAGGGAAAGGAAGAGTCGGTGATGGACCATGTGAAGTTGAGCAAAGGATCAAAATTTGAAACAAAGTTGATGAAATTTTCCAATTTGAGGCGAGAGCAGGAAATGGCACCAATACAGTCAATGTACTTGAAACAAGTTGAGGGAGGAGCCTAGGTAGGACAGGAGCAAGGAATGTTTCACATATCCCACAAAAAGGCAGGCATAGCTTGGACCCATACAGGTTCCATAGCAATCCCTTTCTAATTGAATGAAATGACTGGATTTAAAGGAGAAATCGTTCAATGTGAGGATAGGTTCAGCCAGGCAGAGGAGGGTGATGGAGGATGGGGGACTGGTTGAGCCTCTGTTTAAGGAAGAATTGGAAAACCCTCAAACCAACCTGTTGGGGGAGAGAGGTGTAGAGGGACTCAATCTCCATGGTGAAAAGGAGATATTAGGGCCAGGAAACTTGAAACTATCAACATGGTGGAGGATGTCGGAAGAGTCGCAGATGTAGGGGGGAAGATACTGTATAAGGGAAGGAAAAGATCAGTTCTGTGGGACAAGAACAGGCTGAAATGGCGGGTCTGTTTGGGCTGTCCAGTTTATGGGTCTTGGGCTGTTTGGGGTTGGGCAACAATGGAGTTTGAGACCACAAGGGGAAGATCTCCAAAGGAGATGAGGCCAGTGAAAGTCTAATAATGACTATCAATGTTATTTTGCTCAGAGATTGATCTTTGTGGCTTCAATTGCTGTGTGAATTCAAATTCTTTTAAATTGCCTTCATCATTGAACATTTTTTTCCTAGGCTCATGGTGATAATGAATCAGTTTTATTGCATAATTTAAAAGCGGAGGCCATTCATCATGGATATTAGTTCAGAAAGCGATAGTGAAGTGATTTGTGATATTAGCTTCAAAACTACATGGAAAGCTGTTGACATAGTAAAAGCAGCAGGACACTCAGAGGAGAGCGCTGACTGTGTGAGGGTAATGTGATGTGTGTCAGAAGGGGAGGGTGGGGGAATTAAGCACTACTCTGAATATCTGGAAGGAAAGTATTTTTGTATTTTTACCCAGCCAGTTATTAGCTGAATGAGAATTATTGGGAGTCAGACTGGTTAATACAACAGGCAAAACTAACACTAAATGAACTGAGACACCTCTCAGATCCTGGTCCTTATGTTTGTACATAATCATACTCACATACTCGTGCATGAATATCACTTCATTGCTGCGTCACCAATGCCATTATTTTTATATCTAAATGACGGGAGCATGAAAATTGACTTAAATGCAGGAAAATAGTGATCATTGTTAGTGTCAGTGGGTGAGAATATGATTTAATGTATCACTGTTTTCAGTGAGGGTAACAGAGGAAAACTCCCAGCAATCTGAGGAGTGAATTAATTAATGATGCAAGTTATTTACTCCAAAACTTCCCCATTCTCTTGCACCATTCTATGGTGATCATCCAGTAAATGCACTATTATAAGGTGCAAATCCACAGGAAAATCTGGGCCATTATCTAATATGTGTGTTCTGGGAGTGCTACAATTACATCACTTGACAGCAATTAATTAAGTTATAAATGAATGGGTCTAAGGTCAATGGGTTTAAATAGCTTAATATAGTGAGAGAATTATTGCAGTTGTGTAAATGAATTTTGATCAACAGTCTGATTCTTGAGTGCAGTAAAGAGAGTTAAAGTTGTTTCCTGACTTGTGCATACCTAATGGATACATAAGCCACTGTCTATACTACACTTAAGATACTTCTTCAAGAAACTGAACCAAAAGAAGGACAATTTATGTACTACATTTATTGCCAATTTCTGAGCCCTATTTACAAACTTATAGGGTGAAACTTTAAAATCTTTCCTTTCCCATTCACAGATCATGTGCTATCCTTACTAACTGCCTTCTTCTTTTCCATTGTAGTCATCTGTCCAAACCAAGCAGCCATGTTTTCTATAAAGGATCATTTATTTTGCCCTATTTTTTTCTCTTTTTCATGGTGAGGAATTTATTCCCTTGGGAAATGGAACACCCAAGCACTCTCAAATCAGGTATAATTAGGTCTTATTAAAGCTCAATTTACTCTGCCTTAGTCTCAGAAGAAACTCTCCATACTGCACCATGATAACACCTTTTTCAGTCATGCATCAGCTACATAACTTTCTTTTATTCGTTCATGGGCTATGGGTGTTGCTGGCTAGGCCAGCATTTATTGCCCATCCCAAATTGTCTTTGAGAAGGTGGTGCTGTGCTGCCTTCTTGAACTACTGCAGTCCATGTGGTGTAGGAACTCCCACAGCTCTGTTGGGAAGGGAGTTTCAAGATTTTGACCCAGTGACAGTGAAGGAAAGGCAATACATTTCCAAGTCAGGATGGCGTGTGGCTTGGAGGGAAAACTGGAGATTGTGGTGTTCCTATGCATTTACTGCCCTTGTCCTTATAGGTTGTAGAGGTTGCGAGTTTGGAAGAAGCCTTGATGAGTTGCTGCAGTGCATCTTGTAGATGATACACGCTGCTGCCACTGTGCTTTAGTGGTGAAGGGAGTGAATGTTGAAGGTAGTGGATGTGGTGCCAATCAAGTGGACTGCTTTATCCTGGATGGTGTTGAGCTTCTTGAGTGTTGTTGGAGCTGCACTCATCCAGGCAAGTGGAGAATATTCCATCACACTCCTGACTTGTGTCTTGTAGATGGTGAAAAGGCTTTGGGGAGTCAGGAGGTGAGTTACTCTCTGCCGAATTTCTGCCTCTGACCTGCTCTTGTAGCCACAGTATTTATATGGCTGGTCCAGTTCAGTTTCTGGTCAATGGTAACACCCAGGATGTTGATAGTGGGGAGGGTGTCAAGGGGAGATGGTTAGATTCTCTCTCACTGGAGATGGTCATTGTCCAGCACTTGTGTGGTGCAAATGTTACTCGCCACTTATCAGCCCAAGCCTGAATATTGTTCAGGTCTTGCTGCATTTGGACATAGACTGTTTCAGTATCTGATGAATCTCAAATGGTGCTGAACGTTGTGCAATCATCAGCAAATATCCCCATTTCTGACCTTATGATGGAGGGAAGGTCATTGATGAAAAAGCTGAAGATGGCTGAGACTAGGACACTACCCTGAGGAACTCCTGCAGCCTTGTCCTGGGACTGAGATGATTGACCTCCAACAACCTCAACCATCTTCCTTTGTGCTTATTATGACTTCAACCAGTGGCGAATTCTCCCCTAATTCCCATTGACTTCAGCTTTGCTAGGGCTCCTGGACCCCAAGAAGTCTCATGGCATCAGATCAAACATGGGCAAGGAAACCCCCTGCTGATTGCCACGTACTGCCACCCCACCTCCCCCCTCAACTGATGAATCAGTGCTCCTGCTCCTCCATGTTGAATACTAGTTGGAAGAAGCACTGAGGGTGGCAAAGGCATGGAATGTACTCTGGGTGGGGGTCTTCAATGTCTATCACCAAGAGTGGCTCAGTAGCACCACTACTGACTGAGCTGGCTGAGTCCTAAAGGATATAGTTGTTAGACTGGGTCTGTGGCAGGTGGTGAGGGAACCAACAAGAGGGAAAGTATACTTGACCTCACCTACCCCAATCTACCTGCTGCAGATGAATCTGTGCATGACAGTATTGGAGTGACCACTACACAATCCTTGTGGAGACCAAGTCCCATCTTCACACTGAGGATACCCTCCATCGTGTTGTGTGACACTCCTATCGTGCTAAATGGGATAGATTTCAAACAGATTTAGCAACTCAAGATTGGGCATCCATGAGGTGCTGTGGCTCATTAGCAGCAGCAGAATTTATCTCAACCATAATCTGTAACTTCATGGCCTGGTATGTCCTCCACACCTCCTATTACCTGAAGACTTGCGCTCCAGAACTAGCCATGCCCCTAGCCAAGCTGTTCCAGTACAGCTACAACACTGGCATCTACTCAGCAATGTGGAAAATTGTCTAGGTATGTCCTGTCCATGAAAAGTGGCAGGTAGATTGGTGAGGAGAAGGTCAAGTAGATTTTTCCCTTTTGTTGTTTCTCTCACCACCTGCCAAAGGCCCAGTCTAGCAGCTATGTCCTTTAGGACTTGGCCAGTCTGGTCAGTAGTAATGCCACTGAGCCACTGAACATTGAAATCCCCCACCCATTCTGTGTCTTTGCCACCCTCAGTACTTCCTTCAAATGGTGTTCAGCATGGAGGAGCACTAATTCATCAGCTGAGGGGGACACTAGTTGATGACCAGCAGAATATTTCCTGGCCCATATTTGACCTAGTGCCATGAGACTTCATAGGATCCAGAGTTGATGTTGAGAACTCCAAGGGCAACTCACTCCTGATTGTGTACTACTGTGCCACCGCTTCTGGTGTGTCTGCTGTGGTGGGATTTGAACCCTGGGCCTCTGGATTACTAGTTCAGTGACATTACCACTATGCCACTGCCTCCCCTTAAGAGTTTGCCACTTTGCGTCAGAATAGTGGACAACTTTGTCCTGTGGGCTAAACAATGGCATTTGGAATTAGAATGAGATTTCTCAGTCTTGTTTGGCATAGGACATTCCTAGCCAGAAACATCTGAACAGTCTACATGGCATTTGAACTCAAAAGCCAGGGATGAAGACCAGGATTTTCATCCTCGAGACAAGTAATGGGAGTCTGGAAAATTCCTGGCTCGGCCCACCCGCCTCAGGAGAAAGTGCCCACAAAGGCAGGATCTTCATTGCCCGGGGGCGGGTGCGGGCTGGAGTCAGGCCAGCTGACCCAGGAAGAAGTTTGGAGGCAGCCACATGGGTTGCTGGGTGCGGAGGCGGACTGTTTAAAAGGCGCGCCTCGGTATTGTGAGACGTCATCCCAGTTAAAATAAAAACACAAAGGCTCTCCAGCCTTTACCCCTCCCACTCCCTCACCTTCCTGATGTCCCATCCATACTACCTCATTTCCTCCACCTCCACCCACCCCCTATGGCCCCTCATGTTCCCAATGCCAAGCAATGGCACTTCCACGCCCATTGACCCACCATGCACTGTTTAGAACCAATGAGCCTTATAGTGACAGTAGGATGGGTGAAAAAACATTTAAAAAGTGATTCATTCATAACTTTCTCCTATGTTGATAAAAATGTCATTTCACTACAAGCTAATAAAAATGTCAGTCATCCAGACCTTCTAAAGTGTCAATAACAAAAGCCACAATCCCTTGAAAGCATGCAACTTTGTGTAACCAAACATTGTGAAACTGACAGCAGAGATCAGAGAGGCTGAGCTGTCATTCAAACAATGTTTTCTCTGGGGTGCAGCTGTTTCAACAAGTGTAATGGTTGTGTGGGCTCTCAGCCAAACCTCATTATGTATGCTTGGCTGAGAACCATCGGGTGTGGGTGGAAGGGCAGAGCTTGGTACAGGGGGCATGAGGAGGACTTTTTGAACTTACTTTTTAAAAGGTCCCCTCTTGCTCATGACTCCTCTGAGGGGCCGTGAGCCATGACTCTTTAAAACATCGCCTGACTCCATGAAAACTGAGGAGGAGCAGGACATGCCTATCTCTGCAATGGAGTCGGCCAGGTCAGGAATGCTGGATGCGGGCTTTTGACAAGAACCAGCCCGCACCCTTTAAAAGCATTCCTGAAAATCAAGCAGCCCAGGAATGGGGTCAAGAATCCTGGAATCGGGACCTGCCCACCATTTTTAAAGGGTTCGCGAGTTATCCCGACTGGATGAAAGCCAGGCCAAAAGGTCAGAGGTTGGTTATTCAGATGCTTTATTAGCAGGATAAAGCCCATCTTCTAAATTACTCTGAATATATTGTTTTATTGTGTGGTTGGGGTTCAGACGGAGTTTGGGGGTTATCTAGTCTCCCAAAAGTATATTACTCAAGTCCATAGTCTTTTTAGCCGGAATTATTTACTTACAGCAAATATTTACACATTTGGACCTCCCATGGGGCAAGATCTCATTTACTTCTCAGTCATGTGACCTGACATCATTATTACATCAGCATCACGTATGCTTCTGATGTTAACCTTTTACTCTATATATGGCCAGGACTTGTGAAATCCAGAAATTATGAAATGTGTGCATTCATAGAATATAGTTTGTGTTTATATATAAGTGCCAAGTCTATTGGATCCAGCGTAGAATATATGAGATGCCATCAACAATTCCCTCCACTTGCTTTGATAGTGCAAAGCAGTAGAGCATTCAATGATGCATCTCAGTCAACATTTCAGTTTCCAACAGATCTATCCTTGTCACTTTTCTGAGTGATATTGCCTATTTAGGACTAAATTATGAATGACTTTATGATTTGGGTTGGCATTCACTGGAACTGGATTCCAAATGTCAAAACTAATTTTATTTGGGCATTCACAGCTCCAAGTGACTGGATTTAAGCCCAATTCTGAGTCTAATCTACAGTGCCACCAATGCACACAAGTCATTTTATGTGCTATTGTAAGAAGCTTTTATAAATCACACCATCTTTCAGGGTTTTATATGCGCTAACTGGGAATACATCTAGTGCATAGGTATAACCTATAGTTTCTTGTAAATGTAACCCATGAATAACATAGCAATGACCTTTAAATGTTGAATGTTGAAAGGTTAAAAAATTCCAGTGACTATCATTTTGTGATTAATTGTTTAAGCTATTTGGTCAGTATCAGTTTGCAAAGTTGAGTCCTTTTGAATCAAAGCAGAAAGCAATTCTATAATAATGGGATACGTGATATAAGAGTACATTTGGGAGAAACCCAAAATTATGTTGGCAATTTTTTGTGATTTTTAATTGGTGTAGAAATTGGTGTTTAGAAGAAAATAGTGATTGTAAGACACGTTTTTGATTCCTTCAACAGAAGTATTTGACTTGTTTCACTGCTTGTCATAATTTGTAATGTTGATATTCATATTTTAGTGGATCGAAGGCTTAGATGATATATTTGAAAAGGAGTGTGTGTTTTTATGAAGCTGTAATGAACAGCATCCAAGGAATGACCTTCATGAGTCAATTCAGTAAATTTCAATATCAAATAAGGTGGTTCCTAGAATTGTGAAAAAGCTACGATTAAAGAGCCCTGATTAAATTCTCTCATTCAACATTAAGCCTGCACAGACTGGTTAGTGCTCAATCAGATAGGGGTCTGTAAATGCAAACTCCAACCCTAACATGGCACTGTTTCCTAGCTCTAGAACAAAATATATAGGGTAATTTTCCATATAGGTGCTCAGGAACTTTGTCTGTTACCATGGACAGCAATAGATCATGGCTGAGTTGCTGACCATTGCAGCTATGCGTTGTGCTGGGCATGGCTCCTTACTACTGGTAAGAACATGGGGTTTGGCTGTCAACATCATAGACAGTCTTTGCTCCAGTTTGCTAAATTTACTCTAATGTAAAGTGCATTTTTATGAAATGGTTAGAAACTTAGATGAACAGGTAACAGGTGAATCGGCAGGACAGCATCTATGTCGAAAAAGATCAAATTAAGATGTACTAATGAGGTGATAGCAAATTTTAAGTGTCAAAACTTTTACGTTTTAATAGGGAGGGAACACAGAAATGTAAAGAGCTGGTAAACATAAGGCAAAGGTGGATGAAAGGCTTTGAGAAATGATTTTTTATAAATATGACATGTTTTGTTAGTTAAATGTTAGTTACAGCTTTCACTGATTGTCTGGAATTAAACAGGGCAACAGAAAACCAAAGAAATGATGGCACAAATCCATTTTCTGTGTTGCTACTGGTAAACTTTTAATTCCCTTGTCTTGGCTGCCATTAATTCCTCACAATCCTTGTTATTAGCCTGGATTTACTGTCAGTGGCAAAGCGATGGCACTTACTGCTGACCTCAGAAAGCTGCCTTCAAGGATCTAGCGATCCCCTTTCCTGTGATTAGGTTGAATCTGGTGCAAAGCAAGGAGATCTCCAGGCACCCAGCAACAGTGATGTCATCAAGCAGGGTAAGCAGCCAATCACGTAGAAGAATTCTAACAGGCAACATGCCTGGAAGTGAACAGCACTGATTATCCTTCACTTTTGATTAAATTTTACAGAAGGAAATATGTGATTGCCAAATGCATATGCAATTAAGGTAGAAGCAGAAATATCATAAACATTTTTTAAAATTTTAGAAATATATGGCTTTTTTAACGTATGGAGAAATTTGACATTCCACAAATATAAAATTAGTTAATAAAATGTATGCCATTGATGCTTTTGAACAATAATTATAAACTTAGTAAGCTGTTAAAAACCCAGTTACACTCATGCAACATGCATTGACTTTTTAAGGGTTTTCACATCAAGACTAATAGCATAAAATCAGTTCATCTTATCAGTTCAGTAATTTCTCATTAATTGCAGACTGGAAACACTTCAATAGCACATCCTATGGAGCAGAGTTGAATCACTGACACCAATTTCTGGATTCTCCATGTTTAACGAGTGGTTTCTGTCTGTTTCAGAGGAGTAATAACCATGAACGCTGACAGTTTTGCCATCATTACTGCCACAAAGCCTGACCCATTATGAATGAACTTGTAATGCAAGAGAGTGAAAGCCCTCTTGCTAATCAACAATTATTAAGGGCAATGGTCTTACCTAACGTCCAAGGAGGATATTCATAGAGTGGTGGAGGGGAATGAAAGAAAATTTTAAGGTTACAAAGTTTGAAAATGGAAAAGAGAAACAGAAAACCTACTGAAGTCTGCAGCAGCACATTGGTTCACTAAACGGATGTTACTGAAATATAACTTCATACTCACACTGAACACCTCTAGGGCTATGAATGAGTCTGCTGAAAACTAAGCATGAACAGCGCACTGTAATTTGTAATTTGGTCTGATTTCCTGATGTTATTTTAAGTTGGGCTATTTGTATCGGGTTACATTGTGAATTCACAGTAAGGAAAACATCAATAATGAACATCCTGTAAGCACTACCCTGTCTTTGGAACTGATTGTTCCTACTTCTTTCAGTACTAGAGGAATAATTGCAGTAAAGAAATGGCAGGCAGTGTGCTATGCGGAGCTGCCTCCTGCACTTGTGTTTCTGGACTGACAGTCTTCCAATGTCGCTTTTATCTAGTAGAACAGCGTGCCATACAGATTCTCAGCTGCTTCCTGTTATTGACTCTGACCTTCAAGGCTTCATATAAGCCACTCAATTACATTAAGGTCAAGGTTGTGCAGGGATGAGGAACATTACCTTTTTTCTGATGAAATGCCTGCTTCAGCCTGGGTGACTCTATCAAATTATCACTGCATGAGGTGCTCTCCAGATGCAGTTATAATCTATTTATTTGCAAGTTTGTGTAAGTCTATCTTAAAACTTGCTGCATGTTGAAGTCATTTGGCCTGTTCCAGAGTAATTATCTGGCCCACAGTCTCACAATAAATGGACTGGTTTTTCCCACTGATTTTTCAGTCCGCCATTGCTAAAAAGAACACTATACCTCAAAATGCCATCGATTCTAATTTTCTTGTTACTAAAAGGGCCCTGCAATTTTAACTTCTCTCCCTACTTTTTTATGCCAATAATGACAAACGCCATATTTTTTTTATCAAAGAAGTTGTGTTGCCAAGAACACTGCATAGCTTGTGTCTGTTCTTATAATGATACTGCACTGTGCTGCTCGCATTACCATTATAAAAACTAAAAATGGCAAAAAACACTAAGCAGGATAGACAGCATCTCTGTACCACATGTACAGGGATGGGTCATAGCTTGTGGCCTTGTTTATTTTTATTGTTGCAACATTGTATGATATTTTCAGTGAGGGTGTCTCACAGAGATTTTCAGTAAATAGTTCCAACTATTGTTGGGGCTGAATAAAAGGAACCAAGATGCAGGCTGTGCATAGCTGGTAAGTTCAGTTCTCAACCAAAACAGATACTAAGCTGACCTAAAAGGTCAGTTATAAATAAGAATCATCCAGTGTATTGCCTGTAGGGTGTTGGTGCTCTGCAGTATGAATGCAGACAGTTATTGGTCGGTGATTATTTTTCTCTTTACTCTCAGTGCAAAGCACCCAACATTTGTCTAACGTGGCTCAACTCCGAACTTAGCTGGGAACCACAGTTCCAGCATTGTTGCAGTACAGAAGTGCCGAGTGGATGATCCATCTTGGCCTCCTCAGGAGGTCCCCGGCATCAAAGATACCAGTCTTCAGCCAATTCAATTGGCTCCACGTGATATCAAGAAACGGCTGAAGTCACTGGATACTGCAAAGGCTACAGGCCCTGACAACATTCCGACTTGTGCTCCAGAACTTGCCGCGCACTAGCCAAGTTGTCCCAGTACAGCAACAACCCTGGCATCTACCCGGCTATGTGGAAAATTGCCCAGGTATGTCCTGTACACAAAAAGCAGGAGGAGTCTAACCCAGCTAATTACCGCCTCATTAGTCTACTCTCAATCATCAGTAAAGTAATGGAAGGAGTCATCAACAGTGCCATGAAGCAGCACTTGCGTGGAACAACCTGCTCACTGATGCCCCTTTTGGGTTCCGCCAGGGCCACTCAGCTACTGACCTCATTACAGCCTTGGTTCAAACATGGACAAAAGAGCTGAACTCCAGCAGTAAGGTGAGAGTGACTGTTCTTGACATCAAGACAACTTTTGACCAAGTGTGGCATCAAGAAGCCCTAGCAAAACTGAAGTCAATGGGAATCAGGGGATAACTCTCCACTGATTGGAGTCATACCTAGCAGAAAGGAAGATGGTTATGGTTGTTGGTGGTCAGTCATCTCAGTTCCAGGACATCACAGCAAGAAGGTCAGAAGTGGGGATGTTCGCTGATGATTGCACAATGTTCAGCACCATTCATGACTCCCCAGATGCTGAAGCAGTCCATGTCCAAATGCAGCAAGACTTGGACAATGTCCAGGCTTAGGCTAAGTGGCAAGTAACATTCATGCCACACAAGTGCCAGGCAATGACCATCTCCAACAAGAGAGAATCTAACCATCACTCCTTGACATTCAATGCCATTAGCATGACTGAATCCCCCACTATCAACATCCTTGGGAGGGTGGTTACCATTGACCAGAAATTAAACTGGACTAGCCATATAAATACTATGGCTAGGAACCCTGCAACAAGTAACTCATTTCCTGACTCCCCAAGGCTGTCCACCATCTACAAGGCACAAGCCAGGAATGTGATGGAATATTCTCCACTTGCTTGGATGAGTACAGCTCCCACAACACTCAAGAAGCTTGACTTTGTCTAGGACAAAGCAACCCACTTGATTGGCACCACATCCACATACATTTACCCCCTCCACCACCGACGCATAGTGGCAGCAGTGTGTACCATTTACAAGATGCACTGCAGGAATTCACCATGGCTCTTAGACTGCACCTTCCAAACCCACGACCACTACCATCTAGAAGGACAAAGGCAGCAGATAGATGGAAACACCACCACCTGGAAGCTCCCCTCCAAGTCATTCACCATCCTGACTTGGAAATATATTGCCGTTCTTTCACTGTCGCTGGGTCAAAATCCTGGAACTCCGTTCCCAACAACACTGTGGGTGTACATGGACTGCAGCGGTTCAAGAAGGCAGCTCACCACCACCTTCTCAAGGGTAACAAGGGATGGGCAATAAATGCTGGCCCAGCCAGCCAAGTCCACATCCTGTGAATGAATTTAAAAAATAAAATGTTACACCCTTGTTCAAAGAAGGTGGAGAAAGGTAAGCCTGGCAATTAAAGGTCAATCAGTTTATCATCAGTGGTGGGGAAGGTTTTAGAAAAAGTAACCTGGGAGAAAAATTAGCAGCCACTTGGACAAGCTCTGAAGGAGAGCCAGCATGGGTTTGTTAATTTGTGTCTTTATAACTTGATAAGAGTTTTTTGCCAAGGTAACAAAGAGGGTGGACCTGGGCAGTGTAATTGCAGTTGTGTATGTGGACTTTCACAAAGTGTGTGATAAGCTACCACCTAGCTTGTGAGTGGTGGCCGAGTTGATACTATTGATAGAGTTGATCAGCACACACTTCTTATGTGAAAACTTTTAAGTTTATTTACAAGGTACTCAGCAGCAACTACATGCATGCTTTCAACTCAAACTCTATCTCTACACAACTAACTACTAACTACTGGGTACTAAAGATCATGTGATCTTCCTTTACAAGCATTATTCTTAAAGGTACATTACACACTAAATAAAATCATAATTACAACATATCAGGCTTTTAGGGCGGGTCTTGTAGCACAGTGGTAGCTGCCTTACCTCCAAGCTAGACAGCTCTGGGCTCAAGTCCCACTTCAGGACTTGATGGCCATGGAAGGTGTGAGCATGATGTGGCCAGACAGGTTGATTATCAGCCTGTAAATCCTTCTAATATGCCTGATGGCAGGCGGTAAGAGCGGGATAGTTTCTTGATCAGCCATACTGCAGAAGACAGTGGCAAACCACTGCAGTACTTTGCCAAGCATAATCATGTACCGAGCCAATGGGAGTCAGTGGTTGCCAATGCCCTCTTACAGCATGATACCTGAAGGAGGATATTAGGCCCATTAGCAAAATCGAAACTGATTGGATAGAGGGGGCAGTAGCAGCACGCTTACAAATTTGGCTAAAGGATAGAAAACAAAGTTGTAGTGAGTAGTTGTTTCCTGGACTGAACACGGAATACAGTGGAGTTCCCCAAGGATCAGTACTTAGGACCATTGCTGTTTTTAAATACTTGAACTTTGGGTACAGGGCATTTTTTCAAAATTTGCAGATGATACGAAACTTGGAAGCGTAGGAAACAATGAGGAATATAGTGAAATACTTCAAGGGAACACAGGTGGGTGGGATGGACTCAAGGCCGATGAAATTCAATGCAGAAAAGTGAGGTGATACATTCAACCCAGAAGAATGAGCAGAGTGAATACATGTCAAATTTAACAGAGACAGTGACAGAGACCTGGGCGCGTTTGTGCACAAATCTTTGAGCATGACAGATTAATAAAGCAGTTAACAAAGCATTTGGGATCCTAAACTTTATACGTAGTAGCATAGAGTACAAAAGCCAGGAAATTATGCTGAACTTATCCAAAACACTAGTTTGACGCCTGCTGGACTATTGTGTCCAATTCTAGGCACCACACTTTAGGAAGGGCGTGAATATTTTGAAGGTGGTCCTGAAGAAGTTTACTGAATGGTTCCAGGAATGAAGGATTACAATTGTGTGGATAGTCTGGAGAAACTGGGTTTGTTTTCTTTACAGCAGAGAAGGCTAAGAGGAAATTTGAAGGTGGTGTTTAAAATCATCAACAATAACAACAGTATAGTGCTTTTAAGATAATAAACCGTCCTAAGATGCTGCACAGGAGCATTATAAATCAAAATATGACACTGAGCCACATGAGATATTAGGTCAGATGACCAAAAGCTTGATCAAAGAGATAGGTTTTAAAGAATGTCTTAAAGGAGGAAAGTGAGGTAGGAAGTCAAAGAGGTGAAGGGAGGGAGTTCCAGAACTTCAGGATTTGGTAGGTAAAAGCACAGCCACCAATGGTTGATTGACTAAAATAGGGGATACTCAAGAATCCAGAGCTAGAGGAATGCAGATACCTCGGAGCGGTTTGGGGCTGAACGAGATGAAGGCCGGGATTTTCCGGCCCCGTTGTGGGTGGGACCCGCCACGGGCGAGGCGGTGCCTCAGCCAGAAGCCCATTGACTTGTGGCAGGACCGGAAGATCCCGGCGGCGGGCGGGTGTAGAAAATCCCACCCGAAGTTTTATGGAGAGGGTAAGAGAGAACTACTGAAATCACTGTTCCCTTCCCTACTGTCCATAATCAGCAAGCTTTTGAAAGGAAGACATGTGCGCTCCTAAGTCCCTGAATGTATGGACAACTTGAATACTGAGCTGCAGCTTTTCATGGGTTTAAATAAAGAGGATTGTTTATTCATGTGCTCGACCTAAAATCTAACACTATGTCACTCACTCTCACAATCTCACACAGAAACGCACTTGCGAAACATACCGTTAAAGAGAATGGTGCACTTTTACAAGTCATAACTAAAAGCAATAGTTCATAATTTATGTGATTGTTCTATTCTGGAAAACATGTGTTGCAGGCCTGATGGAAAAGACGTCATCACTCCTGAAGTGCAGCTTAGATAGGTTCAACAGCCAGCGTCACATGCCAAAGTGGTTTTCAGGATTCTCTTGAAGAGATGGATTTCTGCACATCGCAAAATTAGTTGTTTGTAGTCTCGTTACTAGGAGGTCTGTTTGTTGTATTGGTGGACCCGAAAAGGAATAGGATTAGGGAGACCAAAATGGCAGTCCTAATATGTGGCTTCTCACAGTCCCCTTTTCCAAATTTGCTTTGTCTTAGGTTGATTAGTTGCAACCTGGTTTACTGTTTGAAGACATTCATCCTGATTGTGGGGGAGGTGGGGAGCGAGGGTGGGCTAGTCGGCATTGAGAGGAGGGGTGGGCTCGTGGGTGTTGAGACGGTCTCAATCTTTGTTACAGAAAGACCCATTCAATTCAGGAAATATCTTTTGGATGGTCTCAGGATATGGGTGGTTGACACCTCTTAGTCTAGATTGTATCCTTTTATCCTTGTGAGACAGGGTGGCAGATTTTGAATTCACAGATTAGGTCAGATGCCATTTGGCAGCCATCTTTTGCTGCATATAAATTCCATTTTAAAATAAAACTTGTTCCAAAAGATTCCATACTGAGTAAAGACCATATTTTAAAAGTTACAAATATGACATGCCTTTACTGGACATGACAACAGATATAGGGAGGGAAGAGGCCATGGAGGGATTTGAAAACAAGGATGAGAATTTTAAAATCAAAATGTTGTTCAATCAGGAGCCAGTTTAGACCAGCATGCCCAGGGTCATGGATGAGACCTGGTGTGAGTTAAGACATGAGCAGCAGTGTTTTGGATGCCCTCGTGATTATGGTGGGTTGGATGTGGGAAGCCAGCCAGGAGTGCATTGGAATAGTTAAGTCTAGAGGGAATGAAGGCATGAATAAGGATTTCAGCAGCAGATAGGTTGAGGCAGGGCAGAATTGGGCAATGTTAGAGGTTAGAGGAAATAGGCAGTCTTGGGGATATGTGATTGGAAGCTCATCTTGGAATCAAGTATGACACCAAGGGCCGAATTTTCCGTGCCCGCTGGCGTCGGGCGTGTTTGGCAGCGTGAGCAGGCAATAAGGTTCCCACCAGGTCAAAGGTCGGTTTCATGGCATTGTGAAACCAGTTTGCACTCATCCGCTCTACCCGTTAATGGCGGACCGCGTTCCCCGCTGTCGGACGTCAGGTGCCTCATTGTAATACATGCATATCATTATAAGCCCATCCTGTCAGAATCATTCCCCCATGCTGGATCATCTGAGCACATCGACGTGATTGCGCGCTGATGTGTATCACAACTGTACATACGTGTCGTGCACCCAGTGAGCTGCACTTTGCTTGGGACTTTGAGGTTTGTTTGCCTACCTTGCTTCATGCAGCACTTGTGGTCATCAGGGTCAGGCTTTGCAGGCAGCACCACATCACTTTTAGGTGGGCTCTGGGGCTGGTCTCTATCTACCAGATCAGCTGTAAGGCGGGGGTGGCTTTTCAACTGCTGCAGGGCTATGGCTTGCTTGGGGAAGGGGTAAAGTGGCCTCAGGCAAGGGAAGAGGCTACAGGGGGAGGGCTGTAATGGGAAAGGGGGTATCCCAGGGTGTGTTGAGGCACATGTTGATCTGTGGCCTCAGGATGGTGAGGGCTGAGGAGGCAGTCTCTAGGGGAGATCAGGTAAGATGGAGATGTGAAGGTGTGTATGAAAGAGTCAGTGGTGATGACCCTTGAGCTGGCAGTGAGTGAGATGCCAGTGAATTTGTGATGGCCTTGAGAGTGTGTGAGTTTAAAGTGATGAGATGGTTGCCTTACCCTGGCAGCATGGATGAGATCATTCATCCTTTTTCTGCACTGGCTGACCAACCTCTTCTGTGCACAGTTGGCACTGACCACCACTGCCATCGCCTCCCAAGCTGGAGTGGTGACACTGATGGGCCTCCTGCGGCCAGAGCGGAGGTAGAAGACCTCGCGGCGGCCTCCAGTGGTGTCCAGAAGGCATCCCAGGGATGCGTCACTGAATCGGGCGTAGTTGTCTTGCCTTTCGGGGCCATGTTTCCTTTGCAGCAATCCTGGGCTGGAAGCACTGAGAGGTGTGCGCATGGCTGCACTTTAAATGTGGCACCCAGCGTGATGAAGCAGCGAGGTGACAGTGTGGTGGGTGAATCGGAGCCCGCCTGCCATTGAAACGGCGTGTTTCCCGGCAATGCATGATTAATGAGGCAGGATTGGGACGATACAGCGTGCAAAGCTGCCATTGCGGCCGGCGGGTAAAACATCCTTTTTCCCGCCCGCTACCACATTTAGTGTAAATCTGGGACGATTCTGCCCCAAGATTGGGAATAGTCGGATTCAGACTCAGACAGTTGCCAGAAAAAAGGATGGAGTTGGTGGCTAAGGAACAGAGTTTGTCTCAGGGACTGAAGACAATGGAAGAAATTTCTGCTCGTTCATTTCTGGATGTTGGATAAGTATTATGATCATTTCAAGACAGTGGAGGGGTCGGGAGAGGTAGTGGTGAGGTAGAACTGGCTGGCGTCAGGGAACATATTTATCGGAGGAGCCTGCAGATGGAAAGCAACCCCGAACAGTTCTAGGCCTAGAATGCCTGGCTGCAGACTGCGCCATCATGGCATGGCTGGCAGCAGTCTGGGCTGGCTGACTGATAGGCAGCAGAAAGGGCACCGGCAGAGTGGCATCCTGAGAGAGGACAGCAGGTTTATGCTCCATGGAGCCACTGCCACTCTCTGGGGGTGGCAGCTCAGCAACCCGGGTAATCTATTGCAGGACAGATTGCTGGAGTTCTGGGAATCCCTGCAAGCCTCTTTGCACACTGTAATCCACAGCCATGATGACAGCAAGCCAAAGTTGCATGGCATAGACTGGGCTGCCACTGTGGCTCTCAGCGTTTTAGTGGGAGCTGCTTGTGCAGCTTTAGATACTGAGACATTCTCTACCCAACGCTGCGTCATGTACTGATAGAGTTGGCCACCTCTTCCATACTAGAAAGGATGGGCTCCAAGCTCTGAGCAAATTCCTGTGCCAAGTTGGTGCTGGCTCATCCATGCTATTTGCCATTGAACACAAGCATTCTGGTAGGTTTCCCGATGCACTAAGCATTTTTGGAGAGAGGAAGAGAGTTTAACATGTCAGGTCGATGACCTTTCATCAGAGCAGATCTGATGAAAGGCCATTGACCTGAAATATTAACTCTGTTTCTCTCTTCTCAGATGCTGCCAGACCTGCTGAGTATTTCTAGCACTTTTTGTTTCCATTTCAGATTTCCAGAATCCACAGTGTGGGGTGTGAGAAGGAGGATTTGAGTGTGAGGATACTGTCATCTTCAATGAATTTAGCTCCATTGCTGGTGCTTGAAAAAGGCTCATCCCATACTGGCCAGCATCATCTCCTCTATGGAGGTTATAATGTGTAGACTCCCCTCCAGTTATGCGCCACTTTTTCTTGCAGGAGGAAAAGAAGTGTAGGCAGTGAGCATTTTAACAGGTTTGAACACTGATGAGATTGCTAATTCTGTTCTATTTCATTGGCTTTAGTGTGACCTGTTTGGCTGTCATGATTGAATAGTGTGTGCAAACTCTGAGATGTGCATGTGAGGCTTGCAATAGTACTGTTTGTGAGGTGAAGCATATGAATGTTAGGTATGAGCCCTGATTGATAGAGGTGGTTGATGGGTGAGGTAGGGTGTGGTGCTTTGAGCAGTGGCTGAGGTTAATGGTGTAGTTGATAAGGTATGGCATTTGAAGCTGCATTCACTGACGTTGATCACTGGTATGAGGTTTTTAAGCCTCTTGCGGCACCTCGCGGCTAAACTCCTGGGACATACCTCTGTGTCTGTCTATTCCCACTGTGTGCCTGGAGGCCCTTCTGCCCCTCAGGGCATCCTCCTTCCCATTTCCACCAAGATCACTGGTGTAGCATTGGAAAACCTTGCCTGCACAGTCTCTGCCATGGTCAGCTATTGCCATTTATTGCATAATTCCAAATAATTTTTTTTGCAGCAATGAGTATTAAAATTTAGAATGTACTGCCTGATTGGGAAATGGATACAGGTTCAATAGTGGCATTCAAAAGGGAATTGAAGAAGAAAAAGATACAGGGATATGGGGATATAGAGGGAGAGTGAGATTAACTAGCTTGCTGTTCGAAAGAGCTGGCACAGACTCAATGGGCAGAATGGCCTCCAACTGTGCTGTACTATTTTATGATTCCATTGTACTGCACTAGGTTAATCTTTCCCTTATCAACCTTTTTGTACAAGTTGCTCTCGTACTAACAGCTCACTTCATAAATTTTGCCAGCTAACTTTCGAAAACTGTTCACAAATGTTGAACTTAAATGTTACAACTAAAGGTAAAAGGATTCGCTCCATTTGCATCAATGACTCCTTCGAATTAACTCTTGAACCAAAGTCAGAAGAATTGAACTTGCAACATCATCAGATGAACTGTTCATTCAGAGCCAAGAGGACATTAATTTGGCAGGGAGAATGAAAAGTATTCAGAAATTTAAACATGATTTTAATAAGAGTCCCAGTCAGCATTTTAACAGGTTTGAACACTGACGAGATTGCTAATTCTGTTCTATTTCATTAGCATTATTGCACCTCGACTATGTGCCTATGAGTAATGAGCACTATGGCATTAACATATTGAACCAGACTGAAAATCTTATCTTGTGGACTGAAAGCATCCACATTGTGAACCAGCACATTTGCAGAAAAATATAAGTCAAATCTTGAGTAAAACATACCGATACACGATCAATTTCCATTATGAAGCCTTTCCAGTCAGCAAAACTCTCCGGATATACAGCTGTTAAAAAGGACTGTGCCAATCAATGATTTTTGTAATTGAATCCAGGGTTTTCCCTTGGACTAATGAGAGCTGCACGTGATCACGGCTCTTGCACATCCGCTGATAGCTCTCACTGCTTGAATTTTGAAAATCCACCACATAATAGCATAGTCAGAGGATTTTTCTTTACCACTTTCAAGATGTCTTGGCTAATGGGGGGGAATAAGACCCAGTGGTGCTTGCCATTTGAGCAGGAACTTTGTCTCAGATCAACATTGATTTTGGCATTGCTCCAACTCTAAAGTGTTAATGTGACAAACAAATTTTCCAGCTCTCCCAAGGGCTGTCCCTGCATCAGGCCTCTTATTCAGAGTCAAATTAATATTGCAGGCAAGGACACTGGAAAGCCAAATTGACAGGCAAAAATGAAGCCAGTACCAGTCTGATCCATGTGTTCTGATGGAGGCTTATTGATCTGAGACATTGGACAGAATTTAATGCCCTCCTCTGTACGGGTTTCATGGCAGGGGTATTTAATCAGGCAGGTGGGGATCCCACCATCTCCACCCCAATAAAGTCCGTGGCTGGTCAGCCTTTCCGTCCCGTCGCAATTTGAGGTGCTTAAGTGAGACTTAATAGCGAATTGAGGGTCTCGCCCCGTTGCCGTTGGCATTAACCCAGTGGCGGGCAGAAACTCACCATGCGGAGAGCACGACAAGCAAATCCGTGTGAGATTGCTTGGGGGTAAGGGGATTTCCTTCATTCAAAAGCACTCAGGCAGGGACCCGGCATCAGGAAGAGCGTCCCACTGACAGCCAACCCCCCTGCCCTTGCTGCTGCCCCACTCCCCACCATCACTCACCTGTGGCCTGAGTTCCAGTGCCAATCCTAAGCTTCAAGTGGGTGTTGTACTGGCAGCAGTCACCACTTTCCCGGTGGGAGCTGCCATTAAATAGAGCTGCTGGACTTTGATTGGCTGGTGGCTCTCAGTGAGTGAGACATCTGCCTGACCCCTGTTGTCCTGTCAAGTGCCTGAGGGGAACTTAGATTGGCAAGCCTTCCCTAAAAGAGGTGACGCAAGGCTCTTGCCGGCTCCCACCCTAGCGCCACCATTAAACACTGCCCATTAACTCTCTCCTCTCTTGACAGACGCTGCCAAAGCTTCTGAGTGCTTCCAGAATTTTCTGTTTTATTCCTGTCTTACCTGTGATGAGGAGGGCAGGGGTAATTGGGGTGGGAGGGGGTGGGGTTGGGGGTGGGTGGAGAATCTCCATTTATCAAGTTGTGTACTAGTGACCTCAACCTCCTTAGTTCAAAGTGTAATGCAGCTATACAGCTGACTTTATAAGACTTAATACAATTAAGCATTTTTAAAATGCAAATCAACCTTTGTGTTGCTTTGTTTTCAATTCTGATTTTAATGATCCCAACAAAAAAAGTGTGAAATGGTAAAAATATAGTTATTTCAAACATCACCTGACACACAATATTTTGGTTCTATCAGTATAATTATGATAGAATTTTTGGATTTTTTTAATACTCATTCATGGTATGTGTCTAGGCCAGCAATTATTGCCAATCCCTAATTGCCCTTGAGAAGGCGGTGGTGAGCCGCCTTCTTGAACCGCTGCAGTCCATGTGGTGTAGGTACACCCACAGTGCTGTTATTAAGGGAGTTCCAGGATTTTGGCCCAGCAACAGTGAAAGAACGGCGATATATTTCCAAGTCAGGATAGTGAGTGACTTGGGGAACCTCCAGGTGGTGGTGTTCCCATCCATCTGCTGCCCTTGTCCTTCTAGATGGTAGTGATCATGGGTTTGGAAGGTGCTAAGGAGCCTTGGTGAGTTCCTGCAGTGCATCTTGTAGATTATACACACTGCAGCTACTATGTGTCAGTGGTGGAGGGAGTGAATGTTTGTGGATGGGGTGTGAATCAAGCAGGCTGCTTTGTCCTGGATGGTGTCAAGCTTTTAGAGTGTTGTTGGAACTGCACTCATCCAGGCAAGTGGAGAGTATTCCATCAGACTCCTAACTCGTGCCTTGTAGATGGTGGACAGGCCTTAGGGAGTCAGCAGGTGAGTTATTTGCCACAGGATTCCTAGCCTCTCACTTGCTTCTGTAACTACAGTATTTATATGGCTAGTCCAGTTCAGTTTCTGTTCAATGATAACCCCCAGGATGTGGATAGTGGCGGATTCAGCGATGGTAATGCCATTGAATGTCATGGGGGGATGGTTAGATTCTCCCTTGTTGGAGATGGGCATTGCCTGGCACTTGTGTGGTGCAAATGTTACTCAGTCTGGATATAGTCCAGGTCTTGCTGCATTTGGACATGGATTGCTTCAGTATCTGAGGAGTCGCAAATGGTGCTGAACATTGTGCAATCATCAGTGAACATCCTCACTTCTGACCTTATGATGGAAGGAAGGTCATTGATGAAGCAACTGAAGATGATTGGTCCTAGGACACTACCCTGAGGAACTCTTGCAGTGGTGTCCTGGGACTGAGATATTTGACCTCCAGAAACCATCTATCTTTGTGCTAGGTATGACTCCAACCAGCGGAGAATTTTCCCCCAATTCCCATTGACTCAAGTTTTGCTAGGGCTCCTTGATGCCACGCTCAGTCAAATGCTGCTTTGATGTCAAGGGCAGTCCCTCTCAACTCACTGTAGCATTGTATGTTTCCTTGTTGCGTATCACTGCATTAAACTAGTAGTTATGGCAGCCTGACCACCTGACGATGAGGCAGCAAGTATAACTTGGGTTCAGTGTGAATGTGTCAGTGTTTGGCTTAATTAGAAGAGAGTCGATAAAACGTGGCAGTGTCAAATGTGGAGGCTGGGTGGTGAGGTAAAAGATTTGGTGGCATTTCCATTTTTACCAGGAAAGGCGATCTTGGATAATTTGCTAACCAAGAGCCCTGGAATGTTTTGTAATTCACAAAATGGTTGAACAATATTGAGCTGCACATTCTTCCAAACTCGGAGATTAATTTTTTGCAGGTTAGATGTCTGCTGACTTTTCCCTTGAAAAATATCTTCCAAAATCACCAAACATCACTCAATCTGAAGCGAATAAACTTTAATGAAAATTACCATATGTGGTAAGAGGATTTTTAAGACTGGCCTTCAGTAAAATCATTATCTGTCTCCATGTATCAGAGGTAGAGACATCATGCTGTATTGAATCAGCTGTGGATATTAAAAGATTGATTTTTGTAAACCAAGAAGTATGAAGAATGGGAAGGATGTCCATCAGACCACATGCTGAAAAAGAATCCACATTCTCCATTGGTTCAGTGTCTAATTTCCTAATTCTTCCATCCCCTACTGCCACTGGCAATAATCGCACAGTACTCATGCCTCCTTTAGAACATGCCTCTTAGTTTGCAGGTAGCAGCAGTGTGAACAAAGTGATGTGGTTATATGCCTAGCTGAAGTATAGTGTGAACAAAGCAATGTGTTTATATGCCTAGCTGAGTTATCAGCTGTGGCTCAGTTGGCAGCGCCTCTTATCTCAGAGTCAAAAGATTGTGGGTTCAGGTCGCACTTTAGGACTTGAACAAAAATAGCTCAGCTGACATTCCAGTGCAATACTGAGGGAGTATGTAATTTTGGAGATGCCATCTTTCAGATGAGAGGTTAAACCAAGACCCCATTTGCCCCCTCAAGTGGGTGTAAAAGATCCTGAGGCACTATTTTGAGGAGCAAGGTATTTACCCCGATGTCCTGGTCAGAAATTATCCTTCAGCCTACATCATAAAAGCAGATTATCTGGTCTTTGTCACATTATAAAAGTATCCAATTGACTGTAACATGCTTTGGGATGTCCTGAGGTCATGAAAGGCCCTATGTAATCTTTCTTTCTGGCTTGCATATGAAGTCGGAGAAGCTACATGTTCTTGTATACATATAATGTGTACTGCCTTGTGACTGTCATGACATCTTTTAATAATGCAAGAAGGTAGTAACTCCTTTTGAGCAGAATTGGCTTGTAGTAAAGTTTTTCTGCTGACTTATGAACAGCCATGAAACGTGCGAAGGGAAGGACTGATGCTGCCAAAGTGAAAGGTCGGATATTACAAGACAGGGCATAAACTATGAGGGTCACACCATAAGACATAGGAGCAGAAATTAGGCCATTCGGCCCATCGAGTCTGCTCTGCCATTCAATCATGGCTGATAAGTTTCTCAACCCCATTCTCCCGCCTTCTCCCCGTAACCTTTGATCCCCTTACCGATCAAGAACCTATCTATCTCGGTCTTAAATACACTCAATGACCTGGCCTCCACAGCCTTCTGTGGCAATGAATTCCATAGATTCACTACTCTCTGGCTAAAGAAGTTTCTCCTCATCTCTGTTCTAAAAGGTCTTCCCTTTACTCTGAGGCTGTGCCCTCGGGTCCTAGTCTCTCCTACTAATGGAAACATCTTCCCCACGTCTACTCTATCCAGGCCTTTCAGTATTCTGTAAGTTTCAATCAGATCCCCCCTCATCCTTCTAAACTCCAACGAGTATAGACCCAGAGTCCTCAAACGTTCCTTATATGTGAAGCCTTTCATTCCTGGGATCGTTCTCGTGAACCTCCTTTGGACCCTCTCCAGGGCCAGCACATCCTTCCTGAGATACAGGGCCCAAAATTGCTCACAATATTCTAAATGTGGTCTGACCAGAGCCTTTTAAAGCCTCAGCAGCACATCCCTGCTTTTATATTCTAGTCCTCTCGAAATAAATGCCAACGTTGCATTTGCCTTCCTAACTACCGCGTCAACCTGCAAGTTATCCTTAAGAGAATCCTGGACTAGGACTCCCAAGTCCCTTTGCACTCCAGATTTCTGAATTCTCTCCCCAGTTAGAAAATAATCTATGCCTCTATTCTTCCTACCAAAGTGCATGACCTCACACTTCTCCACGTTGTATTCCATCTGCCACTTCTTTGCCCATTCTCCTAACCTGTCCAAATCCTTCTGCAGCCTCCCCGCCTCCTCAATACTACGTGTCCCTCCACCTATCTTTGTATCATCTGCAAACTTAGCCAGGATGCCCTCACTTCCTTCATCTAGATCATTAATGTATAAAGTGAAAAGTTGTGGTCCCAACACTGACCCCTGTGGAACTCCACTAGTCACTGGCCGCCATCCTGAGAAGGACCCCCTTATCCCCACTCTCTGCCTCCTGCCAGACAGCCAATCTTCTATCCATGCTAGTACCTTGCCTCTAACACCATGGGCTCTTATCTTACTGAGCAGCCTCCTGTGCGGCACCTTGTCAAAGGCCTTCTGGAAGTCCAAGTAGATAACATCTATTGGCTCTCCTTTGTCTAACCTACTCGTTACCTCCTCAAAGAATTCTAACAGATTTTTCAGGCACGACCTCCCCTTGATGAAACCATGCCGACTTTGCCCGATTTTACCATGCACTTCCAAGTATTCTGAAATCTCATCCTTAATAATGGACTTTAAAATCTTACCAACGACCGAGGTCAGGCTAATCGGCCTGTAATTTCCCGTCTTTTGCCTCACTCCCTTCTTAAACAGGGGGGTTACATTAGCGATTTTCCAGTCCTCTGGGACTCTCCCTGACTCCAGTGATTCCTGAAAAATCACCACTAACGCCTCCTCTAACTCTTCAGCTATCTCCTTCAGAACTCTGGAGTGTAATCCATCTGGTCCAGGTGATTTATCCACCTTCAGACCTTTTAGTTTTCCTAGCACCTTCTCCTTGGTAATGTCCACCATACTCACCTCTGCCCCCCGACTCTCTTGAACTTTGGGGATGTTACACCGGTATTGATTTGGCTGTTTTTAGGCTATTGGTTATAATTTGACAAGCTGGACATTTTTCTTGGGAAGACCATTTCAAATATGTCACTTAGACAAATTTGAAGAATGCACTAGTCTCATAACTGTTCCAGTTGGAGTAGAGTGGAGTAGGAGTCAGATCACACCACCAATTTGATTATCACAGCCTATGTAAACTTGTAGTTATTTTGTGCTTGTTTTTGCTTAATGCTTGGTCCCTGTTTTACTGCACATAGTGCTTTGGGGAGTAAGGCTGTTCATGTTGAATCTCCTGAGGGATATGTCTTACTAGACCATCTCCTTTCTACAACAAAACACACTGAATTTTTATTTTTCATTTTTATTTAACAGACATTAGTTCTTCATGGTGCAGTTCCTAGTTTTTCTGCAGCAGCACCAATGTAGCTAGGGCCAATTTTCCTCTGCAGGCCTCAACTGGGTGCCTGATGGGCACAGGTTACGAGGGGCCTGCTGCACCTCTGAGGCAAATTCTTTCAGTTCTGGCTATTTGAATTGGCTGTACACTCTTCTGGCACAGGCCTGCCATTGCCTTGAAGAGCTGCATCTAGATGGTCCTGCTGTCTGAAGGTCTTGCTTGGGTAGAGTAAAATACTTAAATGCCCTATGAATCCTTATGTCTTTGCAGTTCTTCCAGGACTTGGAATGACTCTTTGGCAAAGCTTCCCCCTCCGTTATGTTTCTTGGGGTTCCCTCCTTTTGTGGTGGGCTGAGAATGTCTTCTCCTGTCTCATTAACATATTTGTAGTGAGCATGTGCCTACTGCAGACCTAAACCCAGTTACAATAATCTAGGAATCCCCAGAAATCTTGGCATGTACCAGGGATGGAAGTATGATATAATGGCTCTCCATCTCCACTTCCTCTTTGTCGCAACTTGAGAACTGGATAACAAAGAAAATAATGTGCAAGAAATGAGATTGTAATGCATAGATCAATTACAACCTCTTCATTAAATCCCTTTGCAAAGATGTCTGAGAGTGATGTTCAGACGCAAGCTTAATTTAGGCACTTGGCAAAGGTTATCAATGGATTCGATGTATAAGATAGTATTAAGTATTACAAAGTATTTACAGCACAAAAACAGGCCATTCTGCCCAAAAAATCGATGCCAGTGCTTATGCTGCACCAAGCCTATCCCGCTTCATCTAATCCCAACAATATATCTTTTCTTCCTTTCTCCCTCATGTGCTTATCAAGCTTGCACTTGAATCCATCTATGCTATTCGCCTCAACTACACCCATGATTGGTGTATGTGGTCCCCTTATTCTTCTTTGCACTTAACTAAATTGAAGTTCATTTGCTAATTATACACCAAAAAAAATTTCTATTTTCATGTTTCTTATGTTTAACGTTGAGAGGTGCGATTGAAAGAATTCTAATACATGCTGCGTTACAGCAATTCATATTTTGTAACCTCTGGTTCAGAAAAGGTTTCACTGAAACCTGTGACATTTGATAATAACAAATTCTCTTTAATTTATCTCTGAAGGATGTTGTCAGCCTGCACTGATAGTTGTCCTTTTCTTGGTAAAGACCACTTTATGGTCATTTACATGATCACATGTCACGTGTAGTTGTCATGTACAGTATTCCTTGATCCAAGAATGTATTTGCCTACAGCAATGCAACGATGCAGTATGCTGTTTAAACCCTTGGCTATGTTTTTCATAGCCTGGCAGTAGCATGTTCCCCATGTACTATATCTACAACTTTTACATGACTAACATGTGGGGAATTTGTGTCATATTTTTTGGAGAGGATTTCAAAATTAGCTGTTGTGGTCCACATCTGGTCTCAGCCATGCTCAATATTCATCCAATATTGCATAACTTCAGTGCCTGCTTATTGGCAAATCCCATGCGTAAAATGGGAGTGGGCATTTTGTGACTTAATTGTACTTATACAAAACCAGCCATGATGTAAAAGAATATCTGTCAGTTCAAAGTGATTGAGCAGCTGACAAGGACTTTCACAGGGTGCAGAAGATTCAAAAAGAGCGGTGCAAAGGATGGGAATAGTTAAGAAGGAAAGAAAAGTATCAAAATAGAAGTGGCATGAGGACAACTGAAGGTAGGTAATTCCCAAAGGAAAAGATAAGTTTATATTTGAACATAGTAAAAACCAAAAATCAAAGGGAGCCAATAATGAAAGGAAGACCGTAAATGCAGGTGAAGAAAATAATCTGAGGTAAGGCAAACTTGGGAAGTTCAACCAATTTATACAGATTGTACATTGCACTATAGCACAGCACACTGTAGAATGAGAGAAAAGGTTCGGAGCTGTATGATGAAAACTGATCTACCTCAAACCTTAAAATGCATTTGTCATTATGCTACTTGCCTTAAGGGTTCTGATGTAAGTTTGTAGAGGAAATAGTCTGAGCAAACTTTGCTAGTTAAGGTTCAAGCAATGGTTCTTTCCATGATTCTCAGCAGTGCACATGGTGTAAACATGAACAAGGTGAACAATGTCTTCTTTCCCTCCTCTGAAATGGAATAGCTCACAGCTCAGTGAGGTGCTCCCTCTAATGGGCTGCCTGAGAACTGAAGTACTCATCAATCTGAGGTTAGCAAGTTGATGTGGGAGACCATTGCACTTCAACTGACAGCTTTCCAGTCCAGAGTCTGAAGACTCAGCTGTTGAAGCTATCAGACCAGTGTCCAGGATGCAGCTTGGACTTTTCAGAACAGCAAAATTACTGAAATGTGATTCATATGCCTCTTTAATTCAGCATTATAATGATATGGGCAAGTGGCCAGATAATTCATGTTGGAAATGTTAAGTAACCAAATACATAGAATGGGTTTTTGGTAATTGGTTTTCCTTTAACATTATTGGAAGACAGCTTCAGCCTTACTTCATTCTCCCCTTTTACCGTCACAGATGACCGCTGGAGCTGCCAGGAACTATTGTTGAGTGCTTCCTGATTCATTAGGTTTATTCGATCTAGTAAAGGACCCTTAGTTTTTCATTGTCATAAAAATGGATGCAATCATGGCAGACAACTCCCAAAATACCAATTACAGTCCTAAAGTTCCATGTGATGAAGATGAAACTAGACTTAGGTAGATTTTAACTATTATGGCCTGTGGTTGTGAGGACCAGACTTTATTGCCTCTCCTCACATGAGCTTCATGCAGCAAACGGCCATTCCCCTACAGTTCCCCACTAGTCACAGCCTGCCAACCTGAAATTTATCCCTATGCTCAGTTTTCTGTCGGTTAACAATCCACAATCCAAGCTGATATATTACCTCCAATCCCATGAGCCCTAATCTTGTCTAGCAACATCTTGTGTGGCATCTTATCAAATGCCTCTTGTAAATTCAAATAAATTACATCCAATGGTTTCAATTCATCTACCCTGCTAGTTACAACATCAAAAACACTCTAATAGATTTGTCAAACACTTTTTTTCCCCCTTTCATAAAACCATGTTAACCTAATCATATTATGATTTTCTAAGCTTTTTTTCCCCTTTATTCTTTCATGGGATGTGGACATCACTGGCAAGGGCAGCATTTGTTGTCCATCCTGAATGGCCCTTGTACTGAGTGGCTTGCTAGGCCATTTCAGAGGGCATTTCTGGGGTCACATGTAGGCCAGACCAGGTAAGGCTAGCAGATTTTCTTCCCTAAAGGACATTCATGAGCCAGCTAGGTTCTTACAACAATCAATAATAGTTTCATGGTCACCATTACTGGGATTGGCTTTCAATTCCAGATTTATCAATTGAATTTAAATTCCACCAGCTGCTAGGGTGGGATTTTAACCCAAGCCCCTGGACAATTAGCCTGGGACTCTAGAACACTAGCCCAATGACATTACCATTATACCATCTCTAAGTGCCCTGTTACTGTGTCTTGATTCTAGCGTTTTCCCTGCTACTGATACCTGGCCTATAATCCCCTGTTTTTTCTCTCCCCTTCTTTTCTTGAATTATGGAGTTACATGTACTAACTTCCAAACCATCTGGATTGCTCTGGAATCTAGGGAATTCTGGCAGTTAAGAACCAATGCAGTCACCCTAGTCCAAGCGGTAGTCTGGACACTGGTCTGATAGCGTTCCAGTCCAGAGTCCCTTGACTCTGGACTGGAAAGCTGTCAGTTGAAGTCCAAAGATCTTCCATATATGAACATTGAAACATACAAAATAGGAGCGCAAGTAGACCATTCAGCCCCTCAAGCCTGCTCCGCCATTCAATAAGATCATGCCTGATCTGTTTGTATTTCAAGTTCTACATTCCCATCTTCCCCCAATAACCTTTGATTCCCTTGCCTAACAAGAATCTATCTACCTCTGCCTTAAAAATATTCAGTGACCCCACTTCTATTGTCTTCTGAGGCAGGGTTCCAAAGTCACACAACCCTCTGAAAGAAAAAAAAATCTCAATCTATGCCCTATAAGGGAAACCCCTAATTTTAAAACAGTGCCCCCTAGTTCTGGACTCACCCACAAGAGGAAACTTTCTTTCCACGTCCACCTTATCAAGGTCATTGGGGTCACTGAATATTTTCAGTAAATGCATTAGATGCAGTTCAGAGAAGGTTTACTAGATGAATACCAGGAATGGGCAGGTTGTCTTATGAGGAAAGGCTGGACAGGTGAGGTGACTTTAGTAAGAAGTGACTTAATTGAAACGTTTAAGATCCTGAAGGGTCTTGACAAGTTGGATGTGGAGAGGATGTTTCCCCTTGTGGGAGAATCTAGAACTATGGGTCACTGTTTAAAAATAAGGGGTCGCTCATTTAAGACAGAGATGAGGAAAAATGTTTTCTCTCAGAGGGCTGTGAGTCTTTGGAATTCCCTTCCTCAAAAGGCGGTAAAAGCAGAGTCTTTGAATATTTTTAAGGTACAGCTAGATAAATTATTGATTAACAAGGGGGTGAAAGGTTATCAGGGGTGGGCAGGAATGTGTGGTTGGGGTTACATTCAGATCAGCCATGATCTTATTGAATGGCGGAGCAGGCTCGAGGGGCTGAGTGGCCTAATCCTGCTCCTAATTCGTATGTTCTTACCACTATTATTCCTCATCTCCACCCAAACCAAATCTACCTCCTGATACCCTGAACCAAGGTCATCTCTAAATATTGCACAAATGCCACCCTTGATTAAAAGTACTAACCCTCCACCTTTACCTAGCTTCCTATTCTTCTTGAAGGTCATATTCCCCTCAATATTCAGGACCCAATCCTGCAGTCACGTCTCAGTAATTATTATCAGATCATATTTATTTACTTCAATGTGTGCTATCAATTCGTTTACTTTGTTATGAATGCTATGCACATTCAGATACTGAGCCCAACGGTACACCCCCCACTTTCCCCAGTACTGGTGCTAGTGCCCCACAAACCAGAACCCACATCTCCTACACCAGTCTTTGAGCCATGTGTTCATCTTTCTAATTTTATGTACCCTATGCCAATTTGCATGCAGCTCAGGTAATGATCAATAAATTATAACCTTTGAGGTTCTGCTTTTCAATTTATTACCTAGCTCCACATACCCTGTATGCAGAACCTCTTTCCTCATTCTACCTATGTCGTTGGTGCCTACGTGACAACCAGATCTTCCCCTTCCCGCTGCAAGTTTCTTTCCAGTCCTGAGTAGATGTCCCGAACCCTGGCACCGGGCAGGCAACACAGCCGTCTGGACTCTTGCTTTTTGCTGCAGAGAGCAGTGTCAATCCCCCTCACTATACTGTCTCCTACAACCACTCCATTCCTTTTTGCTCCCCCCACATGAACGGCTTCCTGTATCATGGTGCCATGGTCAGTTTGCTCATCCACTCTGCAGCCCCCACTCTCATCCAAACGAGCTGAGAGAACCTCAAACCTATTGGACAATTGCAGAGGCTCGCGCTCCTGCACTCCTGCCCTCTGCCTGCCTCACTCGCAGTCACACCCTCCTGTCCCTGACCACTGACTAAATCAGAAGCTCCCTAAGTGCTGTAACTGCCTCCTGGTACAGAGCATCCAAGTAACTTTCCCCTCCCTGATGGGTCACAGAGTTTGCAGCTCAGCCTGCAGCTTGCTTGCCCCAGATTTAAGGTTTTGGGCAAGAGATACAATGGGGATGTGAGTGTTTCTGGTAACTTTTAAAAAGAGATATGAATTTCCCAACGATGACGGAAAGAATCGCATGACAAGATTTCACATTTTAAGTCTTTTACTGTGAGAAAGAAGCTAAAATCAACTTAGACCAAACATTAATTAATAGGCAACCAATCCACCAAACTACAGAAAAGGTACTTCCCCATTAGCTACTTAACTTGGTTACTTAGTTAATTAACTAATTTGGTTAAAAATATTTTATGACCCATTTGTACGTTATGCCAGGCTCTCAGCAGATAGGTAGCCTTGTAGATTAATTTCCAAATGCCTTCTAGCTTCTCAGCAGCTCTCTTCTCCCTGCCACATCAGGGCAAGTTTCCACTGTCCTTTGAAAGTCCCTTCACGCAGTCTTCTGAGTATCCCCAAACTGACTTCCAGCAGCAAGGCCCACTCTGGTGACTCCTTGGTCCTTAAATCTCCACAAGTCCCGTCTCTTCAAACAGAAAATCAGTTCTCCTTGGCATCCTTTCAGTGGCTAACACAAAACAGTCTTCTCCTCTACTTTGCACAGCAGCCTCTGTTTTGGTCTCCCTCTCTCTCTCTTTGAGGCTGGGAGTCAATATCCAGAAAGACCAGTTGTCCCTCTTTTGTGTAAAATTGTGAAAACTGGCACTTGATTTTTTAATAGGTTTCAACCTGGGCCGCTTTCCCCATAACAACCAGATCACATGAGCAGTTTCCGAGCAGAGTTTAGTATGTTCTCACCATTCCCCCATTCCAGAACATTCTATTTTACAGAGAAACATAGAAAATAGGAGCAGGAGTAGGCCATTTGGTCCTTCGAGCCTGCTCCACCATTCATTATGATCATGGCTGATCATCCAACTCAATAGCATGCTCCCGCTTTCTCCCCATATCCATTGATCCCTTTCGCCCCAAGAGCTATATCTAACTCCTTCTTGAAAACATACAATGCTTTGGCCTCAGCTACTTTTTGTGGTAGCGAATTCCACAGGCTCACCACTCTCTGGGTGAAGAAATTTCTCCTCATTTCAGTCCTAAATGGTCTACCCCGTATCCTCAGACTGTAACCCCTGGTTCTGGACTCCTCCATCATCGGGAACATCCTTCTTGCATCTACCCTGTCTAGTCCTGTTAGAATTTTATAGGTTTCTATGAGATCCCCCCTCATTCTTCTGAACTCCAGCGAATATTACCTTATATTAAAAGAGAAAATTAAAACATAACTCTCTTATAAAGTCTCATATTCATAGCAGTGAGGAGGAATAGTTTTATGCAGCGAGAGGTAATCACCTGGAACTTGTTACCTACAAGGGTGGTGGAAGTGGCAATAATCAATGATTTCAAAAGGAATTTGGATAGGCACTTGGGGGAAATAAATTTGCAGAGTTATGGACATGGAGCAGGGAAATGCGGCTGAATGGATTGCTCTACAGTGATCTAGCATGGACTTGATGGGCTGATTGGCCTCCTCCTGTGCCATTGAGAGTTTATGGGCTTAATTTTACCGGCAATTTCTGGATGGGCTGGGAGGTGGGAAGACTGGGAAAATGGTGCCTGAAGACTTTGTTGGTGTGCCCAATGTCCTTCTGTCGTCATGGCAATGGTGCTTCTTGCCCCTTGGCAAACCGCCCCTCCCAATGCCCCACCCCCCAAAATGATCAGGGCCTGGCTGCCTGGCCCCACATACCTTAATAGGAATGGCAGCCCTGGTAGCAGCCATTTAATTAGCCACCTCCAGGAATCTACCTCCCTGGGTACTGCCGTCAGCTGAAGTGGGGCTGCCACCCGCTTTCAGTCCCAGCAACAGGACTTCAACCTCATTCATCTAGCTCAGCCCTATAACTCTGTTAACCCCCTAAGATGTGGGTCATCAAGTCTGGGGAATTCGTAAGCTTTTAATAGCATTAATTTCTCCAGTGTTTTTTCTTTATGAATAGTAATTGTTCTTAAGTTCTTCACCTTCGTTATTGGTTCCCACTATTTCCGCTCTGTTTCTGTGTGTCTTCAGCATTGACTTTTTCTTTAAATGATTGCTCACCTCATGCTCCCGGCCAAGGATTGCTGGACCAGCAGGTTTCTCTTTTGGCCCGAAGCTGATGGTCGGCTTGTCAAAGCACAGCTTAAATGGAATGGATCCAGCAATCTAGTACAGCAGAATGTTCTGACTGAGTAGTGAGACAGACAAGTTGACAAGCACCAAAACAATTTTATAGCAGATGTGACAATCAGTGGAGTGGAGTCATACTTTTTATCAGCCGTTTGCTGGCAAACTACAAAGCATTTCCACTGGATGTATTTTCCTGAACCAACCATTTGGCAAACATTTATTGACACATTTGCTGCTATAAATTTTAGGCTGGATTTCTGACTTTGCTCTCTGCAGAGCCTGGATTTGCCTGTTAGAGAGTCAATAAAGGACTTACTTGAATGTGGTGATCGTCATTCAAGTTGTAAATGAGCTGGTGCAGCAGGTGATAGACGCTCAATTAACTAATGGGGCATATAAGTTGCCAGTTGGATAGTTCAGGGTGTCACAGACTTTGCTGGCAATTGCAAGCCTTTGCAACAGCATTGAAAACCACTTAGCATTTCCCACCAGCTTGGTATAGCATAATATGCTTCATCATTATCAAGCCATAGGTTAATAAATTAGTAAGGAGAATCCTTACTGCCAAGGGACACAATATGGGTCCACTATTCATCTGGATAAAGGTTTGACAAGAAAACTTAATGAGGAGCATTGGAATAAACCTGTGACCCAAGTTGGCTTCCTTGCCAAACGGCCATCTTTAGTACCTCATGTTGATATAACCATGGATAGAAAGAAACAGTCAACCACCAGCCTGAGTTGTGTGGTGTACTTACTACCTGATCATGGAGAGATGTGAGATATTCCTGAGCATCATCCTGACTGGACAAATCCTGGCTCAGCTTGCTATGAAATAATTCTAGGTCAGCACTTTTCTCTATAACATGATAACTTTAACTCGGTCAAGCGATTGCATTTTACTATCCATCCCAGGACCCCGGTGGGGCTTTCTAAATGATTTCTGCCCTTGATGATGTATGTCTTCTATTCATTGTGAGCCCTCAGCTCTGGAATTAATATGATGAAAATCCATTCCTGGGTCATTTCAGAGTGAATCCAGTGGTTTGTAGAGTGCATCTGAAATTCCCCATTGCCTCACATTGACCTCAATCACCCTGTGTCCCATGCTGCTTGATTGCATTACCATCACCATTTGTTTCTGCTGCTTTTAATGTCCAAGATCTATGTTAAAAACCTCTCAATTTTACATTTTAGAAGTTGAACACTTATGAAAAGTTCTTAAACCTTGCCTGCCCTTAACCTGTTTGAAGCTCACTGACTTAATATAAAAAGATAAATATAGATAGACAAGGTTGTAAAGAAAGCTTTTGGCATACTGGCCTTCATAAATCAAAGTATTGAGTATAGGAGTTGGGATGTTATGGTGAGGTTGTATAAGACATTGGTGAGGCCAACTTTGGAGTATTGTATTCAGTTCTGGTCGCCTAACTACAGGAAGGATATCAGTAAGATTGAGAGAGTGCAGAGAAGATTTACTAGGATATTGCCGGGTCTTAAGGAGTTGAGTTACAGGGAAAGATTAAACAGGTTAGGACTTTATTCCTTGGAGCGTAGAAGAATGAGGGGAGATATGATAGAAGTTTACAAAATTATGAGGGGTATAGACAGAGTAAATGCGAGTAGGCTCTTTCCACTTAGATTAGGAGAAATAAACACAAGAGGACATGGCTTTAGGGTGAAAGGGGAAAGGTTTAGGGGGAACTTCTTCACTTAGAGAGTGGTGAGAGTGTGGAACGAGCTACCATCTGACGTGGTAAATGCGGGCTCACTCTTAAGTTTTAAGAATAAATTAGATAGATACATGGATGGGAGAGGTCTGGAGGGTTATGGACTAGGTGCAGGTCAATGGGACTAGCAGAATAATATTTTGGCACAGACTAGAAGGGCCGAATGGCCTGTTTTCTGTGCTGTAGTGTTCTATGGTTCTCTATATGACATACTGTCTTAGTAATGCAGTTTACCTGTTAATGCTCCTCCTGATTACTAGCTAAATTGGCAGATTTAACAAACAGAGAAGAATGATACCCTTTTTCCTTCATCCTGGTAGCCCCATCCCCCTCAATCAAATTCTGGATTGATATTTCAGACTGGCATAAATGCAGCCAAAAATGAGTTTCACTCAATTTAATAATTAAAAACTACTTCTTAGATTTGGAAAAATTTAAGGAAACTCCATTTAGTCGAACAATAATCTCTCATTTGTCCCATTAACAAAACAGTTGGAAAGTCACACTGCTACTTAGCAAACCCACAACAGATCGTTACCAATGTTGAACATACCTGAATGTCGGGTGAGTGCAAAGGGAAGGCGATAGAAGGAAGATCTAGGTACTTAGACAAATCTCTCCTGACTGTATTAACTAGCACTTGTGCAGCTACGAAGGAGAAAGCTGGTCCTGCGTATCTGGGTGGCATATTGCCAGCGATAACTATGCTCCAGTTCTTCTGAATCAACTGTGCCCCGCCTTCCTCTTGTGTAAGATGGAACTGTCAACCTTCAAATCTCAACATTGTGCTTGCTCCTGCCTATAATGCTTTCCAGTCATAAAGGAGGAGGTGACTTTTACTGCAATCCGTTTACTCATGCATCAAGCCCATTTGACGTAAAGAGATCCTTAAGTTAAGCATTTAACATTTCTCTTTGGGGCCTAGAGGAGCAGGATTTTCAGATCTTCCAGCAGCTTCTGCCCACTCACTTGCTATCATTCCAAAGCATGGTACTGAGGCTTAGTGGTTAAAATAGCTGTGACCTCATTCTGCCATAGGTAGGTGGACGGGAAACGGACTGATTCCTGCTGGCAATCCACTGGGAGTTAAAACCAAACTCTAGACACTGGTTTAGGAGACCAGCTGTTATCCTGAACAAGTTTTCTTTACTTCATTTTTTCTAATTTCTCCTTTTTTTAACAAGAGACAATTTTTGCACAAAGTTCCATCTGGCAATATTAATGTCTTCTCATGTTTGATGCTGAGATCAGCATGTTTACTAAGCCAACCCTGTCGTAAACTGTACTAGCTCCAGATGAACAGTGTTGACATCTGAAGTGTTGTCTATTAGGGAGAGAAGAGGGAAACAAATCTTTTACCAGACTGATGGAATGAAGGTCTCTCTCTGTCGGCCCTGGAAGCTCAAGTTAAATGCATCTAGGCAGTTTTAATCTGGTTCATATTGGTTTTGCAGTGATAGTAGTAAACTAATCACAAACTGGAAGTAAATTGGCAATTTCATTCAGATAGGCCAGCAAGCTGCCTGATGTTAACATGGATGTATCACACTAGAAAATCAAGGGTTGCTTTGCTGAGGTTAGGCTTCATTTTTAAGATTATAAATGTACTTGACAGTGTTGATATGGGCAGGTTATTTGCTGTGAGGAAGGGCTCAAATACCAGGAGATGCAAGTTAAAAATGAAAAGAGTTAGGTATATGAAAAGTCAGCCTGAACTTTATCACCCGAAGGGTAAATAGTATTGTAGAATAAGTTACCATTGAAACAGGCATTATAAATAAGTTGATGAGAGAGATGTACTTCTTGAAAAGAAGGGATTGGGAAATGAGGGAGCAGGTGGGCAGGTAAAATTGATCTATCAGAGAGAGACGTGCTTGCCATATCTATTGTTTTATTCCTGTTCCTAAAAGTTCTAATATTCAAATAATTCTACAACAGTATATTAGCCTTAGAGGGAGTGCAGCATTTCTTCACCAGGCTAAATTACAAGGGCAGTTTGCATAAGCTTGTATTGCCTGGAGGAAAGAAGACTGAGAAGTGATCTAATTGAGATGTTTAAAATGATAAAAGAGCTTGACAGAGTAGATAAAGAGAAACCATTTCCTCCATTGGGGAATCCAGATCAAGTGAGCATAAACCTAAAATTAGAGTTATGCCAGTTATGCATGAAATCAGTACAATGTAAGCATTTCACACTAAATGTAGTCAAGATCTATAACTCTCTATCCAAAGAGCTGTAAATGCTGTGTCAGTTGAAACTTTCGAGACTGCAATTGTGAGATTTTTGTTTGGCGAGAATGTCAGGAGAAATGGAGCAAAAGCAGGCAAAAGGAGTTAAGGTACAGAGCTGTCAGAATCTAATTGAATAACGAAACAGGTGTAGGGGCCTTAATAGCCTGACCCTTTATCTGTGTTCCTACATAAATAGTTTGTGACAGAATTACAGAGATTCTTTGCTGTAACCCTGTGATACTTGCCCTGGAAATACTTGATGATGTCACTATAGTGTCAAAAGTTGTTAATTGCATGTTTTGGACATGCTTCATGTAGATTACAGAATTCCCCATTACCCCATGTGTGTACTAACTTTCTGCAAACATGTTTGAGTACTGGCTCACTTTTGATGAGGAATTGCATCATATTAAAATAGAGCCCAGTTATGTGGCTGGATTTTTATGGAATCGGGAAGCTTCCATGGACATTTAAAAATCGCTAGCTGGACCTGGGCGCCAAAGTCCTGCCCACATTTCTAACAGATCCAATTTTTGCTAGAATGGCCAGGGTGGGACTCACATAGGCTGAAACCCAAACTTAGCAGGGCCATTTGAAGATAGTCCTGAGTTCAAACAGACCCCATTTTGGCTGCTGCAAGGGCCATAGCTGCAGTGACGAATTAATGGAATAGATATAAATGCTCTTGAAGGGTGGATAAGGTATGTTTAAGTGTCATGATTTGAAGTTTTTTTAAAAATCCCCCCACTCTTTAAACATGGGAGAAAACAGGCTTAAGCTGTCAGTGAGAGTTAAAAAAACTTCTGCTGGACTATTGTGATTGACAGGCCATCTGGTGTAGATTAGAATAAACATTGCCATCTGGTTGTGCTGTTTCAATAGAATTCTTTGTTGAAATTTCCCTATAGGCTTTTATTATGCCATTATGAATACTTGGCTGAGTTTCAAAAACTACAATTATCTCACCAGGGGGGGTTCTGAGTTAATAGTTTGATTGACAGCCTAAAGAGGTTGTTAAAGGATTAGCTGTCTTTGATATGGGGTCTGAATATTAGGCTGTTTTTAAAAGAAATTAACCACTTGAGATTTAAAGGCATTGAATGGGTTTCAGGAATGGGAGTTTTTTTCATTATCAGGTGTGATTAAATGAGAGCTGTATTAGATTGTTAGATGGTTTTTTTGTCATCTCCACATGGGTCCTTAGGACTACCCATGGTTGATATTGGGTGAGCAGCTTTGGAGATGGCATGGAGGTGGCATGGGGGTATGAGGGGCCATCTGGGGGTGGGTGGGGGGGGCATAGATTGGAATGGAGGTGACATGGCATTATGAGGAGATGTGGGGGTGGATAAGGGGTGAGGGGTGAGAGCTGGAAGGCCTAACAGCCTCTAAAGCAACCAGGAAGAAGTCCTAGAGAACCAAGGTGGGCCTTCTAACCAGCCCACCTCAGCACTCACCCACCCCATTGGCTGCTTCTGGGGTCAATGGGCCTGGCTCGATCCTTCCCCCACCTCCCCAGAGTGCAAATTTGTTTTGACAGGGCCTTTAAAGGTAGATGGGTGTGCTGAATCGAGCTACCTCCTTGGTAGTGAAAATCCAGCCAATGGTTTGAAATTGGAAGTGTTGAGTATTCAGGAGAAGCGTTTCCATTGTTGCATTTCCCCCAACTTTTTCCAGGACTGATAATGGAGGAAGTAATTTTAGCCAAGTTTCCATTTGGAATTTTCCCAACTGATTTAAATGTGCAAATAACATTTTTACAGTCCGTCCATGCATTATTTTTTGTAAAGATCTTAATAGTTTACTTCACGCCAAGCTGAGGAGCTGAGCTCATCCTCTGCCACTTAAAACATTACAGAAGCTCAGAAAATGACCGTAATTAAGAATTTAATCGCAGAGCAGGTGTTAAATGGCTCATGTACTTTACATTGTATTAAGAGAGACCGATACTTAAATAATTCATAGTTTGAGTAGTGCATATTTTATAAGGAATTCTTAGAGTGACAGTTACTATGAGAGGCCGGAATATCCTGTCACAATTTTGGCAAGGCTAGTTTTTAAATGGTGAAGCTAGTTCAGCCTAGGAACAAATACTTGGTCAAATGTGAATAATCAAAAGTTGATATCCAAGCTGAGCTTCTCCATTGTTAGCTCTGTTATCTCGCTGTCTGTCTCACCATTGAAAAGCATTGAATGGCATGAAGTTGCTGTTATGTGTGCAGTAGGTACAAACTAAACCCATCACAGAAAGTTAAGTCTTATCATTTCAAGTGGTCCATTATAAAAGATTTAATAGCTGAGCAATTGGAAAACAGTGGCAGAATCGGACAGAGTCAGCAAGGATTTATGAAAGGGAAATCATGTTTGACAAATCTACTGGAATTTTTCAAGGATGTAACTAGTAGAGTTGGTGAGGGGGAGACAGTGGATGTGGTTTATTTGGACGTTCAGAAGGCTTTCGACAAAGTCCCACATAAGAGATTGGCGTGTAAAATTAAAGCGCATGGGATTGGGGGTAGTGTATTGAGATGGATAGGAAACTGGTTGGCAGACAGGAAACAAAGAGTAAGAATAAACGGGTCTTTTTCCGAATGGCAGGCAGTGACTAATGGGGTACCACAGGGATCGGTGCTGGGACCCCAGTTATTCACAATATATATTAATGATTTAGATGAGGGAATTAAATGTAACATCTCCAAATTTGCAGATGACACAAAGCTGGGTGGGAGGGTGAGCTGTGAGGATGCAGAGATGCTTCAGTGTGATTTGGACAAGCTGAGTGAGTGGGCAAATGCATGGCAGATGCAGTATAATGTGGATAAATGTGAGGTTATCCATTTTGATAGCAAAAACAGGAAGGCAGATTATTATCTGAATGGCTATAAATTGAGGGAGGGGAATGTGCAACGAGACTTGGGTGTCCTTGTACACCAGTCGCTGAAGGTTAGCATGCAGGTGCAGCAGGCGGTAAAGAAGGCAAATGGTATGTTGGCCTGAATAGCCAGAGGATTCAATTACAGAAACAGGGATGTCGTGCTGCAATTGTACAGGGCCTTGGTGAGACCACATCTGGAATATTGTGTGCAGTTTTGGTCTCCTTATCTGACGAAGGATGTACTTGCTATAGAGGGAGTGCAGCGAAGGTTTACCTGACTGATCCCTGGGATGGTGGGACTGACATATGAGGAGAGATTGAGTCGATTAGGATTATATTCGCTGGAGTTCAGAAGAATGAGGGGGGATCTCATAGAAACCTATAAAATTCTGACTGGACTAGACAGGGTAGTTGCAGGAAGGATGTTCCTGATGGTGGGGGAGTCCAGAACCAAGGGTCACAGTCTGAGGATATAGGGTAGACCATTTAGGACTGAGATGAGGAGAAATTTCTTCACCCAGAGAGTGGTGAGCCTGTGGAATTCGTTACCACAGAAAGTAGTTGAGGCCAAAACATTGTATGTTTTCAAGAAGGAGTTAGATATAGTTCTTGGGGCAAAAGGGATCAAAGGGTATGGGGAGAAAGCAGGAGCAGGCTATTGAGTTGGATGATCAGAATGAATGGTGGAGCAGGCTCGAAGGGCTGCATGGCCTACTCCTGCTCCTCGTTTCTATGTTTCTATAACTCCCTTTTTAATGATGTGATAATTGTTAACTACTGTCAAAAAATCTCTCTGGCACTAAAAATGAACTACTGAAGTCTCATTCCATCAGTTGCTGTTGAAGATTTTAGAAAATGCCAAATTTAATGTATATTACATTTCCCTTTTCTATCTCTTAATCAATCTTTCTCTCTCTCTCTCTCTATTTCAGTTTCAGGACCTGATTTAATATTGAATTCACCCACTCTAACTAATATTTCCTTCTCGGTCCTTGCGTTGCTAATTTCAAAATCCTTCAGTCTGATTGGTTAAGGAGATACGCAGTTGTGTTCACCCAGAGGCTCAATTGCCTTGGTTCTGTTGCTATCAGCTTGCACTTTCAATAAGTTTACGAGGAAAAATGTTTTGAATTGAAGGTTGCAAGGGCAGACGCTGTCAGATGCCCAATTACAGTAAAATTTGGCCCAATATTTATCCCAAAGCTGTAGAGTTAAGGTAGGGTTGTAACTCAGCTGGGTTGCCTGGTTGCAAGTTACAACCAGCAACACAAGGAGATTTTTAAATTGAACATGTGGAATTTTCCAAATTATTATTAAAAATCAAATTTTTAAAGAATTTAAATGCAGTGTTTTAATGAATATTTCCTTCAACTCAATGCTCAAATACTCTACTTGAACTGAACTTATCCTCTGTCACTGACATTGCTAAAAACTACAATAGTGTCAGTTTTACCCATACATGTCACTCTTTTGCACCTTTGCTGCCTTGCCCAAATGGACATGTGTCAAGCTTTGAGCCTAGGCAGTGAGGTGGATTTTGCCTTTTCAGGTTGCGCCGGCCATTGGGGAGATCTGAATCACTTTGAGGCTTGGACTTCATTAGCATGACCCTAATGAGTTGCATGGCCTGAATGGGCATGGCATTGCAACTTGCCATTTGGCATGTGGAGGGATCTTGGCCAACTTGGATCCCTACCAGCTGGCAGGCAGGCGGTTCCCATGTAAAGGGACAGCTGACCAATCGTAGAGTAGGGCAAGTCTGGGGTAGCAACAGTCCACACTATACTTGTGCAGCCAGGAGGAGCATTGGCCCAGTCCCCGCCAAAATCAAATCAAATAAGATTTGGGGCATATCAAAAAATAAAAACGATCTCCTGAGACAAATGGGTGAAGCTTGTCTCAGGGCATTGCATCAACGCCCTGTTTATGCCTGGTGGACTGACTAAATCAGAGCCAGTGAGTCTCAGGAGGCTAGCTGATAGCTTGGCACATCAATGCTAAGCCAAATCCTTTACTCACCGGACATTGACACCCACTCACTTCCAGTAGGGGTCACTGGCTTGCAATCAGCAGCAGGAGATGTGGCTTTAACCTTCCTCAACCCTGTAGTATGTTCTCCTGTTGAGAGTTATTTATTGTTACTATATTGTGCGCAATTATGGAAGAAATATGCTGATACCAGATTGTGTGGTTTGCAGTTAGTTCAGGATATACAAGTAAAATAAATATTGTGTGCCTACTTGCGTACGTGTATGCAGTGGAGATGGATTACAGAACAAGTCATTGAGTATCAGGTGAAATAACTCACAAGCACATCTTATCCTCAGGGAATCCCATGTTAAAAGAAGATTTGGCTCTCTCACATGGTGCAGCAAACACTAAGAAGGTACGGATTGCAATAATCACAGTCCATGGAGAATCCTCCATTATTGCAGTTGGGAAATCTTATCACGACCCTTGCAGAGATAGAATGAAATGTGCCTCAGTGATACAGCAACATAGCACAGAAGCTGCTCCGATTCCCAGTCCAACTGTACTGTGCTACTTAGACTGGTTAATCAAAGATAGTCGATAAGAAATTAAATGGAAGCTGACACCGAATTAGAAGTTCAAGTACCTCTTTGCAAACCTCTCAGTTATAATGCTGTGGGCAAGAGTTTTATAATTGCAGTTACCGCCTGTGCTAATACACTGAAATGGGCTGAAAAAAAAGAAATCTGAGGGGAGTGACTAGACCATTACTACAGCATGTCATCATCTGTGACTGACGGCTGGTCTTACAGATCCAGCATAAACAGATGGTTGAACAACGTCGTGTGCAAACATTGATTTTCCTTCCCCAATCACCACCACCCCTCCCCCATCCGCATCCCCACCACCATGTTGCTCCTCTCTGAAAGAACTGAATTTTCTTAGAGTTTCACAGATGCTGCCTGCCACCCATTGTCTGTGGTCAGTCATCATGTATAACCAGAGATTGTATAAGAGTGCTATTTTATCCATTGCTGGTACTGGTCTATCTGCACGTGAAAACATCCCAACGGGTGTGCTGTACAGCCTATACTGCTACCCTGGCTGAAATCAACCATATTCCAAGACCAGCAGCTATCTTTGTAGACTTAAGCCACTGAGCGATGAAAGCAGCCTGAAACATTGGCCTGAATTACCTTGCCCCAATTCATTGGATCCAATTCCCTGTCTTCTTGCGCACCCTCGATCTCCATTGCTGCATCATTGGTGACCGTCCCTTCCACAGTTGAGGTCTTTAGCTCTGGAATTCTCTCTCTATAAATCGCTCCACCTGACTCTCTCTCCTCCTTTAAGGTGCTACTGAAAATAGAACCATAAAGAATTACGGTGCAGAAAGAGGCCATTCAGCATTCAGCCCATCGTGTCTGCACCGGCCAAAAACGAGAAAAAAGAAATGAGCCGTTCATTTTAAATCCCATTTTCCAGCACCTGGTCTGTATCCTTGCAGGTTACAGCACTTCCAGTGCAGATCCAGGTACCTTTTAAATGAGTTGAGCATTTCAGCCTCAACCACCAATTTAGGCAGTGAATTCCAGCCCACTACCCTCTGGGTGAAAAAGTTTTTCCTCATGTCCCCTCTAATCCTTCTGCCAATCACCTTAAATCTATGCCCCTGGTAATTGACCCCTCAGCTAGGGGAAACAAGTCTTTTCTATCTACCCTATCTAGGCCCCTCATAATTTTGTACACCTCAATTATGTTACACCTTAACCTCCTCTGTTCTAAGGAAACCAACCCTAGCCTATCCAAAATCTCCTCCTAGCTGCAATTTTCAAGTCCTGGCAACATTCTTGTAAATCTCCTCTGCACTCTCTCCAGAGCCATTATGCCTTTCCTGTAATGTGGTGACTAGAACTGTACACAAAATTCCAGCTGTAGCCTAACCAGTGTCTTATACAGTTCCATCATTACATCCCTGCTTTTGTATTTAATACCTCGCCCAATAAAGGAAAACATTCCATAATTTTTCTTGACCATCTTGTCCATCTGTCCTGCCACCTTCAAGGACCTGTGGACCTGCACTCTAAGGTCTCTCACTTCCTCAACCCCTCTCAATTACTTCCCATTTATTGAGTATTCCCTTGCTTTGTTTGCCCTCCCCAAATGCATTACCTCACACTTTTCCGGATTGAATTTCATTTGCCAATTTTCCACCCACTCAACCAAACTGTTGATATCATTCTGGAGACAACAGTTACCCTGTTCACGATCAGCTACATGGGCCAATTTTTGTGTCATCTGCAAATTTCCCAATCATGCCTTCCACATTTAAGTCCAAATCATTAATGTATACAACAAACAGCAAGGGCCCCAACTGAGCCCTGTGGAATGCCATTTGAAACCACTTTTCATTTGCAAAAACATCCATCAACCATTACCCTTCATTTCCTGTTGCTGAGCCAATTTTGGAACCAACTCGCCACCTTCCCCTGTATCCCATTGGATCTCACTTTTCTAACCAGTCTGCCAGGTGGGACCTTGTCAAAAGCCTTACTAAAATCCATGTAGGCAACATCCACTGCACTACCCTCATCAATCCTCCTTGTTACTCGCTCAGAAAATTCTAATAAGTTAGTAAGACACGATCTTCCCCTAACAAAACCGTGCTGACTATCCCTGATCAATTCGTGCCTTTCTAAGTGACAGTTCATCTTGTCCTTCAGAATTGATTCCAATAATTTGCCCACCACTGAAGTCAGACTGACTGGCCTATAATTGTCTAGCTTATCTCTCACACCCTTTTTGAATATTGCTACAACATCTGCAGGCCTCCAATCCGCTGGCACCTCGCCTGTATCTAGTGAGGATTGGAAAATGATCCTCAGATCCATCCGTTATTTCCTCCCTGGCTTTGTTTCACAAACTGGGATACAATCCACCTGGCCCTCTTTGACCAAGATTTTGGCCACCAGGCCTAATATCGCCTTACGTGACTCGGTGTCAAAATTTGTTTGATCACGTCCCTGTAAAGTGCTTCGGGATGTTTTACTGTGTTAAATGCAAGTTGTTGTGGACATTGGATAGTTTTATGAGAATGTGTTCATTTTTGCACAGTGCATATTTTGGCTGTTAATGGCAGCTTGAAGATAATTGAGTGGTTTTAGCGAAAGAAGCACCATGGTCACTGTGTACATGCACTTAAACCAACTGTTACAAGTCTGCTATTATAGAAGGCTGTTGACATTGTTCAGAAACAAAACAAATGCTTGAATGGAGTCAAAACAAGTTGAGGGCTTGTTTAACACAGCGTCAGCATGTTACACTGACAGATGCTGAAGGCACATTGAAGCAGTACTGCTGGCTCTTGTAGATGGTTTAATGTGTCTGAGTGAAGTAACAAGAGATGGCAATAGGAGTATGAGATGAGGAGTCAAAAGGAAATTATTATGATACATAACGCAAGTATTGCTGGAGTAGCCTGATACAGAATAGAAATAAATGCATTTCAAAAGGGGATGTTATTACAAAGAAAAAGACACAAAAGCTAGTAATTCTGTTCCTTATGTTATCTTTGAGGCAATGTAGAAGCATTCGTGGAAGAGAAGCTAGGTACATATTTAAAATGTATTGACCGAGGCATTGTTAAAGTACAGAATATTATCTTGTTGATGCTGTTTTTGAGTAATAGGCTGAAACATGTTTGACCTAAAGTTATCTCACTGCCCTCTGTCCTGGTGGTGTGATGCTGGATTCCAACTTAGAAATAATCAGCAGTCTTGATGTTACGAATGTTGTTTCAGCAACAATGCCTGGAGCTCTGCTGATAATTGTGCTCAATGTTGGAACTGAGCCACACGAACCACAAAGGTGCCAGGTTCAGTGCCTAATCTAGGCTGAGTTAACATATCCCAGCCAGGGGAGCAATTGGAGCACTAAGAAGGGGGAGGAAATCAGTAAGTGCTCTTAATTCTGGTTATTATCCAGTTAGTCTTGCTGGAAAATGTTGGAACAACATGTGGAGGTAGAACTAGGCTGAGCAGAGGATGCTTCCTACAATGGAATAGCTCACAGAGAATCTTAATCAAGGCACACACGAAGAATGGCCACTTAAGTCAGAGAGTCGGAGAGTGACAAGCACTTATGGATCTCTGTTATGAGCCAGTGCCTTGAGGAATAGAGGGGTGAAGGCTTGAGGGGATAAGAGGGGGAAAGGGATGGGGAGGATGGGACAAAATGGAAACACCATCCTGACTGTGACAGATGTACTGATATTGCCAACATTGTTGATGGAGCTAAATCTGGAAGGGCTTGCTGCAAAATCATTATCTCTGAAAATACATTATTTCAACTTTCTTCCAAGGCTTTTGATCAGATCCTTGTATGCCATTCTGTTCTATCTCTTGTGCAATTGTGTTCGAAGTTGGTGTCACTTATTATGAAATAAATGGTACTTAAATCTTTTTTCTCAAAGGTTTCATTGAGCATCAGCTGTTTAAAGTGAGCTTAATTCATTCATTGCTATGCACAGTGAAATCGTATTGAACACACAGAAACAAACATACTCTTATGATTAAGTGATCACACCCATGAGGCATTCCCAACCTTGGTGAGTGCCATCTAGGGATGCTTCTATTTGAAGTGAGACATCTCCCTCTAAGAGAGGAAACTCCAGAGAATGAGTGAACCTGCGTCATTGTTACTGCTTTCCTGTAACTAGTTCAAGGCAATATAGGTCAGGCAGGCAAGCCTCTCAATCACCCACTTGACAATGGAACAGGGAGTCCCACAGAAGAATTATAGCTGGGGAAACAATCCTGAATAACTGTCTGTAGAATATATAAAGCAAGCATTAAAAAAAATCTAATTGTTTAGAGCAGTGTTTCTTTGATTAACTGTCTGTCCACTATGTTATTCAATTTACCAAACAACCCCAATGAGAAAATCAATAGGCAAGATTTCATTTTATTAACTTTAACTATCAAACCAATATCAATGTAAATTAAACATAAATTAACAGGCAAATTGTGGTCAATATAAACTATACATTACACGTTAAGTAGCAGATACAACAAAGATGTTTCTCATGGATTTACTGGGCAGTCCATTTAGCATTTATGGCACTAATTTCAGCCACAAAATCTTTCAAAGTCTGAACTTTCTCCTGTGGAAACCCAGCTCCTTTTCTTCGAGGGTTTAGCCTCCAATCCTCAGTTGACAGCAGCACCCAACCAATCTGAGTTCCACGGGCAGGGTCTTCAAAATGGCACACTTCTGCAGAACCTCCTCTTGATGGCATAGATTCACCAGCATTACCTTTATCTGAGCTCTCAGTGACAGCACTGTGCACTGTACGGCCAGCGCTGGTCAGTCAATTCTTTTAAAATAATCAAAGGAGCAGCATCGCTTATTTTTCTTTTATCTCACTACCAGATCTAGCTTTTGTGCTCTTCAGCCTACCTGCACTGCACCATTGAGTCAGAGCTCGATTGGCTCTGTGTCTTTTTATCTGGTTTCAACCAGCTTCAGTTTTCCCAGGCACCTGAAGTTTCTGTTTTAGTTTCAGTTTTAGCTCCCCTAAGAACGTGAAAGTTCAGTTTCCCTTTCAGTTACGGCCTGACAACAAAAACTACAAGCTTTGAAACTACGGATTGAAAAAGGAAATGCCATAATCCTGTAAAGTGGAGTATGGCTGCACTAGAGGCACTCGTACCATTTTGAGTTAAAAAGGATGTTGTGACTTGTAATAACTGCCAACAACATATTGTATGTATCTGGTGCCTTTAACATAATAAAACACCACAAGGTGCTTCACAAGGGTGTTATAAAACAAAACTTGACACCAACCCTCAAAAGACAGATGACCGAAAACTTGATCACAGGGTTAGTTTTTAAGGAACATCTTGAAGGAACATCTTGAAGGAAGAAAGAGAGACAGAGAGGCAGGGAAGCGTAGGCAGGGGATTTCATAGCTTAGGGCCCAGGAAGCTGAAGGCATGGCTGCCAATGGTGGAGTGATTAAAATCAATGATGCTGAAGAGGCCTGAATCAGATGAGCACAGATATCTCAGAGGGTTGTAGGTCTGGAGGTGATTAAGGAGATAAGGGGCTATGGACGGATTTGAAATTAAAGATGGGAATTTTAAAATCAAGGTGTTGCTTAACTGGGAGACTGTAAGTCAGTAAGGACAGTGGGGCTGGGCGAATGAGCAAAGAAAGGGGCAGCAGAGTTTTGGATGACCTCAAGTTTATGGAGGGGAGAATGTGGGAGGCTGTCCAGGTGTATGTTGAAATAGTCAAGTCTAGAGGTAACAAGGGCAAACATAAGGAATGTTGCATTTTGATCTCTGAGGTGTTTGCTATTAGTATTATATAATGTGGGAGCGCAAGATTATTTTCAGGCATTCAGTCTGAATTCATTCTAGTTTCAATTTCTACAAATAATTCAGAAAATTATTTAATAGAACTTAATTCTATTTAGAGTATTGATGGGATGAAGGAAGTTAACTAGAGCTGGGTCAATTATTGGAAGAAACATTAACTTCAGGATCTTGACCCAGTGACAATGAAGAAATGGCGATATATTTCCAAGTCAGGATGTTGAGTGGCTTGGAAGGGAACTTCCAGGTGGTGGCGTTCCCATCTACCTGCTGAACTCGTCCTTCTAGATGGTAGCGGTCATGGGTTTGGAAGGTGCTGTCTAATGAGCCTTGATGTCTTTCTGCAGTGCATCTTATTGATGGTGCACGCTGCTGCCACTGTGCTTCGGTGGTGGAGTGAGTGAATGTTTGTGGATGGAATGCCAATCAAGCAGGCTGCATTGTCCTGGATGGTGTCAAGCTTCTTGAGTGTTGTTGGAACTGCACTCATCCAGGCAAAAGGAGAGTATTCCATCACACTCCTGACTTGTGCCTTGTAGATGGTGGAAAGGCTTTGGGGAGCCAGGGGGTGAGTTAGTCACCACAGGATTCCTAGCCTCTGACCTGCTCTTGTAGCCATAGTATTTATATGTCTAGTCCAGTTTCTGGTGAATGATAACTCCCCAGGATGTTGATAGATTGGCTGGCCACTCTGAGGCAGAACTTCCTCCTGAATGAGGGGCTCAAGTCCCATCTCCAGTCAATTAACACTCGTTGGGATGTTAAATAGTTGTGAGTCAGCCAGTATCGGCAGAGATGCGTTCACCACTGAATCTTCAGATGGCAGGAAGGGTAACCCCACCATCCTAAAAACCCTGGCCTAGAATTCAATAGAAAATTCAATCAAGATAATATCAGCCGAAACCAAGATTAAACTATAACATTGAATTCATTAGGTACAATATGTACTGAATCATTTAGTTAACTGTACTTTTTCTTTGTCTATAGTAGGCATATTGAGCACACTTGCATAGCTGAAGGGGCATGAAGTACTTGAGATGCTTATAAAGCTAATTGTGACTTTTGACCTTAACCTCTGTAGATTCCACTCTCTTGGCCTTGAATTTTTTGGAGGTGGACACCTTGTGGTGAGCACTATAAATTATATCTTTTTCCTCATCCTTCAGCTCTAATTATTTTAGTGGCATAAATTGCTGAAAGTACAAATTGATAACTTGTGGCAAGGCAAACAGGACAGCTAGGACTTAGTGAACAATGGGACCGGTAGTCTGACCCCTTAGACAATTAAATCTAAAGGTAGGAAAAGAAACAGAGTTACGAACAAGTATGGTGAATTGGAGTCAAATTAGATATAGAAATAGAGTGGATTAAGAGAGAGGGAGAGAGAAAAAAGAGACAGAAAGGAAAACTAAGAAAGAATTTTAGAAATTTAAAATTTCTGAACAATTTTCTACCTGCAGGCGTAAGACTTCCCAGTTTTAGATGTTCCTTTTCTGGGCCCTTAAGGTTGAGGACCATAAATCACACCATTAACAGAGCACTTATGCTATGAAATACCTGCCATAACTTTCAGCAATAAATTCATTTCATGTTTTGCATAGCAAATCTAGCCAGATCTTGACACTCGCAAGGAGGTTGATAACAAGCCCTTGCTTTTTTGCAAGGCAAAACTCACAACATGTCTCTTCCTCACCACAAATTGTTATTTTTTTAACAACAAATAATGGCCTTTGTTATACCTCTGCGATTATATTCCATCACGATTATATTGTGACGTTTGTGGGCATAAGCAAAGCAGTACAACATGTCTAACTTGTGATTAGTTGATCAGATTGGTTATTGTGGGATTGCCACAATTGCTGTTTGTGGGGCCTTTCTGCATGTAAATTGGCTGCTACATTACAACAGTTCAAAAGTACCCTATTGTCTGAGAGACTTTAGGGCATCCTGAGGTCATGAAAGGTGGAATGGATGAACAAAGACGGGTAAAATGGCCTTCCTCGTGTGCTATCTTATGATTTTGTGACTGTGCCATAAAGTAAACTCTACAAGGCCCTGTGCCAGCGCATGTCAGAAAATATCAGTAATTTTCTGTCCATTGAATTCAGTTAGAAAATCGTAGACAGTGCACCTATGGATTTTCATTATTGTGTGTGAGGCTCAATCGGCAGCCTGGAGCCATGCCAAATGTACCTATTGTGCATGCCTGTAGCTTTAATGAGGTCAGTAGACCATTGGAGTGCTATTATATTGATAAATGTTAATGTAGTATGTGTTCTATTTAAGAATACAGAGAGTACACATGGGGACCTTCTTTGAGACTAAGGGCAGAATTTTGCCCTCATCGGCAGGGGCAGGGGCTGGCGGGAAGCCGACATGTCACATGAGCAGGGACATGTTAGAAATTAGGATGAAATTTTTTAAAAAATTTTTAATGATGGATTGAAACCTCATCCCACCTGTGGATGAGGTTTCGTAAAAAATGCAAAGGCCGCACGGCCTTTTCACCTGCCCACCCACCATAAGGTTGGACGGACAGCGAAAAATTTTGATCAGTTGGATTGTTATTGGCCTTAATAGACCTTTTAATTGTTGGTGGGCGCGCTGCCAGCTCACGCACGTGCCCACCGACCGAAATATCGCGCGAGTGCGCGATGACGTCAGGACGCTCGCCCAACATCATTGCCCGTTATTTTATGCTTGAATGGGTTGGGTGCGCGCGCGCGCCCGCTCAGTGAAAAACCCTGGCCTAAGATTAGGTGAGTTTGTTGTTCCCTTTCAATTTGTTCTTCCTAAAATTACAGGTTATAATTACCATGGTTACTAACAGTGATTAATCCTCCGCTGTGCCATTCATTGGAGCTTGAATTTTGGGCTGACGTGGAGGATAGATCATTGTTATGAGCTCCTATAAGCAAGTGGGTGAATGTAAATTATGGGTTTGGGTGTGGCTTTGATTCATTGAATAAATCCATTCATTGAAGAATAGTCCAGTTTGCACAAGTGTTTCTTTGTAACTCTGTAAGTTATTTCATTGTAAATGCAAGTCTTTCTTTTGTAACACCATAGGCCTAATTATGTGCAGGATTTGCCCTCCCAAAGCGTTCCCATACAAATTGATATTATGGTCAAAAACCCTTCCAGATTGAAGTCATGAAGCTGAAGGTTTCAAAACAGATGCACGATTTTTAAAATATATACAAAATGAAAGGCTGTCATCCAGAATTCAAATATAATCAGAATAGTCCATAGTCCAGATAGTAGTCTCTTTGTACATCGTTTACTTATCTATGTATTGCAACTTTTGCTGTTGGCTGCAAACAGAGAAACCACAGCAATATTACGGTACAGAAAGAGGCCATTAAGCCCATCATATCTGTGCCAGCCAGAAAAAGATGAAAAAGAAACTAGCCACTCATTTTAATCCCACTTTCCAGCACCTGGTCTGTAGCCTTGCAGGTTACAGCGCTTCAGATGCAGATCTAAATAGTGTTTAAATGAGTTGGGCATTTCAGCCTCAACCACCAATTTAGGCAGTGAATTCCAGATGCCCACCACCCTCTGGGTGAAAAAGTTTTTCCTCATGTCTCCTCTAATCCTTCTGCCAATCACCTTAAATCTGTGCCCCCTGGCAATTGACCCCTCAGCTAGGGGAAACAAGTCTTTAATGTCTACCCTATTTAGGCCCCTCACAATTTTGTACACCTCAATTAGGTCTCCCCTTAGCCTCCTCTGTTCTAAGGAAACCAACCCTAGCCTATCCAATCTTTCCTCATATCTGCAATTTTCAATCCACGGCAGCATTCTTGTAAATCTCCTCTGCACTCTCCCCAGAGCAATTACATTATTCCTGTTGTGACCAGAGCTGTATACAAAATTCCAGCTGTAGCCCAACCAGCATTTTATACAGTCCCATCATTACATCCCTGCTTTTGTATTCAATACCTCGCCCAATAAAGGAAAGCATTCCGTATGTTTTCTTTACCACCTTATCCACCTGTTCTGCCACCTTCAAGGACCTGTGGACATGCACTCCAAGATCTCTCACTTCCTCAACCCCTCTCAATATCCCCCCATTTGCTGAGTATTCCCTTGCTTTGTTTGCCCTCCCCAAATACATTACCTCATACTTTTCCGGATCGAATTCCATTTGCCACTTTTCTGAAACCGAGTAGTCAAAGGATTTGGTCTGTACTACAGATTATGTGCTGCCTGAAGATCTTTCTGTTTTATAGATTTCCAGTACTGTTTGCTGCTCTGGTCATTTGCTATGTGCAGACAGATCATCCAGTTGAAGGAGCAATTCTGAATCACAGAATCACTGAATTGTTACAGAGCAGAAGGAGGCCATTCAGCCCACTGTGTCTGCACCAGCTCTCTGAATGTGCAGTTCACTTAGTGCCATTTTCCTGCCTTCTCCCTGTAACCCTGCAGACTCTTCCTTTTCAGATAACAGTCTAATTCCCTTTTGAATGCCTCGATTGAACCTGCCTCCACCACACTCTAAGACAGTGCATTTCAGATCCTAACCACTCACTGTGTGAAAATGTTTTTTCTCCTATCTCTTTTGCTTCTTTTGCCAATTACTTTAAATCTGTGCCCTCTTGTTCTTGATCCTTTCACAAATGTGAACACTTCCTCCCTTTCTACTCTGCCCAGACCTTTCATAATTTTCAATACCTCTATCAGATCTCCTTTCAGCCTTCTCTTCTCCAAGAAAAAAGAGTCCTAACTTCTCCAATCTATCTTCAAAACTGATGTTCCCCATACCTGGAAACATTCTCGTGAATCTTTTCTGCACTCATTCCAATACCTTCATATCCTTTCCAAAGTGCGGTGCCCAGAATTGGATGCAATACTCCAGATGAGGCCAAATCAGTGTCTTATACAAATTCAACTTAACCTCCTTGCTATTGTGCTCTTTGCCCCTATTAATAAAGCCTAAGATACTGTATGCTTTATTTAATGGTTCTCTCAACCTGTCCTGCCATCTTCAATGATTAATACAAATGTACACCCTCTGCTTCTACACCCTTTAGAGTTGTATCCTTTATTTTATATTGTCTCTCCATGTTCTTCCTACCAAAATGATTCACCTCACATTTATCTGCATTGAACTTCATCTGTCACCTGTCCACTCATTCCACAAACTTGTCTATGTTCTTTTGAAGTTCTACACTATTCTCTTCACATTTTATAATGCTTCCAAGCTTTGTTTCATCCATAAATTTTGAAACTGTGCCCTGTAGAACAAGGTCTAGGTCATTAATATCCATCAGGGAAACCTAGGGGAACACCACTACAAACTTTCCTCCAGCCAGAAAAAAAATAATTAACCACTGCCCTCTGTTTCCTGTCACTCAGCCAATTTTATATCCATGTTGGTGCTGTCCCTTTTATTCCAGTAGCTATAACTTTGTTCACAAGTCTGTGGCGTGGCATTGTATCAGAGGTCTTTTGGAAGTCCATGTACACCACATCAATATCTTTGCTCTCATCAACCCTCTCTGTTACCTCTTCGAAAAGACTCCAGGTAGTTAGTTAAACATGATTTTCCTTTGAGGAATCCATGCTGGCTTTCCTTAATTAACCCATATGTGGCTATTAATTTTGTCCCAAATTATTGTTTCTAGAAGTTACCCCACCACTGAAGTTAAATCCAACAACTACAGGCCAGTTAGTTTATCTTCGCATCCTTTTTTGAGCAAGGGTGTAACGTTTGCATTTCTCCAGTCTGGTGGCACCACCTGAGTCTAAGGAAGACTGAAAAATAATAGCTAATGCCTCCGCAATTTCTTCTCTCATTTTCCACAATATCCGTGGATACATCTCAACCGGTCCTGGTACCGTATCAACTTTAATGCAGATAACCTATGCAATACCTCCTCTGTATCAAATGTAAACCATTCTAGTTTCTGAATCATGTCCTCTTTTACCATGGCCTGGTAGCACCTGATGTAATATGCCTTTAAGGGATAGCAACATGACATCAATAGAAGGGAAGTATGTCATGTGATCCAGTCTTAGTTTCATTTTATCCTGAGAGCAGAGCACACACACATAACTCTGCTGCTAATATCTTCAAACTTTCTAACTATGTATAAATTTTCTCATGTGCCTATTCTAAATAAATGAACCCACAACATGTTTACACAATCCCTTCATTTTAACAACATGATAGCATGTTCTTCCATGGTAAAGACAGATGAAAAGTATTCATTTAGTACCTCAGCTATGCCCGCTACCTCCATGTGTAAGTCATCTTTTTGGATCCTAATTGGCCCTACTCATCTTTTTACCACCCTTTTATATGCCTATAGAAGACTTTGGGATTCCCTCTTACATTTGTTGTCAGTCTCTTTTCATTCTCCCTCTTTGCCTCGCTTTACACCTTCCCACTTGAACCTTCTATATTCAGCTGGTTCTCAATTGTATTTTCTACTTAACATCTGTCATAAGCAGACTTTTTCCTCATTTTTATCTCTTGTCATCCAGGGAGCTCTGGACTTGTTTCCCTACCTTTCCTTTTTGAGAGAATATACCTCAACTGTGCTTGAACTATCTTTGAAAGTAGCCTACTATCCAGCCACCATTTTTCCTGCCAACCTTTGACTGCAATTTATTCAGCCCAGATTGGTTCTTACCCTGTTGAAGTTGGACTTTCCCCCACTTAATCATTCTTACTCTGGATTGTTCTTTGTCCTTTTCCATAGTCAGGCTAAATATGATACAATGATCACTGTCCCCTAAATGTTCTCCTACTGAACTGAACACTCACAGTATTCTAGCTGGTGATTGGTATTCTGAAAGCATTATTGTGTTGTATGGGACAACTTAGCCTGCATAGGGGACCTTCTCAAGCCAACAGTTTGCGCATTTTGAAAACAGCCCTTCAAACCATCCTGTGGTTAATCGGTTCTGGAGAAGTTTATTTCCCTGTTCCTCCCTTGAATGATCTAAAAGCTTGCGAAAGCTTTTAATAACAGTGAAAGGTATTTACTTCTGCTTTGAGCCTCCTACACATTGTTGTACTGAGGGGAATCCCTTAGTGTGAATTTTCAACAGTACAGGTTATGAAATGGAGGTATGTCGGGCATTATTTATTTATACAGATAACCTGTGCCTGGCTTGGCTCTCTATCCAAGGAATGAATATTTTAACAATGGTTGTTATTGTGGAACAGCAGGGAAGATCACAGACAGTTAGATATCTATTTTTGACTTCACAGTGTTGCCTCCACCTTTAGGTCATCAGTTGTTACTACAAAAATCAACAGATGATAAAGAACCACAGTATGCTTGTTTGTCACACATGCTAGTTCCTGGTCATATCATTGTTTGTCTACTACCTGTGTTTGCGCATGTACGTGTGTAATGATGAAATCTCTGATGTGTCACCTCTTCCGATCATCACTACTCCTAAAGATTCAGGATGAAGAGATAATGTGCGTTTACAAGCTTTGAAAGTAACTTTAAAAAGCAAATGGATTTGGATACGAAGGGAATATATTTGAAGCGCACCACAATGTCTTGTTTTTTGTTTCAATGATGCACAAAGGCCGTCGACATTATAGCTGAGATAACTTTATTGATAACACATTTTCCTAACATGAACACATATCTGCACTAACTGAATTCTATCGAGACTGGCTCCAAAATATGCTATCTGACCTTCAACCCCCAGGTCAGGTGGCCCCATATCTAGTACAGAGTACCGTATAGCATCTAATACTGGAGTCCACTACCACAATCAGCTATTATCATGATATTTCCCTTTTCTTAAAATAAACTTTTATACAAGTCAAGTACACAAAGTCTCTTATCTATCCTTTCTGACTCTTTTGTCTTTTACCCGTCTCTTTATCTCTGTTTTTTTTCACAATTCTTCCACTGGATGGTCTGAATGGTGACAGAGGTGGTTTTGAAGGACAAGGGGCCTTCTTCAGCTCTGTGTCACTATCACCCCTTGGATAGTTTTCAGGACTCTCAGGCTTTGTCTGGTTATCTGTTGCTTCACTGGTACATTCGGGTCTTTGATCTTCAGCTACACTTTCTGGTTCAGAGCAGGGTTGTATTTCATTTGATTTCCATAAGAATTTCTGGTTTCTCCTGAGCTGTTGTCCATTTGGAGTCCGCAACAGCAGGATTCCAGATCCCTTCATGCTGAATCTTCACTGTCTCTCACATGTTCAGATCAGACAGAGGTCGGGCACCTCGATCAAAGTACTGTTTCTGCTTTTGCTGTCTCCGTTTGAGCAGGTCCTGCACACTGTAGCTCACTGGCTGTGGAAATAACAGTTGGGGCGCAGTTGGAAGCTTAGTTCTTAGTCTTCTCCCCATCGGGAACCGTGCTGGAGATGATCCAATGCCCATTAATGGAGTATCCCTGAAATCCAGCAGAGCCAGGGGTCTCTTCTGTCCACCTTTGCCTTCTTCAACAGGCATTTTAAGGTCTGCACGGTATGTTCCAACATTCCGTTGGATTGTGGATATTTGGGACTTGACATAATGTATCAAAACTCGCGGTACTGTGCAAATTTGTGAAACTCAGTGCTTGTGAATTGTGGACCATTATCTAAGATGAGCACAACGGGTATCCCGTGGCGAGCAAAAATTGATTTTAAATGATTTATTACAGTGATCCTCTTACTATCATTTCTCAGCAGCACAGACTGAAAAAGCTTTGAGTAATAATCTACTGCTAGTAGGTACTCACTGTTGTCAAATGTAAACAATTTTCTCCCAGGGCCTCTCTGGGACACTGTAGTTGAAGTGGTTCTTTTTGTTGCGATGTACTGTACTTTTAGCACACTGCACACGCACTCGCCATTTCTCTGATTTGTGCTCCCATTCTCGGCCAATACCTTACATCTCGAGCTCTTCTCCTGTATGTTTCTATGCCGAGTTGACTTTCATGTATGTGCTGCAGCAGGAATTATGGTCTTTTCTCCCTTGAAAAGTATTCCTTCTGCGACGTGAAGTTCCTCACGAAAGTTCCAGTACTCTTGTACAGCAGAAGGGGCTCCGCTCCGATGTGTGGGCCAGCCAGTTTGCACAATCTGCTGCAGTTTTCCCAGGGTGGCATCGTTCTTGGTCACTTCCTGATCACATCCAGTTTACTTACAGACGCAGGTAAGTTCTTTGTCAGCATGTGAACCTGTGCTTCCGTTTTTTATCCTTTTCCTCCATGATGGGTAGGTATGCACGTGACAGAGTGTCTGCAATGTACATTTCCTTGGCCGGTTTGTATTGAACTCTGACCTGGTACTTCTGCAGATGCAATAGTAATCTTTGGATTCTTGGTGGTGCATAGTTCAGGGGCATTTTAAGTATAGCTTCCAAAGGCTTACGATCAGACTCTACCTCCCACCAGTTTGTCTATGGCAAAATGTGAAGCGTTCTAGGCTAAGCACAATTGCTAGCATTTCTTTCTATATTTGGGCAGACCGCTGCTGTGTTTCAGTCATTTCCTTGAAGCATAAGCCACTGGTGCCTCATTTTGCAAGAGGACAGCTCCCAGGCCAGTCTTTGAAGTGCCCACTGAAATCTTGACCGGCTGACTGACATCATAATGCTTTAACACTGGTGCCTGGGTTAGTGTTCTCTTCAGACTGGTCCAAGCTTCCAGGTAACTTTGTTCCCAGTGCCATTCCACATCATTTTGTAGAAGTCCAGTGAGAGGTGCTATCAGGTCTGACTTGTTCAGAATGAATTTCCCAAGATAGGTCACCATTCCCAAAAACCTTTCCGAGCCTGTCTTATATCCTGGGGTGGCATGTTCACGACTGCTTCCATTTTACTCGGGTCCGGATTCAGTCCCTCACTTGTTAGCACATGTCCCAAGAACTTGATTTCATGAAGACCTATTTTGCACTTTTCTTTCTTCAACTTGAGGTTACTTTCTCTCGCTCTGGCCAGCACCTGCCTCAGTCTGTAGTCATGTTCTTCTCGTGAGGCTCCCCAAACCAGCACATCATCGATATAGGTTTCCACACCCTCTAGCCCTTCAAACAGCTGCTTCATTGTTCTGTGGAACACCTCCAGAGCTGAATTAATACCAAAAGGTAAGCGTAAAAATCTGTATCGCCCGTATGATGTGTTGAAGGTACAGAGATAGGAGCTGAGTTCATCCAGCTTGACCTGCCAGAAACCTGAACTCGCATCCAAGACCGAACAGTATTTAGCATCAGCTCGCTTACACTTGATCTCTTCTACTGTGGCCTGGTAATGCTCTCTTTGTACTGCCTGGTTTAGGTTTCTGGGATCCAGACAGACTCTTGGATTCCCATCTGATTTTTCTACAGTTACAATTGCATTAACCCACTTTGTCGGTTCTTCAGTTTTCTTGATGATGTGAAGTTTCTCCGTTCTGTCCAACTCTGCTTTCATTCGGCCTCTCAGCATTACTGGTACATTCCTGGGGGGGCTTATTTTGGGTGTCGCAGTTTCTTGATGGTGTGTTCTCCTTTTAGGCAGCTAGTCCCCTGGAGCACATCTTTATACTCGCTCAGGATGTCATCAGTGGTGACAGTCACTATTCTCTTGATTAGCTTCAGACTTTCACAAGCTTTGATTCCAAGAATGAGCTTTGCATCAGTTTTCACCAGTATGAATGGAAGTGCTTGAGACTGTTTTTTGTGGTTCACTTTAAGTGTACACTTGCCTTCTACTGCAATTTCTCACCCATATGAATAGAAAGCTTCGCTGTTGTTTTAGCTGTTTTTCTTTGCTTATCTTACAATTCAGGCTTATGGGAATGACATTTGCTTGTACGCCTGTGTCAAGCTTGAAATTCACCATCATGTTGGCAATTTTTAAATCAACCTTCCATTTGTCTTCTTTAGAATTTGTTGTTACTGCACCAACAAAAAGTTCAGTCTCAGTGTCTATGTCATCATCTGCAATTGTGTGCACTTTCTTCGATTTACACATCTTAGCAAAGTGATTTAGTTTATCATCATTCTTACACTGCTTTCCATAGGCAGGACAAGTATGTATTAAATGCTCTGTCCCGCATCGGCTGCATTTAAATATTTTAATAGCAGTTTTGTTCTTTTTACCTACAGTCTATCTATTTGTTCTTTCCCGGGGCTGTTTCTGTTTAACTGCATCTAATTGTTTGACCGTGTGCAGCTTAACATCTTCTGTCATCTATTTAACCTGGCATTGCATTGTCTCTGCCGCTCTGCAGACATTTATTGCTTTCTCCAGTGTGAGATCAACTTCTCTCAAAAGCCATTCTCTCAGAGTGTCATTTGCGATCCTGCAAATTATTCTATCTCGAATATGTGATTCTTCAAGCTGTCCAAATTCACATGATTTAGCTCAACTTCTCAGCTCAGTTACATACTGACTATTGTTGTCACTGCCTTGCGTGCATGTAAAAAATCGGTATCTTTCATACGTGATATTTTTCTTAGGGCTGCAGTAGGCTTTGATTTTTTCCATTATTTCTTTCAAGTTATTTTGTTTCTCATCACTTTCATACATGAATGTATTATAGACTTCGAGGGCTTCTTCCCCTGCTACATGAAGAAAGATGGAAGACTGTACCTGAGGGTCTTTTTTATCATTACCCATTGCTGTGAGGTACAGCTCAAATCGCTGCCGGAACCTTCACCAGTTTTCAGTGAGACTTCCCTCCAAACAGAGCTCTGTTGGCAGTTTCAGAACCTCTATTGTTGCATTTAGTTTACTTCTGACACCATGGGCAGGATCTTCTGGTCGGCGAGCAGGGGCAGGGCCAGCTCGCTGCTGCGGGATGACATCGGGTGGCACTCCCAACATCACCCTGTGTCATTTCCATTTTCAGGTTGGCGGGGGGGCGCAGCCGAGTCAGCTGTGCACCCGCCGACCTGTCAACGGCTTATTGAGGCCATTGAATAACTAATTATGGTCATTAATGGACCTGCCCGTTCAACCTTAAGGTTGGCGGACAGGCCGGGAGCCCTGGCGGATTTAGAAAAAGCATGAAACCTCATCCACAGGCGGGATGAGGTTTCATGAGGGCATTTATATTTTTAAGAAAGGTTTCAATAAAACTTATGGACATGTCCCAACTCATGTGACAGTGTCACATGAACCATTCTGTTGAAGGGTCATGAGGACTCGAAACGTCAACTCTTTTCTTCTCCGCCGATGCTGCCAGACCTGCTGAGTTTTTCCAGGTAATTCTGTTTTTGTTTCTAATAGATATTAACCATTTTCTCTTTCAGATGCTCTTTATAATGCAGTATACTTCCAGCATTTTCTATTTATAATTTAAGGTTTCAACCTATCTGCTTTTTGTATTGGGTACTATTTTTCCATTGGATCTCTTTTTAACAATAATAACTCAGTTATAAAATCACAATTATAGACACATTCTAATATAGTAATAATTCCTGTAGTACACTAAAAGATGCAACTCATTAACTTGAATGCTTAATTAGCCTGAAGGAAATTTATCAATGAAGGGGAGGATTTCCTCCCTGTCCTATATATAGTGATTTTTAAATATGCTTATAATGAGGAAGCTAATGATTACATTGCAAATGGCAAATGCATAATCTTTCCTATATTAAAATTGCTACCACATTAAAGTTTGACCAAAGATTGGGCAGATGATACAAGTGTTGCATTGTTGACAGTCCGGGATGTAGATGAAATCAGCTGCTATAATTATTGCCAGATTTTAATTATAATAATTGTTATCTTGGAGGTATTTGTGCCAGTCACAAACAGATGGCCATGGAGAAGGCTCCCAGGGTTGCCCATCAGTCAGATGTACCTCTGCCAGTCCGTCAAGCCTGTGTGTGTCAATTCGTCAGTACTTTGTTAGGCCTTTAGGCCCTGGGCTTCAAGACTGTGAAGCTTTGCACTTTGAGCTTGGCTGAGCACGTATTTATGTATTTGTCTGCCACAGTGATTTATTGTTCACTTAAGGCCTGTGAAGTAGCTAGCCTGTCCAGCTGAATGGTGGTTACTGTTGGTTACTGCCTCCTCGGGGGCAGGTTATTGGGTGGAGACCTAGTTCTGGGAAGGTTTAGGTTGAAGACTTTGTTGACTGTAAAACTTGTAGAATGTATTGGGATAAGCCAAACAATTAATTGACATAGCTGAATCAAAACATTGTAAAATTCTTCTGATGTGATAAGAGATCGTGAAAGAATGCTTCACGTTTAAGTAGAACTGCTTAATCCAATTTTCGTAATTTAACAACTTTTTGACACTTTTGGTTGACTTACAGTACATTTGGTCATTGGCTCCAAGGCACATGCAGTCTGCTTTTCCTGATTTCAGTAAGAAGCATTTATGATTTATTATGGTTTAACATTATCTATAAGAAAAAACAAATATTTCAACCACAAAATGACAGCATGAATATAAATTTAATCAGAGTCATGGAGAGAAAAGTTAGCACAGATGTTGTGAAGTATTTCTTTACACAGAGAACATTAAACAGCTGTAATATGAGTTGTCAGGAAACATAGTTGATTCTGGGGCACTAAACTCTTCTATGAATCAAATAGATGCTTGAATGTGAACATAATAGATTTGTTGGGCCGGATGGATTAGATCAGTTGAGCTGAAGGGCCTTTTTCCTTTGACATACGATGTGACTGAAAGCTTTGGGGGCTAGATTGGGTCATGGAGTTCTTGCATTTTTTTTAGGTGTTATGTGGTTGCATAAGCATTGTAGGCTCTGAGGTGCCTGTGTGCACTATCAATGGGAAGTGCATAGGACGTTATCTTGGTCAAGGGGTTTCTGTGTGCATGTATACACCTAACAATTGCCATCAGCCTTTAGGGTTGCAAAATAATGGTGCAAATCAATGTGCAATGCTGATTTAACACCAGTGCATTCACTCCATTTACTTGCTTTTATTCCACATCTCTTAGTACTCTTTGTTGTAATATGCCTTTAAAGGATAATAGCATATCATCACTAGAAAGGAAATGTGTCATGCGATCCAGTTTTAGTTTCTCTTTAGCTCTTGAGCAGAGCACATACACACACACACACACACACAGCTCTGCTGCTGATGTCTTCAAGCTTTCTATCCATATATCTGTTCTCATGTACGTAGTCTAAATAAATTAATGCACAACATGTTTACCCAATTCCTATTGGTACCTTTATATCATTATAACAACACAACACCCTTACCTAACAAAAATCTATCCATCTCAGTTTTGAAATGTTCAGCTAATATATTCTCAAAAGTCTTTTAGGGAAGAGATTTCCAGATTTCCACTACCCTTTTGTGTGAAGAAGTTTTTCCTGACATCACCCCTGAAAGCTCTAGATCTGCTTTTCAGGCTATGGCCCTTCTCCTGGACTCGTTGACCAGAAGAAATAGTTTCTCTCTCTCTCTCTCTTTCTCTCTTGCCTTCTCTCCCCCCTCTCCTGTCAAATTCTTGAATTGTCTTAAACACCACAATTGGATCACCCTTAGTCTTGTATTCTCAAGGAATGCAAGTCTGGCCAATGCAACCTGCCCTCATAATTTAACTCATTTAGCCCCCAATATCATCCTGATGGCTCGGTGCTCTAAAACCGCAAAGCCATTATGCGCTTCCTGAAGTGCGATTATCCAGATCTGAATGCAGTGCTCCAGATGTAGTCTAACCAGAACCTTATATACTTGTAGCATTACTTCTATCCCTTTGGATCACAATCACCATGCCCCCACCTTCTCCTTGAGGTAATGCCTAACATTCCATTAGCCTTTGTACTTATTTTTGTTTGTACCTGCCCAATAGCTTATAATGATTTCTGTATATGGATTCCCGAATCTCTCTGCTCCTCCACAGCTTCTCACCATTTAAAAAACGTTCAACCCAGTGCATCAAACAGAAGTTGAGCTCAGTTATTCACTACATTGAGTGAGCTCAAGCCTGTCCTATAACTCAATAACCGTAAAGACTGAACTTTGTGAACTTTTGCTGCCAAGTTTTTTTTTTGGCTTGCTGGAGAAGGATTGATTTTTCTCAACAATCCATCGGAGACCACATTCACAAAGTATGAGCAGGGAAACCATTGTCCTGCTTGCTTTAGGTTAATGCTTCAATCGTGGACAAAAAAAATATCAGTAATGACCCGTGCATACATAATGCGAGTCACAGCCAGCGGCAGCTCACAAAGAACATTTGGATGAGTTGTTCACATTCACCAGCCTGTGTTTTCATTCTGGAAATAAAAATAAACCTCCACAGGTCCATTCCCTGGAGGCTTTTTTTGCTGCATTAAACTAGGAGAAATTGGAGAAATAAAAAATGACGTTTGTGGTTGAGAGCCAACAAGTCGTCAAAGTACATCAATGGATTCACATTCACAGGTGGCCTGAAGTGGCTGGACTCAAACCCCTGCTAAAATTCAGGCCAGTGCTTGTTACAGTCTACACTTGAAACTCAACAGCTCCCCACCTACCCATCTTCACCATCAGGTCTGAAGATTTCTAGTCTCCTATAGACAAATCATTAAACAGGTACAATCCACGAAGGCCATAGTGAGGAGAGAAGGTGTACATGTTGCCAATCATGCTCTCTGTAGCCACAACAGTGCTACATCAAGGACAACTTCCCAATCAAGCAATAAAGATCAGCCAACCCTCTGGGCATATTTTTTCCTGGCCCCACAATGGTGGGCTTGGAATGGGGGTGATGGTGCAGGAAAATAGTGACAAGCCATGTTGGTGATGGCTTCTTGATGCCATCGGGGTGTTTCCCAGAGGCGGGCTGGAATGCTGATTGACTGCCTGCTGAACAAGTGTGGGCAGACATTTAAAATACTTAATGTCTCAGTTAGGGTTGATTTAGAGGGCCTGCTGGCATCTGCCTGTCAGCAGAGTGTTTCCCCTCCACTGCTCCCCTACTGTCTAGGGAGGCAACCAGTTTAATGGGGGTAGCCTCCCTGTGGCAGGCTGGTGAACTATAGGAGCCAGAGGCTCCATCCCTCAGTGGAGACCACGGGTATCAACGGATGTCCCCGTGGCCAGAACGATCCAAATGGATGGGTTTCCCCCGCCGATTTGAGGAACAAAGCAACTTTCATCCTTCTTAAATAATTATTTACTTTATGACTCCAAGGGAGCCTCCATTTTGAGGCGCTCTAAGGGCAGTACCTGCCTCTCCCAGTGGGGCTGCTGGTTTTCCAGAGCTGCTGGCCCTATGACTGGCCTGGCAGCATCAGGAGACCCCCATGGTCAATAATTGGACAGGGAGCATGGAGGTGGCCAACCATACCCCCTGAACTGGCACAGGACAGCTGGGGGCTCGGGACCCCCCATTTGGTCCCGACGTTAGGGTTCCAAGGTCAGTGGAAAATGCTGCCTCTGAGTCTAGAACACTGGGAAATATATTTTTAAAATTTATACAATTCAGCATCACTAAATTTATATTTCCTAATTTTTTGGATAAATTGATAATGGATAAATATATAGGGAGAAATATCACAATTGCTGCTGTTTTAACATTAATAAGAAGCACAATTTAAGTAAATATTAATATTGTATTCTTTCCTCTACTTTGGTTTATTTTTGCCTCATATCTTTGGTACTTGCTCAGATGAGTTACTCAGCAAGTGAGCTGAACTAACACATTCTACAAAAGATAAAGTTTGGTTAAGTAGCCCCTTGGCTAATAGCTGTATCTGTACTGATATTAGTTCAGCTCTGTTGCACGGCCAAGCTCAGTAACTCCTGTCGGTTCAGCTGATTGTGCCATAAACTTGCTGATTAAACAGAAACCTTCAACAAAAAGAAAACAGTCCGTTGCAAGCAGAGAAGTGATCGGAGGCAGCTGTCGGGGGAAGGTACTCGCTGCAATTCCCTAAGTGCCTGTGCAAGGAATCACGTTGAAATTGCTGATGGCTCATTCTTTCACTCAACATTGATGTCAGTCGTGTTGGTTGGTGGAAGAGAATGGGGAGGAAAGAAAACAAATCAAAGAAACCAGTTGGTGAATGTTCCCAGGAGGCCATTATCCAACAAGGTTTTTCATGTTTGTTGTTGGAATAAGACCTCATGGATTACTCTTATTAAAGCACGTAAAGCACACCACTGTATGGAAAGCACTGAGCTAACTGTATATCCATACGGGGGTGTGCTGTATGATTTCACTGTTTGATGTCCTTATTTAGAATAGTATTTGATTGTCACATAAATAGCCCAGTGTCAGAAGAATTGTGTTATTCCGTGAAACCAATTAATATGGCGTCCAGCAGTGTGAAGAGAATGATGAGGAAAGGTACGTAGGGTGGCATTAACTATAAATGGTTTGGCTCATAACTCATGGATTTTGAGGCCACTTCGCTGCACTCCTTGTAATTAATGTTGTTTAGCTGAATCCCATTGATTACCACTACTTGCAGTAAGGCAGAATTTACATTGAGTCATTTCATGGATCTTTCAATGTAGGTGGGATCTGTGTGAGCATTGCGAAAGCAATGTGAGCAGCTGCTTCTGACTAGTTTCCTGCTCACAACAAACTGTTTTCGTTTGTTGAAGGCTTCTGTTTAATCAGCAGTGAAAGGCTATCTTCATTTCCAAAACACAAGTAACCAAGCTCCTTATACTTAATCCAAACGGATTAGTGAGCAATTCCTTTGCTGCTGCACTCCAGAGTTGGCTACCAGATGTGGACCTGGCTGACTCCAACCTGATCTTCCCGCCTGTGCGCATGCACTGCACTCTTATTCTATACAAAGAGCCAGCATGGACTCGATGGGCCAAATAGCCGTCTTCTGTGCCGTAAATGACTTTATGACTTCGCCTCATGGCCAGGTTGGATTACTGCATGGATAATTATTCAAACCTATGTGCTCGTACTTCAATGCACCAGCACATTATGTTTACCAACTGGATCTGCCTTTATGTCTTGTGCAGTGCTACAAGAGTACGCAAACATCTGTACTCTAATTTTCGATATTAAAGTTGGTTAGCATTTTTACTTTATCTTTGCTGCTTCTTCCCCTTAATTATTTTTGTTTTTGAGGTCATCTTGAAATGATTGAATTATGTCCTTCATGTATCTTGGGCTCAGTAGTGTATTTGAGATTTCTGTGGATAGCCTGTTGTCTACTTTAGCGTCGCATCCTCACTTGTCTGGGTCCTTTTTGTAGTAATGAAGGGTTTTTTTATCATAACTATTCTCATACCTTCATATGATGCAGTACAGTTTTCACTTGAACTTTGCTGCTATATGAATGTGAAGAAGATATTTATCAGTCAATTAGCAAAGAAATTTTGCCCTTTGACCAAGAATGAAGGGAACCTTACGTAACATCAGGGACAAATAAAAGGCCCCAAGACACTTCACAAAACAGCAGAAAAATTAAGCACTGAAGGAATTTGATAAAGAGTTAAAGGAGACATTAATAGATGTTGAAGAGGTGAATGTCTTTCCAGCCCTAATTCCACACTTCAGAATAAATGTATAACCCAGCCACGGGCAGCCAAGGTTTCAGGGTCCCAGTGACACTTACAATACATGTGCCTTTCATTTTTCAGTTTGACAAATCATCAAAACGCTTTGGTTGTATTGCATCATTTTTAACAGCCCTTTACAACTGTTTACTTTGTGTATAATACTTGCAGGATGTGCTGTCTTGCTGTGATACCTGTGAAATATCACAGAATAATTTTGCAGTGTGAGTCACGTAGGCTAAAGCAGGATCGTACAATCAGAAGGAGACGCCGTGCGTTTGAAATAAAATCGGGAATGCTGCATTGTCAGAAGTTCTGTCTTTCATATACAATGTGGTTTTATGGGCAGAATTTTGTGTTCCGCCGCTGACGGGTTTGGAGGCGTTGGGGGGGCGGGGGTGGTGACTGTAAACTTTCTTGGACGGCTTTCCCAATGGGTTCCTGCTCACCCCGCCCTCTCTGCAATTTTATGCTTGGACAGGCGAAGCCTGGGTCAGGCTGCTTGCCCTAGCATCAATTGAGGCCCTTACATGGCCAATTATTGACCACTTAAGGGCCGTTTCCTGCCCAGCCTCAATTTTCAGGCTGGTGGGAGGAATTCAGGGGCAGTGGGGAAGCCCGGAAATGAACCTTGTTCAGGCTTTGGGCACGAAGTGGGGGCGGGTGCCTCCAACAGCAACCCACATTTAACATTGGGTAACCCCCGTCCTACCCCCCCACCCCCAACAACCAAAAAGTCTGACCACTGCGGGGCTCCCTCAGTGCCCCCAACCTCTCTACCAACATCCCCATGCCCCTCTGCCTGCTCCCCTGGGCCTCACATCCCCTCCCTGCCCTGGAACCCCTTCACTTACCAATTCCTGGACTCCCAGGACTTAGGCTCTGGGAACTGGTTGCAGTCCCAGTCCTGTCCACTGCAGCTTCTGGCACTGCAGGCACTAGCTAGATTGGCAGGCAGCAGTTTGAGGCAGGGCATCCTTACCAGTGAGGGGTGGAAGTCCCATCTCCAGCCAATTAACACTTGTTGGAGCGAAAGGAAGGGAGGTTCCACCATCCTAAAAGTCCTGGCCTATGAGACACCACTTTACTGAAGCAGCCTAAAGGCCATACCACAGCCATAGTATCTCAATGGCTGCAAAATTGTTTCTCGTGTTTGAAAGCAGTGCACCAAATGGTCTAGTGCTGTTCAGAAGGCAGCTCGACACCACCTTCTCAAGGGAAATTCTGGATGAGCAACAAATGCTAGCCTCACCAGTAATGCCCACTTCCTGTGAAAGAATGAAAAAGGAAACCTGTAATGTTGAACCCAAAGGCGTCGGCACAAAACTCACTCAAAATTGAATCTTTGGCCTTATTTTCCTAAAACCAGTGAACTCTGGCTGGCAATGGCCCAAAGTACTGTTGTGGAGGAGCCATTTGCTGCTGACTCCACATCAAAGTCGGTAAAAAAAAATTATAACACTTTGTTGCCAGCTCATAGCAGTGTCTTTAACATCCAGAACAGATCCAGAGAAACTGAGCTGGACATGCACAGCCCTCACTCCGCCCGGTTTCTGCCAAATTTGGAAAGGGGATCCTAAAGCATCTTATATCTAGTTTATTCAAGTATCTTAACACTTTTATTTCAGGTGAATTCCCCCAACACTTAAAGCTGCTGGCTTCAGTTTTAGTGGCTTGTAATCTGCATGCAAATATCTGTGTTTTCACTGTAGTCTTGACTAAAGATTGCAGGAATATGTCCCAGTTGGCATGCGACACTAATTAGGTATGTGAGTTTTTATCAGTGCAATAAACTGCTGATGACTTGGACCGAAGCCCAATAGTGGCTGTTAGGGGATCGCCTCTGTTGTCTTGTAGCCAACTTTACAGTTGGCTTCTGCAAACCTGTCTCTCCCAGAGCGCAACTTTGCTGCTTTATGATTGTGGAGAAAATATTTATCAGTCAATTAGTGAAAAATTTTTATCCGTTGACCAAGAATGAAGGGAACCTTATATAACTAGTGTAGAAATTGCAGGGGCCCTGGCAGAAATATTTAAAATGTCCTTAGCCACGGGTGAGGTGCCGGAGGATTAGAGGGTAGCTCATGTTGTTCTGTTGTTTAAAAAAGGCTCCAAAAATAAACCAGGTAATTACAGACCAGTGAGCCTGACGTCAGTAGTAGGTAAATTATTGGAAGGTGTTCTGAGAGATCGGATATACAATTATTTGGACAGCCAAGGGCTGATTAAGGATAGTCAGCATGGCTTTGTGCGTGGTAGGTCGTGTTTAACGAACCTTGTAGAGTTTTTCGAGGAGGTTACCAAGAAAGTAGATGAAGGAAAGGCTGTGGATGTTGTCTACATGGACTTTAGTAAGGCCTTTGACAAGGTCCCACATGGGAAGTTAGTTCAGAAGATTCAGACACTTGGTATCCATGGAGAGGTTGTAAACTGGATTTGAAATTGGCTGTGTGGAAGAAGACAGAGAGTGGTAGTGGATGATTGCTTCTCAGACTGGAGGTCTGTGACTAGTGGTGTGCCTCAGGGATCTTTGCTGGGACCATTGTTGTTTGTTGTCTATATCAATGATTTGGATGATAATGTGGTAAATTGGATCAGCAAGTTTGCTGATGACACTAAGATTGGAGGTGTTGTGGACAGCGAGGAAGGCTTTCAAAGCTTGCAGAGGGATCTGGACCATCTGAAAAAATGGGCCAGAAAATGGCAGATGGAATTTAATGCAGAAAAGTGTGAGGTGTTGCATTTTGGAAGGACAAACCAAGGTAGGATATACACAGTAAATGGTAGGGCACTGAGGAGTGCGGAGGAACAAAGGGATCTGGGAGTTCAAATACATAATTCCCTGAAAGTGGCGTCACAGGTAGACAGGGTTGTAAAGAAAGCTTTTGGCATACTGGCCTTCATAAATCAAAGTATTAAGTATAGGAGTTGGGATGTTATGGTGAGGTTGTATAAGACATTGGTGAGGCCAACTTTGGAGTATTGTGTGCAGTTCTGGTTACCTAACTACAGGAAGGATATCAGTAAGATTGAAAGAGTGCAGAAAAGATTTACTAGGATGTTGCCGGGTCTTAAGGAGTTGAGTTACAGGGAAAGATTAAACAGGTTAGGACTTTATTCCTTGGAGCGTAGAAGCATGAGGGGAGATTTGATAGAAGTTTACAAAATTATGAGGGGTATAGACAGAGTAAATGTGAGTAGGCTCTTTCCACTTAGATTAGGAGAGATAAACACGAGAGGACATAGCTTTAGGGTGAAAGGGGAAAGGTTTAGGGGGAACATTAGGGGGAACTTCTTCACTCAGAGAGTGGTGGGAGTGTGGAACGAGCTGCCATCCGTCGTGGTAAATGTGGGCTCACTCTTAAGTTTTAAGAATAAATTGGATAGCTACATGGATGGGAGAGGTCTGGAGGGTTATGGACTGGGTGCAGGTCAGTGGGATTAGCGGAATAATATTTTGGCACAGACTAGAAGGGCCGAATGGCCTGTTTTCTGTACTGTAGTGTTCTATGGTTCTATGGTTCTAACGTGGTGGACAAACAAAAGGCCCCAAGGCATTTCACATAGTACCAAGAAAATTAAACACAGAAAGGAATTGGATAGAGTTAAGGGAGGCAACTGAGATGAAGATTGGTTTTGAGGAGGCTTTTAAAGATGGGGAAGAGATAAAGAAATGATGGAAGGGTTTCAGAATAGAATTCCGGAGGTCAGGGTCAAGATCCATGTTGGCTGCATGCAGGCTCTGCTGCTGATGGTCTAGTGGTGGAAGCGGGTATATGGCATTGTAGAGATGAGAAGAGCAGATACTGCGACCTGGGAGTTAGAGTTGGAGGAACTTGCAGAGGTAAGGTGAGTGCAGAAAAATGCAACAGGATGATGAGGATTTTGAAATCAATGCATTTGGAAGTGAATTCCCAGTGGAGGGTGGCTAGAATGGGGATTTTGGATGATTTTGATGTATTTAGACAGTATATTTGTAAATTCATCAGTGTTTGTGTACGGCCAAGTTGCTCAAACTGACAAGGTGACTGTTGGAAATAGCAAGTTTCGGCTGTCAAAAGCAATGGGAGGTCCAAGTGCAATGACTTCAATCTTGCCAGTGTTTAGTTTGAAGAAATTCTGCCTTCTGAGTGACTTGATGTCAGACAAGTCTTCTTAAACTGATGTAGGGCAATTATGTTACATTCAGATGGTTCAACCAGATAATTGCTTCGGGGTATGGAGTGTATCGCTGTGATGCCTCCTTTGTATTTATGAATTGGATATTGAGACGTTATGCCTTCCATGATCTGTTGAGGGTGACCACAGTTGCACACTGGAGAATTTTTAATTTGCCATTTGTGCATGGTTTGCTGTGGTTTGGGAAAATACAGTTAGGGTTGCCCATGAGCTTCAGGGAAGCAAAGCCAGGGATCTTCTACATCTGGTCTTTCACAAGATGTTTGTGATTTTTGCGAACTCCAATCGGCTTTCCAAGCTTCATCAGGGTTGAAGTCACATTGTCAAAGGTTAAGTGCAAGGATCAAAAAGGGATTGTGTGACTTCAAACAGTGTTGAGGGAGCTTGTTGAGGTCCTGGTGAATGGGGAGGCATTTGTTTTCCTTGATTCACTGGGCTGCAGTGAATAGATAGGGGAGTGACGTGTGACAGTACGGCCAACCAAGGTGTTGGGGTTGACCCGAGGATTCCAACGATACACCGCACTGCAATGTTCAGTTGGATATCAACAAATTGAATGGAGCTACTTCTAGTCCAGACTGGCAAGGTTATCCACATATACAAATTTGCACAGCTTCATTGGTGACATGTCGCTGGTGTAGACATTGAGCATCGGTGTGAATACTGATCTTTGTGGAAGTCCATTGTTGAGGAACTGTGGCAAGTAGACTTTGTTGCCCAAATGAACACATAGCTGCTTATTGCTCAGTATTGTCCATGGCAGGTGTAGTGTATTGAGGCAGAAGATAATCCTTGCGAGTTTCAGCAGCAGTCCTTTAATCCACACTGTGCCATTGCCAATGCCAGGTCCACAAAGACTGTGCCCACCTTGAATTTCTTCTGGAATCCACCTTTTCCGCACTGGAAGCACCAGAACGTGTTTTCAGGGAATCCAACAAGCAACTTGCCTGTTCTTCAGGGTCACTGACTCAACGAGATGACTGATTCTCCAGTTATAAGGGGGTTTCTGATGGAGGTGCACCACCCCCATTTCATGACGGGGCCTAAAACCAATCATTTTCAGGCATGCCCCACGCCCAGAAAATCCTCCCACCAAACTAGACATTGAAGCTGGATGGGAAACAGCCCTTAAATTGACAATAATTGGCCACCTAAGGGCCTCAATTGGGGCAAAAGCAGGCAGTCGGTCCGAGGCCTTGCCTGCCCCAGCATAAAATCACTGAGAGGTTGGGGCAGGTGGGAACACAGTGGGAAGCCCATTTGTTTTATTTCACACATCCCCCCCACCTAAAAACCCACCAGTGGGAGAGTGTGAAATTCAGACCCATTGTTTTAGTTTGCTTGGTGCATGATCCAATAAAAGGGCCAAGGCAATGTCAAAGTTTCTGAAAATTGTATTTCTATAAGTATATTGTAGAAATTGGATCTACCCATGGCCTGTTCTAGAGTGCTCCCTGCCCAATGGAAGCCAAGCCTGTCAATCAGGCTGACTCCCAGGCAGGGAACCTGTCAGGACTAAAAGACACACAATGTGGAGTTAAAATCCAGTTAATATCCAGGCATTAAAATGTCTCTTATGCCTTTATTCACCGGATTTGTGTTTGCACGGGTTTATTTACCTCAGTGGATTTTCTGAAGGAAACATTTTTTGAGAGAAATTTTGGGATTGGCAAATATTTTAATGATGGCGGTGAAAAATTCAAGTCCTCTTCACTGCAGAAGATGATTATTCACAATAATCTTTCAAGACAATATTTTCCTGTTAAGCTTGGAGAAGAGTCAAAGGTCAATGTCACTGTCAGACTGTTTTAAAATTCAGTCAAATATCTGCCGTAGGCAGTCCATTGAGGATACGTGAGTTTGAATATTAGCATTAAACATTAACTGAAATCACCCATTCGTAATGGAAGTTTAAGACTTCACCACTCAAGCCAAGGGGAGGGCAAGTAAACCTGATTTTAATTGATATTTATTTTACTAGGAATTTGAAGTAGGGCTACTATCATTTTTCGGAATCAAAACTTGACCCTGATTGTTTGTTTATATGTTAGGGAATATATATGGCTGGATGTTTAGAACATTCATATCATATTCCTCTGTTTGATATTTTAATGCAGGTAAAAAAAAAATTCCTTACTTTAAATGCTAATATCATCACCACTAGCGTCTAGGCCTTAGAATTGTACATTTTGGACTTCATGTCCAATGTTATTTCATTGAATCACTTGGCTGTTCGTGGATGGTATTCAAGTGAGGTTGCCATAGGTAAAGCAAATGGGCTTCCAGTCATACTGTTAAAACAATTGAATTCAAAATTAAGAGTGTGTAAGATAATGGCTGTTTGCACTTGGAGTAACTGTATCCAGTTTTGGGCCTTGTGAATGTTATCAAGGATTTGGAGAGAAAACAGAGAATGGTGATCAAGATGATACCAAAGAATTATATGGATAGAATTATGCTTGCTTACTTCAGATAAATGAAACTTAGGATACAAGTGAAGTTTTTTAAAACATAAAGCAATTGGATTCCATCCAGTTAGATTGTTTATTTGATAGGATTACAGGCCTTGCCTATAAAGTTCATAGGCAAAGAGTTGGCTTAGATACCACTGAACACTCGTTTCAGACAAACATGTGAGCCACTGCATTGCCTTAAAAGGAACTTGACAAGTTCCTGAAAGAAGACACCTCTAGTAATAGGAGGAAAGTTGTCAGTAAAATGAGATTCTGGTAAGTCCACGAAGGACTCATGCTGCATCCGTGTGTTGATTTCTGCTGGATGCTAGGTAGTGGTAGAATATTCATTCAGAAAGCTTTATAATATTGTCATAGCACTGCTAACCTGCTAAGGATTTTCTATCGATTGGATCATACATGTCTGAGAGGGCTTAAGTGTTACAAAAACAGTTTGCCTTATTTTATCTGAGCAGCAGTTAATTGAATATCAACAAAAAAAAAAAAATGTGCTTTTTCACTCCTGCCAACACCTCAGGATATCTTTGTAAGTTTGAGGTCATCAGAACTCTGCTGTTGTACGCTAACTTGGAGCAAGATGCCTTCAACCGTCACCCCTGCGCTTGCTGAGCTACATTGGCTCTAAGTTGTGCAATGCCTCAATTTTTAAAATTCTTATCCTTGTTTTCAAATTTGTCCATGGCCTCCCCTCTCCCTATCTCTGTAATCTCTTTCAACCCTACAACGCTCTGAAATATCTACAATCCTCAATTTTGCTCCATTATTGGCTTTGGTTGCCTAGGCCCAAGGCTCCTGAATTCGCTTCCTAAACCTCTCTGCCTCGTTGTCCTCTAAGATGCTTTTTAAAGCCTGCCTCTCTGACCAAGCATTTGGTTCTCTGTCATTGTATCCTTATCAGAAAATTTTGACATCACTTTTGCATTCAAGTATGCCCAAGGCACTCAAAAATGATCAGCGATCATTTAACATGGAATGAGTTTTTCATGCAGTCAGCAGTATTTTGCTTTCTTTGACATCAAATGCGAACAAAGGCATCAAAGCTGCTCAAAGGCAAAAAGCCCCTGAAGGCATCAAAAATAAATGCTCAAAGGCAACAAGCATGCTTAGAGGCATCAAAATTAAGCGCTCAAAGGCATCAAGTGCACTCAAAGGCATCAAATGTGCTCATTGACATCAAATATGATCAGCAACCTGCATCAAAAAACACAAGGAAATTAATTATTTAAATAATACGTGAATTGATTAAGTTTTTCATTTAGCCCAAAAAATCTTTCAACTATATATTCTGGAGAGCACCATAAGATCCATAAAAGCCATAAAGACCATTAAAACCCAGATACCCATCAGTTATTAATTAATTTTATTAATTTATTAATTGCTGTCCTGGGAAGAAAACACGCAGGACGAAGGACGATTGCCATCTCTGGTGCATCTCTTCTCCCCCCTGAGTGATCTCCACTCAGCATTCCCTGCTGGTTTCATTTCCATCACCACCCCCTCCCCCGATCTCCTCTTGGTGGCCTGCGCCATGACAGTTCTTTCCTTCCCTTCTCCCTCAATGACTGTCTCCTCTCCCTGTCTGCATCCAAGGTCTATGCCCCCAACCCTCAGCAGTCTGGCACCTACAGTCCCCCAAGTCCCAGGCTTACACCCCCCACCCGCCCCCCCAAGCAACCACCCTCACCCCCTGGTCTCAGGCCTACACCCTCCACCTCCCCTACCAGCCTTGGGCCTACCCGCAGCCGCTGAACATCTGGGGCGTATCCCACCCACCTCCTACCCCACCGCCGTGTGGGTGGAGGAGAGCATAAAGGAAGGGAGGGCAGGACAGGGGGAGGAGGAGAGGGGAGGAGAGAGGGAGGAGGAAGGGGGAGCAGAGGGGGAAGAGGAGGGAGGAGAGAGAGAAGAGAAAAGGGGAAGGAGAAAGGGAAGAGGGAGAAGAGAGGGGGTTTAAGGGAGGAGAGTGGAGAAGGGAAGGAAGGAGGGGGAGAAGAGTGGGGTGGAGGAGAGAGAAGGGGAGGGGAGGGGGAGGAGAGAGGTGGGAGGAGAGAGGGGAAAGACAGGGTTGCAGCAGAGAGAGAGAGAGGGGGGGGAGGGGAGGGGTATGAGGGGGTGGAAAGGGGGGTGAGGAGAGAGGGAGGAGGAAGATAGGTCAAGAAAACTGCTGTAGTCCGCTGGGGGTGGAGGTGTGGGGCGTTGGGACAAAATTGCTTGGGGAGGAGTGGGGGAGAAAACTGCTGCAATCATGAAACTGCTGCAAGGAAAACATAAAACTGTCAACACATGTATGTTTAAACAGAGACTGTTTTTTTCAAAGTTATCTCAGTTTTAGGATGTTTGAAGCTATAGAAATTCAGAAATATGGAGAAGAAACTTTATGAGCGTTTTTGGTGTCAGAATGTTTCAGGTGAGTAATTTTGCAAATGGCAAATGTTTGAGCGCTGCAGTTTGTTGGCAATTGATGCCCATGATGTCAGTTGATCACTACTTGTGATGTCAAATGATAGCTAAATGATTGCTTTTGAGTGCAATTGATATCAAATAAGCTCAGATGAGCACTGTTGAATGCAAACAATATCAAATGATGTCAAAATTCTCTCGTATGGGCTAATATGGCTCTTGTCAAACTTTATTTACTCCTGTGAAGCGCTTTGGGAAATTTTGCTGCTCCAACGATGTTATATAAAAGATGTTGCTTGAAGCCAATGAAGTGTAGTCACTGTGATAATATAGGAAACATAGCAGCAAATCTTCACACAGCAGCTCCCATAAATAACGTGACAATGACCAGATAATCTGCTTTCAGTGATGTTCATTGAAGGATAGATGTTGGGCAGGACAACAGGGAGAACTCCCCAGCTCTTCCTCAAAGTAGTGGGATCTTTGCACTCACTTGAAAGAGCAAGCCTTGGGCTTAACAGCTTGCCTGAAAGACAGTGCAGCAGTCCCTGCACTGGAGTGTCAGCCTAGATTATGTGTTCAAGTCTCCCAAGTGGGTGTTGCATCCATAGGGAGGAATTTTCCAAGCCCTCTGGCGGCGGGCGTGATAGGTGGTGTGCACAGAAAATATGGCGGGACCCGCTTCACGATGGCACGAAGGCAGGTCGCGATCTTCCACTCAGCCCGCCAATGGCGGGCCGCGTTTTCCAGCATCGGTCGGTGGGGAGCTAATTGTAATACATTAGCATACAATTAAAAGGCCATCCCGCCTGGCTCTTGGAACCCTGCTGTATCATCAATCCACATCGGCGGGAAAGCATGCCGATGTGTTTCACAACAGCACACAGGCAACATGCAGTTGGCAGTCTTCACTTAGGGAAAACCAAGGTGAGTGAGCAGCAACATTCTCTACAGCTTGCCCATTGTTTACAGGCCTCAGGGGTGCCGGGGAAACTGATGCCTGGCCCTACAGGGGACTGCTGAGGGGTGGGGGCGTCCGGGGGCAAGTGCTGAGGTGGGGGGTGTCTGGGGGCAAGTGCTGGCCACCCTCAGAAGCAGCTGCTGAGGGTGGGGGTGGCAGTCAAATGCTATCCTGGTGCCGTATCCCACGCACAGGCAATCGAAGTGGGGGGCAGGGTAAGCGAGGAAAGTGGCCATGCATTAGGGACACCTGTATAAACTGACCATGCTTCAGCAACTGAGACAGATCAGGCACAGCCACAGTGATATGATTGGGGTCGGGCTCCTAGCCTGCCCACCCGTGCAAGCAACACGGAGGCACCAAAGGGCCGTCAAGCGCTCCAGACCTTACCCACCCCCCCAACCCTCCGGCATAGACTTTGAGTCCACCGCCACTTTATGGCGGAGCAGTTGGGCTGCACACATTGTACAATCTCCTCGCCAATGCTGGCCATGTAGTAGCCACTGCTGGAGGTGCTCACAGCCCTTTACAATCTCAGCATCCTGGTCTGGACCAGTGTCCCCTATATCGCAGGTTGACAGGGCAGCCATGCAGCGCACTCATCTCTGGCCATCCAAGGGGTGACCAGCGCTCTCCGAGAAGCATTAAGGGGCGGTCACGTAGGACCAGGAAAGGTGCTAAATACAGCCATGATATCCACGTCTCTCTCTTTCATGCTGCAGGAGGACCATGTCAGGACCATGGATCCTGGTGACCTGGCTGTATGCCTGATGGCCTACAGAGACAGTAGAAGATAGAGGAGAGAGTGACTGAGGCACCTGGCCATGCAAAGGCAGGAGCAGCAACCTCATGAAGAAGGGGCAACAGGGGCTCCCGCATACGCTGCCCAGGAGCGACAGTGAGTTGTGGCTGGTTGGTGTCTAGCAACACTCAGGGTCTCTAGAGGCCACCTGCCATTCCTGAAGATGACTGAGAACCAGTGTCACTGATGACTGCGCATGTTTAGGGACCGGTGGCTCACACCTGTCACTTACTGCAGGACTTGGCGCCAAGGGGACATGGAGGGCATCCACCGCCAGTGGCTGTGAAAGTGACCACGTCGCTCAGTTTCTATGCCAGTGGCTACTTTCAGGGCTCCACAGGTGACCTCTGTGGGATATCATAAGCAGCCACCCACAAATGCACCCATGAGGTCACAGATGCCATCTTCTCCATGGCACACAACTTTGTGCATTTCGCCTGGGATTGGGACAGCCAGGATGCAAGGGTAATTGGATTCACCCTGATCTTGGCATTCCCACAGGTGCGGGGTGTGATTGACTGCACCCATGTAGCACTCAGGTCTCCATTACTACACTCATTGGACTACATCAACTGCAAGGGCTTCCACTCACTGAACGTGCGGCTGGTATGCGACCACCAGAAACGCATCCTTCAGGTATGCGCACGGTTTCCAGGGAATGTGCATGACACCTACTTCTTCAGTCGCTCGCAGATCCCTGCAGTCTTCCAGGATCCACAGAGGCTGCAGGGTTGGCTCCTTGGGGACAAGGGTTATCTGCAGAGGCGGTGGTTGATAACACCCATGCGACAGCCTCAGACTGCAGCAGAGTGAGGGTATAATGAGGCTCATGCAGCAACTCACAACTTGGTGGCGCAGACCATTGGGATGCTGAAGATGTAGTTCCGGTGCCTGGACCAGTCTGGTGGAGCCCTGCAATACTGTCCGCAGAGGGTGTCACGCATCGTTATCATTTGCTGCGCCCTTTATAACCTGACGCTGCAACGGGGTGAAGAGCTGGCTGAGAAGGAGCTGGAGGAGCTGCATGTCTCCTCTGATGAGGAGGACGCCGACGGGGATGAGGGGGTCCTCAGTGGTGACGACAATGGGGATGAGGCTCTCACACTGGCTAGACGAGGCATGCGCACTCTGGAGGCCCTCACAGCTGCCAGATTTGTGGAGGATGATGATGACATGCAGTGAGGTGACTCTGTAGATCCTCAAAATACAGTTGTGAGCGCTTGACTCCAGTCTGGCTTATCGCAGTGCCAATACCCTCTGTGAGAATGCTCCTGTCATTGAGATGCAGCGCAGGCCCTAATAGTCTCGATCACAGGAGGATGATGACAATATGCAGTGAGGACATTCCATAGATCTTCACATAGCCTCTGAGAATGTCTGATTCCTATCTGGCTGAGGGCAGCTAGCTTGCACTCCATGTTCAGGGCCATCTCAGAGATGCAGCCATGAAACATTAGACGCATCTGATGCTGTGTCCGCCTTTAGCACCTCAGCTCTTCAGGAGCTGCTGCACAGCATCACTAGTCGCAGATGTTGGTGTGATGGGGGCCAGCTGAGAGCACACAGAGAATATGAGAGAACTCTGTGGCGCCTGCCCACTACGTTCTGACAGCAATGACCAGCACTGCCGAGGTGCAGGCATCAGTAATGTTTCCAAGGGGTGTGAAGCTGGACCATCACTGTGGTCTGAAGACCACTCAGAGCACAGGGAAGAGGCCCTGGACTGAGACGCCTGCCTTTTAGCTTGCGCAGAAATGTTTCACATCTGAGTGACAAGAACACTGCTCATCAGAAGAAGGAGCCACAGGCAGGAAGACATTCTTAGGAGTTTATTGAAACTAATCAACAGTATGTAGAAGTGATCAACACCCATGGCCAGGCTGTGCAGCCTCTTTTACCTAACTTTCCTAACCCTGCCGCTACATCTTGGTGCTCCCCGGACATCTGCAGCAGAGGTGGAGGCAGCCTGCTGACTGTGACGCCCTGTCTGTGATGACTTTGGCGGGTGTCCTCTGGAGGGCCAAGACTTGGAGGGCCCCGGCCTGCTTTCAGGGTCCTGCTGTGTGGCAGTGGCACCCTCCTCGGCCTGTGAAACTGGAGCTGTGGAGGTCATAGGAAGAGAGGGGTCAGATGGGCCGGTCGCTCCCAGAGTCACCTGGGTGGATGGCCCCGGTGCTGACCCTCCTCCCTATGGGTGCCTGAGAGCCCCTGGCTGACTCCCGTACAGCAGTACAGGAGTGACGTCCTGGACCAAGGTCTCCATGGCAGCCACCATCCTGCCAGTGTTGGCCTTGGTGTGTTGCAATGCCGGCGCTAACACAGACTAAAGATGGACAGACTCCTCCATTGTGCCTTTGCAACCTGAGGAGTGCAGCGGACATCCCTTCCTGATGTTCCCTAGCTTGCCTTTGCAGCTCCAGCAACTGTGACATGACTGAGTCCAGGGGCTCGTCATCTGACTCGGACTCAGCAACATTCTGGCCTCCAGCAGTCCTCCAAGTGCCAGGGGTCTGGGAAGTTCCTGCCTCCACCTGCTGTGGATCAGAAAGTGCAATGTGCTCACCATGTGATCCCAAGGCCAATCTAAAGCTAGGTCCCACCGAGGTGTGTGTCTCTGCGCTGGTAGAGGGTGTGGGTGAGCACTGTGACGGGATTTCAGGTTCCTCTTCAGAGGTTTCTTCGAAGCTTGATTGGAGGCCCTGGGTCATGGACTCTGTCGGCTGTTTGGCAGATGTGCCTGTGAAAGCAAGGGGAGATAATTAGTGCATGGTAGTGGCCCGTGAAAGAGGACACATCACTCACGGCATGGTTGTCTGATGGATGTTGCACTGTTGGATCGTCACTTGGTAGAGCAGCATCGACCTCACTGTCAGCACAGGACCGGTCACGGTCATTGCCAGCCAACTGGATGGCTCTATTTTCGAATTCTGTCAGAACTTTGAATTCCGGCCTCCCTCCGCCTGTCTGTGACCTTCCCCTCCTGTTGTAAGCCAGTTTGTCCTGCATGGATAGAGATGGGGAGAGTGTATCAGGACGCCTGCTGGGCCAGATGATAAGTATGCCTGGCCTGTGTGAGTGGTGAGTGGTCCCATGGACGGGATGAGGATAATACGGTGTGTGAAAGAGTGAATAGTGATGTCCCCTTGCACTGGCAGTGAGTGAGGGCCCTGTGGGTGTGTGATGGGTTTGTGAGTGTGTGAATTGGGAGTGATGAGAAGAGTGACTTACCCTGGCGGAATGGAGGAGATCATTCATCCTTTTGCGGCACTGGGTCTGCTGTCCTCCTCTGCAGGGTGCTCACGCTGACCACCTCTGCCACCGCCTCCCAAGCCGGGTAGGTGACATTGCTACCTATCCTGCGGTCAGAGCTAGGGCAGAGCACATCCTAGCGTGTCTCCAAGGCATCCAGCAGTCGCTCAAGGGACATGTTGTTGAAGCGGGGGGGGCTGCAGTCTTTTTGCCTTTGCTGGCTATGTCTCCCAGGCAGCAGTGGTGAGCTGGCAGTGATGAGCGCTTTGCTGGTGACTGCCTTTTAAAGGTGGTGGCCAACGCGATGCAACAGAGGGGCGATAGTGAGCGGGCGAATGAGAGCACACCCGCCATGGAAACGGCATGTTTCGTGGGAATGAATATATAATAAGGCGGGCTCAGGAAGATACGGCGTGAAAACCCGCCATTTTCATTGGCAGGTAAGACTCCATTTTAGCCACCTGCTACTGCACTTAGTGCAATTCTGGGAAAATTCAGCCCATAATCTCATGACTCAGAGGCAAGATTGCCAAGCCTGAGCCACTGTTTAGTGTTGCAGTAATTTAGCAGCTTTAGGACCCACAAGAAGCTTGATAATTTTATACAAATAAAAGCTAACAGGAAGGAATCTTCATGCAAAATACATCAGGGAGAATGAATAAAACAATAGCTGTGAAGAGGGAAACACTATAGCACCAATAAAATATTGGCAGCGAAATGAGTTTTCGTCGCTCAAGAAAGTAATTTCCCACAGTGAGGATGCCACAGCCAAATAAAACCACAAATGCTGCAGATCACAAATTAAAACTAAAAATGCTCGAAATGCACAGCAGGCTTGACAGCATTTGAAATAGCAAAGTGGGTTGTTTCAGAGCAGACACAATGAGAACAAACTAAGTGAATGTAACATTTGCAAAAAGTGAATGTAACATTGCAAAAAAAAACTCCAACCGTAATAAATAAGAACAAGGTACGGAAACCAAAAACCAGCAATTGGGATGCTGCCAAATCGCTGAGTTGGATGTCGAGAAAGGGAGTTGAGTACAAGTCGAGTATCCTTTATCCGAAACCCTCAGGGCCAATTGCGTTTTGGATTCCAGATAATTTTGTTTTTTGGGTACCACGTATAAACTTACATTACAATAGCCTAACAAACAGCTAGGTTTCCTGCACAAAAGGTCGATGAGGTTCAAAAACAGTGTGTTTTTTGGATGTGTTCAGTTTTTGGATTTACGGATGAAGGATATTTGACCTGTAATACAATAGGGGCCAGCGTTTATGCTCCATGGAGTTAAACAGCCCACTTACAGTCTACTGAATGACAAATCACACAGGGCTTAATGTTTCTAGGTGTGTAAGGTGTACTGTGAGCCCTCTTCGCTGTATCACACTGCACAACCATCTCCAGAGCGATGAACCATCTCCAGCCACGTGTGAAATAAAGTTTAGACGGCAACTTATATTTGGTGGAACCTTTTGTGATGAGGTGGGTCAGCTGTCTGATGCTGCTGATTCCTGCTGGGGCTTTGTCGTTCAGAGATTCTCCTCCAGAAAATCGTTAATGAGAAGTGTAGAAATTATTCCGCAGTTACATTTCACCAATAATTTGTTTGGATTAATCTGCGGGCCTCATGCCCTGTTTCAGGAAAGGTAAACCCTGTCAAAGGAACACAAGAACCAGTGATCCATTGTCTTGTAGCCTGTTAGCGTTGCTTTCTGTTGGTTTATGGTAAGCATGCATGACACACACGCACACATCGTTGTATGGGAGCAGGCACAAAAAGGTTTTATGATGTTAAAATGCAAAACAGCTGCTGACAATATCAGGCTGTTATGACTCTGCAACCAGTGTGGCCTGATGCCTGGAGCATGGCTTGACGACCAGATGATGCCCTTGTGGTCTTGTTGATGAGACCAGCAGAGCTGTGTGGGAGAAAGGCAGATAAGATAAATAACCCAGACCTCAGCAATAGATATATAAATGTATAAATCTCCCACAATGTAGGTGAGGGTTATTTTGACAGCTTGGTTTTGAGTCTTAATGGGTCTTGTGACAGCTCTGAGACATTATTCCTCCTTCATTCCAGCCAGAAACAGAGCTGGGAATCCTTTGAGAACTGCAATAATATTTTAATGCGCAATTTCATCTTTCTCCAGGAATGCTGTAAATACCAAAAAAAACGGATTTTACCTTCTATCTGACAGAAGATAATTCTCATAAATTAGGTGCAGCAGATGAGATGCATGACAGTGCTTATTGAGAACTGTGCCACACCGAATGGTGTGTGTAATGGAGAAGATGTTTTATGCAGATTCTGTATTAATGAAAGAGCCAGAAACCACATATGTTAAATATGAAGCTTAACACTTTCATTCACAACCCTTGCCTTAGGAAATGTATTGCTATATCCTATTACTGGGTCAGTTCTGGTTGACTCTCTTGGCACAAATTCTTGCTTTTAAAATTCATGTTAGCTGTTATAGATTCTACCCAGTGACCGATACTTGTGACACCTGACTATTATTTTCCAATATTGCATGAACTCCAGGTAAAGGAAACTTTTCCCCAACCTGCACTAACAGAATCATTTTACTCACTGGAAGACTTGTTGATACCGTGTCCATTCCTGACTTTTACAGGAGCTAAGAGACTTTACATTTGCTGTGTTACTCTGTGTAGAGCACCTCCATAAGATTTCAGACAAAAAGTCAATTTCAAGAAAGGTCCATGGACTGAGTAGCATTTCACTCTGACTCACTGCCAAAAAGAATGGCTTTGAGTCTTAAGAGCAACTCTCTCCAGCATTAGTGATAAACTTGCTTCATTTTGGAATGCCCTAAGTTTGTGATATCTACGACATGGCCGGTGGGTCAAATGCAGGCTTCCAGCTTCTTTCACACAGTATGCAAAGATCTTGTTGATCCCCTTAAAGTCCCACTTCAGGGCTTGAGCATAAAGATAAGGCTGCCACTGCAATCTGTGGGAGTGCTGCACTGCCAGAGGTGCTGTCTTTTGGGTGAGATTTTCAACTATGAGCATATGAATATACGAACAAGGAGCAGGAGTGGGCCTTCAGCCCCTCGGGCCTGCTGCACCATTTAATAAGATCATGGCTGATCTGATAGTAACCTGAAATCTGCATCTGACCTATGGCCGATAACCTATCACCCCCTTGCTTACCAAGAATCTTTCCAACTTTGCCATAAAAATATTCAAAGAGTCTGCTTCCACCACCTTTTCAGAGAGAGAGTTCCAAAGACTCATGACCCTCTGAGTGAAAAAATTTCACCTTATCTCTGTTTTAAATGGGTGACCCCTTATTTTTAAACAGTGACCCACTAGTTCTAGGTTCTCCCACAAGCAGAAGCATCCTCTCCACACACAAGACTTGTCAAGACCCCTCAGAGGATCTGATATGTTTCAATCAAGGCACCACTCCCTCTTCTAAACTCCAACTGATACAAGCCTAGTCTGTCCAACCTGTCCTCGTAAGGCAACCCACCCATTCCAAACCTTCTCTGAACTGTTTCCAATGATTTACATCATTCATTAAATAAAGTGACCAATACTGTACACAGTTCTCCAAATGTGGTCTCACTAGTGCCCTGTACAACTGAAGCATAACCTCCCTACTTTTGTATTCAATTCTCCTCACAATAACTGATAACATTCTATTAGATTTCCTAATTACTTGCTGTACTTGCAAACTAGCCTTTTGTGATTCATGCACTAGGACACCCAGTTCCCTCTGCACCTCAAAGCTCTGCAATCTCTCACCATTTAGATACTATTCCTCTCTTTTATTCTTCCTTCCAAAATGGACAAATGCACATTTTCCCACATTATACTTCATCTGCCAGATCTTTGCCCACTCACTTAACCTATCTATATCTGTTTGTAGCTTCCTTATGTCCTCATCAAAATTTACCTTCCTACCTACCTTTGTGCCATCAGCAAATTTGGCAACCATCCCATCCATTCCTTCATCCAAGTCATTAATATAAATTGTACACAGTTGAGGTCCCAGCACTGATCCCTGTGGCACACCACTCGTTACATCTTGTCAACCTGAAAAAGAGCCATTTATGCCAACTCTCTGCTTCCTGTTAGCCAGCCAATCTTCTATCCATGTCAATATATTGCCCCGTATACCATGAGCTTTTATTTTCCCCTAAACTGAGGTTTCATCTGCCTGTTCAGTTGGACGTAAAAGATCCCATGGCACTATTTCGAAGAAGAGCAGGGAAATTATCCCCTGCGTCCTGATAAATATTTACCCCCCCCTGTCAACATCCCTGAAAAAGATTAGCTGGTCATTATCACATTGCTGTTTATGGGAGCTTGCTGTGTGCAATTTGGCTGCCAAGTTTCCTACGTTACAACAGTGGCTGCACTTCAAAAGTATTTCATTGGCTGTAAAGCTCTTTGAAACGTCTGGTGGTTGTGAAAGGCACTTTATAAATGCAAGTCTTTCTTTTTCTTTCTACTTTGTGCTAGTTCCAAAGAGGAAATGTATTTTGAAGTGGGGATTATATTTTGCAACATGCTCAATAACTAAAAGAGGAAGAGACGAATGGATGAGTGTGAGCACCAGAGAACACAGATTGAGAGAGGTGTAGAACACAAAGGAAAGACAGGCTGAAGTGAGAAAGAAACAGGTCAAGAAATGATGCATTAGTAATGGAGGACGACAAAAAGAGATAATAAAAAAACTAAGCTTTGGGGAGGCAGACAAAGTTGAGGGAGAATGAGTGAGGAAAGGAGACCAAAGAATTCACATTTCCATGGGACCAATTTTTTTGGGAGTACACTTTTTGGGATCCATTCCCCCAGACTCGAGGAGGGGGGTAGTGTCGCTGCACGTGGAATCCACCCTCCCCCCACCTTGAGCGGTTAGTGCCTATGGAAACACTCTCCAACGATGGGTCAGTGTCCATGGAAACACTCTTCAATAATGGGTCAGTGTCCATGGAAACACTCTTCAATGATGGGTCTGTGTCCATGGAACTCACTCTCCTTCAAACGACCAATGTCTTTGAAAATGCCCCAAAGATGGGTCAGTGATTTTGGAAGAACCCTTTGACCCTTTTTTGTTATGGAATCTTGATTTTTTGCATTTGGGGACACACTTTTTGTTTTTCAAAGTTGGGGGCCTGACTTCTTTATCGGTAGGACATATGTTTTGTGTTTGAGAGTTGGTACCATGTTTAATTATATTACTAACTTTGGTATATCCAGCTTCCAAATCAAAAAAGCCTCACATCCCTGCATGAGATGATGTTTAGACACAATTCAGGACTGAATGGAACATAAGCCGAGGTATTGGTTTTGATAATATTAATGGCCAAATGCTCAATGTGTTCCTATTACATTTCTCTATTTGTTAGGTTAATGCAGGTGTTAATCTGTTTGTTGCATGAGGTAACACTGCTGTGTTTGTCTGTATGGAGAACTTGGAACATAGGACTTAGGAGCAGGAGTAGGACATTCGGCCCATCAAGCCTGCTTCGCCATTCGGTAAGATCATGGCTGATCTGGTTGTAGTCTCAACTCCACTTTCCTGTCAACCCCTATTACCCTTGGTTCCCTTGTCTATCAACAATCTGTCTAACTCAGCATTGAATAAATTCAATGACCCAGCCTGTCACACAATCCAGCATGGTCTTTGTTTTCAAGATAAATTTCCTAGTTCCCACTAGTATCTAAATAAATAAACAACATCCCCTCTTCCATTAAGATATTTTTGGCATGGAAAATAGCACTCTTCTTCATTCTGCATTTGCCTGCTGATAGCTGAGACATCTTTAAATTGCTTCTTATACATCGCTACCTATTCTTACGCACTACAGTTTGAGTGTGAGAAGGGTCTTAGTGACCATTGTGGTTGAGAGCTATCGATAGATGCTGTGGCTCTGTTAGCATGATTGTACATTTGCTGAGTAGAATAATATCAACCTCAGTGATGGGTAGCTGATGGAGGCCTGCACTGCCAGTAGTTCCCTTTCAACCTGTGCCTTTAATTGGTAAGTAAACATTGTATGGCTACTTGTAAGACCCTTCTGTGTAATCTGTTTGTTATCAGCTGGAGTAATTGTCTTGTGCGTAGAAACAAATTAATGAATTTCTCAGCCCACTCGCTTGCGGAAGCATCTGGATCTGGTTGTCCTGATATGCAGTCAGCAGGATTGTCAGATCCCAGGATATAATTAACTATCATGCCATAAAACTAAAGGGCTAGCATCAATACAGACCTATTTTGCCATATTTGTCTAAAAATAGGCCATCACCGTCTGGATAGCAATTGCTTGATCTGAAGGAGGACAGGCTCATATTTGTCTTCTCACTTGCAGACGCTATCTCTAGTTATAATTTTTTTCCAGTGGATCTGTAATTCTAGCCTAATAGGAAATAGCATGGGAACAATAAGTGACCATACTGAGCACATAGACTCCTGATCCATACTTGGGCCAGGGGCACTGTGGATTGTGTTAATCTTCTGTTGACATCACCTGTTTCGTGAAGTCTAAACTACAATATTCTAGATTTTCCTACCAGATTCACACTTATTGTGTGTGAGCATAAGGCTATTTTCCTGTAGCCTGTGAAGCACTCTGCAAAGTGTATGTCATTTTCTGCTTATCTGGGGATATATCAGAATACCATTGCTTACAATCAAGGCACTTGGAGTTCCTTGTTGCATCATTTGTTGTAATATCGCTGCTGCTGAAGATATATTGAAAGATACCCTTATGTACCATTTCAGAGGCATGTGTGCTGAAAACATAATATAGCAGCTCTTCCCATTGAGTTCCAACTGGTGATGCCCAGATTAAAGTTCCACCTCTGAGAAAACACACATACCGTTGGTACTTAATTGCTTTGTATGGGTAATAAAGTTGGATTACTGGGCAGATTTCTTGTAAGAAACAGTAAACTGTATTTACAGAGCTCCTGATGAAGCTACATGCTCGTTCCAAGATCAAGGTTACCCGCACTTAGGGCTGATTCGTCTGTACAGTCACATGATCCTCATAACAGTATGAAATGTTTAACTTACAATTACTACATTCCTCCCCCTTTAAATTTGTTTTACCACACTTGTTTACAAAAATGTCTTAACCCAAATTATATACAAATACATACAGTTGATGCAATTATAGATTTAGTCTTTGAGGTGGTTTTCTGATTCGGGTGGAGCGACGTAACTCTACGACTTTGGATTCTTCCATTGGATCGACTTGGCCAGAAACTGCAGCACCAGGGACACCCTTAGACAATGGCAGTTCAGAATTATTTGCTTCAACAGAGATATCAGGTATGTCTGTTCTATCTGGCACCTCAGGGGTCAAAGGTTTGACTTCGATTTCAGGTGGAGTAACCGGTTGTTGGAGTGTGCCTCGACTCCTGAGATGATCCACGTGTTTCCTGACAATCCTGGTTTCCTCTTCCATTTGATGTGACAAAGGCCCTGTTTCAGAAACGATTGTACCAGGAACCCACCTCGGTCCAGTTGCAAAATTCCATACAAAAACTGTCTCTCCCTCAGTAAATTCTCAACCTTTACTGTGAACATCATGATTCACTTTCTGACTACTCTGATTTTTCTCCACCTTCTCCTCTAAGTTAGGGAATATTAGACTCAATCTTGTACTAAGGCGGCATTTCATTAGCAATTCCGATGGTGTTGAACCTGTTGTTGCATGAGGAATCATGCGATAGTTGAAAAGAAATTTTGAAATTCATGTTTCTAACGTTCTCTTGGATAGTTTCTTCATGCCTGTTTTAAAGGTTTGCACTGCACCTTTTGCTAACCCATTGGATGTGGGATGATATGGTGCTGTTCTGACCTGTTTAATCCCATTTAGGTTCATGAATCTCTGGAATTCCATACTAGTGAAAGCAGTACCATTTTCTGACACAATGACTTCTAGTGGGCCATGTACACTAAAACATTGGCGCAGTTTTTCAATAGTTGCACACACTGTAGGTGATCTCACTTAATACACATCCATCTACTTTGAATGTGTGTTGATGATCACTAAACACATGGTACCTAGAAATGGATCAACATAGTCTAAATGTAGTCTAGCCCAGGGTCAACCAGGCTGCTCCCACGGATGCAGTGGAGCTGAAATGGGCAACTTCAGTTGTTGCTGACATTAGAAATAGTGTTTTTTTCCATATCACTGTCTATACCCGGCCACCAGATATGACTTCGTGTGAGCATCTTCATTTTCAAAATACCAGGATGGGCACTATGAAGCTCTGTCAATAGTGGTTCTCTTCCTTGCAAAGGGATGATGACTCTTGCTCCCCATAACAAGATACCATCTTGACAACTCAGGTCGGGGAAAGAATTGTTTTTATTCTTCAGAGACTTGTGCATTTGATCATCTTGCAATGCCTGTTCTCGGACTCCTGATAAAATTGGATCCTGGTTTGTCCAGTCCTTTATCTGTTTCACACAGACCGGTGAGGAGTCCAAAATATTCAACACAGGTACAACCTCTTGAGGTACTGGAGCATGTGTAATACTATTGGACAAAGGGAGACGACTGAGGGTGTCTGCATTTGCTATATGCACACCTGGACGGTGCATAAATGTGTACTCATATGCTGTCAAAATTAAAGCCCATGTTTGAATTCTAGCAGAGGCTATCAGTGGGATTGCCTTATCTTCACTAAACAAACCCAACAGCGGTTTCTGATCTGACACCATGGTGAAGTGTCGTCCATGCAAATATTGGAACACTTTTGCTCCAAATATGACAGATAAGCCTTTTTCAATTTGTGAGTAACCTTTCGTGGCTTCAGAAAGGTCTGAATACACCTCCTATCAGCTTTTGAGATTTGATTTCTGTTTTTCCTTCTTGTGTTTGCCACAGAGTTTTGTCTCATCCTTCATTCTGATTTCACAGTTGGCCAAATTTCTCTCTGGTGAGATTCTAACTTGGTTCAATTCAGGGGTTGAGCTACCCATTGTCATCTTGGAAAGTTCCATGACTTTTCCTTCTAATGCATCTTTTGTCTCAATCAACTGATTTTTCAGTTCTTCTGTCTCTGTTTTTTGTATCTTCCTCCTGGAGCATTAAACATCGTTGAGTTTTTTTTTCTGCCAACTGTTTCTTCAGTTTGTTGAGAGTGTCACTGCATTTGTTTCACTTCTTTTCATGATTTTCCTGTGGAATCAACTCTGACCTGAGGGATCCTTGCTTCCTGTTCTTCAACCTTATTCCAAAAGACACCATCATATTCCCTTGTCAACTCAGGTTTTCTTCCTGTTCGGACTTGAAAAACTTCTGACCAGTTGAATTTAATTTCTTTCAACCAATCATGGCCTAGACGACTAGGTCCTTCACCTGTTATAACAATTACTGGCAGCTGGGCCGGTTGCCTGTAGGATACAGCTTCAGAGGTGATGCCTTTCACCTGTATTGCCTCTCCAGTATATGTTTTTAGCCGAGCTGTGTTTTGCTCCAAACTCAATGGCTGGGTACCTTCTCTGAGGTATTTAAAGATGTGTTTGCCTGCCACTGTGGTTGATGCTCCTGTGCCAACCTCTAATAACTAGAGGCTTTCCATTTCCTTGAAGGGCAACAGTGATTGGTTCAGTTTTACTGGCCTTAAGATTGTATAAGGGAATAGATGTCAGTATTAGCAGCTTCTGGTTCAGCTATATTGTGCATTTCATTTAAGTTGGCCCGCTGTCAGAATGACTGTCTTGATCTCGCCCTGCATCGTTTTACAACATGCCCTTTTTTGTTACAGTAGTGGCATTCTGCCTCTTTAAATCTGCAGGTTCCTGGTACATGATTACCCCGACATCAATAACACTTTAAATTCTGAATTACTGATGAGCTACTTCCAGTATTTATTTTTGTTTTTACAGCAGAAGGAACCATATCCCGCTTCGTGGTTGTTTCCCTGGTCTTCGTGCCATGCCTGGCAGCAGGTTCCCGCCCAAATGCAGAACATCACTATGTTGCATACACTGCAAAGTCTCAGAGTCCCTTTCAGCACTCTCCATTGTTCACGCTATCTCCATGGCTTCAGGTCTATATTAACTTCTGCAAATAAACAGCGCTGAATAACGTCGTCGTGCATGCCACAAACCAAATGATCTCACAACATATCGTTTAGAGCATCACTGATATCACAGTGCCCCATTAACTGTTTTAACTTCGCAATGTCTGTTGCGATGGACTCCCCAGGGTCCCATACTCGAGAGTTGAACTTGAATCTTTGCATGACCACCGATAATTTAGGCTGAACATGTGCCTTCACGAGGTTTACTAGCTCGGAGAATGATCTGCAATTTGGCGCATTCGGAGCCATCAGACGACAGAATAGGTTAGACATTTTGCTGACACTTAGGGGAATTGCCTTCTGTTGCTCCTCTACCATTATTTCTTTCACCACAAAGTAGAAACCTAGGCGCTCTATGCACTGACTCCAGCTCTCGATGGATGAATCGTATGGGTCAACATTGCTGAAGAGTGGCGTTGCTGGTTCCCTTAAAAATCGAAATACTCATTCAGGAGGATTGGAGCTATTTATCCTCATTGCCAGTTGTAATAAACTTGGATTACCGGGCATGTTTCTTGTAAGAAACAGTAAACTTTATTTACAGAGCTCCTGATGAGGCTATATGCTTGTTCAAGACCAAGGCTAGAAAGCTCTGCTCCTAAGACTGCCCTTAGGGCTGATTTGTCTGTAGTCACATGATCCTCTTAACAGTTTGAAAGATTTAACTTACAATTACTGCAGTATGGATATTGACTTAAAAGCAAATAGCCTTGGGATGTTTGGCCTGAGATGCTATTACTAGACCAAAGATATTGGACCATCTGGGTCTTCAAATAAAACCGTGGATTAGTACACACAGTTTAGTTATTGGCAGGAAATGGTCTTGGTTGTTACAAGTTATACAATATAGCACGGTCTTTGTTTGCTATAGAAAACTCTTGGTTTGCTCTCTAGTGCCAGGATGAGTAAACTACAAACACTACAAAATAACAGAAAAAAGAATGTCAATTTGTCTTATCAATGCATGAGGTTTATGTACATTGACATTACCAACAGAAGATAGTATAGTCTTGTCATTTTGAATACATATACATATGAGAAGCTATTAAGGCTCATGAACTGCAGAAATCACTGTTGTGCCCACTCACTTAACCTATCTAAATCCCTTTGTAGACTCTTTATATCCTCCTCATGGTCAACAAATAGGTGTTTGTTAAAATCCCGGTTTTTATTACATTTATATGTGTCTTTGCCCTGCATTTTAATTCTAAACATTGGCTTCTGTACAAAAATTTCTGTTCAAAATTTCACCATTCACATTCATCACCTAACCACAGCTGGATACCACCACATCTGCTTTGACAGCTGCATTCAGGGAGTTGATGGCCATCAGCAAAATGCTGATGGTTTCACTGACTTTGCGGAACTGATTGTCAAAATGTGGTCAAAGGCTACGAAGATTTTGAATCATTTGCTTCAGAATGTAGCAGGTATGTTACTCCCATGTTGCTGGCTCCCATCAAAGCCTCAAAGATTAGCTTGTTCTGCTTGTGTTTCAAGATGAAACATTGAATTGAAAGCTTCTATCCAACTCCAACCAAATTCTCTCTGTCTCTGGTCAACATGATTTCTCTACTCCTAAACTCTGCCTTAAAACCTAAGCTATATAACTAAGGCTTGACTCCAACCAATTTACTCCCATCATGAATGAAAGTTCTACTGTAACTTGGGACTTATGCTATGGTATGGAAGCTGGTGAATGCTGCTAGAGATTTGGAGCTGTATCCTGCATAAGCAATAGTTTATGTTTCACATCATCCTGCATGACTATTTGGTACTTGATGCTGCATAGTTTCCACGTTCATTTGGTTGTTTCTGATCTGTCCGTTAAAAGGCGACAAGAGGGGTAAAAAACAGAAAGAGAGGGTCAATACAGAAATTAAACATTTATGGTTCACCAATTTAGAGGCTAGAGAGGGAGCTGTAATTTTAAATGTAACCTAATAGAATTGCTGGAGGGAGTCAATACCTTGTTTGAGTTCATGATTAAAATTAAATTCTAATTTAGCTACTGAAGCCTCCATTCAAGATTCTGATTTGGTCTGGGTTGGAGTTCAGTTTAAATTGAATCTAAACAGCAAATGCTCAGTCAAATGTAACCAAGAAAATTGATTCCACCTTGTGTTTATTACAATTGTACTATCCCTGATAATAGAGAATTAATTATTTCCTCTTGTTCAATTGGGATTGGCTGTTAGGAGGAGAACATATTTCTTTTCCCTGTTCCATTGAATCCAGTTAATGCTGCAATGAGTTGAATAAGGCCACAATTACATTTGTCACATTGCCTCACCATGCTGAATTGAGTGGGTGGGACCAAATAAGTCCCCTTGATAAAGAAATAACTCACATTTATGTAGTGCCTTTCACAGCCTAGCTATGTCTCGCAGTGCTTTACAGTTGAGTACTTTTGAAATGTAATCACTGTTGTAGTATAGACAAGGCAGCAATTTGCAGGCAGCAAGATCCCACAAACGTCAATGACTAGATAATCTGTTTATGAATGATGTTGGTTGAGGAATAAATATTGGTCAGGACCCTGAGGGTAACTCTCCTGCTTCTTCAAGTCCAGATCACAGGGTATCCAAAATGGGCATCTCCTACGGTGCAGTACTCCCTCAGTGCCGCACTAACAGTTCAGTTTGAATAATGTGCTCAAATCTCTGGAGTGGAACTTGAACACACAACCTACTGACTCAAGTGAGAGTACTATTGCTGAACCAAAGCCTGTCATGTTAGTGCACAGCATCACAGAGCTCATCATCTATGGAGGCCCACATGCCTCAGCCTAGTATCACCAATTATTTCACTTTCAAGATGATAGAACTATGCTAAAAGTTCATTCAAAATGACTACAGGGAAAACTGTAGTCACTTATGGCAGGGATCTGGATAAGCATCAGGGTTAGCTTCCAAATTTGTCACTCAGAAGTACCAGTAATTTCCCACATGTTGCTTGCTCAAGTTTGGGATCATATGCGGGTGATGGAATATCCCTTTTAACACTGTGGAATTGCACGCCTTTGCCTTCCCAGTGTTCCTGAACAAGAATAATGTTTGAAGCTTATTTAGGTTATTTTCACTTTTAAGTCAGTGGTTAATGGTTCTCCACCGTGACCTTGGGTAATGTGTCTATATATCAAGAATCCTTGACTGTTAACGCCGATGAATACAGTGGAAAATGTGTCCTGTGGAGTAACAGTGTTATTTCAGAGGAAATAGGTCTTTAATTATACTGCACTAATTAAGATGCAGCAAATAAAATGTAAAAAGATATTTAAGATGATGTGAGACTCAACCATCTCTTTATGGCAGACCACCATCAAAACTTGATTAGGAGGTGCTTAAGTCTTGGAATGTTGCCTGTTGTTAATATTTAAAGGTTATTTTATTGCTTAATGGCCCTGGTAGGATTGTAGCATGGTAGTGGATTTCCTGCTGCTCATGTTGAAACACATTTGCAGTGGCAGCAGTGTTATGCCGCATCAAACTTCTAACCTGTAATGCGTCATGTGTCCTGCGGCTATGATAGCAAGCCAACCAGCTTGGCAGGGGATGGGAACCAGAGAGGGAACTCAGATAGGAGGGAAACAAAGTGGGAAGAAAAGCACTAAGTGAAATTAGAAGGCAGCAGAAATAAAGGCCTACATTAACTTTTTTCTTGTTTATTCATGGGATATGGATGTCACTGGCTAGGCCAGCATTTATTGCCCATCCCTAGTCACACTTGAGAAGGTGGTAGTGAGCTGCCTTTTTGGCTCACTGCAGGTCATGTGGCATAGGTATACCCACAATGCTGTTAGGGAGGGAGTTCCAGGATTTTGATCCAGCGGAAGTGAGGGAACGGCGGCATATTTCTAGGTCAGGATGGTGAGTAGCTTGGAGGGGAACTTCCAGGTGGTGGTGTTCCCATGTGCCTGCTGCTCTTGTCTTTCTAGATGGTAGCGGTTGTGTGTTTGGAAGGTGCTGCCTGAGGAGGCCTGGTGAATTTCTATAGTGCATCTTGTAGATGGTACACGCTGCTGCCACTGTGCATCAGTGTTGGAGGAATGAATGATTGTGGATGGGGTGCCAATCAAGCGGGTTGCTTTGTCCTGGATGGTGTCCAGCTTCTTGAGTGTTGTGGGAGCTGCACTCATCCAGGCAAGTGAGGGGTATTCCTTCACAATCCTGAGTTGTGCCTTGTAGATGATGGACAGTCAGGAGGTGAGTTACTCACCACAGGGCTCCTAGCCTCTAACCTGCTCTTGTTGCCACAAGTCCAGTTCAGCTTCTGGTCAATAGTAACCCCTAGGATGTTGATAGTGGGGGATTCAGCGATGGCAATGCCATTGAGTGTCAAGGGTTATTGGTTAGATTCTCTCTTGTTGGAGATGGTCATTGCCAAGCACTTGTGTGGTGTGAATGTTAATTGCCGCTTGTCAGCCCAAGCCTGGATATTATCCAGGTCTTGCTGCATTTGGACATGGACTGCTTCAGTATCTGAGGAGTCGCGAATGGTGCTGAACATTCTGCAATCATCAGCAAACATCCCCACTTCTGACCTTCTGATGGAAGGAAAGTTAGTGATGAAGCAGCTGAAGATAGTTGGGCCTGGACACTACTCTGAGGAGCTCCTGCAGTGATGTCCTGAAGTTGAGATGATTGACCTCCAACGATCACAACCATCTTCCTTTGTGCTAGGCATGACTCCAACCAGTGGAGAGTTTTCCCCTCAATTCCCATTGACTCCAGTTTTGCTAGGACTCCTTGATGTCGCACTTGGTCAAATGCTCCCCTCCAGTCACTCTCACCTCACCTCTGGAGTTCAGCTCCTTTGTCCATGTTTGAGCCAGTCTGTAATGAGGTCAGGAGCTGAGTGGCCCTGGTGGAACCCAAACTGAGCAGCAGTAAGCAGGTTATTGCTAAGCAAATGCCGCTTGATAGCACTGTTGATGACCCCTTCCATCACTTTACTGATGATCGAGAGTAGACTGATAGGGCGGTAATTGACCAGGTTAGATTTGTCCTGCTTTCCTTACCTAAGGAAGATATACTTGCCAAAGAGGGAGTGCAATGAAGGTTCACCAGGCTGAATCCTGGGATGGCAGGATTGTCCTATGAGGAGAGACTGAGGAGACTGGGCCTATATTCTCTAGAATTTAGAAGAATGAGAGGTAACCTCATTGAAACATGCAAAATTCTTACAGGCTTCGACAAGGTAGTGGGAAGCAGTGGCATAGTGATATTGTCACTGGACTAGTATTCCAGAGACCCAGGGTAATGCTCTAGAGCCCCAGGTTCGAATCCCACCACGGCAGATGGTGAAATTTGAATCCAATGAAAATCTAGAATTAAAAAGTCTGATGATGACCACGAACCATTGCTGATTGTTGTAAAAGCCAATCTGGTTCACTACTGTCCTTTCGGGAAGGTAATCTGCTGTTCTTACCTGGTCTGACCTACATGTGAGTCCAGACCCACAGCAATGTGGTTGACTTTCAAAATGAATGAAAATAAATAAAAAAGATGCAGGATGGATGTTTGCCCTGGCTGAGGGGTCCAGAACCAGGGGACATAGTCTCAGAATAAGGGCTAGGCCATTTAGGAATAAGATGAGGAGGAATTTCTCCACTCAGAGGGTGGTAAATCTTTGAATTCTCTAACCCAGAGGGCCCAGTCATTGAGTATGTTCAAGTCAGATAGATAGATTTCTACATAGTAAACACATTAAGGGATATGGGGATAGTGTGGGAAAATGGCATTGAGATGGAAGATCATGATCTAATTGAATAGCGGAGCAGGCTCGAGGAGCCAAATGGCCTACTCCTCCTATTTCCTATGACAGAATTGTGTGCCTTGAGGACAACAAAGGCCAAATGTTGACAATCTGACTTCAGTTGGATTTTAATGAGGAGCCTTTGCAGATTAGAAAACGCTGGTGAATTTAAGGCTCCAGCAGGCTAATAATTGGTTTTCTTTCAATTTTTGCATCTGTAACAAAATGTGAGGCATGTGACAGACATGTGCTAAGTGTTGCGCTACTTTTTAGGTCTACATATTTGGGGCTGGCCAGATGGACCACAATACTTTTATCTGATCCCATTACATTCCCATGTCACAGACCTGAAATATTAACTCTGTTTCCCTCTTAATACATGCTCTTCACACGCTGAGTACTTCCAGCATTTCCTGTTTTTATTTTGCATTTCCATGTGTCTCTACTTCTGTTGCCATGTGCCTAGTGGAATTGCTCAGAGTAAACTAGATAATGGCCCACTTTTAAAGGGCATGAAATAAGTCTTGTGCCATTTAATGTACAATCAATTGGCCCAGATTTTCTTGCCACAGCGAGATCACTCTCTAACATGTCAATCTCACATTTGATAATTACTTTTTTTTCCCTTTTATAATTATACTATGCTGCAGCGAGTAAAGTGGAGGATCAGGCTTTAGGAGGAGAGAGTCCATTGCGGGAAGAAGGGAGTGGCCGAATGGCCTCCTTCTGTGCTGTAAATTTTTAATGGTACTTTGAATAAGAGATCATGATGGGGGGGGGTGTGGGTGGTGGGGGAAGAGAGGCTAACATGAGAGGAAGGGAGGGAGAGATCAGGGGGTGGTGCAAGGAAGAGTGACATGCTATTGTAGGAGGGAAGAAATTAGGGCTTGGGGCTTGGGAGTAGAGGGTGGTAATCAAGGCAGGGGTAAGAGAGAGAGAGACCACAATCGGCAGAGGGGAGGTCGAAGGTCTCCTTGAGGTACTCCTCCTGAGTCACAAGAAGTGCTGTAAAGGGCACATAACCTTCTGAAACCAGCACCTCCTGCCACCTTCCACTGTTGGATTTCCCAAGCCCTGGGAAACTCCTGCTGTCAGTGTTTAATTTGAGTCAGGCTCCTAACTGCACTGATTTGAATATATTACTGAGGCATCTTGCCACTTGAGGTTGGGAATCTGGCACGACATGAAACCCGCTGTTGTAAAAATGGGAACGGGTGTGTATGCGGCAAATTAGGGATGCATTCTCCGTTTTTTAATTATTACCCTTGATCATTTTCCTGCTCTTGTGGAAGGGTTAACATTGAGGCCCAAGTGTCTGTCTCAGCTCAATTTGAGATACCAATTAAGCTGTGTTCTAGTATAAATCAGCACCTTCAGAAGGGCGAATATCAGAGAAAGGGAAATAGGTACCAGGTTCTAATGACTGTAAGCAATTTGCTTTGTCACAAATATTGCCAAACATGTCCAGCTTCCAGAGGGAGACAAACAACTGCAGCTAATGTTGCTGGGAATAAAAGAAAACTGCTGTGTAAAGATTTTTCCCCGCTTGCCTCTGCTAATTGAGTGAAAATTCCAAAGTGAATCGAGCAGCTTTGTTATCTGTATTACTTGAATGTTTTCTGATATGATTTTCTCACTAAGAAATACTATGTCCAGTGGGATCATGAAGTGTATCTTCTATTTATAGCTCATCTAGGTCAAGGAGAAGTGGTTTGTTTCATGTGCTTTATTTTCAAACAGCCACTTCACGAGTTAAGCTGGATGAAGTATTATGATCAAAAAATTGTCAATGAATGACTTAGCGGTAACTATAGTGATGTAAACTACTGCTTTTCACTCCAGAAGTAACTAATATCACTTAGAAAAAATCAATAGTGTAACATTTCACACACCACCAACCCCAATTCTACCATTAATGATCTGCAACACTCCAAAATGACACAGAAAGCTAACAGTAGCTTCTCTGAAATCATCAGATCTATTGCACTTTACAGGAGCTATAGATCTACCAGTGTGAAAAGCCAAAATAAAAACACTACGGAAGGCAGCTCAATTCAGTGAAGCCCTTCTGGAACGTTCATATCTGGTGAAAACAGGACTGAGCTCAACCGTGATACCTTCCACAGTTGAATATCCTGCTGACTCACCTTATTACAACACCTCATTTTTATAATGCCAGAAATGCCTTTAAAATCTTTGAGTGCAAACTGATCATTCTGAAGTGGAATGTGATTACCAAATCTAGAAGCCACTTGCATGGATCCCAGTGACTTGTTTTTGGTGGTGGTGTTTCAAGCAAGAATGCTAAGCACCATGAGAACTCAGTGCTTTTCAAACAGTGGCATGGGATATTTAATGTCTATGTGAACCATCAAAACAGAATGGGCCTCAGTTTGACTCTCATCTGAGATAAAGCACCTCTTCAGCACTACATATATGGGATTTGAACATTCACTGGGTTTGTAAATGAAGATTGACCACTTAGGTTGTGTGTTTGTTGCTTGTTGTCTTCAGAAGAAGAAAAAGTAGAATTGAGGGAAAATGTAAGTTTAATATTCTATGTGAATGCAAATTTCCCGTTCAACCTCATAACATAGAGTTGGATCTAAGACCAGCTTTTAATGGGAAATTCAGATCCAAAAAATTATACACTTTTTGAAAGTGACGTTTCTTATTATTCATTCATGGGATGTGGGCTTCAGTGGCTGGGCCAGCATTTATTGCCCATCCCTAGTTGCCCTTGAGAAGGTGGTGGTGGTGAGCTGCCTTCTTGAACCCCTGCAGTCCATGTGGTGTAGGTACACCCACAGTGCTGTTAGGGAGGGAGTTCCAGGATTTTGAATAAATAAAGAAGGTTATTTGATTTCATTTGGCGAACATTATAAAATGTTGGCTTCTTTGTGAACTTTTGAAGATTTTTGTTTGTTAAAATACAGATTAAATGGGCTGTTTAAAAAAATTGCTGGCTGGAGGAAGAACTGCCCTGATGGTTTCTGGTGTAGAAACATTACAAATGTGTTTGTGAAATTTTCCTTTAGTCATTTTTTTCCAGTGAAACCATAAATGTTCAGCTAACAATACCGACATCTTCATGCATGCATTTCTGCTATCACAACAAAATGAGCCGATCAACACTTCACCATGGGTCTTATTCACTGATCTTTGGTCAGAAATGCTATGATTGGTTCTTGACTTCTACAAGGAAGACAGCAAATTTATATATCACTTTATCACGCCCTTAGGAAATCCCAAAGCACTTCACAACCAATACTTTTGAAGTATATTCACTGGTACTATGTAGGAAACAGTAGCAGCCAATTTGAACACAACGAATTATCACAAACAATGAATGATCAAATCGTCTGGGTTTTTTTGTGATGTTAATTGTGGGTTGAATTTTGACTAGGACACTGAGAAAACTCATTGCTCTTCTATAGTGCCAAGGGATCCTTTAAATCCAGATGAGGTATTGGTTTTGCTCTTTTCCAGAAAGCTAGCTGGTGAAGGATAGAAATGGAGCCAATTTTTACAGGGTTTTATGAGCATTAATATTTATAGAGATACGCACTACAAACATGTAAACCCTCACCACTACCGTTTCAGTCTGTTTACCCCTGTTAATGCCCTCCACCTGCATACAATTAATAGGTTTAGTCTGTCACTTGAAAGGTACCTCGAAAAATAAGTACAATGAAATGTCTGCCTGGATTATGTGCTCAAGTGTCTGGTGGGCTGGTACCCACAAACCTCGGATCATATGAACATTGAGCATATAGTGGTCAGCTTGGCTTAGTTGGGAGCACTTTTACATAAGTGCCAATATAGAAAATTAGCAAAAGCTGACCAAGAGTTTCATAAAGACTGGACATGTCACCAAAAGAAACTATCAATAATCTGTTTATTCGGCTATAATATGTAAAGGCAAGTGTTTCTATTGGAGGTTTGTACCTCTCGCAAAGGTCTTCTGCCTGTAACCTATCCCACACTAAGTCCCACGTACCCTTTACTCCCGCCTTTGCTGGCTCTTGCCTCCTTGCTTCCTGGTCCCCCTTGTCCCAAATTTAAAAATCTCAGCCTTGTGTGTTTTAATCTCTTCATGGCCCTTCCCTTCCTTATCTCAGTAACCTCCTCTGACCTCAATACCTCCTCCTCCAGCCTGAACTCCCTGGTTGTCAATTTCTGACCTCTTTCCTTCACCTCATCATTGGGAGTCAGGTCTTCAGTTGCTTAGGCCTTATGCTCTGGTATTGTGTCCCTAAACCCATTCACCTCTCTCTGTCTGTCTGTCTGTCTGTCTGTCTGTCTGTCTGTCTCTCTCTGTCTCTCATCCTCCCCACCCCCAACATCTTTCTAAAGTTCTCCTCAAAGCCTAACTCTTTAACCAAGCTTTTAGTCAATGTCTAAAATCTCATTCTTTGGCTCCACAGCATTTTTCTTTCTGATAACTCTTCTGTGAAGCACCTTGGAATGTTCTTCTAAGTTAAAGGAGCACAAATAGTTGTTAAGCAGTGTATGAATGTAACATATACATGGTCCATGGAAGGAATGGGTTTGATTGGCTGAATGGCATTTCTCAGTCTTTTTTTGTATCTATCTTGGATCACTCCTGACTTTGCTGTAACTGTTAGAATTACTGTTTTTACTACCGATAACAAGAATATGTGTTTTCATACAAGTTAACCTAGACTTTCTTCAATTAATATGTCTCTCTGTTAACACCTATCATCACCCTTGGGCTAATTCATTTACAGTGGCTTTTGTGCTTCTGTCGAATACATACTCTCTTAAAATAAGGTAATTGTTTAAAAGGCTGATTCATATCCTGTCAAAACTTGAACCTACTCAACATTAAATATAATATATTTGAAAACGACACCTACGCAACTCTTTGGAAAATGATCTTTCCACACCGTACAATTTCATTGAGGTGTGTTGTCAGGTATTTTTGTGTTACAAAAGATGGAAATTGCTGCTCTAAAATGCAATAACATCATAATTAGGGATAATGTTCACTTTCGCCTACTGGAGTAGATCCCATTGTAGAAACAAGGCAATATATGGGATCTTGTGGGATGCATATCTGGCAAACTCAACAATAGGCGGTCGATCTGCATCACCAGACAATGGCACAGGTAGCAAAGATGAAAAACCTACAATTCCTCCCCAGCTTGCACCACAGCATATGGCTGCCTCTCAAATGATTCCTCCATTGTCCTGCCCAGAAACTCATTCCAGGTATTAATCCATCTTCACATGAGGAAGTGCTTTCTCAGATTTGGTAGTTTTACCAGTTTGTCCTGCTACCTCCCTTGTGATCATAGTCTAACTTGAAATAGTGCTTCGAATTAGCTTTTTCTATTGCCTGCACTATTTTGTCTGTCACCAAACCAGTAGAATACTTGCAAATCATAAAATTGGAAATACAAAACCTGCTGATGTGGATACTTTCGCTGAGGAAAAATGTTTAAGATTGTAAATAATGAAATGCAAGTGCACAAATGCCACACTTTAGTGCTATGTGAAGAATTTCCCAGAGGAAGAATTGTTAATAGGCTTCACAGTGGGTAAAAACATTTTTTTATTAATTGTGCGTTTAAAGATCCTGACCTGTTCATTTTGCTTTTACTTTCAAAATTAATTGATATAATTACTGCATAGATATCTTTAAAGTTTATTTTATTAGCAATGAATATCATGATTGGGAACTCTGGAAGCTTTTCCACGTGTCGACACCATGCCTTCAGCTGCCTGGCCCAAAGCTCAGGACCTGAATTATTCAGATGGCAGGGTCTCCCTTCCTTTCATCCTAAGAGTTCCTCATCGACTTCCCAGTGCCCCGCAGCCATTTCATGCTCAAATGAGTGTCAGTTGGTTGCAGGCGGGACTTTCACCCCTCACTCGGGAGGAAGTCCCACCTTAGAGAGCCACTGGCCAATCTGATTGGCCGGCAGCTCTCCAGTCCCTGCAGCAACAGGAGCTGCAGTGGACTGAAGAGGAACTTCAGGAAGATGCCTGAGCCGAAGTCCCAGAACTGGACGACCAGGTAAGGTTAAGGGGACCCAGGGCGGGAGGGCAGGAAAGGCCTGGGTGGTGGGCAGAAAGGGGATGGTCAGGGTGCTAGGGGAGAGGATGAGGCGGACCTTAAGTGGGGAGCAGTACCCAAAGAAAAAACAACCCCCTTCTTCCCCACCCTTTGAAGAAATTACTTTAAAAATTGGGCTGCCCAATCCCACCTGACTGCCCACACTAAGCATTTTATGGCATAGGCAATGTATTATCAGGATCAATTGGCTTGATAACAACCCTAATTGACCCTTGATTATCTATTTAAATATGGTGAGTGGGATGCAGATTTCGGTGCCCGCCCACTATATTATGAGGGTGAGCTCAGTGGTGGGCTGGGCACCTGCCCTATTTTATAAAAACACGCCCAGCAGGGGTTAAAATGCAGCCCTTTATTTCAGGGGTGGCTGTGTTTAACATTGCACTAACCCTTTATAGTTAGGTAATCTTCACTGTTTCCTACTGTTGCATAATTATTGTGCTATTGTATTTTATACCACTCCTTAAATAGATCTGAACTACGGTAACCATTGCACCAGCCTTAGCAGGGACATGTAGTTTACTGTTGAGCTAAAATTTAGGCTGCTTCCTATAATTGCCATAAGATTAGCTGTAGAAACATTTCTTATTGGTTAAAATCACCTCTGTTCCACGAATGTGATCCACTTGCTACAACTTTGGCAATAAATATCTCTTTGAGAGGATTCCATGATCTTCCATCCACCTTTATAGAATTAAAGTGCAGTGTGATAGAAAGAGTGGCGCAGGTCATTTCTATTGAGTGAATAATTTATAATAGGTAATCATTGGATAAATCCTCACCTTAACACCAATTACATTGATGCTGGCACAAGGATCTCACAGCATTTTTGTTTAATTAATGTTTAATATTTTCCTTTTGGCATATCCCAGCTTGAGAAAGAAAAAGTGATTTCTCATAGACTCATAGAACTTTGCAGCACAGAAGGAGGCTATTGGGCCCATTGTGTCTGCGCCGGTCATCAAAGATCTGACTACACTAATCCCATTTTCCAGCACTTGGCCCATAGCCCTGGAGGCTATGGCAACACAAGTGAATATCTAAGTACTTCTTAAATGTTATGAAAGTTTCTGACTCAACCACCCTTTCAGGCAGTGAGTTCCAGATTCCCACCACTCCCTGGGTGAAAAAAGTTTCTCCTTAACTCCCCTCTGAGCCTTCTACCTCTTACCTTAAATCTATGCCCCCTGGTTATTGACCCCTCTACTAATGGAAAAAAATGCCTTCCTATCCACGCTATCTATGCCCCTCATAATCTTATACACCTCTATCAGGTCCCCTCTCAAACTTCGCTGCTCCAAGGAAAATAACCCCAGCCTATCCAATCTTTCCTCATAGCTCAGACCCTCCAGCCCAGGTAGCATCCTGTTAAATCTCCTCTGCACTCTCTCCAGTGCAATCACATCCTTCCTATAATGTGGTGACCAGAACTGCACGCAGTACTCCAGTTGTGGCCTAACCAGCATTTTATACAGTTCCAGTATAACCTCCCTGTCCTTGTATCCTATGCCTCAGCTAATAAAGGCAAGAATAAAGGCATATGCCTTCTTAACCACCTTAACTACCTGCTCTGCTACCTTCAGGGATCTGTGGATGTGCACACCAAGGTCCCTCTGATCTTCAGTACTTTCCAGGGTCCTACCATTCATACCCCTTGCCTTGTTAGCCCTACCCAAGTGCATTACCTCACACTTTACAAGGTTGAATTCCATTTTCCACTGCTCTGCCCACCTGACCAGTCCTTTGATATCCTCCTGCAGTTTACGGCTACCCTCCTCACTATTTACCACCCTACCAATTTTCGTGTCATTTGCGAATTTCTTGATCATACCTCCAACATTTAAGTCCAAATCATTTATGTACACCACAAACAACAAGGGGCCCAGCACTGAGCCCTGTGGAACCCCACTGGAAACAGACTTCCAGCCATAGAAACATCCCTCTATCATCACCCTCTGCTTTCTGCCCCTCAGCCAATTTTGGATCCAACGTGCAACTTTGCGTTGGATCCCATGGGCTCTTACTTTCTTGTCCAGTCTGCCATGAGGGACCTTATCAAAAGCCTTGCTAAAGTCCATCAAATGTACTACCCTCATCAACACTCCTGGTTACCTCCTCAAAAAATTCGATCAAATTTGTCAAACATGACCTTCCCTGAACAAATCCATGCTGACTATCCCTGATTAATCCATGTCTCTCCAAGTGCAGATATATTCTGTCCCTCAAAATTCTTTCTAGTAACTTCCTCACCATTGAGGTTAGACTGACTGGCCTGTAATTTCCTGGTCTATCCCTTCCTCCCTTTTTTAATAACATTAGTTGTCCTCCAGTCCTCTGGCACCTCACCTGTGGCCAGAGAGGATTTGAAAGTTACTGCTAGGGCCCCTGATATCTCTTCCCTTGCCTCCCTCAACAGCCTGGGATAAATCTCAACCGGGCCTGTGTATTTATCCCCTTTTAAGGCCACTTAACCTGCTAGCACCTCCTCTCTCTCTCTCTCTTAATTTCCTGTAATATTTCACAGTCCTCCACCCTGATGTCTATACCTGTGTCATCCTTTTCCATTGTGAAGACTGACGCAAAGTATTTATTGAGGACTGTACACACAGATTACCTCTATGGTCCCTAATTGGCCCTACTCTTTCCCTAGTTATTTTCTTCCTCTTTATATACTTAAAAAACCCCTTTGGGTTTTCCTTTATTCTACCTACCAATGCTTTCTCATGCACTCTCTTAGCTTTCCTAATTTCCTTTTCAAGCTCCTCCATGCACTTTTTATACTCCTCTGGGGACTCTGCCATATTGAGCCCTCAGTATCTGGCATAAGCTTCTCTTTTTTTCTTTAATCCTAACCTTTATGTCCCTTGAAATCCAGGGTTCTCCGGACTTGGCCCCCCCTTTATCTTTAAGGGAACATGAAAGGCCAGTTTCAAAATGCACTGTGTTATCTACTCTCACTTCATCACATGTCAAAAGGAAGATAATTTCCATTTCACTCACTGACAATTTCTGGTGCATGTGTTTTTCGTTTCTGAAATATAGCCAGATTCTGACCCCAACACTTTGATGGCTGTCACCATATTAGTTTAACACTTAGTAAGGATAAACAGGTGTGATGAGATCTGAATGCTTAACATCAAAATGAAGACTGAGCATACTTAAACAATATGGGCAATTCTCATTAAAAAAAAAATGGAACTCCCCTTATTACTCTGGCCAATATTTATCCCTCAATCAATATTACTAAAACTAAACAGATGATCAGGTCACTATCACTTTGTTGTTTTAAACAAATTAGCTGCCATATCTTGTATTTTGCAATGGTGCCTACACTTTAAAATTAAATGGCCCCCTCCCACAACTCTTTCTCCGGTACATCGATGATTGCTTCGGTGCTGCTTCATGCTCTCGTCTGGACCTGGAAAAATTTATTAATTTTGCTTTCAATTTCCACCCCTCCATCATTTTCACATGGTCCATCACTGACACTTCCCTTCCCTTCCTTGACCTCTCTGTCTCAATTTCTGGTGATAGACTGTCCAGCAATATTCATTACAAGCCTACCGACTCCCACAGCTACCTTGACTACAGCTCCTCACACCCCGCTTCCTGTAAGGACTCCATCCCATTCTCTCAGTTCTTTCACCTCCGTCGCATCTGTTCTGATGATGCCACTTTCCAAAACAATTCCTCTGACATGTCTTCCTTCTTCCGTAACCGAGGTTTTCCACCCACGGTGTTGACAGGGATCACCAGCCTCCGCCTTCAAAGAATCATCCTCCGCCATTTCCGCCAACTCAACATGATGCCACCACCAAACACATCTTCCCTTCACCCCCCCTGGCGGCATTCCGCAGGGATCGTTCCCTCCAAGACACCCTGGTCCACTCCTCCATCACCCCCTACACCTCTACCCCCCCCACGGCACCTTCCCATGCAACTGCAGAAGGTGCAACACCTGCCCCTCTACTTCCCCTCTCCTCACCGTCCAAGGGCCCAAACACTCCTTTCAAGTGAAGCAGCATTTCACTTGCACTTCCCTCAATTTAGTCTACTGCATTTGCTGCTCCCAATGCGGTTTCCTCTACATTGGAGAGAGCGAACACAGACTGGGTGACCGCTTTGCAGAACACCTTCGGTCTGTCCGCAAGCATGACCCAGACCTCCCATTTGCTTGCCATTTCAACACTCCACCCTGCTCTCATGCCCACATGTCTGTCCTTGGCCTGCTACAATGTTCCAGTGAAGCTCAACGCAAACTGGAGGAACAGCACCTCATCTTCCGACTAGGCACTTTACAGCCTTCTGGACTGCCCTTCCCCCCACCCCACCCCCACTAGGGCTATCTGTACCTTGCTTGTCCTGCTTTCTACTCTTAATGTCACCTATTAGCACATTCCTTAGATAATATCACCACCGTCAACACCTCTTTTTGTCCTTTTGTCTTGACATCTTTTGGCAATCTCCACCTATCACTGGCCCTCTATCCAACTCTACTTGTCCCACCCCCCCCCTTAAACCAGCTTATATTTCACCTCGTTTCGATTTTTCCTTAGTTCTGTTGAAGAGTCATTTAGACTCGAAACATTAACTGTGTTCCTCTCCGCAGATGCTGTCAGACCTGCTGAGTTTTTCCAGGTATTTTTATTTTTGTTTTTGTTTTGGATTTCCAGCATCCGCAGTTTTGTGCTTTTATCTTTAAAATGACTTAACTGATTGTTGCTTTCAGGCATTCTGAGTTCATGAATATATAAATGCAAGTCTCTATTTTTTATTCGTACATTAAGCACATATGTAAATGGAACACTATCATTTCTTGTGACTAAGTCCGAAAAATGTAAATGTTTCTCTAAGCTATAGATTTTCAACCAGGGATCTGGGTTTATGAGGGGGTGCAAGGGAATCCCAGGGGTTCTGCAAGGTCTGTGGATTCCTGTCCATTTTGAAACATTGTTCTGGATTTTCCGCCCCCACCCTTGGTAGGCATCATGGTGGGCGAGAGCGGAAAATATCGCGAGTGGAAAAATTGGTTTTACGTCGGCGGGAAAACAGATTGCGATCATCCGCACCTGACTTCAATAGTGGCGTGTGTTTCCCGCCATCTCCTGCCCTGTCGGGAGCCTAACTTTCACGCATTTAAATGCCATGAATACTCATTATAGTGGCTGCTCGCCGGAATCATCTCCCCACGCTGGATCAATAAGACACATCGGCATCCAGTTAGACTAACGTGTTTCACAACTGGTTATTAGCGACACGCGCCTGGCAACCAGCACTTTGCTCGTGACTTCGAGGTTTGTTCGCATACCTTGCATCGCGCAGCGTTCAGGCTCTGTTGGAATCAGCGCCACGCTTCTCAGGCAGCACCACATTGCTTTAAGGGGGCTTCTTTCACAGGCAAGGCCTTACCTACCGGACCAGACTGCAGGACAAGGCCTCCACTGGGGCAGGGGCGCAAATGCTCAGAGGCAAGGGAAGGGTCCGCCGGGCAAGGCCACCACTGGGCGAGGGGTGAAAGTGTTCAGAGGATGCACTCTGACACATTACTAGGGGGGTGTAGGTTAACAGCGTCCTCTGGGCCAGAAAGGGAAAGAGTGTCTTAGAGAGGGACATAAGTGAGTTGGGGCAGAGTGGGAAAATGGCAGAGTGTCACCTTACAATAATGCAGATGAAACAACTGAACACCTCAGCCTCAATCTTAAACAGCCAAGAATGAAGGTGACATGAACCAGCACATCATGTGAATGAAGTTCCTTGCACAAGCAGACTTGATATTAAGATCGAGGAATCAATGATGTTCAAAATGATCTGAGACCGAACACACACTGTGGGAAAATGGAAGCTGACAACGTCTACCAGAAGCACATCTTCTTGACATCTGCAGTAAGTGGGGATAGGGACCATGGTGTCACACCTGATGGACAACAACGCAGCTCATCATAACAAGGAGGCATACACTGGCGATGTGAAATGGGTGGGATTTGATTTACATTGGTGAAAAAGTATTTAACATGTGGTTAATATCCATGCCACCACCATGCCCCTAATTTTTCTTAATTTTTTGAATCCTACCGCTACGTCTTGGTGCATCCCCAACATCCACAGCGGGGACAGAGGCAACCTGTAGAGGCTACACCCGGTTGTCTGTAATGACTTTTGGGGGGGGGGGGGGGTGGGGGGGGGGTGGGGGGGGGGGGGGGGGGGCGGCGGTGTGGGGGGGGAGTTGTCCTCTGGACCGCCCTGGCCTGCTTTGGGTCTCCTGCTATGGGGCAGGTGGACCCTCCTCAGCCTGTGGAGCTGGAGGTGATGGGGTCACAGGAAGAGGGGACTGGAATCAGCTGGACACTCCTTGAGTCACCTGAGTATATTCAAGAAAGAAATTGATAAATTTTGGATATTAGGGGCATCAAGGGGTATGGAGAGAAAGCGGGAATATGGAGTGGAGATGGAGGATCAGCCATGATTTGAATGGCGGAGCATAGCCATTGATGGATGCCACCAATGTCTATACCGATGAAGTGCAGCTCCTAGCTCAGTGCAGGATCTATGTCCTGGATCAAGGTCTGCATGGTGGCTGCCATCCTACCAGTGTCGACCTCGGTGTGTTGACATTCTGGTGCTGTGATCTTACACTGAATGCGGATGGGCTCCTCCTTCGTCCGTTGCAATTTGTGGAAAGCAGCTGACAACCCTTCTGATATTCCCCTGACTTTCGCTAAAGCTCCACCAACTGTGTTAGGACTGAATGCAGAGGCTCATCATCAGACTCGGACTCAGCAGACTCCTGGCCTCCAGCAGTCCTCTGAGCACCGGCTACGTCGGATGTCCCTGCTGCTACCTGCTATGGACCAGATTGTGTGCTGTGCTCACTGGATTTTGACCTCTAGAACTAGGTCCCACCGAATGTTTCTCCACTGGTGTGGGTGAGTGCTGTGATGAGTCTTCAATGGTGCTCTCCTCTGCTTCCTCTTCCAAGGAGTCGTCAGGGCTGGATATGAGGACCTGGCTGGTTGATGTCCTCAGGTGCTTTCCAGAAGCGCCTATGAAAGAAAGTAGAGATAAGTTAAGCATGGCATATGACTGGAAGATAGCACAATGGACTCACAGTATGGTTGTCTGAGGGATGAGCTGGCGCTGGGTCCTCACTTGGGTCTGCGCCACCCATCTCACCATCGCCACATGCACGATCCCTGTCCTCTCCTGCCAACGAGATGGCACGCTCCTCATATGGAGGGCCTTAATTTTGGCCACTCCCCCCCTCCCCCCCGGCCTGGGACCTCTCCTTCCTATTCAGTGCGAGCTTGTCCTGCATAAAGACAAAAGGAGAGCGTGTGAGCAGGATGCTTGCCAAGGCAAATGATAAGAATGCCTTGCCTTGTGTGGTGGTAAGTGGAGCCATGCATGGGATGAGGACACAGGATATGAGCCCAGGTGGAGATGTGAAGGTGTGTGTGGGAGAGTAAGAGTGGTGATGTGTCTTGAGCTGGCACCGTGTGAGATCCCTGCGGATTGTCATCCTGCTAATGCCTGATGGACTTGTGAATGTGCGAGTTGAGGGTGATGAGATGGTTGATTTACCCTGCCGGAATGGATGAGATCATTCGTCTTCTTCCTGCACTGGATTTCAGACCAGTGCCACATTTGCACTGACCGCTGAAGTCACTGCCTCCCAAGCCGGAGTGGTGGCATTTGTTGACCTCCTCCAGCCATGACTAGGGTGCAGGATATCCCAGCGGCCCTCGACAGTGTCCAGCAGATGATCCAGCGATGTGTCTCTAAATTTGGGAGCAGCGTTCTTCTTGGCTGGAGGAAAGATCTGCTGAGGTCACGGCGGCGTGGGTGAATCAGAGGCTGCCTGCCAGCGATCTGATGTGTTCCCTGTTGTTGCATATCTAATGAGGCACAAAGCAGACAATATGGCACAAAAACCCACCTGGTGGGAAAAACGTCGCATTTCCTGCCCGCCACCGCACTTAGTGCATGGAGGGGAAAATCGCCCCCAGTGACCACTGTATCTTAAAGGAGTGCTGTGGCCAGGATTTTATGGCCCCTCCCGCCCAGTGGGATATTACAGTCTCACCGAACTGAATGGAGATTTAAATGGCTCGTCGCATCCGCCGGGGGCAGACACACTGCGGCAGGGCCGTAATATCCTGGCCCGTGTATTTTTTTCTTTGTCTTTAATGAACAATACCTTGGCCCAGAGGTGCTGCTCTGTTGTCCTGTTTTTATGAGCGGTGAAGATTGAGGACTTCAGAAAACAGAACCATTTACTGCTTTCCCTGACCTACAGTGGTCAGGAAGTTCCTCATTCAGAAAAGTTAGAACATGTCTTAAATTCTGTCAGTTTTTACACCATCATGAAATCTCAATGATAATTTCTGGAGAGGCAGAATGATTTGTTTTTTTTTAACCTTTACTCATTTTTTCTGTTTTATTCTGTCCTCTTTGGTCCACCTACCAACATATTACCGCATAATGTGATTCCCTGGTGGCGGTAAGGCAGATAGCCCATGCCCAAGTTTCTGCCAATAGGCACTTTTTCTTGGTGCCAGTAAGGTTTGGGAAAGACATGACATAATAGCTGGAGTGGATTACTCACACATTGTTACATTTTAACTTTGCTGATTATGGAAGATTCCTGTACTTAATAACCTACAATAAACAGTGACTACACTTCAGAAGTATTTTACTGGCTGTAAAGTGCTTTGGGACATCTTGAGGTTGTGTAAGGCACTATATAAAGGTAAATCCTTTGTCTTTCTTGGGTCGTTGGCCTCCAATTATTCTTTTTTTTAATTAGGCCTCTCTTTAGGAACGTAAGCACACAAGAGCAACCTTAAGCATAGACAAGGAATTGACTTGGCTCATTTCAAATCTGCTGGGTTCAAGGGTATTTAGGGAAAGCTTTCATTTTCCTTTCTTTGAATGAAATTCCTGCTTTAACACAGATGTGCTCTTCTGTTCAGATGGTTATATCTCCCAGTGGGAACTCGGTCTATGGAACCAATAAAAGTATCTCGACCAAATTCCAAAAGGGATCATTTTCCTCATTTTTTTTCCTTCTTTAAATAATTGTTGGCTGCATCCAGTTAATCTAATCAGTCAACTTTTCAGTTTTGCTGCTCCTGTCTCTACCCCGTGAGCTCCGGATTGATCAATATCAAGGTTTAACATGGGAATCAGCCAGGAAGACATAAATAATGCAAAATAATTTTTTGTGTGTAATTTTCATTGCATCCTGTTAGTAGAATCAGTTTCCCTTTAAAAATAGTTACAAAGCAATTCAGCAGTTTACGCTCTGGTGGATTGTATTGAAGGAAGAAAAAATGTTAAAGGACATGTGTTCCTTGTCCAATTTACAGCAGCTGAACAACTGTATAAGAGTGATATAGAAGTTTCATTGCCAATGCAAGATGGATCTTGGATACCCATAGCACCTCCTGTGCAAAAAAAAACCCCAGCTATATACTACAGCTTGCTGAGAGTTAGTGAAGATCGTGCATTGGTTACATTGGGGAATACAAAGTGGTCCTTTTGGCAAGAAACTAGCTCGCAGCTCCTGTGAATAGCTGCAAGCTCTATAGTGGTTCTACTGGTCCATGTGAACAGTCAGTTGTTGGAGCTGCCCAGCCAGACTGTCCTGTAACCTGGCAACTAGAAGCTGCTGTTCAGGGAATCAACTTGACACATTATACATCATGTTGTAGTTTCTTTCCTCAGGCTGATTGGAGCCCTTTAATGTAATGAAATGTCATGCCAGAACTCTGTTGCCTTTTGTGCCATTAAGCAAAGAACAGTGTTGGAGTAAGCTCAGTTCTGGAACCATGATGCATGGGGCTTTTGTTTTTGATATGTACAATAAATATTGCTAATAAGCTATTATTCCTATTGCCATGCACAGTGAAGGCATGTGCTATTCATAACTTCAGACATAGACTGTGTTCCTTTGGAAGCTTCTAGAACTGTCTCTCATCTTTTAAAATCACAAGCTGGCTGCCAAGAGTCAGGTGACCTTTGTAACTTCAACACAGACAATCTCAAGCTTGCAAAAAGTTCCTAATTGAATCGTACTGGGTGGAGCCTCCCTCTTTGAACAGACATGCCCCGGCAGCATTCCTGCATGGAATTCACACTTGTTATTCTTCGTGTTTTACTCCAAATACAGAATCAATGCACTTCCAGACTCCATGTCTCCAAGTTTGTAATTTAACAAAAGAGAGCTGACGAGGCCAGTCATCCTAAAGTTAAGTATGAAAGACCACCATCTATCTCTAATTGTGTTGTGATGGCTTTGGACTAAACCATTCTGGTTGGACAATGCCAGTATTAGTCATGTGATTGAAACTGGCTTGAGATAACGATTTTTGACCTAAAGACCCAGAGAGAACTGGGCAGTCTGCAGAAGATATAGAAAGAGATGGCAGCTGCAGCAAAAGCCTGTGCCATTTTTGCCTTTTAAGAACCGGGAGTCATAAAGTCTTTAAAAGCGTCCCAGCCTGACTCCAAAACTCTAAGTCTATCTGTAAAGAAATTTGACTTTCTGATACAAAAACCCAAGTGCCTAGCTTCTCGAACTGCTGAACTTTAATCTCTTCAAGGGAATCCTGCAACAATCCAGATATCTGACTTCAGCAATTTGAACCCAGTTGAACTACAATTCAAGAGTGGAAAAGGACTCCTTTTCTTTACCAGGCCCTCAGCAACAGTTCCCCTACAACAAGCCAAACACGTGAACTGTTACCATTCTTTTGGTTCAACACTTGTACAAGTGCACTATCTCCTTTAATTGCGCGGTGTATGATTGACACAGCATTTCGATTTCTCGGGCTGAGTTTGTGAATAAATAATCCTCTTTATTTAAACCCACAAAAGTCTGCTGCTGGTGCTTAAATTGACCACAAGCTAAAGGGGGCTTTGAAACACACATATCTAACTTTCCAAATGACCACACTGATTGCAGCCAGTAAGGGAATTGGGGGTTTCAGTTTATTTCTCCTTCCTTATGCATGATCATGGCATGATGCATAGTTATCCTACGAGGTGATTCCATTTCCAAAGCTTTACATTGTTTCTTTCAAATCTGGAAATAGGAATTTTATCCCTACCTGTCTGCTTGGAACCAGTTCTACTGGCCCCAGTAAACAGCTCTGAGCAGACAGTGAGGGCAGCTGTCTGTAGCTGAGATCCACAAGGAAAATTCAGGTATCCTCTGCCCTGGGATCCCCCCACCACAAAGCGCACCACCCCTCCCCGCACCCCCCAACCACCTCCCACCACCTCCCCAGCCCAAGCATAGCAACCACGCAAAGGAAAGCCATCCCTCAACTTAACTGAGTGACCCAGAAATTAAAATTACTCTGCCTCATGCTGCCAAGGTTCAGGGATTTTGGTGCTGGCTTATCCTGTTCGATTCTGGCTCCAGATTAAAATCAAGGTAATGCTTCTGATGGGAAAATCTCTGGAACAGAACTGTTATTTGGATTTGTTGGCTTCAGTCGCTGTCATATGTGTCATTTCTGAATTCCCACATGCCAGGTTTTGACCCAGACCTGATTTTTGTCTGATTTTTTTCATTTTTCCAGCTTGGAGTTTAAACTGGAGCATAACCTGGTTCGTGAAATGGAAATTATTATTTTTATTAGCTTCTGTGCCTTAAGTGCACAGAGTTTCAATGGGTTTCCGTCAACCGCAAAGAAAAGATTAGAACTGAAGCCACAGCCCCAGCCACAGCCCCAGTTGTGGGCATTCCTTACCAGCATTTGTCTTTAACAGAAGTAGCAATTTTTCCTCAGTGTATGTTGGTCTGCCCAGGATTCCTAAATCTGCAGAATCTGCTCCTGCTGAAGTTGATGGGAGGATCTTCAAGAGGTGAAGAACCAGCAGGCCTTGCTCTTTGCCTCAGTTGTTCAAGACCACCTTCCGGTCCGAATTCCACTCTCAGGAGCAGAATGAAACGTGTTCATGGCCTGAATTTTGTGCTCATTGGGCGTGCGCGATCGGCGGGCCCAGGAGTGGATGGGGAACCGTCCCCCGACCGCGATCGGCCGCTGTCTGCGATTTCACACTGACTGGCCAATTAACGGCCAACCAGTGTGAAATGTGTCCGGAGAAAGGCTCAGCACTGCCGGTGGGGGTGGGAAGAGGGCGGGCGCTGATGTCAGCGCGGGTGTGGGTGAGCACTTCCACTGAGCTCTCAGAAGACAGACCGCTGCCTTAGGGAGCTGCAGACCTCCAAATAATAAAATAAAGCACAAAAATGCGACAAAAAATGTCAATGCAGCACAATCAAGCACCTGAAAACATACTTCATTAAAAAAAAAAGTCCCCAGATATTTCTTTATTTTAAATCCTAACGGAGATCTCATCCCGCCCTTGGATGAGGTTTCATCAAAAATGTAAAGCCCGCTTGGACAATTGGCCCATCCGCCAACTGTAAGGTTGGACGGGCCACGAAAAATCGCTGACAATTGAGCCATTAATGAGCTTAATTGCCTGCTTAATTGTTGGTGGGGGCTCTTCTGACTTTTGCATGTGCCTGTCGAGTGAAATATCGCAGGAGTGCGCGATGATGTCGGGATGCTCGTCTGACATCATCTCGTACGACTTTATGCCTGTTTGGGTTGGGCACATGTCCGCCCACGGGACCTAAAATTCTGGCCCGTGTCTCCTTCCAAAAGTGACAGAGAGAGCTCTCTGATCAGCAGCCTGAAATGGCTCGGTAACGCCACTGTTTTCGACCAATGATTTATTAAGGATCAACAAATCCTTTTATGCTGGCCTGTATGAAGTGACGCCCACAGACAGTGCAGCGTCCCAGTTATAACTGCCGTCTATCACAGAGGCTTCAGCTGACAGCAAGTGCGAAAGTCTGGATCACTTGCTAAAGCTGACAAAGGTCATCCAGTCCTTTTAGACAAGTAAAGCTCTCGAAAGTGGCAATTTCCCGGCTGTGTTTTATTTGACTCTGTGGGACTGGATCAGCCCAGACCTGCTGGAAGAGTACGAGAGTATGCTTCTGGCCAGTAGCATGTCAGAATCATGAAGAAAGAGTTCATCACCCTCATCTACAAGCAGAAAGGGAAGAGATCAGTATTTGACAGCCCATTTCACTGCTTAATGTGAAGTACAAAATCCTGTCCAAGATCATTGCCAATCAGGTTAACTCTATTCTGGAGTTGGTGATCCAACCTCATCAGAGTTGCACTGTATCGGAAGATAGCAGATCTCTGATAGGCAATCCTATCCCTGAGTAGTGAAACGTTATGTACGGGACAGGAGGGTGGATACCTACCTCATCAGCTTGGACCAGGAGAAAGCCTTTGACAAAATATCACTTATCTACATGATGGATGTGTTCTCCAAAATGGGGTTTGGGGAAGGAATCCACAATTGGACCGAACTGCTCTACTCAAAAATCTGCAGCACAGTGCATCGGAATCGGAAAGCTTTATGATAAAATATGGAGTCAGGCAAGGTCGTCCATTCTCTTCTGCCTTGTTTGTGTGTTATATCAAGCCTTTTGCTGAGTTCATCAGAGGGATATGGGCCTAAGGGGTGAGGTGACGATCCCAGGCAGTGGACAAGCTCAGGTCAAAGACTCCTCGTACATGGACAACATTGCCGTCAACTGCTCTGATCTTCTGTCGGTCTGTACACTGATGAACATCTATGACCAATTTGAACTGGCCTCAGGCCAGAGTAAATCATAGTAAAAGTAAGGCCATGTTCTTTGAGAACTGGGCCGAAAAATCCTTTGTCCCCTTCACGATCAGATCAGATTGCCTGTGGCTGTGGGACTACGTATGTATTAGGAAATATTTAATGTAAGGTAAATGCGGATGCAATCTGCACTGTAAGTGGAGTGAAGCACCCTGGAGTGCCGTGAACTGCACTTAACCTAATTGATGTGTGTTATACTATGAGAATTGCAGCATTGTATTGTACTGTAATGTGCTTCTACAAATCTTATGAATAAAGGATATTTTTGGGAAAAGATATTTGTGTTCCAGAACAACTGGTTAGAGGTAGGCTCAGAGAATACATTTTATGTAAATTGCCCCTTGCATGGCAAAAGTGCACACAGATGAAGTCTTTGCCTTGGTAGTGTTGATCAGGGACTGAGGTTGAAAGCTTCTCAAAAGAACCATCAAGCTAACTGCACTATGCACGATGTGTTGACCTGCACTGTGACCCCTTATTTCCCAACAGCCTCATTATTGAGCCTGGCACTCTAGCAGACTTGCAAGAAATTGAGACTGCATTAGTCAATCAGTTTCCTAATTATTTTAATTACAAAGAATCATATCTGTACCCTTCTGGTGAATGAGGGTAATTATAATTTCCTTTCATAAGTAATAACTGCATGTTTACAGCTCCTTTTTAAAATGCCTTTTTGAAAATATCATGCTTAATAGATTGGACTCTTAGGTAAAATAAATCTGAAGGCTGCACATGTATTTTCTTACACTCTTTTATGCCTCTCCATTGCTGATGAAAATATCTGGGTCCACTGTGGTGCAGCTACTGAAGAACCCAAACATGTAGCTGATGACACTGAGCATTGTTATGTTTTATTAGGTAATAGAGTGTGCTTGTTTGCTTGGGGTCTGCAGTGTGCAGTGCAGTCAGCAGGAGCTGCAGTTTTGAGCAGGTCTTTCATTGCATTACATCCCTTCCCTACCCTGCCCCCAGATAAAGCTTCATTTGAAGCACCATCTACTCTCTGCAGCCCTTTTAGAGAGGCACTTGTTCAGTTGAATTACATGGAACCTCGAGGTAAAATTGCACAGCTGTGTGGCATAGCGTATTACCAACGGCCTATTATCATTGCGTTTAATGTCTGTAGATAACAGCACCTCAGACGCCATTCAGAACAACTGAGGGGACTAAGTGGGTTGGAAATGTTTGCAGTTGACAGCTGACACAAATCTATGATTATAATTTCCTCTTTCATTTTCAGTAATATAAAAAAAATCAGATGACACAGATTAAATACAGCCTCACTTCATCGCACAAAGCCACATTATGATTACTGTTTCAATACACAGAGAATTCCTGCAGTAATGCCAGACCAGTCTCTCCTTATACTGATCCACAATTACTATTGCTCCAGCATCTGCAAATTGTGCTTCCATGTGCCCTTCTGAAACAGGTCAATTTAATTTGAAAAAGCAGAGAACTTGGAAATGTAAGCACCTTGGTATAACCTTCTTGGAAATTAACTGTCGCCTACACACATCAGGTATAGTTACTGTAGGATGCGATCCTCTTATAAATATCTCCTTTCTAACAAAACCTCCAGATGCTGATATGTACATTGGATATTTAAAGGCAAGAAAGTCAATAATGGAATAGAATAGTAAGCATGAATGCGTGGACTTACACTATGTGGGTATGACCAATAACGTTATATGTAAGGACATGATTCTTCACCTAGTGCATCTAGTAACATGATATTTCTGCAGCTATTGTTCACCTCCACCTTTGATGCTATAGTCCCAATTAAAACCATTATTCTCTCACATCTTAGCTGTTCCCCCTGGCATAGCCCTCATCTCTGCCCCTTTGGTCCAAGGGATGCAGACTTGAACAGATATGATGGGCAACTGGCTTAGCCATTCAATGCCAGATCTGGCCAGATGATGGAAATCACTATTGGCCTCTGCTCCATTTGCCAAAACTGTTCACTATTCCAAAATCATTCTGGAATGCAAAGATAACCTTCTGTAAACTGTCATCTTAAACACCTCTCCCCTGTCTCCCCCACCCTTCCTCCAACAATTGTGAGGAGCTCAGGGACATCTTTGTCACTATGGTTGAGATTATCCAATCAGCTGCTTCTACCACCTGCCTTCCTTCCCTTAGCCCAGCAAGCTAAACTTTCCCTAAAGATCCCTCATGGCCTAGCCCTGACCTTGCATCTTTCTCTACTTTCTCTCCTATGTCCCTCATTCCCTCTCAGAGCTCATCTTGTCCATTAGACCCACCACCTGCTACCTCGGCCCTATTCACACTAAACTGCTGCCTGCCTAATTTCCCTTTCTGGCTCCCATGTTAACTGATATTATTAATGGCTCTCTCTAATCCGGTTCTCTCCCTCTGTCTCTTTGAAATTTGCTGTCATCACCCCCTCCCCAAAAAAAACAACCCTTGACCCCTCCATCCTTGCAAAATACTGCTCCATTATAACCTCCCGTTCCTCTCCTTTGAACATGCAGTTGTTGTCTCCCAAACCCTTGTCCATCCTTTCCACAGTCTTAATTGTGTACCACCTCCCACTGAATTTTCAGTTGTTGTGATCAAGCACTTCAGTTCCTTGGTTACTGTTTTCTTAGATTCTGTTTTGTTTGTGCAGCATCTGAAGAATATCCTGCTGACACCGCGGTGGTCTTCCCGAGAGTGCAGGGTGCAATAGGCTGCACCCATGTGGCTATACAGGCTCCATGGCAACAGGCTTGTTTATAAAGTTTATAAACTTGCGGTTTGTAAACCGCAAGGGCTATCATTCCATCAACAGGTGTGTGACCACTGGAAGCACATACTGCACGTTGGTGCTTAGTACCCTGGGAGCTGCCATGAGTCCTACATGCTGAGTCACTCTCAGGTGCCTGAGATTTTTAGGGGCCATTACGTCTGCTAGGATGGCTCGCTTGGGGATAAGGGGTACCTACTGAAATGCTGGCTGATGACATTGGTGCATCACCCTCAGAGTCGTTCCGCAGAGTTCCGCTGCATATTTAATCCCTGTAAATTTTCCTGGTTCTGAACTGAATTATTTACTTGGAGACTCTCTCAGTTGCTACTCTATTCATCTTACATGGTTCTTAGTGCTGAGATTCAATCATGTCTTTCTACCTTAGATTTTTATACTGGTCTTTATTTTCCGCAATACTTCTCTCTCTGGGGACTTCCCTGGTGTGCTTTTCTGTAGCCAGTTCAAATTGATGGCTGAAGCTTATGGATTGTAGGCCCACGACAACAAAGCCTTCAAGGCGCAAATCTCTCTCTGGCTTATGTGCTGCTTTCAGCATGTGTTTGATAATGAAAGCACTCGCAGTGACTACCTGTGGAATCTCTCTAGCAGAAGGAACACTATTGGAATAAAGAATTGCACACCCAGCAGGACATGAGAACAGCAAAGTGCATGTTTAAGCGATCTGGTGTCATGCTGTATGTACATTTTGTACCACTATATATATCCATTGGTTATCACAGGAAGAGACAAAAACGTATGCACATGTGGGGTTAAACCACATGCTTTAGGCTCTGCACCTTGGGTCATTTTTAATAACCAGCCTAAAAACTTATCTGAGGTAGTGCAGCAGTGTAGTGTCCTTCAGGATTTATTGCTTATCATAGGATGTGCTGAGAATTAAGGAATTCACAGATTCCAGTTGATTGAAAACAAAGATTAAGTTAATGGGATTTTTTTTAAATGGTGTTGAAGGCATGGGGTTTGATTTTTTTTGAGGTATTTATTTTACAATTCCAGTGCGATCCATGAAATTAACACCTCCTAATCAGTATTTATGAAGTGATTATTTGATGGGAGACTGATTCCATTGCGTTGGCTACTCTATCAGCCTGTATTGATTGCGAGATCTAGGGCCTCGAATTTAACTCAGTGCGGTGGGGTGCAAGAGCACAGGTGGGTGGTGAATCGTCCAGCCCTCAGAATGTGAAGTCTAGAAGTGGGCATGGGGAGCTGGATGAGTTCATCGCGGAGGACCCACAGAAATGGTCACCAGCGCAGGATTCTGGAGGTGGAAGGGGTGGGTTGGCAAGTTTGCAGTAATCCCCGGGGGCAAGAGAGGGCCCAGACTGAGGCCAAGAGCAGCACATCTAGTTGGTGCTGGAGACCTTGTGGGTCTTATTTATGCCAACAGTTAAAATTCCGTGCTCATCCTGATGACATAAACTGCCATTTAAATTTGAGCTCTGCTGCTCTAGAGCGACAGCCCTCTTGTGCCTGAATTCAGGCAAGTAAAAAACATGAGGGATGGGAATGCACAGTCCTCACCCTTCCTGCCAGGTTGGGGGTTGAGGGGCACTGGGCATGGATTGGCGGTACAGGCAGTTAAAATCAGCCCTCAAGAATGTCAGCAAGCAGTCAAACGTGACAACTGACAGAGGGGAGCGCAAGATGCCAAGTCCTGTGGCATCTATATTATTGATTTGTTGACGGAAGGAGGTGTTTAAGATGAGTTCCTTATATTTCCCTGGTGGCTGCATGAATGATGTGCAATTTTAAAACACAGGCCAGAAATGCATTGTATATGCTGAGTTAGCTGATCTTTGCTGATACAGATGTATTGGTTTCAAGAGAGACTGAAGAAGCATCATGACTGCATTGTTCAGAAACAAGATTACCTCTTACAGGCATCAGCAAAAATAGTGAAGTTAAAATATATTTTACCAGTCATGATATTCTCTGCATAAATATCAAAATTATGGACGTTTTTAAAACGTTGGTGCAAAAATACTCGACACACGTAACATCCAGGGTGGTTCATCATTTTTTTTGTGGATCCTAATTGGCCTGACTGGCAATGCACACTGGGAGCCAAAGGCATGTTCACACAGGCTAAAGGGGAGGGAAAATGTTTGGAGAAAAAAGAGGAGGAGACAATACAAAGGTGAGGGGAGAGATAGAGCAAGGGAGAAGGAAAGAGCACGAGTGGAGAAAAATAAGGAAAGTTGAGAGGAAGCCAAAGCCGGAAAAGCAATCTTAGGCCAGAATTTTCCAGCCCTGTTGGCATTGGGCGTCATGGCAGGCGTGGGGGGGACAATATGATGAGAAGGCCAAAAAGTGGTTTCGCGCTGTCGTGAAACCAGTTTGTGATCGCCCCCCCTGCGCCCATCAACGACGGGTCATGTTTCCCACCGCCGCACATCGGGAGCCTAACTTCAATACTTTACCATCTCATTATAAGCCCTGCTCACCAGACTCATCTCCCAATGCTGGATCATCCGGGCACATTAGCGTGATTGCACGATGATGTGTTTCACAACTGTACATAAGTGATGTGCACCTGGTGGGCTGCACTTCACTCAGGACTTCGAGATTTGTTTGCCTACCTTGCTTCGGGCAGCACTCACAGTCATCAGCTCCAGGCTTCACAGACAGCTCCACATCACTTTAAGGGGGGCTCATGGGAAGGTCTCTACCTACCAGACCAGCCGTAAGGCAGGGGTGGCTTTTCAATGGCTGCAGAGCTAGGGCTTGCTTGGGGAAGGGGGAGAAGTGGTCTCAGGCAAGGTAAGAGGCTGCAGGATGAGGGCTGTACTGGGGAAGGGGGGCATCCCAGGGTGTGTGTGGGGCACAAGTTGGCCTGTGCAAGCAGCCTCAAGATGGTGAGGGCTGAGGAGGCAGTCTCCAGACGAGATGAGGCCAGATGGAGATGTGAGGGTATGTGTGAGAGAGTGAGTGGTGGTGTCCCTTGAGCTGGCAGTGAGTGAGATGCCAGTATATATGTAATGGCCTTGTGAGTGTGAGATTTTAGCGTGATAAGGTGGTTGCCTAACCCTGACGGCACAGATGAGATCATTCATCCATTTTCTGCACTGGATGGCTCTTGTGTGCAGTATTGGCACTGACCACCTCTACCACCGCCTCCCTAGCTGAAGTGGTGAGATTGGTGCGCTTTCAGCTGCCAGAGTGGGCATCAATCATCTGAGTTCCAGGACATCACTGCGGGAGTTCCTCAGGGTAGTGCCCTAGGCCCAACCATCTTCAGCTGCTTCATCAATGACCTTCCTTCCATCATAAGGTCAGAAGTGACAATGTTAGCTGATGATTACACAATGGTCAACACTATTTGTGATTCCTTAGATACTGAAGCAGTCCATGTCCATTTACAGCAAGACCTGGACAATATCCAGGCTTGGCTGACAAGTGGCACGTAACATTCATGCCACACAAGTGCCAGGCAATGACCATCTCCAACAAGAGAGAATCTAACCATCGCCCCTTGAAATTCAAAGCCATTACCATCGCTGAATCCCCACTATCAATGTGCTGGGGGGTTACCATTGACCAGACACTAAACTGAACCAGCCATATAAATACAGGTCAGAGGCTAGGAATCCTGTGGCGAGTAACTCACCTCCTGACTCCTCAAAGCCTGTCCGATATATACAAAGCACAAGTCAGGAGTGTGATTGAATACTCTCCACCTGCCTGAATGAGTACAGCTCCAACATCACTCAAGAAGCTTTATACCATCCAGGACAAAGCAGCCTGCTTGATTGGCACCCCTTCCACAAACATTCACTCTCTCCACCACCAACACACAATAGCAGCAGTGTGTACCATGTATAAGATGCATGATAGAAACTCACCAAGGCTCCTTAGACAACACCTTCCAAACCCACGACCACTACCATCCAGAAGAATAAAGCCAGCAGATACGTGGGAACACCACCACCTGGAAGTTCCCTCTAAGCCACTCAGCATCCTGACTTGGTAAATATATCGCCATTTCTTCACTGTCGTTTGGTCAAAATCCTGGAACTCCCTTCCTAACAGCACTGTGGATGTACCTACACCACATGGACTGCAGCGGTTCAAGAAGGTAGCTCACCATCACCTTCTCAAGGGCAATTAGAGATGGGCAATAAATGCTGGCCTAGCCAGTGACGCCCACATGCCATAAATGAATTTTTAAAAACTACCACACTTTGTGCAAATCTGGGACAATTCCGCCCTTAGTGTTGGTGGTGCCAAGCATTGTCAATGGAGGGGACATATATCAGGCGATCCGCATAGCCAAATAAAATCAGTTGGCAGGGTGGAGTAAACTGACGTACAGTCTGCCAGGGCCAAGAATCCCTTCTCAGGGGAAGATGTTCTGTTTCTGACAGAGCCAGGGATTTGTGCCAGTCAGGAAGAGGCAGAACTTAATGTCCTCTACTAGTGGGTACTTTGCAATTGGCTTGATGTTTTGGGAACAGCTGTCCAGGGTGTCACTCGCTCAAGGGAAAGGCAGAATGGGTTGGCACCACAGGAGGGAAGGCACAGTAACAGAGCTGCCAAGAAGAGGCAAGGAATGCCAGACAAGTTGGTGAGGGAGTTGAATGGAGAGAAGGCAAGTTACATTTGCTGATAGCGTGAGGAACACATAGCAGCTAACTAGAGCTGTCATGGCCTTTATAATAACACTGAGTGGCTCAACAGAGAATGATGGAGATTTGCAGTTGTCTTTACAGACATTTTCAGCAATAGAGTTCGGATGCGCAGGGTCCAGCAAACTCTAGAGGTGTGCCATAACTTTGGTTTAGACCACGGCACTGACATTAAAAATTGCTTGGTATTGTAACTAATTTAAGATTCTGCCCTACATTCAGATATTATGGTTACAGCACACACATTGCTGCAGAGCCATCCAGTGGGCATTGTCTCAAAAGCCAATGGAGAAATACGACCCCAGATTACAGTAGCAATTATTCAACAAATGTTATGGGTCATATCTCTTAACATTATAAACACCTATCACAGCACCATCAACTGGCAAACCTAGAACTGCAGTTAAAATATTGGCACTTGAAAGCGGGGTTCCCATTAACAAAGTCTAACAGAAGCTTTCCCTTTGTTTAGAAATGGAATGTGGTAACCCAGTGAGCATGTTCAATATTTATGTTAAACATACCATTGATATGATCTTTGCATTAAATCTTAACTCGCTGCAAATCCCTATCACCCCTGTGCTCACCGACCTACATTAGCTCCTGGCTAAGTAATGTCTTGATTTTAACATTCCCATCCTTGTTTTCAAATCCATCCATGGCCTTGCCCCTCCCTATTTCTGTAATCTCCTCCAGCCCACAACCCTGCAAGGTATCTGCACTCCTCTAATTCTGGCCAATTGTACATTCTCAATTATAATTGCTCCACCGTTGATGGCCGTGTCTTCAGTTGTGTAGGCCCCAAGCTCTGGAGTTACCCCGCCTCCACCTCGCCGTCTCTCTCCCTCACTTTCCTCCTTTAAAAACTACCACTTTGACCAAAATTTGGTCATCTGACCTCATAGCTCCTTCTGCTGTTCAGTGTGATACTTTGTTTTATAATGCTCCCTTGAAGCGCTGTGGGGCATTTCATTACATTAAAGGCGTTTTATAAATATAAGTTGTTGCATGAAAAGCCTGTACTACTCCTGAGTGCCCTATCAGAAAATATCTCCAAAACACATCTTAAATTGCAAAATTAATCCAACTGTTCCCGATGAGAGTAGGATCCTAGGAATTATGTTAGAAAGTTTCGGGCAGTGTTGCCAAAGGTAAACTCTGCATGAAAGTATTCCAACATTGTATGTGTGAGCTCCTTGGAGAATGCTGGTGATGCTGACAGGCACACTCTTTCTTAAATGTGAAGAAAGCCAAACCCAGATAGAAACTTAACTCCACGAGGACTGCAGTAACCTTCCTGTATTCAGAAATAACAATGTTATACACATCTAACTTATTCTGTGATTTTTATCCCCTAATCTTACTGTGTGTTTATGTCTCTGCGCCTAGTGTTTTTTTGGTACGACATATAACATGATGCAACGCTTACATTTACTGTGAATTAAAATATGCAACAGGCTTTTAGCATTCAAAAGTTCCAGCTGTTCCAAGTACAGGTATCCACTCAAAAAAAGAGTCTTTGGAGAAATGTCCAGATGTGACGAAACCTTTCGATGTCTGTGAAATCTCACGCTTTAATTTTGATTGCATCGAAGCAGATAACTCTGAACATGACTACATGTTCCTTGGTCATTGAGTCCTGGGTTGGAACTCAACCCCAGAGCTTCTGACCCACTGCACCACAAGGCGTCAGTAAATGTCAGCAAATTAGGGGGAGTGATATCACAGTGGGGCATTCACTGAGTGGTGGGTCCCAATGCTTCAAATCACTCAGATGCAGAAACCCAATGGAAAATGGCTAGATGCATCGGTGATACTAAACTTGGCGGGAGAAGGCATTAAGATGGATAAAGGAGGCAAGGACCTATTAAATAGATTAAGTAAGTGCTATGATTGGACAAACCAATGGCAGATGAAAGTCAGTACTGGTAAGAGCAAGATATTACTATAACTGTACGATGTCCTGGTCATACCTCGCCTTGAATACTGCATTTAATTTTTGTCACCAAACTATATGAGCAACATTCCCATCACAGTCAAGCAAAATTATTTCCAGCATTTTCTGTTTTGATGTCTTATTGTTTAAGGATTGAGTTGCCAGGACAGAGCAGACACACTGGAGCACCATATAGCCATGGGCAGGGGTGACTGGGAGGGGTACAAGGAGCAGGGAATGGGCCTGGCTGGATTGCTCCACAGAGAGCCGGCATATGCTCAGTGGGCTGAATGGCCTCCTTCTTTGCCATAATTACTCTATGACTGTATGACTTTATATAAGTAATCAAGATACTGAAGGTTCAGATTAATACAGAACTTTAGTTCAGGGCAAACCAGAGTACTAAAACTGGTGCAAGGAAAGTTTGGCAGAGAAGTCAGAAAGGGACACAAAGAGAGATTAACAGTTGGTATGGCCACCTCTGGTGGGGTCATTTAGGTCAGTTGGCTAGACATCTAGCATGTGGATCAGATTACTGCTAACAGCATGGTGTTCAATCCCTTTCCTCACTGAGGTAGACCTGGGGCCTGCCTCCTTACCCTACCCATAGTAAAATTATGGCATAAGCTATGGTTTGATGATGCTCAAATCGAGCATGCTATTTGGACGGAAAAGGTGGCCATCTGGTAGGATAGTGAAGGCAAATATGCCAGAGTTAGTCAAATGATTTGATGGAGATTTTCATTCTCACTGGATCAGGTGAAATGGGTTGAATGACTTCATTCATCTGTATGTATCCTGCCATCTGTGTGAGGTACTTCAAAATGAAACTTATTTGCTGAGGATTGCACTTCATTTGCATGATACTATTCTTCAAGAGGAACAACATAGTTTTGTCATTCAATATAATTAGCATTAATTCATAATAATTATCATTTACTGGTATTAGGTGAACCATGTAACACAGCTGTTACAGATTCTTTAAATATGTGCACTGGATCAAAATTTACTGTAACCACAAATGAGCAGCACAGGTCGTTCGTTACATATGCCCATTTCCATTTAATTTTCATGTGTATCTGCACAACAAGTTGCTTTTAGTGTGATATGGGCATGGCACAATGCTCTCTTCACGGCATCAAGAACCTGCACGGAGAAGGCAAGCAACTTTGTATTTCCTTAACCAATCAAATTGAAGCATTGCTAACGGATGGTGCAGAATCTGAACCATGAAACATAAGTTAATTATATAATTCAAAATGAAATCAGTTACAGAAAACAAAATAAAGAGAGGGAAAAAAGAGTGAGTTAAAAAGAAAGAGAACAACAACGAAAAAGTAAAACAGAAGTAATTCAACGTCATTTTTAAATCTCCAACAGCAATTAAAAGCTTCACACTTCTAAGAGTTAAGTTTCAATGCTAGAGAGGTTGTTTGATGGTAATTAAAAAGGTACTTAGACTGAAATGGACAAGCCCTAATTTCTGTGGCAAGTTTATTTTGTCTCTACAGTACAAGTACAGAAACTTCTTGTGGTTCTTGGGGTTATGGGGGCAGAAAAGAGATTGGATCAGCCGTGAACTTATCAAATGGCAGAGCAGACTTGAGGGGCAGAATGGCCTACTCCTGCTCCTAATTCTTATGTTCTTGTGTTCAATACATTTGTATGGTGAGGCACACAACGAGGTGTAATTTTTGTGAAGTTAACAACAAAATGGGGCATCTTGGAAAGTGACTTATGGATTTTGAGCGCCATTAGCTTCACTGTCATTTTGACAGTAAATCTGGCCTATTGTCTATCATAGCACTTCGTGTATAGCATGAAACAATGTGAAGTCATTTGGGATTTCCTGACTAGATCGGGGTCACAAATGCAGCAAATCTGTATTCTTAATGATGCAACTGTTCTGTAACATCATGCACAATCGTGAGGTCAGCTTTAATATGTATGCTGCTAGCATCCATATTTACCCCTTTGCAATCAACATTGGCATCAAAACTGTCATAGTGCGGTCCAATTAGCTGTCCAACATCAAGTGTTGGAATTTAATTCTTCATGATAGAATATGTGTCCTTCAGCCTCAGTGTTATTTGTCAATTTAGAAAAATCATCAGCTGTTACTTAGCTGTTTTATTTTTACTTATTTGCTCACGGGATGTGGGTGTTGCCCATCCCTAATTGCCTTTGAGAAGGTTGTCGTGAGCTGCCTTCTTGAACCGCTGCAGTCCAGGAGGTGTAGGCGTACTCACAATGCTGTTAGGAAGGGAGTTCCAGGATTTTGATCCAGCGACAGTGAAGGAACTGTGATAGTTTCAAGTCAATAGTGTGTAGTTTGAAGGGGAACTTGCAGGTGGTGGTGTTCCCATGCATCTGCTGCCTTGTCCTTCTAGGTGGTAGAGGTCATAGGTTTGGAAGGCACTGTTGAAGGAGCCTTGGTGAGTTGCTGCAGTGCATCTTGTAGAAGGCACACACTGCTGCCACTGTGTGTCGGTGGTGAAGTCAGCGAAGGCAGTGAATGTTGAATGTGGCGGATGGGGTGCCAGTCAAGTAGGTTGCTTTGTACTGAATGGTGTTGTTGGAACTGCACTCATCCAGGCAAGTGGAGAGTATTCCATCACACTTCTGTATTGTGCTTGGACCTTGGTTTGGCTTTGGGGAATCAGGAGGTGAGTTACTCTCCGCAGAATTCCCAGCCTCTGACCTGCTCTTGTAGTCACAATATTTATATGACTAGTCCAGTTCAGTTTCTGGTCAATGGTAACCCGCAGGATGTTGATAACACGATGTTGGTTGCACTCTTACCTCTCAGTCAAAAGGTTGTGGGTTCAAGTCCCACAGGACTTGAGAACAAAAATTAAAGCTGACACACCAGCACAGTGATGAGGGATTGCTGCACTGTTAGAGTGCCATCTTTCAGATGAGACCTTAAACAAAGGTCCTTTCTGTCCTCTCAGGTGGACATAAAGATGACCCATGACCCTATTTTGGAGAAAAGCAGGGAGTTATTCCCAGTGTCCTGGTCAATATTTACCTTTCAATCATCATATTGATTGGATCTTGCTGTGCACAAATTGGCAGCTGTATTTTTAATGTTACAACAACGATTATAACTTCAAAATGTACTCCATTGACTGTAAAGCAGCTTGGTTCATCCTATGGTCTTGAAAGGTGCAAAATAACTATTTGTTTTTATTTTCAATCCATAAAATTGTACACTCATTGTGTTAATCTAAGCACTAGTAATGCAGGGAGGGGCATCCATGTTCTCTGGCACTCTTAGAAGACATATTTATTGGACATGGGCAATTAGATTTAGTGAGCACCTGATCTTTAGCCCTCATCTTCCTGTTGTGTTGTCTCTTGTGTTCAAGCAAGACAGATGTGAGAGCTATTCTCAATTGACAGTAATTATTAGTGTCCTGGGCTAGCTGTGGAGATTGAAGCTAAAGTTGTGCATGCAAATGGCCTCTGAAGATTGCTATATTTAAAAAAAATGTATTTGTTGTGATATATTGTAAAACATTTAATTAGGAGCTGCCATCAGTTTCTTGTTCTGTGTTGGAAATGTCCAGGTGGCAAAACTAGCTTGGCTACATGAGGCCAGAAATTTCCATTCGATCCTTTGCAACTATGGAAAGAAGCCATAGCAGATCTTAAATGTGCTTGAAATAACTGTGGCTTATCTAACCAGCCTTTATCTTCAACTTGCTGCTATTCCATTATCTCATGAACTGCTTTGGATTATTTGTAAAGGTTATGATCTAAATCAAAGCGGGTGTTTGTCTTTGGTACTTCTGTACCACCTCAATGTTGCTGTTTGAGAAGTCTATCCTGGTCCTGTCCACTCTGCTTTGTCGTTTAATGGCTAGTTTCAGCGAGTAAATCGAACTGGCACCTGGGTTAAGTCAGCAGATTCCAAACATAGTTAGAATATGACCTTTAGAGATTGCCTTTGTGCTTAGGTACAGGTTCTAATATTTCACAATTTGCCATTTGGATTTTGTAGATAAATTGCCTCAAACCTGCCTGCGCTTTAAATCTTCACCATTGGTGAGTTATGCCCCCAGGTACAGAGCAATATCACAACTGCCTTGTCAAAAGTAATTCAGTGTTTCCTTCCATATTCATGTACAGCGAATGTGCAGCAGAACAGTCAGTAGCACAACAATGCAACCTTGCTGCAAATATCACTTATTCAGCCTCTCAAAGGATTGCAGAAAAGATGAAATATCCAAACTACAGTGTAAGGGGTCATTTGTGACAAACGCGATTGACACCTCAAACTGAATTTTTAGGCCTCGGTGGGAGTGGAGATGGAGGCATGCAGGCCCAGAATTTCATGCCATGAGCTGGTTTGCCATTTTCCCGACTCCATCCCCCGGACCTTTATTCCAGAGGCAGAACTGGGGTCGGGGTGGGGGTGGTGGAGGGCAGGGCCAACTAATCTTATTAAGAGCTGATTGAGACCTGTTGTCAGAGACTGATTGGAATTTTCCAGTGGGCCTCCAGGTCCCCTGCCACATCTTAGCAGTATACTGGGAGCACTCCAGGCAGGCATAGAGGCCTCGCTATCTGGCCTGGCTCCAGGTGGTGCTCCCCCAACCCCTCCACTCCCTACATTGGTGGCCCAGCTGCTCAGTCTATTTTTGAAATGTAAAAGTGTTGGGAAGAGGGGCGGGCACCATCTTGGGGCTCCTTTCTTTCACTTACCTTGAAAGGTCAGCGTCTGCTCCCTCAGATCTTGTGGGTTTCCTATTGATACTCCAGTTTCAAGAGCCCACTTTTAAATGAACAGCAAGCCCACCCTCTGATCATTACCTTGACCAATTCTGGGAAAATCACAGCTGAGTGACTGTTGCCCACACATTTTAAGCTCCTGATGTCCATTTGAGCATGACGGCAGAGACCTGAAACCCACAGCGAAAATCCTGCCCTTCAGTCCAAATTTCCTCCATGCCCTCCCACAGATAACAACATAGTGGAAGGTTCCAGAAGGAGGTATTTGAAAAACTGCATTACGCAGAGTAGTGCTGCTCCATTACATATATTAACACAATCAGACCCCCTTCAATTAATTATTAGGGACAGATAGAGAGAAAGTATGTCATCAGAATTGCATGTAATATGGTTTGATCTCACCCTGCTACTCATAGTATATATTTGTTTCATCATTATAACATACTAGTTTAATGTTTCTGTTTTTCAGATGGACACCCAAGTTGTTTGGGGACTTTCTATATCTGTACAGCCAATATTAGCTATGTGTTCCTGTTCTCCACTTGAGACTTCAACCCACAATTAATTGTTCAGCTTAGCATTTGCACTATTGACGTGGGAGCTCTCACTCAAACATTGCAAGTAACTTTGAATTCGGAGAAGCATTGTACAGAATTATTTGGTTAGAATTTCCCTCCTGGGATGGGAAACAGGGTTTGGAATCATTTCTGAATCCACCCCTGGGGAGAAGCAGTCACTTATTGGGATTTTCACAGGGGTGCCCAATTAACTCACACGGGGACACACTCTCTGTCCAATTGTGGATGGCATTTGGGCTCCCGAAGCTACAGGGAACAATCAGACGCCCTTCATTTTGGGGGAAGCAGCAGGCTGTAATGGAAGACAAATGAAGAGAGAAGGCACTTCAATATGGAATCACCCTCTTTCAAATGTTTAAAATTTTTAAATTAAAGAATAGATTCAGCAGCTAGGCCACCGCTATGCACTGGTGGGAGGAGGGCTGCCTGCCTCCAGGCACCTAAACTGGCCCCCGCCTCCTGAAGGAACCTGGAGGCCAACTGGAAAATTCCTGGCGACTTCCTTTAATTGGCCTCAATGAGTCTGATTGGCTAACGGCAAAGGGTGGGTCACCCTGTGGGCCTCGACCCTGTCCCTGCAAAAATGGCCTGGAGGCAGGATGGAGCCGGGGAACCAGCATACTGGCAAGCGAAGCAAACTTTCGGTCACGCCCGCCTCCAGTCCTCGCCCTTGCTGATTGCCATTTCCAGCTCTTTAGAATACTCATCTTCATAAAATCTTAGAACAAATGTAAAGGTTTAGCTGTAGTCCATGAGGGACTATAGGTATTCCCCCTCTGCTGGAGAGAGACAAGTGGTTATATAGCTTGAGGGTCACCACTCCACAGCAAGCACGAGACAAGGCAAAGAGGCAGAGCTGTATGAACTACCACAGCCAGTACAGGGATTGAACCCACGCCATTGGTGTCATTCTACACCATGGTCTAGCCATCTAAGCTAACCAACCACCATAGAATAAGTAAATAGATATATATAATATTTTAATAATCGTGGATGATGTTAATTCCTGAGGAGAAGAAAAGTTTGTATCAGTTTTTGTGTGGCATAATAATAGTAGGTTGTACATATGGCTTGTGCTACTGCAAGTTAAGAGGTAAGAGTTCAGATAGTCATTTAGTAGTGCAGAACTTGGAGTATTGCTGAAAAAAAATACATTTTTTTTTTGTTGGTTCATCATCTTCCACTCATCAGGACAATTTGCTAGAAAACCAAAAGTAAAGGGAACCAATTTATACGGTATGAGAAGAGAGTGCTGATTAGTTGGCAAGTGGACTCTGATAGGTAGAGGCATTGCCATGGAGAATGCATTGGTTGATATTAACTGACAGTTAACTGCCAAGCATTGTTTGAAATTTAAACCAGGCAGCTTGACTCTGAGAAATGGCATTGCCCTGAGGAATGAACCAGTGAATGGCTGTCACTTATTTTGTTTAAATGAAAAGCTTCAACAAAAAAAGTCTCTTTAGCAATGCTCAAGGTTGGAGTTCATTCCACAAATACTGCATTTGTATTGAAAGCGACTACATTGAAACATATGAAGGTTTGAAAGCATTCCTTTGCCTATAAAGCTTATCCTTGAAATCAAGATGCTTATTTCTGTCTCCAATATCTTTGACCCTTGAAACTCCTTCAATCCACTATCTTCCAGAATTAAACACCTCAGTATGTTAGTTTTCCACACCTTGAGTGCGGCCATTACTTTGTGGAATGTTGTGTGGCAAGTGGCATTCATATCTTGCTAGAGAATAGCTCAGTCTGTGTCACTTGCAAGGGGAACTATTTCCTCCATCTGCACCTTCACCTAACAAGGGTATCAGAGTAATACATGAATGTGCTGCCTGGAAGGTTCTTGGCAATATTTGTGCTATATTACAACAGGGAAGAAAATGACGAGCATTGTAATGTGTTGTGCTTCTGTAATTTTTATAGATACTTGAATTATGGGAGACACTAGCAAGGGGGTTGCCCATTTCTTGTTTCCCTTAGGGCGTAAATTTATCATATAATGTGGGGTTGGAGTCACTTCTAAACCAGGTCAGGTAGAGTGGCAACTTCTGTTCCCTGAAGGATAGCAGCAAATGGGTTAGGATTCATAGCCTTATTTTTAATGCTAGCTGACAAATTACTAAATTAATTATATGGTGAGATATGCACTCCCAATCCCTGGTCGCTAGTCCAGGATCAAAACCATTAGGCACTGCAGCTAATGTATGTTACTATGTAATGCATAATAGTGTTCTTGATGCTTCTGGGTTTTAAACAGGAAGAAATTAATTTGGTTTTAGTGGGTTCCTCTAAGGCCCGTTTTGCAGCCCCTGTGGTATTTGAAGTAATTTGATCTGCCTTCCCATCACTGCTTCAGTTGGTTTAAGTCCATCATTGTAATACATTTTCTGCCATGGTAAACCTACATCAAAATTACAAGATGCCATCTGTGAACAAGAGCAATTAGGGATGGGTAATAAAATGCTGGCCTAGCCAGTGATGCCCACATCCCATAACATATTTTAAAAAATCACTCAAAGCCACCTTAATGTCCGCACCATCAGTTTTAGTATAGCTGTCGGTGAATATAAAAATTGCATCAATTCTGAATAAAGTCCTCGTTGCTATTATTTGTTTTAATTTAACCTGTTGAGTGGTCAGACTTCAAGGCCTTTATAAGCCCCATTCAGTTGAAGCATGTTTTGTCTCTGTACGCAGCTGGACTCCTGTCTCTATAAGGACCGTGACAGGGTACTACTCTGGCATTGCCATGTGCCACATGTGCTGAGGTCAGCTTTTTTAGTTCATTTGATGGTGCTGTGGGCACCTCTCGCACAATGAAGCAGGAGCACCAAGGCTGCATTATTGTGCACTAACAGACAGCGAAGGACTGCTGGCTCCCTGGCATGGGCTGAGCACTTTCTGGGTGTGGGGAGAGTGGCACTGGACATGGAATAGGGAGCAAAGGAGGGAATGGACATCAGGGCACATGTAGTGCAGCTGGTGGGGTGGTGGGCATGGAGGTACTCAAAGTTTTTTGAAAGGAATTCGACTGTTTCCCCTTCACAGATGCTCCAACTGAGTTATGTGGTCATCTAACTTAAATGATCACTAAGTGCGTAATGAGCCTGGTTCACAAGAACCTCACCAAGGCTCCTTCGACAGAACCTTCCAAACCCACAACCTCTACCACCAAGAAGGACAAGGGCAAAAAATGCATGGGGACCCCACCACCTACAAATTCCCTTCTATGCTACACACCATCCTGACTTGGAAATATATCGCTGTTCCTTCACTGTCACTGGGTCAAAATCCTAGAAGTCCCTCCCTAACAGCGCAGTGGGTGTACCTGCACCACATGGACTGCAGCGCTTCAAGAAGGCAGCTCACCACCACCTTCTCAAGGGTAATTAGGGATGGGCAACAAATGCTGGCCTACCCAGTGAAGCCCACATTCTGTTTAAGAAATTTAAAAAAACAATCCTGTGACCTGGCTGCTGGTCCTCTCTGCATTCCTCAACCAATTTGGGCCAAATTGCAGTTCAGGCCTCCATGACTAATTTTCCAGTCAACGTTAATTGCCTCGAATATTGGCCTCGATGTTCAGGAAGTAACAATTTCTGCAAATTTATCTAGAACCACATGTATGTTTGAATTGATTGTCTATCTGTTCAGGCTTTATATACTGTGCAGTTATACATACTGTATTAACATTGCCGTTTCCCCAACACATCATTCCCCTTTACATTGTAGATGGTGCCTAAAACTGTTAATTTTAGAGGTTTCTTAGGGCGTTCAGGGGCTTTCTGTGTAGGCTGTTACCTACAAAGCAACAAATCACATAGGATTTGAACCTACTTTATGCTCCTTTTAGTTTCTGATTCACCTTTCAGACAACTGAAGTGCCAATTGCACCCATTTAAAAAAAAACATAATCTTTACTGCTCTCTACATTGAAATAAAGGACTATTTTAGAAAGTGGAAAATTGAAAAGCCTTACCAAAAGCTAACAAAAAAGCAAACAAGCTATGGCACTGTGGTAATCTCCATCGGAGATGTGAGGTCAGTGAACTAGCTTACAATGGCCTTTTCTCTATTTGAATGTCCCTCGTCCCTCTACAGCAGTGATCGAAAGAGGTTGTGTGTGAGAAGGGAAGCAGCTGGGGATTGATTACACAGGCCCATTTATTAGTGCATTCTAACACTCAACAGTGGGACATGAAATCCTTTCAGATACGAAGAAGAAAATATAATCACCACATAATGTGAGTATGGGGAACTGCCAGCTTCTAACAAACTTATACTTCAAACTGCTGGCTGCAATGCAACAAGTGGCTGCCTTTTGTAACTTTATTTCTTAATTGACTGGGGTGACAATTTTTTTAAAAATCACTGTTAATTGATCTTTGCTTCACATACGGTATGTGGAGTGAATGTGATCCACATAAAGAAGTGCATTCTCTTTTCCAATAGCAGTGGTACTGCAGATTTGCGCCTGTCTCCTGCAGAGGCTGGGGCATTAATACAATTCAGAGGGGAATTATTTATTGTGCCTGTTTTATTCGAAGCTAGTTTTTGAAGAGCTTCAGGGGCTTCTGGCTCAAATGAAGCTGTTATTTTCAAAGGCATAGTGAGGGCAATAGACTATCATCTTTATTGTGAGAGCAATACACTACCATCGTCATAGTGAGAGCAATACACTACCATTGTCATAGTGACGGAAATAGACTACCACAGTCATAGTGAGGGCAACAGACTACTACCATCATAGTGAGGGCATTGGACTACCATCTTCATAGTGAGGACAGTGGACTACCACCATCATAGTGAGGGCAATAGACTACCGCCATAGTGAGGGCAATAGACTACCATCATCATAGTGAGAGCAGTAGACTACCACCATCGTCATAGTGAGGACAGTAGACTACCACCATCATAGTGAGGAAAGTAGACTACCATCATCATAGTGAGGACAATAGACTACCATCATCATCATAGTGAGGACAGTAGACTACCACCATCGTCATAGTGAGGACAGTAGACTACCATCATCATAGTGAGGACAATAGACTACCATCATCATAGTGAGGACAGTAGACTAACACCATCATAGTGAGGGCAATTGACTACCATCATCATAGTGAGGACAGTAGACTACCACCATCATAGTGAGGAAAGTAGACTACCATCATCATAGTGAGGACAATAGACTACCATCATCATCATAGTGAGGACAGTAGACTACCATCATCATCATAGTGAGGACAGTAGACTACCACCATCATAGTGAGGACAATAAACTACCATCATCATAGTGAGGACAGTAGACTACCACCATCATAGTGAGGACAGTAGACTACCACCATCATAGTGAGGATAGTAGACTAACACCATCATAGTGAGGGCAGTAGACCACCACCATCATAGTAAGGACAGTAGACTACCATCTTCAAAGTGAGGACAATAGACTACCACCATCATAGTGAGGGCAATACACTACCATCATCATAGTGAGGGCAGTAGACTACCACCATCATAGTGAGGACAGTAGACTACCATCTTCATAGTGAGGGCAGTAGACTATCATCTTCATTACGCTTGTTGTCTTTATTACGCTTCATCTCCCTTTCCCACCCTTCAGCCCCACAACATCCCTGGAAAAAGAGCAGCAAGATACCCCCTTAAAACACTAACGATGCCATTCTTTAGTCAAACACAAATGGAAGTGAAATGTTTAGTGAAGTCTTATGCTGTGGGTCATGCCCAGAGGAACTGTGTTGAACCTGTCCAAATGACTTGTAACGTATTTTACAATCTGTATCAAGAAGTTAAATGAGGGGACCCAGTGTTATACATCCAAATTTGTTGACAATACAAAACTAGGTGGAAAAGTAACCTGTGAGGAGGACAAAAAGAGGTTGCAAAGAGATATAGATTATTAAGTGAGTGAAAAGGATAGTGGCAGATGGAATTTAATGTGGGAAAATGTGAAATCATCCACTTTGGTGGAAGAATAGAAAAGGAAAGTATTTTTAAAAAGCTAAGAGGCCGGTAAATATTGGTATGCAGAGTGATTTGGGTGTCCTTGGATCTGAATCACAGAAGGTTGACATAGAGGTGCAGCAAACAATTAGGAAGGCAAATGACATATTAGCAATTATTGCAAAGGGCTTGGAGTTTGAATAAAGAAGTCTTGATGCAGTTTTACAGGGCTTTGATGAGAACACATTTGAAGTACAGTGTACATTTTGGTCTCCTTATCTAAGTATATACTTGCTTTAGAAGGAGTGCAACAAAACTTCACTGGATTGATTCTTGAAATCAGAGGATTGTCCTTTGAGGAGAGGTTGAGTAGAATTTTCTTTATACTTTCTTAGGATGTGGGCATCACTATAAAGGCCAGAATTTGTTGCTCTTCCCTAATTGCTCTTGAGAAGGTGGTGGTGACTTCTTGAACTGTTGCAGCCCGTCTGGTGTAGGTACACCCAATGTACTCCTATGAAGAGAGTTCAAGGTTTTTGACCCAGTGACAGTGAAGGAATAATGATATAGTTCCAAGTCAGAATGGTGTGTGGCTTGGAGGGGAACTTCCATGCATCTGCTGCCATGTCCTTCCAGGTGGTAGAGATCATGGGTTTGGAAGGGGTTGTCGAAGGAACCTTGGTGAGTTGTTGCAGTGCATCTTGTAGATGGTACACTCTGCTGCCACCGTGCATCAGTGGTGGAGGGAGTGAATGTTGAAGGTGGTGGATAGCTTGCCAATCAAGTGGACTGCTTTGTCCTGGATGGTGTTAAGCATCGAATGTTATTGGAGCTGCACTCAGGTAAGTGGAGAGTATTCCATCACATTCCTGACTTGTGCCTTGTAAATGGTGGACAGGCTTTGGGGATTCAGGAGGTGAGTTACTCTCTGCAGAATTCCCTGCCTCTGACCTGCTCTTATAGTCACGGTGTTTATATGGCTGGTCCAGTTCAATTTCTGGTCAATGGTAATCCCCAAAATTTTGATAGTGGGGGATTCAGTGATGGTAATGCCATTGAATGTCATGGGGAAGTAGTTAGGTTCTCTCTTGTTAGAGATGATTATTACCTGGCATTTGTGTGGCATGAATGTTACTTGTTATTTATCAGACTGAGCCTGAATGTTGTCCAGGTCTTGCTTCATATGGAGAAGGACTGCTTCAGTATCTGAGGAGATATGAATGGTAATGAACGCTGCAGTCATCAGTGAACATCCCACTTCTGACCTTATATTGGGGGATAGGCCATTGATGAAGCCGCTGCAGATGGTTGGACCTCAGATTCCTGAATGGGCTTAGATTCTCTGGAGCTCAAAAGAATGAAAGTGATCTCATTGAAGAGTATAACATCCTCAAAGAGCTTGACAGAGTAGATGTTTTTCCCTCGAATAGAGAGTTTAGAAGGAGGGGTCATTATTTCTGCATAAGAGGTCAGTAGATTCAGACTGAGATGAGAAATTTCTTCACTTACAAGGTTGTGAACTTTTGGCATTCTCTACCTCTGATGGCTGTGGACGCTGAAGACAGAGATCGATAGATTTTTGGACACTAAAGGGAATCAAGAAATATGGGGATAGGGTGGGGAAGTGGAGTTGAAGTAAAAAATTGACCGTGGTCTTGTGGAATGACGGAGCAGGCTCATGATGGTGTATGATCTACTCCTGATCCTATTTCTTATTTTCTTAAACGTTTCACAAATAACCCTCAGCGCCTAATGGAAGAGGAGGATTTACATTCCATAGTGATGGATTGAATTGAATCCCAGGTTTCAGAGGTAAACTCAGTCCAGCTCATAATGGCTTAATTGAAAGTCATCTAGTTGGGAGAATCTCTGTGGTCATTGATGTGATTCAGCAATATATTCTGATGAATTCCTTATTAGTAATCTCATATTAATTGCTGCAAGCTGAACTGGACCCGCCATATCAAATCTGTGGCTACAAGAACAGGTCAGAGGCTGGGAATTCTGTAGCGATTAACTCACCTCTTGACTCCCCAAAGTCTGTCCACCATCTACAAAGCTCAAGTCAGGAGTGTGATGGAATACTCTCCACTTGCCTGGATGAATGTAGCTCCAACAACACTAAAGAATCTTGAAGCTAACCAGGACAAAGCAGCTCGCATGATTGGCATGCCATCTACCACCTCCAACATTCGCTTCCTTCACCACTGACGCACAGTGGCAGCAGAGTGTACCATCTACAAGATGTACTGCAGAAACTCACCAAGGCTTCTTCGACAGCACCTTCCAAACCCGCAGTCTATACCACCTAGAAGGACAAGGGCAGCCGGTACATGAGAACACCACCACTTGTAAGTTCCCCTTCAAGTCACACATCATCCTGACTTGGAACTGTATCGCCATTCCTTTAGTGCCGCTGAGTAAAAATCCTGGAACTTCCTTCATCATATCACTAAGAGTGTACCTACACCACATGGCAGTTCAAGAAGGCAGCTGATCACCACCTTCTTAAAGGCAATAAGGGATGGGCAATAAATGCTGGCCTAGCCAGTGACACCCGCATCCCATGAATGAATAAATAAAAAAAAAACACTGCTCTGACTGAGGCAATGTAATATTTGGGTCTGACAGCAAGGGTAGATACATTAGAGTGATATATCATTAAGGGCGGGTGTTTATAGACAAAAGTCATATTGAACCTGAGTAAGCAGCTGTAAGATATTATTGTACAAAGGTTGCAGTATTGTAAATGGGTCATTCAGTGAAATATCAATAGTTTGGCTGTAATGGTGATCAGTGCCAGCACCAGATCATTAAAAATCCATAAAAGACACTGAACTCATAGAGATGGTTCAATGAAAATGTATGCAATATTTATAGATGTAATTACATATGATTATAATCATTACTCACTGAATGCAATGTACATTTGAGCAAATTGACTAAAGACTAATTATTTCCTTTCATTCCACGTCATGGAGCAATCTTTCCTTCATTCAATATATAAATTGATTAAGAATGCAAGAAATTAAATAGAATTGGTTTATTTAAAGTAATTCAAATAAATATATGGCCTTTTGCTGAAGTTTCATCCTGTAAATTTCTTCTAGTTCATTCCAATTACCTGCATGTTCCCAATTGCAACACTGACAATTTCCCTAGGGGCAGGATACCCATCTAGTTAGGACTGTGCATTTTATAATGTTAAGGTGTTAGAGAAAGAAAGACTTGCATTTACACAGGACTTTTCACGATTACCAGATGTCTCAAAGCACTTTACAAGCCAATGTAGTCGTTGTTGCAGCGCAGGAAGCGTGACAGTTAATTTGCATTCAGGAAAATCTCACAAACAGCAATGGCAAATTATCTGTTTTTTGTGATTTTGATTGAAGGATAAATATTGGCCAGGACACCAGTGGTCCCCTGTTGTTTTCAAATAGTGCCATGGGATCTTTTATATCCACCCAAGCAGGCAGGTAGGGCTTGGTTTAATATCTCATTCAAAAGATGGCACCTCCGACAACATAGCACTCTCCCAGCACTGCACTGGAGTGTCAGCCTTGGTTTTGTGCTCAAGCCCTGTGGTGGGTCTTGAACCCAGAATCTTGTGATCTAGAGGCAAGTTCCCAACTGAGCCATAACTGAGAGCTCCCTGTATGATGTGTATTAGGACCAGGAAACCATAAGCTGTCTGCTCCCATCCCTGCACCCTTGTGTGATTTTTGTCCTCAATGCATTTACTTCATAAAATGGAGGTTTTCCGCAGGATAACATGCTCCAGCAAGTATTTTGTACAATGAACAATTGTATGCTAACTTTGTAATAGATTACCAATGGATATAAAACTCTTTTCAAAGATCTAGCCCCTAATAAAAGATTAGTCCACCTTTGGCGGCAACAGATTTTCAGCCACCTCCAACAAATTCCACATTCTTCTTAATCATTAAGGACCTCGTCTTTCTTTTCTTTCCCCAGTTCCTATTTTGCTCCTACTGGCAGATTACTATACAAGAATTAGAGGAATCATATCTGGGTACTTAATTGTGTTCATGCTTGACGATTGAACAATTTTGCTCAATAAATTGAGAAGGAGTGTATCTAAATATTAAACAAAATAACATCTCAGTTACTGCCAAGATTGACTCTACACCAGCTGGTCAGAATATAGGCCCCAATATACATAAGTGTGAATCATTTAGTGCTTGGTACAACTTCATTCAGTCTGAATTATATGCTTCAATCTCAAAAGCTCACTTTGCACTTGATATATAACTACTGTCACTGCATTGAAATATAACCTCTCATTCTCCTTTTGTTATTTTTTTGTCTTTTATACGGACCCCATCTTATTCTACATGTAATGTCATGAAGCCCCAGTGTTATCTGATGTACATCTGCTTACATGTTATCCTGTGCATTATAGAATGCTCCCATTTGTGTTGTACTGTACATATTGCATGCTTCACTCTGTTACCCTGTAATTAGTATGTTATACCCAATTTGTGTTGTGCACTTCAACATGTTATATCCTGCGTATGTCAAATGCTTCACCCAATGTGTTATTCTGCAAGAAACATATACCGCAGCTACGGTTTTTCTCCATATAGAAATTCATATTATTCCACATGTAACCATTGTATTATCCTGTACATTTTGCATTATTCACCCTTTGCGCTACCCTGTATTTGTCACATGCCTTACCCTATGTGGTATTTGACCCATTAAATGTACACCCTGTGTTATATCCTGTGATAGTCTGCATATAGCACACACTTCAACCTTTGTGTTGCTAATATTGTTCTCAATGCTATGGATCTTTAAGCAGGACCAGTAAAAGCTGCAATGAGACCCATTGGAATAATTTGGCAGTAATACACCCTTTAAACCAAATTAGTACCCAGTAGGAATAAGAGCTGTAAAATCATGAAAAATGCAAGAGATCGCCTTCAATTTAAATTTTTAAAAATCCTCAGCCACCTAAAAGGCTCCTGAGGAATCAACATCGAAATAAAAGACGGCCCATACAATCTCTTGTGTGATCTTCATTCAATCTAATTTATTAGAAGAAACATTTTTCAAAACTATTCTCCAGGACAAACATAGAAACATTATTTAACTTCCCCAGTAATTTAAAATAGTACTTTTTAGTCCATTTACAATGTGTTAATTACATTAAAATGTACCATGTCCCTTAGCTGCTGTGGTATTCGCCTTCAAAACTCTCATCGCGCATAATGTAGAACATCCATGTAATCAATTTAGGGCCCTGAGCAAGATTATTTTGTCAGCTTTTTTAATGAAAAAAATATTTTACTACTTTGATCTGCACGTTTAGGCTCAGAGTAACTTCATTTTCTAACGTGATGGATATATACTCAGTCAGTTCACAGCGGTTAGTTAGCTTGAATTAAATGGCGTTTTGTCAAAATATGTTTATATTCTCAAGTAACTGCTAGAGACATTTTTTTTCAATCATTAATCACTAAACTGAGACAAGGACACTAGAACTGTAGACTTGCTGACTGTTACCAGCTCTTTCAGTTTGTTTTTTATTTCAGGTTTCCAGCCTCTGCAGTATTTTGCCATTGTTATTATAGAAATTGTACTTGAGGGGCTGGTGGGTGGGGGCAGGAGAGGTAAAACAGCAACTTGTAATTTTGCGCCTTGAATGTCCAGTTCAGCCAGAAGTTGCAGAGGGCAGATTATATCGTAGACCTGTCTACAACTGTCTTAGAGTTGCCAACTGTGATTAACTATATTCCTGGGGGTTTCATCACATGACTTTCCTCCACATTCTTGCTATTAGTCCGCCAACGCATCCACCCTTGTGATGCACTGGCATCCTATCCTATGAAAAAGAAAAAGACTCATTATCCAATTGGACGATGTTTGACTGTCAACCGAACAGCCTCTTTTTTTGTCCCCCATTTTCAATATTTTTATATCAGGTAAAGAGAAATGTTCAAAGAAAATGACAAATTTTTAAAAAGTCTCTTTTCAATGTTTCCAGGGTTGCACAGAGCTGTGTTCTGGAGATTGATCTTCAATTCCTAGAGATTCCAGGCCACTCCTAGAGGGTTGGCAACCCTAATCTGCCTGTCTGAAAGCTCAGATGCATCATATCAATCCCACATTTGCACAAGCATCCGATATAGCCTGGTGATATCAAAGAATCATGTAACACCAAAGGAGGCCATTCAGCCCATTATGCCTATGCCAGCTCTTTGAAAGATCTATCCAATTGGCAGCATGCAGAAAACACATATAGGAAAGGAGGACATTATGCCTTAAATGGCTGTGCACGAGAGAGGTACTAACCTGTCTTTGCAGTAACCTTGCAGTAAAAGCAGCTATCTCTATAATTACATAATTAATTCATTTTTATGAGCTAGATTAATACTAGTTTAAGAATAGGACTAAAGGATACATGATCCAGATTGCCTCAGAGCATAATGAGGCTGAAAATTGGTGGTTACTTCTGCCATAATTGAAGTGGAATCCAGCAGAAAGGTCCCAAAATTAGGTCAGCAGTTTCCATCTGGCCTCCGAAGGGTGGAATCTCCACCTGCCCCAAATGAGATTAATGGCATAGGAGAGGCAAAATAACTCTTAGTCTGGGTGTTCCTGGCTTGGCAGGGTATCAGCGAGCTGGTATACAGATAGGAGGTGTACTGGCATGCTAATTGGTTCGCTGGGGTTCACTGAGTCCAAGCTCGGCTCAAGGCCTGAACCCCTTGAAGATTCTAAAAATTCAAAAACAAAACAAAGGCTGTTAATGAAGGGATGGGGATTTCTGGGCCCACAGGGTTTATGAACTGCATTTCCTGCATTGCCATTACAGTCAACTGAAGAGAGTAGCTAGTTTGTGTGGTTTATAAAGTTGGATTAAATTGCTACAGATTTATTATCTTTAGGAATCATGGAGATATTTCATAGAATTTTATCTTTTTAGAGGTTACATGTAATTACTTATAGTCTCAGGAGACTGATTGTGCTGAATTATTCACTGATTCAGGAAATTGCATGTGACCTGCAGATAACAACCGGCTTTTTGTTGTTTATACTTTAGTTTTATTCACTGCACAGGAGACACAGAGAAATGGCAAACATTAAACTCACTCAAGTAAGAAATATCAATGTGTTTGGCAATTGTGGACCCATCTCATAGCAATGTGGAATTCAGCCCCTCAAGTGTGTCCCTTACCAAATAATAAAACGTTGAGCTGAGTTTTGAGAATTCCAATCAGGTACAGAGTTCCCGATATTGAATGAGAAATTATTTCCTGATTTCACTCCTAACTGGCTAGATACTTGAGGAATACCATGTATTACCTCCCACCAATCAAATAACATCTCCTTTATCCTTATCCTTTCATGTCTACCTCCCAACCACAAGATTACTACCAATTCTGTGCACTTCCATTTTTGTTATTAATCTCCTATCTCCTGCCAAAATAGTTTTTGAACCAAACATGTTCAAAAGAAATTCTGAGATAGATTGGCCTGGGTTTTATGTCTGTGCATAGGCACTATTTGTTTTCTAATAGGTTATGTCTCTCTATGGGGTCCCCATGTTGAACCCGGGAATTGCCCCTAATGTTGCCACTCCCATTCTTTTATATGTGTTTGTGTATTGCTACACGTAGGTGTTGCTCTATTATCGTGATTATAGTTTTATGAGTAATTTGCAAAATCCTTTGACAGTATATTTTGCTGGGGTTAGATGGTATTGAGGCTTGTCAAGATTGTGGTGGTAGCTTTGAAGATGCAACACTTCGGGTTCACCGTCTGGTGATGTGATAAAGAACAGTGACCCTTTTCAATAAACTTACTTTTGGGAGTTGCACAAAGAGCATGTTTTGGTGCTGCTGGTGTGTTGTGTTGTTGATATATGGTTTCTCCTTGAAAGAGTAAGTCACTTAACAGGTTCTGTTTTGAAGCTGTAAGACTTTTGATACCGTAAATGAGAAGATTTCACCTGTATTAACCAGATGCAGGGTGAAAATGTTCTAGTTAGCTGCACTGACAAGAAACTGTAAAGCTCTTTGATAGTCAATGATTTATATAAACTAAATATAAATACACTGTGCATGTGGACAATATAAAACATAATTCCGTTTCATAAGTTTTATCCAATAGTAATTGTTCATGGTGCAAGATTCAATTGGGAACTTTTGTCTAGTAGTGGGGAGAAGAGGAACTAATTCAGCAAGCCTGAGAGGATTGGAAGTTGTAGCATTGCTTCCACGTTACATTTCATATAAACTGAAATGACAGTAAGGCATACTTGGGATAGACCTGCCTTATGCTGTGGCAGATTTAGCACTTAAGTCATTTTCTAATGGCAGACTGAAGACCAATTTAAGCCACTTTTCCCATTTCTTTGCACTGAAACCCTGCCTCAAATGGGGCTCTTATCCTATTACTTTCATAGTAGTAAAAGCTTATAATGGAATGTCTGGTTTACTATCCATTTGGTAGACTCTTGAGATGCCACAACAGATTTTAGTGGGCGGGTTGATGTGATGTTTTCAGTGGTGTTATGACCAGGTTAGGAGCGGTGAGCAGACTCCACTGTTTGTCCCGCTCCTAGCTTGGTTATAACAGAGTTTGAATTTTAAAAAAGATGTGGTATTACCAATTCAATATGTACTGAACTGTGTATAGCTCGGTGTAAGAGTTAAACCAGCCAGATTTCTTAAGTTAACAAATAAGGAGTTAGCTTTATTACTAAAGCTCACTCAGGCAAAAACACAGAAATTATTAACAGAAAGGTTTAAAATGTACGAATATGTCAAATTCCCCACTAATGCAAAAACCAGCGCACAACTTTCCCAGGCATGCACAAAATAAAACTTTACAAAGCATCAGATGTTAAAACTTGGCCAAGCACAAAACAGGTATAGTCAGAAAATTTATTCACAGATTGTCCAAATGCTTGTTCACAGCTAGAGAGTCACTTTCCATGGTGGCTGCTGGTAATTTGGTTTCTCATTGAAGCAGTCGCTCTGTAGTCATAGCTGGTTGATTCTCCTTTCTCTTGAAGACAGTGGTGTTGAGTTGGAATCCTCCTTTAAGAACTCTTGGTTTGTAGCAATGAGGGGCAGAATTTTACGGCCTCATTTCGGCAGGGACGGGGCCGTAAAATGCAGCGAGACATTCTAAACATCATTGACTTCAGCGGGAACGTAAAATCCCGCTGCTGTAAAATTCTGCCCATGGTCTTCTAGTGGGTTTTCAAACCACAGCCGTGGCTCATGTTTGTTGAGAAAGGTTTCAGAGAGATATTGGAAGGAAGTAAGGCTCTCTGGCAATCTCTGCTTGTTAATTCAAATCCAGTATATTTTACAGCCAAGAGGTATGTCACGTGAGCTCTCTTGTTTCAATCTGGGTTCATCTTAGCCATTGTCTCTCAGAGCTCCGGAGACTCTGTGGACCAGATATTCAGCCCCAGGTTGGGTGTGCACAGAAGGGTGACTTCTTGGCTCTGCAAACCTAACCTTAAAAAAAAAGCCACCCGCAGGTCAGGTTTTCATTCCAGGGGTGAGCGAGATTGCGAGTCAGGTCCACCACCCCCAAAGTAAGTATGTGGAGGCTTCTGGGAATGGAGGCAAGCCGGGCAGAAGGCCTGCCTCTGTGCTCTGGCACTGTGTTGAAATATAAAAAAAAGAATGAAAGAAAAACAATCCCGCCAGCCCTCACCCCTCACTGACCCACATACTCCCTCTGCCCCATCCATGAGCCTATGCCAGCTCATGCCCCCATCCATTTCTCCATGGTCCCTCACATCCACTATTCCCCACATATCACCATAGCCCCTTATAGGCCCAATGCCAAATTAGTGCCAACTCATTCCAACCTGCTTCCCCCATCCACCATCCTTTGCCCTTACCCCCTCCATGCCAACTCACCTAATATCCTTTGACCGCTCCTTGATAGCTTTGACAGTTCCTTGACAGCTTGACAGTTCCTTGACAGCTTTGACAGCTTTGTCAGCTCTTTGACAGCTGGACAGTTCTTTGACAGCTTGACTGTTCTTTGACAGCTGGACAGTTTTTGTCAGTTCTTTGAAAGCTTGACAATTCTTCGACAATTGGACGGTTCTTTGACAGCTCTTTGACAAATTGTCATTCTTTGACAGCTGGGCAGTTATTTGATAGTTAGACAGTTCCTTGACAGCTTGACAGTTCCAATGAGCTTGTGTGTAAAAAATGCATAACACTGCTCACTTTTAACTATCCCAAAGAGTGCCTTACTGCTCCCAAAGGTGTCCCGGGGCCATATCCAAAGGGACACCTTTCCTCTCCAAAGGTACCAAGGGTATCCAATCAAATCCACCGAGTTCAGACCCCCTCTTACCTGGTCTAACCTGCACACGTCTAGTTTCATACTCTTGGCCTACCAAAATCCCTCTTCAGTGGAAGCAGCTGGTGATCTAAATGGTCAGCAGACTCCGTGAACTTCGCATACGCGAACCCCAGCCTGATTTCATTCCCACCTTTGCAGAAATGGGGGCGGGACTTAGAATTTTCAGCCATTTCTGGGATTTTACCCAGGATAGAAAGCCTCTCCATTGTGGTGAAAATCTGGCCCAATGTCCCCATAAAGTGACTTGTGGCCTTCACAACTGCAACTCAGTAGTTGCTGTAGGCCAGTGTCCTGTGTTTAGTTCAAAATGTTATTTTAGAAAAGTTCAATATACATATATATGTATCCAGCAGATGAAATTACAAATGAATATTCTATATATCACATTGTTGTAACAATGGTCTAGGATTCATGGCCACAATCACACTTCGGATCATCCTTCGTTTCCCACTTGTGAACAGGTGACCCCTTGTCCTGTGCAGATTTGGTTGAGTCCTATCACAGTCTTTGAGGGAGGTTAGAACCAGTGACTTCTGCTGTTGGGTCAGTGATTGAGATGGGTTTTTTTCATACTGCATGCGGCCCATGATTCCATCATGGATAGTGAGTTAATGCCAACTGGATGAATATTAGCTGCTGTTTCCCAGAAAGCAACATGTTTAAGCACTTTTTTCAAGGCCCTGTGAATGGGAAGGTCATTGCTCATGAATGCTTTCATCTCATGGAGTGTAATTGTGTCATGGTGTGGGGCAATGTGAGATCGCATCAGGAGCCACTCAGTTGTAGTGAATTAACTGAAGTATTCCTTGCACTATCCTTATGGCGGTGTATAGCTGCACATCCATGACCTTTGTATGTCAGCTGCGGGACTATGAAGCAGAGCGGTGTAAACTAGCGTCAATATAGTGCAAAGTGTTCTGAGTGTGTTTCCACCTTGATGTTCCAGTGGGTTTCTGGACCAGGTTCACCTGGTTTTCACTTTTTGACCAGTGTTGATGTGCTGAAGCCAATGGGTGAGAGTCCTGTCCAGGGTAACCTCCAGGTATTTTGGGTGGGAGTCAAGGGTAAGTCACTTCCCACAGAATCAAACGTTAAATATCTTCCTGGTGGTGTTGTTGTTCAGATGGGCTGAACTATCAGGAAAATTATAAAATAATTTGGAATCTATTGACAATCCTGGTCCGTCCACATAGTTTTTTTTTAATTCATTTATAGGATGCGGGTGTCACTGGCTAGGCCAGCATTTATTGCCCATCCCTAATTGCCCTTGAGAAGGCGGTGGTGAGCCACCTTCTTGAACCACTCCAGTCCATGCGGTGTAAGTACACCCACAGTGCTGTTAGGGAGGGAGTTCAGCACAAAAAAAAACCATGTGGAAGGACTAGGGTTGTCAGTAGATTCCACATTATATTATACTTTTACTGGTAGTTCAGCCCACCTGAACAACACCACCGCCAGGAAAATAGCTTTGTATAAATGTGTAAGCTTTCTGAATACGAATCCAGTTCCTGTTGGCTTTGCCTCATACACATTGAAGGATCAATCAGATGAGTGCCTGCTTGGTGCTGTTAATAATGGCATTTTTCACTTGACCCCCTTGGGCACATTAATTGCATCTCCCTTCTGCTTTCATTTACTCCTATCCTACAGTTTTATCTGAACTGGTAAAACAGGTATTTGGATAAAATCTGGTGGAGATGGAGTTGTTACTTTGCACTCCAATGTGATTAGAAACTCATCACACAGTTCAATAATGTCATGACTGGAGCTCCTCCTGGCTAATGCTATAAATCTGCTGCTTTCAGTTATTTTGCGGAGTACTATCTTATTATCCAGAGTACTGGGTATTCCACACTACCCACTGCGCAGGGCATTACCACATTACGCAATGTGCCAGGCACCACCATGTGCAGGAGGAACCATTGCATTACACAGTGTGTTGGCTGCTACCACTGTGCACCCTGCTACAGGCAGGGTGTCTCGCCTTCTGGAAACACAGATCAGAAACTTGGGCGTACGCTGCACATGATATTCTGACTCTGAATTTATAATATAAGCTTCTGACAGCTAAGGTGAAATAGAAGGCTATAGAGAAGTGAAGACAGGTATGATCAAAATTCTATGTGGTATGATGGGATTACTGAGATTGTAGAAAACAACAGAGTGTAAAATTGATCTGAGTGGGGAAAGATGTGCTGTAGAGAAAATAAATTATTGTCATAAACAAAATAACTTCCTCTCATGGACATTGGCTTTTCTTTCATAAATGAACTTGTGTGTTGCCCTGAAGCAACTGTTCATATGTTATTTAAAATGACTAATGAATACAGGGATAGCTCTTCCCATCACTTGCACGATTGCATATTCTCTGCGACTGGTGTGATACCCTGTGAATCCTACTAAAAAATTGCAACAGCAGCACATCTGCAGCCACATGACTGGATTATGTCAAATAAAAGTGGGTGACCAATAGATGAATACTTCTCCACATTCCAACAGTACAAACGTACATTTAGCCAGAGCTGTTGCGGTATTATTTTAATCACAATGCATGGCTGTGTTAAACAAGGCTCTCGACAAATTGGGCTGAATTTTATGTGTCCCCAGCGGGCATCTTTCCCGCTAAGGGGACACGTAAAATAGGGCAGGGGCCCATCCCACCATCTACCTGCCCATCCCCAAGCTCATCCCATGGGGGTGGGCACCAAAATCAGCAACCCGCCTGCCAAATTTAAGTGAATAATCCAAGGGCCAATTAGGCTTGTTATCAAGCCAATTGGCCCTGATATTATGCCGCTCACACCATAAAAGGTTTGGCATGGACAACCGGGCGGGAGCAGGAAGGCCAATTTTTTTTTCTTAGCTCTAATGCTTAGAGGGTGGGAGGGATCACTCTGCCGGGGCTGCTCTTTGCTGATCACGGGAAGGGCCCCTTAGGTCGAACTTCCCTTCTTTTTTACCCACCCCCTTCCTTAAGCCCACCCATTTCACACCCACACCCACCCCCCCCAAACCGGTCCAAGACCCCAGACTTATCTGTTCCGGGGCTCCATGGGCCTTGATCTTCTTCTTATTCTTAATCTTCTTCTTCTTCTCCTCCTCCTGTAGTCTCGGCAGCTGCCAGTGATGCCTTCCTGGCACTGCCAGGATTGATAGAGCTGCCAGCCAATCGGATTGGCCGGCAGCCCAGAGGGCAGACTTGGCCCCCACTAGTCCACCCCACGGCGCTTTAGGGCTGCGAAGTGGGTTGGCGTGGAGCATGTCGGCTCTACACCCATGTTGTTTCCACGGGGGTGGGGTGGAGGGGGGTGGGGGGGAGGGGGGTGCCATCCGCCCTCTCTTATTATTTAGCCCATTGAGTGGAATTTAGTGCCTACCCCTGAGATGATTTTGGAGATGCGGGGGGCATTTAGTCAGATGGGAGGGTGCTAGATGGGAACCCCACCACCTTCCTGCCTTCACCCTGATTAAGTGTGAGGAGGGAAGGTTCACTGATGGCCTTCCTGCCCTGCTGCCAATTAAGGCCCTTAAGTGGGTAATGAATGCCCACTTAAGGGCTGCATCCCACTGCTTCTGATATTCAACCAGCGGTGGGCAGAGGAGTCACCAAGTAGGGAGCCTGAAAATCAAACCCCGTCGTGTTTGCTTGCAGGCTCCTGCTGGGGCGCCTCGTTGTCAGGCCCCTGGTGCCTGATTGAGGGAACCAGCATCAGGAAGGGTGATGGCTACTGAAAGGTGTTCCCCCACCCCCTGCCCTTGCTTCCAACTCCTCTTAAACCCCTATGACTCCCATCCTGTGACCTCCATCCCACCATCACTCACCTGTGGCCTGGGGTCTCTTGCTGATCCTGGGCCCTTGTTGGTGCATTACCAGCAGCTGCCACCACTCCCACTGGCGCTGTCTGCTATGGACAGCTGCCGGCCTCTGATTGGCCAGCAGCTCTCGGGAGGGGGTGGGATTTCCGCCCTCGGAGTCCTCGATTTTGGGGAAGGCCAAAACACTGCTGGCCACTTAAGTGCCTGATTTGCTCTTAATGCTGCGGGCCTTCCCCAAAGGAGGTGATGTGGGGCTCTCGCCAGCTCTCCAGCTGGTGGGTGAGAGACCCGTTGCTTTGATTAAATACCACCCATTGTTACAGTATTGCTCATATCCTATTTGATTAGCGTACACCTTATAAGAAGAATGTCACACGAGTCAACAGCTCCAGTTCTCTGTGCTGTGAACAATACTGAACTCTGAATAATGGTTGGTGGAGCTTTACACGTCCTTGAGAAACTGATTTTTGACTGTTCTTACAGGTGCCCACAGTGCAAGGGAGGAGCCTCAGTTTGTGACTGCCCGTGCTGGTGACAGCGTGATTCTAGGATGTGATGTGGTGCACCCAGTGACGGGACAACAACCCCCTTACGTGGTCGAGTGGTTTAAGTTTGGAGTTCCCATCCCAATATTCATCAAATTTGGCTTCTATCCTCCTCATGTGGACCCTGAATATGCAGGTAGGACATCGACATTTAGCACCTCAGAGACCAACTCCATATGCCACCGGGCGTTAAAAAAATGGTTTGGAATGGCATGGTGTCATACGGCGCAGCAATTACTCCTGGACAACATTGGAAAACCAGGAGAAGAATGAATATTTGAGAGGTTTCTTTCGAGTTCAGCAAGCTTGGAAAATAATTTTTCCTCGAGTGCATAGTTGGAATTCAAATTGGAATGTTCCAAATTCTGACAAGTATTTAACTTAAGTCTTTGGCCCACTTGAAAATGCTTTTGATATGTCGTTGGTTTTTCTGTCACTTCTTTCTGCAATTCCTCAGCAAACTACAAAGAGAGATAGTTGTTTTAACAGTTTAACCCCAGTAGCTTAGTTCTGTCCATCAGAGCTGGATGTTAATCCGTATTATATCCCCCAACATTGTTGAAGAAGCCACAGCAAGTCTTTTCAACTGGAAGGGACAGCCTGATATGAAACTCTTCCGATTATTGTCAGCATTCAAAACCTCCGAGTGTATGTTCAGTCCTTCTGACAGGGGCTGAGAGTCATCCTGCCTCTTGGTCCAGCCTGCCTGAGTTTCTATCCCTCCCTGGTTAAGCAAAACTAGATTTTCTAGAAAATGAATTTCTTTAAAAAAAAATCCACAATAAAGTAAAATTATTTATTTTTCTGGCATTATGGGAATACCACAAAGCTAATTTTCAGGATTTTTGCTTTATATTTTCATGGCCTGGCCTTCAATACCTCTGATGGCTGAAATTGTGCTCTCTAATAAATGTGTTATAAAACCCCTGCATCTGCTATTTTAATGGAGACACTTACCAATCAGTACATTAGCACCACATTGCACAAATCAGGCCTGTGAATTTCTTTCTCACTCTCACTCCCAGTTTTGCTCATCTCCCTCACTCTCTCTCTTACTCACTCTCATTCACAGTCTCAGTCTCTAACTCTTGCTTTCACTCTCAACCTTCCACTCTCAATCTCTCATTCTCTTTTTCTCTCTCTCACTCCTCTATTTTCTCTCTCTCTCATTCTGGCTCTCATATTCTCACTCTCTCATAATCTCACTCGCTCTTGCTCTCCCATTCTCACTCTCACTCTCTCTCTCTCTCTCACTCTCTCACAGTAGCTATTCTTAGAATAAACTAAATCAATAACAAATGGAGCGAGCCCCTTCCCACTCCTTTACAAAATTGTGACAGTGAAAAGGACACCTGCTTTCAGGCAAACTAATTATTGAACAGCAGAACTTTGAAAGAATCACTTATGCAAGGAAATAATTTAAAATACCTGAAAGTTTTATAATATTTAAATTAGTCTTCGTCAGCTTTTAATTGCCACCAGGAAAGGTTATTATTGTTCCTTGTAAAGTACGTGCTTATGAGGTTGAGAAAAAAATTAATAATAGGCTTTCAATCCACAGTTTGCACCCATGGCCTCAGTCAATGACCAGCTGCATTGACACAGCAGGGATTGTTGGGCCTTTTCATTCTCAGATGCCAGTGTTTATTGCTCAGTTCAGAAGCAGCTGTATGCTGAAAGCCTGCATAAACCCTTTCCACCTGTCTCTCTTTTTTGTATGATTTTCGCTCCCACATTTCACTGTGTTCTGTCTTTTTTACTGAAGTATTTTCCCCCTCCCCCTTCACTGAACTCTTGCTGCTTGAACTCATGGGGCTGAATTTTAATGTGGGCTTTGGGACTCCAATGTCTGCGCCCACACTTGCCAGCAGTGGGATCAGTTCAGCAATTTCGCCACCGGCGGCCCCCTAACTGGCTGCCTCCAGACTCGGGGTCCAATTAATGTCGGTCCAATCAGAGGGCGAGCAGCTCTGAAGCTTCAGTAGCCCCACCTAGGAGGGGTGAGCGCTGCTGAGGCAGGCAGGAGATCTTGAGGGTGCCCTCGACAGGTATTTTAAAACTGAAGGTTAGGATGGCTGAGGGCGGTAGGCGCTGGGGACAGAGTGGGGAACCCCTCCAGGGGGATTGTTGGGGCTGCGCAGGTTCCCTTCCCTGCCCATAGACCCCTCGTTGGGTCATGGAGCCTCAGGCCCTGATGGCTCCCGGGGGCTGCTGAAGGGTGCCTGCCCCCATGAAGCTGATGGCCTCCCCACGTGGCAAGCGGCTGCTCTGCCATTGGCAAAATGCCAGTGGCCTGGTAAAATTATCCGTAATTGGGTCCTTAATTAAGCAAATCGGCTGCCCGCCACTGTGGAGCTGGGAAGCTTCCCCAACAGCAGGACAGCGACAGGGGAGCCACCCTGATGTGCCCCTACCCTATTTGAGCAGCCCGCAGTTTTGGTTCCCAAAACCCGGGGAATGGTAAAATTCAACCTATAACGTTATCTAACCCAGAAAGAAGGCATTCAGATTCTGTCAGCCCACTGATAGAACAATTCATTTAGCCCCATTCTACTGTCTTTCTCCAGTAAACTTTCTTTTTCTGTGACTCTCACAAGCTTTTTCCCTCTTATCTGTCTTTTACTTGCCTAGAAATGAGTCCCAATGAAAATAGTGAAAAATCACTTAGTGATATGTTATTTCTCAGAGATGATTTGCATATTTAAAACAAATGCACCTGTTAAAATTGCAGAGGAATGCCCTTCAATTGTTAAAACAGATGTTACTAACTTTTGAAAAGCTCAATTTCAACCCCTGATAGAAAGGGTAGGCAGAAATGATAATTACATTATATATTTAAGTAGGAATATATATTCATATATAAGTAGCAAAATAAATACCAATATTGTGCTTTTTTTTAAAAAAGCAGATGAAAAAGAAGCTAGTTAAAAACAGTACAGCTAGATACACAAATATCTTAGCAGTTATCGGTGAGTCAAGGTCCTGGTCCAGCTTAACAATATTCTCTCTGGTTCCTTGGCAGATTCCCTTCACTGAGGAAGGGACTAGGTTAAATCTTTTGGCATAGACCAGTCCAAGTGCATAATATTTGACAGTGCACAGAGATTGTGCTGTGCAAATCCTTCTTAATTACAAGTGTTACAAAAATGTGATCAATGTGAGATCATTTTTTTCCCTTCTGTGATTAATGTACGTTATTTTACAATACTCAATCATGAGTAGCGCTGTTTCACAATCTGTTAATGTGGGGAAATAGCTTACTTTTAGGGGCTATGTATTTATATTGTATGAGAGTACATACAATCAAGTAATCTGAAATGCCTTCGTTGTCTGAACTAACCTCTGGTCTTATAAATATATTGATAATTATGATAATTATTTGTATTACCTTACACCTGTAACCCTGGTGTGAGGGTTAAATCTATACTTTGTATTTTATGTATGTACTCATTTGGTGTTTTGAACTCCAAGGCCTGACTGTGGTGATGAAGCCTATCTTCATAGTTATCCCATTATAAGCAAGATTGCTTGTTAGTCTTCAATGCCCATTACAAAGCAATTAATAGTGCTTAATAGAACATTTTTTTCTCATTGGGTGGGCTAACTTTAGAAAAAGCATTGACAGTCTCTGAATAATGGGAACAATGAAAAACATCTGATCATTTCTACTGGTCTCACAAACCTGTTTTTCTTTTTAATTGTTAAACTTTATCCATGGTGAAACACTCGCACATTCACATCTACAAGCTAGTTCTATGAAGAGCATAAGTTGCGAGCAGTATGATTCAATCTGGGACCATGACTGTGGTGGGAGTCAAAATAATGGCTTGACTCTTCACAGTTATAAAACCATTTTAACCCTTTTTTGCCTCTCAGAAAAGAGTGAAAAAATAACTTTCAAACCGAAATAAAACAGTATTTTTCCAGAAAAAAAAACCTAATAACCTAAAAAATAATAGTGCATGTATATCTTGCTCAGTAACACCACCAATGTCCCCATATCATAGCTTTCCTTGCCATCACCATGGCAATAGTGCAAGTGAGGAAGAATAAATGTGATAGTGGAATGCCAAGGTAATGGAACATGCTTCATATCCCATTGTTCTCCAGTTATGAGATTGGACACAATTATCACGCCATTATGGAAAATATTTCACTTAACACTTCATTTTGGTCATGTTTATTCATGGAACTGTTCGCATGGAAGCTGTACTGCAGTATGATGTTCTGGAGATGAACCTGCTTATATTGTGGGATGGATATCAGGGTGCTAGATGCAGCACTATAACAACTACATATCTGCCATTGTCTAGAAGCCACCTTCGTGAATCTGTGGACATTGTGAAGCTTCACTGCTAACCTGTATGGGTGCATTTACAATTCAGTTTGTGTCCAGTCAGAACGAAAGGGGCAAATGCACCTATCTCACCTCCAGTGTAGCAAGGCGAAGCTGCTTCTCAAAATGGCTCTGTGTGCCCATTCCAAATTTTAGCTTTGACTTAGATCTCCCTTAGACCTTGTGGTGTTTGCCGTTCTTGGAAATGGTACAAGTTCTTTGGAGGTAATTTAAAGTTTGGATGATAGTGTAAAATAGGTGATATATAGCTGCCATTATACATCACTTTCACTTTTCATTTGGGTACAACTGTGCCACTAGTAGGAGGACAGCTAGCTAATGATCTTCTAGCTGGTTTCCATCCAGGAAGTTGATGCTGTGAACAAGTTACAAACCTAACTCAACACCTTAAAGATGGCTTTGAAACCTGCAAAACTTCATCAATGTCTTCATCAATTATCCTCAGGTATCACATGGCCGTACACTTCCACTGAAGTTGGGAAAGATTTTGAAAAATAGCAACATGGCCCAGCTGATCTTCTCCCTGCTCCATAATTAACATATTTTTGTCGATTCAGATTGTCAGAAATGTTGGTGATGTACTCAACTAAATGGGTTGCCCTAAGCCCAGTGCTAGCACCCCTGCTACTTAATGAATGCTGACATTCAAAAAACAGGTTAAGAAGTTTAATTAGAAAGCAAAGTCCAGGAACTCTGTACTCCAGAGAGTGGTTAATACAAAATTGGGAGCTGACCTCAAAACATTCCAAGCAACCACTCTTGCCCTGTGTTATTCAACTGCGGAGTGCTGTGCCCCAGTATTGTCAGCCTTGAATTATGCATAGAGCATTGATACTCAGTTCAATCAATGCTGTAGGATCATCACAGGGACTCTGAAACAAACTCCCACACTGTTGCCAGAAGGGAGGTAGAATGCCTTCAGTAAAAAGGAGAGTCAAGAATAAGTGTCTGATCCTAGACACCCACTGCATGCTTACATTCCACCATCTAAAGGCTGAAGAAGAGTTTTACCTCTGAAAATCCCCTACTCCAAAATGTCATGGCAACAGAGAAATGGCAAGAAAAGGCATTGATCCACAAGAACCTTGTTTTTTTCAGAACTGCTATTTACAGGCACTGTAAACTGAGTGAGAGCTGGAGTGGTCAAGATTGGTGACAATATGATCAAGTGAAATGACCCCAGATGTGAATGTGGGAGATTGGAGGCAAAACACTTGATGATGTTGCAGTTCCCCCTGTAAAACATCCTGTCAAATATTCAAGATGAATAGTAAATTGATTCTTGTCTGTGCATTTGGAGTACCAAATAATGATGATGATGGTGACGACAGCTTTTCTAAAACACAGCTTGTTTGAAGAAGTCACTGTGTAGCAAGTAGCGAGGCTTCAAGGCAACACAAGGTAATGATGTATTGCATCAAATTGGCAGTTGAATGGAACTTCTGGAGTGGGACTCAGGAGAAAAATGAGAAGAGTTATTCTTGACTTAGCCAGTATGTAACAATACTGGAGGAAAATCATAGTGTGGTAGAATCATGTAATATCTTTTCTACTTTATATAATTTCAGTGTCAGATAAGAGGATGTAAATTTCTTCCTGTCTTCGCAGAGTCACAGATTTGTTCCAATGCAGTAGGAGGCCATTTGGCCCATCATGTCTGCACCAGACCTCTGTATGAGCAATTCACCTAGTGCTATTCGCCTGCCTTCTTCCTGTAACCCTGCACATTCTTCCTTTTCAAATAACAGTCTCATTCTCTTTTCAATGCCTCTATTGAATTTGCCTCCTCTTCATTAACTTAAAGAACCTGCTTGTCTTTCTCTCTATTTATTGCAAAATTGGAAGCTTATTTATAATCGCATTCACAGTATTGCTACAACAACCACGGGAGGTCTTCCCCCTCCCCTCAGAAGTACTGAGTCAGCATAAGCAGTGAGACATCTATTCCATGCTCCATAGAACAAGGTTTAGTACTGTTATGTTCTATTATGGGGTCGCTTTGCTCACGAACTGGCTGCACGCTTATCTGTCGGCAGGTGAGTTGACTACAATGTACTGCAGATGCAGGTGAAATGAAGCACATGCTATTTATTTACACAGACAACAGAGCACTAACATGATGTGTGCTTCTCCAACCAGACCTGACTCTAGACTAACATTAACATTGTAGCCCACGCTTCGCAGCTATTGGGTCTTACAGTCACGTGGTCAATCTGCTCGCATTCTCTGAAAGGTGTATTACACCTCAGATTACCACAAGTACTGTCTTTATTCTGGATACTTTCTGTTGATTAAGATTATTCCATTTCCACATGATGGAGGACAGGATGCCTTGATCCCGATCCTGCCATCAGCCCCAAGGTACTTTTAGTGTTACTTTATGACAGCTTCATGTAGAACCTAAATTTCAGTCACTGTTTTCAGACAAATATGCAGAGCTCATCAAATATTTGCATAAACACCTGATGATTCCTATCCTGAAAAAAGTCGATTCAATGAATTTGTCCTACATCAGTTAATGTAGAGAAGTAGTTTTTGTTTGGCATGGTTTGAAATGTTACTGTCCTGCCAGATGGCTTTATTGCATTTCCTGTACAATACATTGATAATATGAACCTTATCCAGCACTGAATAAAATGAAAGCTGAAGCATTAACAGAGAAACCTTTATTCTTGATAAATGCTGTCTTTCTTTACACTGACTTATCTACTCTTCATTGAAACAGACTTAAAAAGATGTGTTGAAATTGAATTGATATGAAGGTGAATGAAGTAATATAAACGTGCTTGTCAAGAGAGTTGTTACATTGTGCATTTAATTTGTTATATTGCAAATATGAAAAATAAATTAAGTGGAAAAGGTTGTTTAAGTGAGCAAACGTTATTGCAATTAATACTCCAGCTCTAAACTAAGTAGTTGACCCATTGGGGACTGCAAGTACTACTTTATACCCTGTGCTGTGATTGAAGTTAAAATCACAATCTCAGAGAGGCAAGTGGTGCAACCCAGAGCAATTAGCAAGGAACAGGTAGAAGGAAAGTATGACCATTTGTCATTATGGTTACCTTGTTTCTGGGATCTGAGTACCTGCTATTTCTGAATGTTTCCATCAGCAAAGCATCCACCATCTCACTTTGTATGTGCACATTGGGGAGGTTTCCACAAGTTTTAACTGCTGAGATCCAGTAAAATCCTGTCCCTTCAGAAACTTGAGTCAAGACGACAGAGCAAGTCAAAAAGACAGACATAAAGTAAGCTGGTGGAGCAGCCAACCCACATGGGGCTGGTGGTGGGGGAGGGGTGGGGTGGTGGAACTTCTGCAGAGTTTCCAAGATCTGCCACCATTTATGCCACTCCTCTAGGGTTTCTGCTGAATATCAAGACAAAGCCAGTGAAAATTACAAGACAGGTTTTTTGCTTCCATTGCTCTCTTCCACACACTCAAACCTGATTACAAGAGCAAGGGCAAAGCTCCTATAACTTATTTGGATGAATATCATTCATCAGCTTCTGCAAATCCATAGATGAAATGATTTTTGATTACAAGCATAAAGTAAGCATGAACTTGAGGATTGAATTATTGAATGCAAGAGGTTGTTATTGTGGACATCAGAGCAGAGAGATGCTTTTAGCAGGCCAATTTTGAATGGAAATAAGATGTCAAAATTGGCATTTCGTTTTCTCCTTTATAGTTATGAACTTTAGTGGCTGAAAATCCAAAATCCATTCTTGCTTTAAGGAACTTACCTCCCAATTTGACAGAAGCAGACATCTAAATTAGCATTTGTTGGATGTAAACTATTTCTCCCCCAATTATAATTATTTCAATTAAGGGTTTCTAATGATGGAAAATTACAAGAATCTTACTATCCAAGAAACACATTCAAGTGACCTCCCCTGCCAGGCTCTCAACAGTTTTCTGGTAACTGCCTGGAATGTAATTTGCCTGATGAGAGATCTGAAAACATAGGAACTGAAAGCAAAATCAAAGCCCACAGGTATGTAACTAATTAAAGAAAACGAGCCATAACGCTGTGTAACACAACACATCGCAGGATTTTACAATCCAGCTGACAGCAGTACTGTGATGTGAGTATTGCTCTTCAGTCATTGCTGTTATGTTGATAAATAGCCTGGATTTGCATTGCGTGTAGAGAGTTTGTGTTTTCATAATGAGGCCCCAGTTTGGTGGTTGTGTTACCTTCACATTAGCAACAAAAATAAATCAAAGGATTTCCAAATTCCATTTGGTTCAATAACATGTGAAAATCTACCAATTAACATTTGGAAATAATTTAAATTCTGTGTTTTTCGTTCATTTGTTTTGAAGGTGCAGTGGACATTAAAAAATCCTCTGTGTGTTGATTTAGTGGGAGATGGCAGTACATTAACAATTTACTTCTGAATGTTCTGTATTTGCATCCAGTCTTCATTCTGCAAAGCTTTCTATAGAATAGGTATTCAGGTGATACATCGCAGTACCAACATCATAGAAAACATGACTTTACACCCATAATTCCACCTGTGAAGTGATCCTGATTTTGGTGAAAGAATATCTGGGAAATTCTAGCTGGTGAATCAATCCTTTCTCAAGGAGGGAGGGAAAGGAAGAGATTTGTATTTATATAGTGGTCGTCTCATGAAGTACTTTTGAAGTACAGCCATTGTTGTAATTTAGGAAACATGGCAGCCAATTTGCACATAGTAAGCTCCCATAAACAGCGGTATGATAATGACCAGCTAATCTGTTTTTAATGGTGTTGATTGAGGGATAAATATTAGCCAGGACACTAGGAACAATTCAACTGGTCTTCTTCAAATTGGTGCCTTTGGATCTTTTGCATTCATCTGAGAGGGCAGATGTGGCCTCAGTTTAAAGTTTCAACAAAAGTTGACAGTGTAGCTCTCCCTCAGTGAACATTGGGCTGCAGGGTCAGCTTTGGATTTCTGTGCTCAAGTCCTGGAGTGGAACTTGAGCCCATAACGACTCAGGCAAGAGTGCTACCAACTGAGCCACAGCTATTGCTGGAAGGATAATTGGTAGGTGGATTGGGGAATGGGGTTTGGTTACCCAGGCCCTTATGTATTTTTAATTTTCTTACGGAGTGTGTAGAGAACTGTTGTCCCTGCTCTGACAAGGAAGACTTAAGTAGGGAGGAGACAAAACATGAGAAAAAAAATTAACAATAAATGATAACCTGTTGTTATTTCCACCTCTTCAGCAACATAAGAAGCCATAGACTTTACAACCCCATCAATTGTTTGGTTAGATTCCCAGTCCCTGGATGACTAGTCTTCACATTGTCTATCATTATCATATATGGTAACTGTAAATGTTTGGCACAGATTATTTGTGAACTACACTGTCAATGTTGGTGGATCAAAGTCAGTGTGAGTCAGAAGACCCTTCCCCAAATGCCACTGTTGCATTGTTCACCACTGGTTCATCCACTGTGATTGCTTCTGCAATTCACTGCGTATGGGAATTCATTCCCACGGTAAACAGTATCTATCATATCAGGAACATCATCATTTAGGAATTGGGAGTGGCCCATGGGGGAGCAGAGGAGCAGCAGTTTTGGCTGTGAATGGAGAGAGAAAGTGGAGGATAAAGCTAGATCTGTGCTTGGGAGACAAACAACTGCAAGCAGCACTTTTTTGCCGTAAGATAATTTGGACAAGTTTTGATGAGTTAACTATGCTGTGGTGTGCAACAAGAACAGAGTCGAGATAGTGTTCCAAAGATTATGCTCGTCATGGAGCAGGATGGGGTGGCTGTTTGTGTCTGAATGTGCAATATATCATTGATCTGCAGCAATGATGGGGTGAATTTTCCCAGGCAAGGAGAGGGGGTTTGGGTCTGTGTGGGGAGTTAAATCCCCTAAAATTGAGGCCGGGTTGCAATCCTGACGTCAAGCGGCCTCTTTTGGATTTCACCTGGGAGGGCTTGAAGGCAAGTGGGGAAGCTGCAGCAACATCTACTTTCTTCTCTTCACCTGCATGCCCCTCCACAGGATACAATGACCCAGCTCCATGCATGTGACACCCTCAACACATGGCCTACAGGCAGAGGATCAGCTCTCTCTACATGCCTGAGCACTAGTGCCTCAGGATGTTCAGGTTTTCACAGGTGTTCATTGCTGACATTTGCAGCCTCCTAGAACAAGATCTCATCCCAGTGGACCAGATGGGCACACACTGCCAGTGGCCATCAAGGTGCTTGCCAATGGTGGGACACCCATTGAGTCTCTGCCTCTCCCTGAAGTTGTGTGTAAGAAGAGAAAAATGAATGTGTAGTAATTATGGTTTTATTTCGTGTGTAATGTGCCTTCAAGAATAATACTTGTTAGGCAAGATCACATGTTCTGTAGTAACCAATAGGAGAGTAGTTCAGGCTACCTCATCAGTCAGTGTGGAGATAGAGTTGGAGTGGAAAGCACATGTGTAGTTGCTGCTGAGTGCATTGTAAATGAACTTAAAGCTTCCACCTAAGAAGTGTCTACAGGTCAACTCTATCATTAATAGTACAACTCGGCCACCCTATAACAGAATGTTAGCTCATGTGGGTAGCAGGGAAGGACAATCTTTGTGGAGGGTGCGCGAGGGCAAGTGTCAATGTTGGCTGTTCAGATGGAGTGTGAGGTGCTTTGAGCGAGAGGAATGAGTGCAGCTACAGGGTGTGTTTTGAGGAGTACTGTACAGGAGAATCGTGGAAAAGTCAGAGCACGGAATTAAATGTAGGTGACAGGGGTCTTGCCCACCGCTGGAGAGCAAGTGAGAGCCCTGCGTTATCTACTTTCAGGAAGGCCTGCCAAATTAAGTGCCAAACAGGCACTTAACTGGGCAGCGATAGACTTTCCCCAGGTTTAAGGACCCCAGGGGAAGAAATTCCACCTCCCCAAACCCAATGCCGAGAGCTGCCAGCTAATCAGAGGTCAGTAACTGAGAGCTGCCAGTAATGCACCTACCCAAGGCCAGGACAGCTAAGGGACCCAAGCTACAGGTGAGTGTTGGCAGGAGAGCTGTTGCGAGGTCTGGGGAGGAGGGTTGGCAGTTAGGGCAGGGGGTGGCTCTTAGAAGGGCTGCCCCTTCCCCTTCCCAATGCTGGGTCCCTCAATGTCATGCACCCTCACTGATTGATCTGGAAACCTGGGTGTGGGGTGCTAATAAAAACACAAAGTGCTGGGAAAACTCAGCAGGTGGGGAGAGAAAAAGAGCTAACAGTTCGAGGCCAATATGACTCTTCTTCGGAACTAAGCATTGCTAATGCTGAGGCTCACTTAAGGAGCCTCAGAAAAGCCCATTGAGGAGTCCAGTGGGTTCCTTACCCACAAATAGTCTTGCCTTCCTGCCAGGGACTAATCTGAGAAAATTCCATCCACTGAATCAATCATAGTGTCTGGATGGGCTTCATGGATTTTGGCAGAAAGAGAACATGTATGAAGATCAAATCAATTACTACCTGTCTGCTCCACCACAGGTGCGAAAAGAGTCATATCACATGAGGCAGAATTTTATGTTACCCCACTGGTGGGTTTGTAGACGCAGTGGTGACTGTAACATTTCTCAGATGGCCTTCCTATAGGGTTCTCACCCATGGCCTTCCAAAGGGGTCCTACCCACCCCGACCTCTCCACTATTTTACGCTGGTTGGGCAATGCCCTTGCCTCAATTGAGGCCCTTAAGTGGCTAATTATTGACCGTTTAAGGGCAGTTTCCCGCCCAACTCAATTTTCAGGCTTGCAGGAGGAGTTCAAGGGCTAGTGGGGGGGAAAGCCTGAGAATTAACCATGTTCAGGGCTCGGCAGGGTGGGGGTGGGTGTTTGCCTCCATCAGCCGCCTCCTTTTAACATCGGCTCCCCGACCTCCGAAAGGTCTGACCCTTGTGGGGGCCCACTCTCCCTCCCCCTCCGCCGGCCTCTCCAGCAACACCCCAACCCCCCTCTGTCCAACCTCCCCAGGCCTCACCTACCTTCCCTGCCGTGAGATCCCCAAAGCTTAGCTGGTCGTGGACTCCCAGGACTTAGGCTCTGGGGACTGCTTGCAGTCCCAGTGCTGTTAACGGCAGCTTCTGGCACTGCAGGGATGAGAGAGCCTCCTGACTGAGGGGTGGAAGTCCAGCCTCCAGCCAGTTAATGCTCGTTGGAGCGTGAAGTGGTGCAGGACAGCCAGTATAGGCCGGGGATGTGTTTGTCACTGACTCCCCGGATGGCGGGGAGGGAAACTCCGCCATCTGTAACATCCTGGCCATGATCGTAAAGTTGAGATGTAAAGGTACAGCATGACATATGTAACCTGCCAGTAGTAGCTTAATTGCAATTACTTTTGGTGTGAACTGTACAGTAAAGAAGTTTGGTCATCCCAATGAGAAGTTTGGAGAAATGAGCAATGACCAGAGAGCTGAGAGCAATCTCTCTGAGCGCTACTAACCTGTGTGCAAGGAGTTTGCTAACCTAAGCCTTCCAGAGAAGTGGAGAGTAACATCAGCAATGGAGAATGAGAGTAGGCCCCTTTTATAATTATAATTATAACACCAAATGCACACACACTGAATCAAACCAGCTGCAGATCCTATTTATCAAGCTACTGACATCATTCTAGCGGCAGATCAAATTTGGACATTAGTAGATTTTTCAGGAAAGAAGTCCAACTGATTTGCATGAGATCTACCCAGTGATGGGAGAAAGAAGCCATTTTTTAAATAAAATTTTCTCACTATTGATACTTTCAAAAATATATTTTTTTTCTATCAGGAGAAAAGCTGCAGCAAGGGGTTATACCAGAATATCTGATGGTGCATATTGATTTTAGTAATTAATTAAATGTAGTCACTTGAATTTTTGTTTAGCAAAATAATGGGCAGTACCAGTTATCATGATACATGATGTTGTCCCATCAGTACCAACACCTAGTTACAGGGAAGAAATGTCAGCAATAGATTTGAGTGCAGGGAGAAAGACTTTAAGCACGTTTCAACCTGCCTAATTTATAAAATGAGACAGTGTGGCCCCCAGTTTGCAAATACTATCTGCAAGGTCACAGTTTTTTGACAGTAGCTTCTCTGTAATTGAATGGTAACTGGTGTAGAGGATGGCGAGATGACCAGTAAAGCAGCCGCACAGAATAGTTGAGCTTGTGACTAATACTGTTGTGGTAGCAAGGTACCACAGGATAGCAGATTGCGGACTTCCCATTTTACAATGATGGTATTTCTGAAGATTCGAAACGTTGCAACCTTCACACAAAACTGTTAAAGTGAGCAGTTTTGATACTTTGCAATTCCCAAAGATAAATTATCTAGAAAATCCTAAGGGATCTGTCATCTGGAAGTTTAGTTCCAATAGAGGAGACAGCCTGTTATGCAGACTTAATCCTTGAGGGCTTTTTTTTTTATATAGTATGTTACAGATTAACAGTATGAAGAAGACTAGTGCTGGTCATGGAACATTTACCACTCTAAGCATCAAGTCTCGGCGCTCCCAGGTTAGATATTTCACATATTAAATTCATGATCCAAGTCCCACTATCCCCAAACAATGTTTCTTAACCTAATTTGTGAAAGAGCACCTCCTATTGCATGGGTACAACAATTACTTTTTCTACAGCATCTATCCTCAAACTGTTGGAGAGACTGCCAGTTAGTGCTAAATTATGGCAATTGTTATACCATGTAATCACACCCACTTCAATGCTGAATATAACTGTCCAAACTCATTTCACTTAAAGACCCTACCAGCTGGCAACAATGGCAGACTCATTTCATTTGTTCTGGACTGCATTTGATTGCAGGTTGCAGAGCTGAAAGAACAATGAAGAATTTCTGGATTTCAAGATTTTTGTTATTTTGACATTGAATCACTGAATACATGCTCTGAAATCTATTATATGACCCTCATTTTAGTGGATGTTTCCATGGGCCGAATGCTATGGTCCGATGTGTGACGACTGTCACTTTAAGATTTGTCCAACCAATGTGTAGCTGGCGCGGGGAATAAATTCTAGGGAGGGGTTTCCTAGGGAAAAATGGCCGCATGAGGGGGCTGGCTGGGTACAACTAGCCTCAGAAGCTCTCGTGTAAATGAAGTTTGTTTTGTTTGACTAAGAAGCCTCCCAGAGCGTGCTTCTACACCCTGTCACAGGTTTGCTTGTAAAATTCCCCAGTGGCCCTCTGGCCATCCTGAGGCCCTGTCCCACTTAAGGGTCACTTGCTGCTCGGCCTCAATTTTGAGGCTGGCGGGAGGGGTTCAGGAGCAGGGAGGAAGCCCAGCAAGTCACACTGGGCCATGAGCATGAAGGGGGAAAGGGCGGCTCCCTCAAGGGCCCCCTTTCCTCATTGGCATCCCTCCCCCCGAAAGATGGTCCCTCCCCCCACCCCGACTTCTCCACCAAGACCCCCACCCCACTTGGGCCTCACCTCCCCTCCCTGCTGTGAGACAGCCCGCACTTACCTGCTCCTCAGCTCCAAGACTTAGAATCTGGGGAGTGCTTGTAGCCTCAGTTCTGGCTACTGATGATGCAGAGAGCTAGCAACCAATCAGATTGACTGCCAGCTCCCTGAGGTGGGACTCCCGCCCCTCTCCAGCTAATGAGCATTAAATAGCTGTGAGGTTGCTGTGATCAGTCGGGATATTTCCCCACCGACTTTCCTGGTGATGCGGCAGAAAACCCTTGTAATCAGTGAAAATCCCGCCCCATGTCTTTGAAACACCAGAGTGAACCTATGGCGTAGTGGTTGCCACTACTGAACCCATACCTCCCTTCTTACAGTCTAATTCCAGAGTCTGGCCTGAACCCATCTGGGTGGAGTAAAATGGTCAAGGCTCGGAACTCAATACAACTCAGTATTCTTCTAGCTGTTTATTGTGCTAATGATAACATATAATTGTCAGTGCCCTGTTCCCTTTAATTTCAATCAATACCTGTAAGTGCTCTACCCTTTTACGCTCTTTAATTTTCACCCAGTACCTCACCCTGACGATCACACAAGAAAGTGTGTTCCCATCTGTGTGGGTGATCCATCCTGCTGTGGTTATCCATGAAAGTTGCACCCTTGTACCTAAACACATGCTTCTTATAGTGCAAAGAAATCACACCCTTGACAATGATTGATGCAACCCACCCCTGCCCCCACCCTGCACCCCCACTTTTTATTGTAACATCTTAAATCTTACAGTCATGGTGAAGCGAGAGCAACTGCCCTTGACATCAAGGCAGCATTTGACCGAGTGTGGCATCAAGGAGTCCTAGAAAAACTGGAGTCAATGGGAATCGGGGAAAACTCTCCAATGGTTGGAGTCATATCTAGCACAAGGGAAGATGGTTGTGATTGTTGGAGATCAATCATCTCAGTTCCAGGACATCACTGCAGGAGCTCCTCAGGGTAGTGTCCTAGGTTCAACCATCTTCAGCTGCTCCATCAATGACTTTCCTTCCATCATAAGGTCAGAAGTGGGAATGTTCGCTGATGATTGCACAATGGTCAGCACCATTCACGATTCCTCAGATACTGAAGCAGTCCATTTCCAGATGCAGCAAGACTTGGACAATATCCAGGCTTGGGCTGACAAGTGGCAAGTAACATTCACACCACACAAGTGCCAGGCAATGACCATCTCCAACAAGAGAGAGTCTAACCATCACCTCTTGACATTCAATGGCATTACATTGCTGAATATCCCACTGTCAACATTCTGGGGGTTGGCGTTAACCAGAAACTGAACTGGACTAGTTATATAAATATTGTGGCTACAGGAGCAGGTCAGATGCTAGGAATCCTGTGGTGAATAACTCATCTCCAGACTCCCCAAAGCCTGTCCACCATCTACAAGGCACCAGTCAGGAGCGTGATGGCATACTCTCCACTTGCTTGGATGAGTGCAACTCCAATAACACTCAAGAAGCTTGACACCATCCAGGACAAAGCAGTGCATTTGATTGACACTCCATTCACAAACATTCCACCTCCCTCCACCACCGACACACAGTGGCAGCAGTGTGTACCATCTACAAGATGCACTGCAGAACCTCACCAAGGCTCCTTCAACAGCACTTTCCAAACCCACGACCACTACCATTTAGAAGGACAAGGGCAGTGGACAGATGGGAACACTACAACCTGGAAGTTCCCTTCCAAGCCACTCACCACCTTGACTTAGAGGTTTATTGCAGTTCCTTCACTGTTGCTGGGTGAAAATCCTGGAGCTCTCCCTCCTAACAGCACTGTGGGTGTACCTACACCACATGGACTGCAGCGGTTCAAGAAGGCAGCTCACCACTATCTTCTCAAGGGCAACTAGGGATGGGCAATAAAAGCTGGCCCAGCCAGTGACGCCCACATCCCATGAACGAATGAAAAAAAATCTTGTGTCAGTTCCACAGCCCATTAACATATAAAGATGTGTCCATCTGGGATATTCTGGGTTTATTGGCATCATTAGATTTGTGAATGAGGTTTTTCCTCTGAAGCAGTTTTGGAATTAGCATTTCCAAGGAATGTGAGTGCCAACCCTGACGTAATGGAACCACAGCCCTTACTTGTAAGTGCGACTTACAACTTGGCCACAGGCATTCAATAGTTAAGGGAGTGTTAGGAAATCTATTGTTCTGCATGTCCTTGTGGACATTGTAACATTTAAACCCCATGTTCCAATGTTCTTACATTGCTTCATGCCTAGTAACAAGCGTGGGGCCCGCTAGGAGTGTTTTGATTGGTTCCCCAGATCAGTTCAAGGATCAGTGAAGGGCAGTTCAAGGGTCAGTCAGTTGAGTCAGTCAGAGAAAAGCTTCCAGGCAGGAACGGTGCTATGAGCTGGCTGTGCAGTTGGGGCTCAGAAGGCCCAGGAGCTGTTTGCTTGCACCATGCTGTGGAAAAGATTAGGGCTAAAACAAACGCCGGGAGCCACTGGTAGTTCAGTGGGGCCAAGGAAGCCCAGAAGCAGTATTTACTTGGGTCAGCTGAGAAAGATTGGCGCTCAGAGAAATACAGGGGCAGCACCAGCTTGGTGAAGCTAGCTGCTTGGTAAAAAAAACAGAGCTTGTGCCAGTAATTAGATGCTCATGAGCAGTCTCTGGAATCCAGAGAAATGCAGTCTCAGGAAAAGAGATTAAACTCCCAGGAGGTGAACAGACGTTGAGGCAGTCCGAGTCAGAGCGGCTTTGAGGGAGTTCTGAGGCGAGTACAGAATTGGAATCCCTTGTGAAGAAGACAGAATTTTAATGAGGTTTGATGACTCACAGAGTCCCTGACGTCTGTGTGGGTTGCTGAGAAATCTGTGGGATTTGTCTTGATCGCACCTGCCATTTGATGTGCACTGTGTGGTGTTCGACTACAGTTTGTCTGTTAATTCATGTATACCTCATGATAGTTCTGAATGTTAGGGTAGAAGGTACATACAAATGTTGTAGATTGTTTTACTTTTCTAACTTTGTACAGTAAAGTGTATTGTGTTTGTTCAAAACCTGTGGAAGCTTGTGGTTTATTCCAAAGGCTGGTGTCTTTAATCTCAACCTTTAACAAACTTTAACCAAAATGTTACTGGTCTCTAACTCAACTTTCCCTCACGTCCCGGGGTCTGGCGAAGGATCGTAACAACAGTCACTTAAATCTTGACAAATACATACTATTGGGTGGTCTATTTGCATCAGCTATCCCTTGGTTAACATATTCACAAAGTTACTTCGTCACGTCTGTGTTCCTGTTTGAATGATTTCCTTTCAGTTCCCAGCTTGTTTTTTTTTTAAAGTTCAGTTAAAAGTCTTGTTAATTCCTGGGATAGAAAACTTGGCCCAGTTCTGACGATTGTTCATTTACAAACTGCCTTTGCAGTACACTCGCTTGATCTTTAAAGTCGGCTCCCTTTAAGTTAAATGCTTTCTTGCTAAAGGAGTGACTACAGTTGTGAGTCACAAAGTGCCAGGTTCAAACCCTGCTCGAGATTGTCCCTGCAGGTGGAGACTGAAGCTCTGCCTCGGATTTCGGGGTTGATGTCTAGCGGGATACTTGCCTGGTGGGTTTGTGTTTCCTCCCCAAATGGATTACAGGAGCACATAGAACCCTCCTGTCATGCAGTGCTAAAGATGGTTATGGCAGTGGAAAGAGTGTTTATGTTGAAGCCTACGAATCCTTCACAATATTCTCCATAGAAGAGTCAAAGATCTGAGAACAGCATGAATGTAGCTTATACATTGGGTTTTATGGTATCTATCCGACTTGCTTCTTGCAACCTTTCTACACCTTTTCTCGATGTGGAATTATTTTTGCATAATTCTTATTTTCAATTACAAGAAGTCAATTGGGCAGAGTTAATGTAAAATGAATTACCACTACTTCATGATATTGGACAGAGTCAATGTCCAAAATGCGCATTACAAATCTGTGCAGCTGACAGGAGTCTGTCTGCCTTGCATTAGAGTACGCTGAAAAGAAATACTGAAGGCTGATCAGATCTTAAAAGCACAAAGTATATTTCACAATAAGTTATCTTGGCACATTTATTTCTGCGCAAACTCCTCCAGACGTTTCATTAAAAATATCTTCTGCCCTTCCCTGCGCCATACACCATTGTCCAATTGAACACTTGGATTGCAGTTTGCTCCACAGCCCCTGCCAATATTGTTCTAACAACAATTGTTAGAAACTTTATTAGCCTGGCCAAGGTTGGTCACTGATTTTTCTGTCCCCCTCCCTCATGTGGATGGGGGTGACACCCACTGACAGCAGAGCTATGATTGATAGCTCACCCCGTGAAGACCTCAGCCACATTCCTTTCACCATAGCACCTCCCTCTGGTGTCATTCAGTTATTAGAAAAAATAGATAATTTGAGAAAAAAAAATTCAAAGCAGTTTAGCTTTACAACCTTTCTTCCTCCCATCTTTCAAGGTATCCCAACTCGCTTGTAAACAGCTATAATCAAATGAGTGTCAATCACCAGGCTGGCCATGGATAACACATGGCAAATGTTCTATCCTCTCTTCAAGCTCTGTGAGCTGTGTGCTCATTGTTACTCCTCTGTTTAGTTCCCCCCATGGTGCTCTCCCATTTATGTTATTTTGGGAATTTGTTGCTCTTTAAGTAAACTTTATATTATTAACTGTTCTCAACTCAGTTTGAGAAGTTGCAGCCTCTTAACCAAAGGTAGAGTTGTGATTGAAGAAATCTTTCTTATAGAATGCACCCAGTCGAGATCCCATTGCCCAATCAAGTGTAGAATGAGTCAGCTGCAAAATAAATCTCTCACTACTCTGCCCCAGCACTGTGTCTTAGTCCCAATCTCAAAGCAGCATCCTCTAATACACAATTGTGTAACTCCATTTCCCATACCTGTCACCCTAATGGACTTTCTGAGTGTGACGGCTAATTAATTCTAAATTATGTGCCATTCTTTTACTGCAGGAACTGAGCCATAAGTGTTCAAATTAATTTCACTTGATCTTTATAGGTGATACAGAGCGAGAAAGCTTTCATCCTGTCCGTCTGGATTGCCTTCAAACCCAAGCCCAGAGATGAAAGGACATGAGCTGGTCCATGACCCCACCCAATGCCCCACTGTGTTATTGTCAATGTTAAACTTAATTACACAGTAAAGGGGTGTAATTGCTTGAACATTAGACAGTTTTTTACTCAAAAACGTAAGTTTATCCTGGTAAAGGATTAGGCCTTTGAGGACTATGGTCACATTTTGCAGTAATATCAAAGAGCTGCATTATTTCAGAGCACTGTAAATCAGAAAATCATAGAATCTTACAGCCCAGAAGGAGAGTATTCATACTTGGACTGGCTGTTTTATAGAGCTGTCTGATTTACTCCCACACACCAGCTTTCTCTCCACGAGCTTGCAAACGAGCCCTTTTCTACATGTCCAATTGACGTTTTGAAAATTCCCATAGAATCTGATTCCACCACCCTTTCAAGTAATGTATTCCAGATTTTAACAAGCCTCTGTGTGAAAAAAAATTCTCCTAATTTGCCCCTCTAGTTTTTTTTGCCAATTATTTTAAATCCGTGACATCTAGTTACCGAGCAACTTGCCAGGGGAAACGGTTTCTAACTATTTTCTCGACAAAACCCCTTATCATTTTGAATAAATGTATTGAGTCTTTCCCTTAACCTCCTCTGCATTAAGGATTATGATCTCAGCTTTTCCAATCTCTGCACAAAAGTGATGTCCCTCATCAATGTTAGCATTCTGCTAAACCACCCCTGGACAAAAGCAAAGTACTGAAAAAGGGCCATTAGCTTTGCAACGTTGACTGTGTTTCTCTCCAGGTGCTGCCTGGCCTGCTGAGAATTTTCAGCATTTTCTGTTTTTATTTTAGCCTCCTCTGCACCCTCTCAAAGGCCTTGCCATCCTCCCTAAGGTGTGGTGCCCAGAATTGTACACAATACTCCAGCTGTGGCTGTTGGTTGCTCTATTAATTTTATATTACAGACCCAGTTAGGCTGAAATTCCTTGGGGATCACAATCCCAGCGGTCATGCCTGCATTGCAGCCACTGGTGTTCTCTAGCAATTATGCCGCATGACTTTGTGAATTCACTTCCATGAGACAGACTGGTGCAGCGGTATGCCTCAAGCCCCCTAAGCCTGAAAAACTCAAGGCAGCCTCCTGCTGTAGGTAGCTGTGTATCCAGGTTCAGCCAGAGCTTGTAATAGAGGTGGGGTGGGATTGATCATTTTATTTTGTGGATCCAGACTGCTTCCCTGACCTGGGTCCCACGGATAGAGACCACATTCAACACCTGGATCTTGGCACATCTCAACCCACTTGCTGCACTGGCACCCACAGATACACAAGATCCCAAATGAGCCAGCATACTGGAAACTCCTGATGTAGACAGCTCCCACCTGTATTTGTGTTTCAATGACATTTGCTCTGAGAAGAGTGGGCAGAAATTCTGCAGCTACAAGGCAAGTTACAAACTCCCAGATATTTCAGAGACCTAACCTGACCAGGACTTTACCGTTTCTCCGGGATTTACATTGGAATTACGGAGGGGGACTGATGGAATCTCTAATGGAATCCGTGTACTCTCTGAAAATTATACCCCTGCAAACCACATCAATCTTGTGTCTGATTTTTTAATTTGCACCTTGGATGTTAGTGGTTGCAATCGCACAGCATCACTTATCATTATCAGGTGTTGCCTCTTCTTGTGAACTCTCTTCACTGAATTGCATTGCTGGTTCACAGGAGCAGAAGTACAAAAAATAGCTGCATGCAGATTATGCAAATGAATGAATGGTTAAAGTGGAGAATTTACAGGCGAATATGTGTTGCTTTAAGTTTTTTTGTCCCCCAAACCACTTTGGGACAGTGTGCAAACATAATTTCACTCTATCACTCCTCTGGATTTGAGTCTTTAGGAAGAACAAGGGGTCTCAGAACGCCAAAGGTAATTCAGGTTTCAAAAGCTCAGCTTTGCTAACAAACAAGAGGACGTGTTCCTTCCCAAATGAAGTGCTATCTCTCGATCACTGAGGCAGTAACAAGTAATTAACAACGCTGCTTTTCAAGCTGTTCTTGGAGCTCTACGTTGTTTCATTTCAGGATCATTGAACATTTGTAAAGTGCTAATTAAATAATTTGTGATCATCTGAGATCAACAAGTCATATAACTTGAAGGAGCTAACTTACCATGCTCTTTTGTTTAATTTGTGAATGACTCAAGGTGATTTTCATTGCATGCCAGTGTTTGACAGCAGAATATGTGGTTCTTGTGACTTTTGTGACAACCAAACTCATAGGGCTAGATTTTTACTTTCTGTACTCTGATAAAATGTGTAATAGTCAACAGCCAGCTTTCCACCTGTCTCAATTTTTATTTCCACTGACTACCCTGCTCAGTCCTAATGCAGCATTTCTCCTCCAGTTGCAGGTGGAGAAACCTCTCTCATTTTACTCCTATGCCTTTTCTAGTTCATTTCCCCTTATTTAAAATGTTAATTGAGTTCAATGGATACAGCATTCACTTTAAGTGCTATTCCAGCTGGCTAATTGTGTGCTTGAGGATTGAGACAAGAAGGCCAGAAAAGAGAAGAGGAGAATTAAAATGTCTGGAACCACTGGTCTGTGAATTGAATACTGTACTTCATTGATGCAGGCATGAACACCTTTATCTGTGATGCTGATCTTGCCTTTTTTTCCCCCAGTCACTTATGATTAACTGCTCAACACTCTGCTTTGTTTCCTCTTTTCATCCTTCCAGAATGTTTCAAAGAGAAATTTTGCCCATTAATCGGAGTTTAAATTCTGCTCTGGACTCCAACTACCAGCAATGTTTATTTCACACTCTTTCAGATTCATGTGAGGACAAGTTCGAGAGCAGGGGCAATGGCTTGCATATATTGGAACAATGTTTTTGGTTTCCAGATGAATTAGCTTTCCAGTTAAACTTGTGAAGCTTTTTTATACAGTACTGTTATTCCCTTATGTAGTAAAGACTTGATTTTACTGCAGCTGGTGTATGGCACCCACAAGCAGTATATTGAATTCTGTACCCTGTAGAGGCTTCAACGTTGATCCTGTGAGTTTGGTTGCAAGGAAGTTTTACCTCACTCAGCTCTGATATTGCTCAGTTTATCACAATATGAATAGATTTTCATCAAAATATCTTCCTTGACCTTTTCAATTGGGTTAGTGCAGCGAATTATGGCAGATGCCCATTTTAAAGGAAAATTTTAGTTTTTCCTTATTGTCTTAAGTGATAAATTTAAATGTCATGCAGGCCTTCATTCAGGTGAGCAACTCAACTGTGAATTGAGGAGTTAATTGCTCTGGTCAGTTGACATGAAAGATGCTTGATTGGTCTGTTTTCAATGGATGATGTGTCACCATTTTGCAGATAGTGATCATAACTCTGTTAGATTCAAGGTTGTTATGGAAAAGGACAAGGATGGGCCAGAAATCTGAGTTCTAAATTGGGGGAAGGCCGATTTTAATGAAAACAGATATGATTTGGCCAGAGTGGACTGGGAGCAGCCACTTTTAGGTAAATCTGCATCAGAGCAGAAGGAAAGAGGGAGAGTACAAGACCAACATATTCCAGTAAAGATAAAGGGTGGGACCAACAAATCCAGGGAATCCTGGATGTTGAGGGATATACAGGATTGGATAAAGAGAAAAAGGGAGGCTTATGGCAGATACCGAGGGCTCAAAACAGCGGAAGCCCAAGAGGAATATAGAATGTGTAGGGGGGAACTTAAAAAGGAAATTAGGAGAGCAAAAAGGGGGCATGAAAAAACATTGACAGGTAAAATAAAGGAAAATCCAAAGTTATTTTACTAGTACATTAAGAGTAAGAGGATAACTAGGGAAAGAGTAGGGCCCATTAAGGACCATAGTGGTAATTTGTGTGTGGAGCCGGTAGACGTAGGTAGGGTTCTAAATGAATACTTTGTGTCGGTGTTCACAAGTGAGAGGAACGACGTGGGTATGGAAATCAAGCAGAAGGACTGTGATATAATTAAAGAAATTAGCATAGAAAGGGAGAAGGTTCTAAGTGGCCTGGCAGGCTTAAAAGTAAATAAATCTCCAGGCCCGGATGAAATGTACCCCAGGCTGTTGAGTGAGGCAAGGGAGGAGATAGCAGGGGCGCTGGCAATAATTTTCAGTACCTCTCTGGCCACAGGAGAGGTGCCAGAGGACTGGAGGAATGCCAATGTGGTACCGTTATTCAAGAAGGGAGGAAGGGGTAAACCAAGGAACTACAGGCCAGTCAGTCTAACCTCAGTGGTGGGGAAACTTTTGGGAGCAATTCTGAGGGACAGAGTTAATCTACACTTGGAGAGACAGGGATTAATCAAGAACAGTCAGCATTGTTTTGATAAGGGGAGGTCATGTCTGACCAATTTGATTGGATTTTTTGAAAAGGTAACCAGGTGTGTAGATGCATTTGACGTAGTCTACTTGGACTTTAGCAAGGCTTTTGATAAAGTCCTGCATGGGAGACTGATAACGAAGGTAAGAGCCCATGGAACCCAAGGCAATTTGGCAAATTGAATCCAGAATTGGCCGGGTAGCAGGATGCAAGGGTGATGGTCAAGGGTTGTTTTTGTGACTGGATGCCTGTGTCCAGTGGGGTTCCACAGGGACCGGTGTTGAGTCCCTTGCTGTTTGTGATATATATAAATGATTTAGACTTGAATGTAGAAGGGTTGATTAGTAAGTTCATAGATGACACAAAAATTGGTGGGGTGGTAAATAGTGAGGAGGATAGCCTTAGATTACAGGAGGATATAGACAGGCTGGCAAACGAAATTTAATTTAGATAAGTGTAAGGTGCTGCACTTGGGCAGGACAAATAAGGCATGGGAATACGATGAAAGGTAGGACCCTAGGAAGTACTGTGGATCAGAGGGACCTTGGTGTGCATGCCCACCGGACCCTTAAGGGACAGGTAGATAAGGTGGTTAAGAAGGCATATGGGATACTTGCCAATATTTGCCGATGCATAGAATATAAGGGCAGGGAGGTTATGCTGGAACTGTATAAAGTGCTGGTTAGGCCATAGTGAGAGTATTGCGTGCAGTTCTGGAATCCGCATTATAAGAAGGATGTGATTGCACTAGAGAGAGTGCAGAGGAGATTTACCAGGATGTTGCCTGGGCTGGAGAGTTTTAGTTATGAGGAGAGATTGGATAGACTGGGGTTATTTTCCCTGGAGCAGAGGAGATTGAGGGGGGGACATGATTGAGGTATATAAGGTTATGAGGGGCATAGATAGGGTAGACAGGAAGGAACTTTTCCTCTTGGTGGAGGGATCAATAACCAGGGGACATAGATTTAAGGTAAGGGGCAGGAGGTTTAGAGGGGATGTGAGGAAATATTTTTTCACCCAGAGGGTGGTGGGAATCTGGAACTCACTGCCTGAAAGGGTGGTTGAGGTAGAAACTCTCATAACATTTAAGAAGTATTTGGATGTGCACTTGCGCTGCCATGACATACAAGGCTATGGGCCTAGTGCTGGAAAATGGCGGTAGAATAGTTAGGTACTTGTTTGACCGGCACAGACTCGATGGGCCAAAGGGCCTTTTTCTGTGCTGTAGATCTCAATGACTTAATGACTCTATGACTCTGTCAGAAGAGGCTAGGAGGAGACCTAATTAAAGGGGTCTAGATATAGTGGATAGGAAGGCCCTATTACCCTTGGCCGAGAGGACCAGAATCCAGGGCCTTTAAATTACAGGGGAGGCGGGGGTGTAGTGGTATTGTCACTGGACCAGTAATCCAGAGACCCAGGGTAACGCTCTGAGGACCTGGGTTTGAATCCCACCATGGGAGATAGTGAAATTTGAATTCAACAAAAATCTGGAACTAAAAGCCTAATGATGACTATGAAACCACTGTCAGTTGTTGTAAAAGCCCATCTGGTTCACTGTGGAATCTGCCATCCTCACCTGGTCTGGCCTATATGTGATTCCAGACCCACAGCAATGTGGTTGACTCTTATAGCAAGCCACCCAGTTGTATCAAACCGCTAAAAAAAAGTTTAAATTGAATGAAACCAGATGGACACCCCTGCATTGACCTTGGTACCGGAAATGACAACGTCAAACTCAGCCTTGTCGACGCTGCAAACTCCTCCTTATTTTTTATTCTTTCACGGGGTGTGGACTTCGCTGGCTGAGCCAGCATTTATTACCCATCCCTTGTTGCCCTTGAGCTGACTTCTTGAACCGCTGCAGTCCATGTGGTGTAGGTACACCCAAAGTGCTGTTAGGGAGGGAGTTCCAGGATTTTGACCCTGCGACAGTGAATGAACGGCGATATATTTCCAAGTCAGGAGGGTGATTGACTTGGAAAGGAACTTCCAGGTGGTGGTGTTCCCATCTCTCAGCTGCCCTTTTCCTTCTAGTAGTAGCCATACATTTGGAAGGTGCTGTCTAAGAAACCTTGGTAAATTCCTGCAGTGCATCTTGTAGATATACACACTGCTGCTACTTTCCAGTCAGTGGTGCAGGGAGTGAATTTTTGTGGATGTGGTGCCGATCAATCGGGCTGCTTTGTCCGGGATGGTGTCAAGCTTTTTGAGTGTTGTGGGAGCTGCACACATCCAGGCAAGTGGAGAGTATTCCATCACAGTCCTGATTTATGCCTTGTAGATGGTGGACAGGCTTTGGAGAGTCAGGAGGAGAGTTATTCACCGCAGGATTCCTAGCCTTTGACCTGCTCTTGTAGCCACAGTATTTATATGCCTGTTCCAGTTCAGTTTCTGGTCAATGGTAACCCCCAGGATGTTGATAGTGGGGGATTCAGTGATGCCATTGAACGTCAAGGGGTGAAGGTTAGATTCTCTCTTGTTGGAGATGGTCATTGCCTGGCACTTGTGTGGTGTGAATGTTACTTGCCACTTGTCAGCCTGAGCCTGGATATTGTCCAGGTCTTGCTGCATTTGGACATAGACTGCTTCAGTATCTGAGGAGTCGTAAATGGTGCTGAACATTGTGCAATCATTAGTGAACATCCCCACTTCTGATCTTATGAGGGAAGGAAGGTCATTGATGAAGCAACTGAAGATGGTTGGGCCTAGGACTCTACCCTGAGGAACTCCTGCAATGATGTCCTGGAGCTGAGATGACTGATCTCCAACAAACACAACCATCTTCCTTTGCGCTAGGTATGACTCCAACCAGTGGACAGTTTTCCCCCTGATTCCCATTGACTCCAGTTTTGCTGGGGCTCCTTGATGCCCCACCCAGTCAAATGCAGCTTTGATGTCAAGGTCAGTCACTCTCACCTCACCTTGGGAGTTCAGCTCTTCTGGCCATGTTTGAACCAAATGAGGTCAGGAGCTGAGTGGCCCTGTCAGAACCCAAACTGGGCATCAGTGAGCAGGTTTTGGTATGCAAGTACCGCTTGAAAGAACTGTTGATGACCCCTTTCATTACTTTACTGATAATCAAGAGTAGACTAATGGGGCAGTAATTGGCCGGGTTAGATTTGTCCTGCTTTTTGTGTACAAGGCATATCTGGGCAATTTTCTCCTGGGTCAGGAGTCACATGTAGGCCAGACCAGGTAAGGATGGCAGACTTTCTTCCTTAAAGGACATTAGTGAACCAGATGGGTTTTTACAGCAATCAAAAATGGTTTCATGGTCATCATTAGGCTTTTAATTCCAGATTTTTTATTGAATTCCTCACTAACATCTGGGGGCTTGTGCCAAAATTGGGAGAGCTGTCTCACAAACGAGTCAAGCAATAGCCTGGCATAGTCATACTGATGAATGATGAATCAAACCTTACAGACAATGTCCCAGACACCGCCACCACCATCCATGGATATGTCCTGTCCCACTAGCAGGACAGACCCAGCAGAGGTGGCGGCACAATGGTATACAGTCGGGAGGGAGTTGCCCTGGAAATCCTCAACTCCAAACCCCATGAAGTCTCATGATATCAGGTCAAACATGGACAAGGAAATCTCCTGCTGATTGTCATGCACAGCTGATGAATCAGTACTCCTCCATGTTGAACACCTCTTGGAGAAAGCACTGAGGGTAGCAAGGGCACAGAATATACTCTAGATGGGGGACTTCAATATCCATCACCAAGAGTGGCTCAGCAGCACCAGTACAGACAGAGCTGGCCGAGTCCTAAAGGACATAGCTGCTAGACTGGGTTTGCAGCAGGTGGTGAGGGAACCAACAAGAGGGAAAAACATACTTGACCCCTTCCTCACCAACCTGCCTGCCACAGATGCATCTGCCCATGACAGTATCACTAAGAGTAATCACTGCACAGTCGTTGTGGAGAGAAAGTCCCATCTTCACATTGAGGATACCCTCCATCATGTTGTGTGGCACTACCACCTGCTAAATGGGATAAATTTTGAACAGATCAAGCAACTCAAGTCTGGGCAATTATGAGGCGCTGTGGGCCATCAGCAGAATTGTACTCAACCACAATCTGTAACCTCATGGCCTGGCATATCCCCCATTCTACTGTTACAACAAGGATTAACCCTGGTTCAATGAAGAGTGCAGGAGGGCATGCTAGGAGCAGCACCAGCATCACATATGCCAGTCTTCAGCCAATTCAATTCACTCCGTGCGAAATCAAGAAACAGCTGAAGGTGCTGGATACTGCAAAGGCTATGGGCCCTGACAATATTCCAGCAATAGTACTGAAGACTTGTTCTGAGTGACTGCCCTTGACATCAAGGCAGCATTTGACTGAGTGTGGCATCAAGGAGCCCTAGCAAAACTGGAGTCAATGGGAATCAGGGGAAAAACTCTCCTCTGGTTGGAGTCATACCTCGCACAAAGCAAAATGGTTGTGGTTGTTGGAGGTCAATCATCTCAGTTCCAGGACATCACTACAGGAAACATCTTCAGCTGCTTCATCAGTGACGTTCCTTCCATCATAAGGTCAGAAGTGAGGATGTTCGCTGATGTTGCAAAATGTTCAGTACCATTCATGATTCCTCAGGTAGCGAAGCAGTCCATGTCCAAATGCAACAAGACCTTGGACTGACAAGTGGCAAGTTAGGTTCATGTCACACAAGTGCCAGGCAATGACCACCTCCAACAAAAAGGAATCTAACCATTGCCCCATGACATTCAATGGCATTACCGTCACTGAATTCCCCACTATCAACATCCTGAGGTTACCATTGTCCAGGAACTGAGCTGGACTAGCCATGAAAATACTGTGACTACAAGAGCAGGTCAGAGGCTAGGAACCCTGCGATGAGTAACTCACCTCCTGACTCCCCAAAGCCTGTCCACCATCTACCAGGCACAAGTCAGGGGTGTAATGGAATACTCTCCACCAGCTTGGATGAGTGCAGCTCCAACAGCGCTCAGGAAGCTTAACACCATCCAGGGCAAAGCAGTCCGCCTGATTTGCGCTCCATTCACAAGCATTCATTCCCTTCACCACCGATGCACAATGGCAGCAGTATATACCATCTGCAAGATGCACTGCAGGAACTCACCAAGTCTCCTTAGACAGCACCCTCCAAGCCCATGACCACTACCACCTAGAAGGACAAGGGCAGCAGACCACCTGGAAGTTCCCCTCCAAGACACTCACCATTCTGACTTGGAAATATATCGCCGTTCCTTCATTGTTGCTGGGTCAAAATTCTGGAACTCCCTCCCTAACAGCACTGTGGGTGTACCTACACCACATGGTCTGCAGCAGTTCAAGAAGGCAGCTCACCACCACCTTCTGAAGGGCAACTAGGGATGTGCAATAAATGTTGGCCCATCCATGAATGAATGAAAAAATGAGAAGTAGGAGGTTTAGAGGGGATTCAAGGGGAATGTCTTTTCATCCAGCGGGTGGTGGGGACCTGGAACTTATTACCCAAAAGGGTGGTAGAGGCAGATACTCGTATTTGAAAAGCACTTGGATATGCACCTGAAGCGCACTAATCTGCAAGGCTACAGACTAAGAGCTGTAATGTGGGGTTGGGCTGGATGGTGACCCGTCAGCTGGCACAGACATAATGAGCCAAATGGCCTCCTTCCGTGCTGTAAATTTCTATGATTTAGATCTTACATTTGCTAATGTTTCAACGTTGGCTGAAGATGGCAAAAACACACAATGCATTCAAGAGGCTTCAGAAAAGATGTGAAAAAGATGCTTCCAGAAGTTCGCTTTTGAAGTCGTTTTCATTAGAGATAAGAACATTAAGGTTCAGAGCTTTAAACTGCTCCTTAGCACCGGTGATAGAGATGCAAGAAAGCAATTTAATTTTGTCTATAAGCACAAAATGCAGGTTTAAAATGAAAAAGCTTTGAATGAGACTATTCAGCAGAAGATATTTCCCCCATCAAATGAGATTAATAACACATCCTACCAACAATAATGTGTTGGTTAATATCTTCCAAAAACCGTTGCATAAGCCTCTGCTTTATGGAGTAGAATTTGTAGCTATAGGTGTAAATCGAGCTAAATAAATCATTGAATGTAATAAGGGTTAATGTTCTGCTTGCGTTAGGAATAGATTGAAGGAATCAGGGATTGATGCAGACTGTTCCTTCAAGTAATTAATTTAATTAGAGTCGATGACTCTCGCTTATACAAGGTTGAAGCAGATGGGCTGAATGTTTTTATTTTCTAATTTCATGCTTTCTTATGTTTTTCTGGCATGTTTTTATTTTGTAAATGTAATTATACCCTTTTACCTGTTAGGTAGCTGATTTAATGATTAAAAAGTGTTCTGTAGATAATTGGCCACATTTACCAATATTACCTGACTGCTAATTGCTTCTTTCTAACTTTGATATTTGAGTAAGTTATCAGAGTCTGGATTATTGATCCTCCAACTGTATTTCAGTGAAATATTATGTTTCCGGTGCCGCAAAGATTTTGAACTACTTTTGACTAGAGTAGGAACAAATGCCCAGAAATTCTAGAGGGTGGGAGGGCTTTTGAAGGTAAATTTAAGGTCGAGCAGAACTTCTGGATGGATGGATCCCTGAGCACATCACAAATTTTGGAGCCAAGGACATTGCAGGCATGTCCACACCACTTTCAGTGAGACTAGGGCGGTCAGATTTATTGAGCCCAGGATTAGCAGTGCTGGCTCAGCAAGAACCACAAAGCAACGAGTGGAGCTACTTACATTGGAGGCTGGTTTGAGATCCTTTTCAGGCGACATGCTTTTAAAGTTTGAATTTCAAATGATAGAGATCTGAAAAGTCCTTTCAAACCATTTTGATTGCCTGATATTCAAGTCCATGAATGGGGCCTGTTCAGGTTTAGCTTTATTCTTTTTGTTATGAGCAAAAGTCATACATGTACTGTGTTATCGACTATTCCTTACAGCTTTAAATGTTCTCATGGGTCCCCATAATGTGCCTATCTCCTTTGAGGGGTTTGTTGGTAAATTGGCATTTCAAGCCAAGCTGATTCATAAAGGGAACATTCATAATAGTGAAAAAACTCAAAGTTTTGGTTCCGATTCAGTTTTATTGTTGATTATAGACTACTTTATTGATGAAGAGCATGCTAATAATGCACTTGCACATTGCCAGTAGAGTGCTGTGCTGTCATTCAGTCACCCTCCCTTTCAGTGCCACAACTTCATTGCAAGGATTGTGGAATTAGCTGTTCTTTTTCCGACAAGATATAGCCTTGAACTGATAGAATTTCTTAGGAGACCTGGATTTCTTGCAAACACCTGTGAAGTTGAACATACGGAAATTTGTTTCAATTGAGGAAAAAAAATCAACACCTGAAGCTCACAAGAATTGTTGGGCAGCTTTGCACGATTGCTACTTCTCAGCATGTAATGCAGCCCCAGTGCAGTGATTTGCACAGACAAGTGGTTCATACAGTCCAGTGTGTGTTCAATATTCATTGTAACCATACGGATGCATTCTCATCAGTTCTGATTGCCATTTGTAGTGAGGTGTATTGAGTAATGTGCAGAGTGATGGAATAGAAGAATCATGCTCTTCAGCACCAGTGAATCCCCTATGGTTTTGCAAGTCGGGCAACAGGTTTCAATAATTAAATATCAATGTGAGCATTGGGAGCGAGTGTATATCATGTTCCCTGTATAAATCAACACACTTTATTCACAACCTTCATAAATTTCTTAAATTTCTTCTGCTGTTCAGCATTTGAACTTTCGACAGCATGAATGGCTGCCCTCTGTACTCTCAGGTATGCATGAAATATTTGCCTTGAACGTACTACTTGTATAACTCCAGGAATCTGAATGTTCACTCTTTGAGGAATGCAGCCCACCAACAGTGCCTTTTTTCATCAGCAGAAGAGTTTGTGCCCGGTCTATCACTGTGGGATCGACTCCCATCATCCCCGCTCCGCCCACCCCACCACCACAACCATTTGCTTCTTCCTTCTCTAAATGCACCATGCGATTTACCAAACTGCTAAGTATCCCAGTCTCACAATCAAGCTACGCCTTCCAACATTTATTGTTCACACAAAGCTTTCTCACACATTGTGAGAAGACCCTCCCCATTATTTTGCCCAAGTACTGCTCATTTACCATTTCTTTAATCATCCACCCACATTCCTATTGCACCAAGGAAGAATAAAATGGATGCATGCTCAAATTGTTCTGACACCTTCAAAATTGCTGTTCCCGTTCCTGGTCAGGCTTTGTTGCGATGTGTCAATTCCCAATAATGTTCAGATTTCTTTGATTTATTTCAGTCATTACATTGTGTGTTACATCACCTCAAACATATAGTATTTTGGATTTTCTGCACTTTTTTTTTAATGGTGCAAGAGTTTCAGCCATTTCGCCATAGAAATCAGCCATTAAACTTCAGCAATACCTAATGTCTGAAATTATTGACATGTGGGAAAGGAAGTGAGGAAGATTAGTGCTGTTGCCCTGCATTGGTAAAACATGGCATCCATGAATGCGTGATATAATTATTACGTAAGATTAAAAAGCATATGGGAGTAAAGACTCCTGCTCCTGGGCAGAAGCGTAAATTGAAAAGTTGGGTGCAGAGTTCAGCACTTCTGGTGACTTTCCAAGTTTTTGATGATGAATTGAATGACTGAAAGTTCAATGAGATCACTGATCTAAATATCTGATATGCACTCCTGTTGAAAAATGCTCTACACTGAGAGTATGATCAACATTTACGCTTTGGTCTTCACAATGGTTAATGCCTAGTTTCCCTGCAGTATTTCAGTTCAGTAAACTTCTGATGAATGAGAATGAATGGTGTTTCGTGTTTTCAACGTCCATATAGCGCAGGCTAACACCATGTTTGAAAAGTGATAAATCAGAAAGAAGCAATTTAGGTGATGCCAAGTTTAGGTTTTCAAAAGGAATAGATTGTAGCAGAAAGGACCAACTTGGTGGTGGGGGTCATTTAAAGAGGCTTATGCAGTTTTGAAGTCAATGGAAGAAAAGAGCTGGAGCAGAAGATTGTGCAATGAAGCTTGATTTTCACAGAGCCACATTGAAGAGTGTGTATGGTGGCATTTTTTCAGATTGGGAGGAGCAAGAAAGAAATGTTCAGAGGAACACTGATTACTATTGATAAAATCAAGGGAGCTTGGAAAGGTTCCAATGGAGAGGCATTGGCAATTAGAAGTGAAAGAAGAGTTGCCAGTGAAGAGTTTATGTTTTGTATTCCACCCAGAAATGCAAATGAGTCCTTAAAAGAATCCTCCCAGATATGGAGTGCAGTATTCAAATATTGGATAGACTTCGACTTTACAGAGAGTTGAAAGCATTTGGTATGAAAGCAGAAGCCAAGGTCCTTGAAGCAGCAGTTAACAAGTGAAGAAATGTTGTAGTTTAATTCAAAATCAGTTTTCATAATCTGGATCTGCTTTCTAGAGGACATGTTATAGCATGCAATTGGTGTTAATTTGATACAAGTTTATATCATTGATCTAATGATACAGTGACAGTTGTTGGGATGGAAAATATCACAGTAGTACAGTATAGGGATGCTCATTTGATGTTCGGGTTAAGAGACAGAGGCAGAGCAAATGGAGCTTTATTCTCACTGCACTGACGTATAAACTAACCTGGGAGTGCTTTGTGCTATAGTTAGAGAGGTGGAAGAATGTTCTATTCTTCATTGCTAGTATCGCTCACCTTGATGAGCATAAATAACCCCATTCACGCCCATTTTTTTTCAAAGTTAGAGCAAGTTTTCATCCAGCTGGTGTTCCCTGAGCAAAGCTGCATTTCATGATTTGCTTAAGACAAATAACAATTCACTATTACCTCTTTGCTCAGCAAAATTAGATTTAAAGCTGCATATATAATGTATGAGCAGTGAGTAGACTCCTGTTCCTGTGAGACCGAACCGTTTGTGATGGATCTAGCATGAATAAAAGTTTGGGTAGGCAAGGGCTTGTACAGCTTCCCTGCTTATCTTTCTGAATCAGCGTGCATCACATCCCAAGTAAGTTCAAATGCCAAGATGACATCCATAGCGGAGTAAAATCTCTGGGCTGTCTGGATTTTCCTGCATGCTTTGGGACCCTTTGGTAATTTTGGTTTTAGTGTGTAGTATGCCTTTAAGAAAAATGTTATAAAGGATGATCACATGATCTTGAATGGCCAATGGAAGAGTAGTGCGGGCTACCTCTGCAGTCAGTAGTCTGTAGTTAGGAGTCAGTGGTATGGAGATAGGGTTTGATGTGAAAGCACACCAGTAGCTGCTGAGTGCCGTTGTAAATAAACATAATGTGTTCCACCTAAGAAGTGTCTGCTGATCAACTCTATCCATAGTACCAACTCGGCCATCCCACAACAAGTCTGCAACTGGGATTCACAAGTCCCAACGGACCCCGACATTGGGACCAAACGGGGGTCCTGAGCGTGCACTTACTGGCAGCGAGACCAGCAAAGCAATCTTCCCAGTGACAGCCTCCTAATTGGCCATATCCATGTTCACCATCCTATCAAGAACGCCCATGGACTCCTGATGCTGCCAGACCAATCAGAAGGCCTCAACATGGAGGCACCCTTCGAGGTGTGATCTAAATCAAACATAATGAGGGATGAGGCAGTAGGAGAGGAGGGGTAGCCCATCTGGAGGAATAGTTTGGGCCACAGGTGTGGCCTTTCCTGCCCGCAGTCCATCATGGGAGCATGGAACCTCTGGCTCCAATGGCCCTCCCCACCTCGGCCTGCCGCAGGGAGGCCGCCTCCATTGAGCTTGCAGCTTCCTCACAGGGCAGGAGGGGGCTGCTCCATTGGTGGCAAAATGCCAACAAGGTTTAAAATCATCCCTAATTGGGGCCTTGACCACCTCAATTGGATGCCTGCTTCTGCGGAACGCACAACTTATCCTATTTCCACCCACCCCTTTGCAAGATTTCCTGCTGGTGGAAATGCATCAGGGAGCCATCCCAACACGACTCTTCCCTATTTTCCCAGCAGCTCCCCACCCTCCACTTGTAAGTCCGCCACCACGAGGTCAGGAATATTCTGCCCTCTGCTTCTGTAATCTAAAATCATTGAAATTGAATACAATTGTTTCAAATTGGTGGTGCCATGGAGATGCCATACATGGGATGGAAATAGCAAGGCTTGATCAGTGGAGATTGGAAAGCCAACCAATGGTCTGGAGATCTTGTCAGTTATCCTCTGAGGGTCAAGAAAATTTTTGTAAAATTCACTGCAAATTGTACTATTTTTATATCAAAAACCATATCAGCAGCAGTAAATAACAAAGTTATGTGTTGAAAAACCTAAAAGAAAACAACCAGTTCCTCATTGACATTGCAGTAACTGAGTGATGCAAGTCTCCGGGTTTCAACAGTGTTTGGATGACCTTCATTGCTGATGCCTCAATGATGACATAATGCTATGACATCAAGGCCAGGATTTTCCCTGTGGCGGGTGGGCTGGGTGGGAATGGGCGGGGGTGGGCACGAAGCCACCCGCAATCGGCTCTGTGCCGCCATTTTACGTGGGCGGGTCAATTAAGGCCCGCCCAGCGTAATACACAGCTGGTAGCCCTCGGCGCTACCTGTACGGGCGGGGGGAGGAGGGAGAGTCGGGGCCAGCGCCCTTTCACACATGGAGCTGCACAGAGCTGCCTCAGGGAGATTGAATGGATATTAAAAGAATTAAAGAATTGATTTCAAAATTTATTTAAACGTGTCCCCTCATGTGACTGTGTCACATGATTGGGGAAATGTTTTTATATTTATGAAAATTCATTTATTTATTTAATTAAAGCTCAGGAAACCTCATCCCACTTGTGGATGAGGTTTCCTGAGAAACGCAAAGGCCTCTTGGGCTTTCCGCCTGTCCGCCAACCTTAAGGTTGGACGGGCAGCATTCTCAAGTGGCTCAGTTGATTTCTTAATGGCCTTAATAGGCCGTTTACATTTCAGCGGGCGTGCAGCCGACTCCAGCGCAAGCCCGCCAAATGAAATATCATGATGGCGGGCGATGACGTCGGGATGCACGCCTGACGTCACCGTGCGTTATTTTGCGCGCTGGCGGTCAGGCCCGCCCCCACACGCCGACCGGAAAATTCTGCCCCAAGAGTCGACCCACTGTTAAATAAACAGGTTAAAAATATAATGCAAGATTCTTGCAACTGGATAGAAATAATTGTAAATGGGATGAATTATTGTGCTTGGCCATCCATCTTATCTTTCAGTTATCCATCCTAGCCTCCATTTGGTCAGGCAGTACACACATGGTGCATTGTTCTGTAATTCTCCCTCTTTCAATCTGTAGCTGCACTGATGTATTAAAATGACATTCCTGACAACCGGTGGTGGGAGATGTGGCACGCCCTTGATAGGTGGAGCAGACGTTTGCAAACTGGTTTCACGACGCTGTGAAATCAATTTTTGTCCTTCATGCCATATTGCCCACTCATGCCTTCCATGACGCCCGACACCAACAGGGAGGGAAAATTCCGGCCACTATACCCCAAAAAGGTCAAATGTCCAAGCAACTTCTACTTTCTATGAAACTATAGTCATTCGTTTTACGTTTTACAGACAAAGACAGTTGGCTAGACTACTGAAAATGTAATCCTTTTATAACTATTACCATAATCCTATCCAGTGTGGGAAGGCTTTTAAACTAATCATTTGAAACCACGCGATTTTGTCAGGGGTATCTGAATTAACAAAATCTGAAAAAAATAGCTAAAAGGAAAGGTTGATTTCATCATGTGGATTAGGAACCATGAAACAGATAAGATACAAATGCCATAGTTTTCACAGCTGGTACTCAGAAATTAATCTGTAATTTAACTGAGGAAAATCTTTAAAATTATAACGTCTTTGGTGGGCATCCATAATGTTAAGCATTTGTGCTCAGTATTGTTGCTTCTTTAATATTCTTTGCTTGCTTTACCATTTGGGAGGATGAATTTATTCTATGCATTCACCATTGAGAGCTGTCGAAATAGAGTTGGACGTTTCTGCTTAGATCATTTGTAACCTCACTGATTGTATTAAAGATACTTTCTCTTTAATTAGCAGTGTTAGAGTTAAGATAGCAAACAGAAGTAACTCAAATGATCTATATTATCATTTACGTTGAAAAGAAACAACTTAAGTCAATGGGTGAAGTTCTCACAGAATCATAGATTGAGACAGTGCAGAAGGAGGCCATTCATCCATTATGCCTATGCCGGCTCTATGAAATAACTATCCAATTAGTTACACTCCTCTGCATGCTGCTATATTTGCATTGAATAACAGATAGCAATTTTTAAAAATTAATTTCAGCCACTAGGCTGCCCTGACTTGATTTTCAATTGAGCTTTGAAATGGGTAGCCAGTGCTTTGCCTGAAACAGAGTGGTGTCTTGTTAAAACATTTAACTTGGCTACTTTGCTGGTTCCAGGACTTTGACTCAGTTTTCAGGTACGATTGGGCTACTGGTTAGGCCACACTACTTCCTATACTGATGGATAAGGATACATCACCTGGTCCTATGATATATTCCAGTCTGCTGCTGGCCCTTCCATGCCTCTTGGATTGCGCCCCCCCTCTTCCTCCTTTAGGTGAATATTTCTGGCTCAGTTTTGTAAAGGAGCCTCACTCTTGCCCAATTGGCGAGATGCCTGCCACTCCTGTTTGAGCGCTTTGTCCATGAACATATCACTTGTGCTATCAGTCAGGCAGTACAATCCCTTTGGATCGCCGCCCCCCCCTCCCCCAGCATGACCTATAAATAAAAATCAGTCCCAGTGAGACGGCAGATTAATTCATTTTTAAAAATTCATTCACAGGATTTGGCCATCGCTGGCTATGCCAGCATTCATCTATTGCCCATTTACAAACATTTATTGCCCATCCGTAATTTCCCTTGAGAAGGTAGTGGTAAGCCACCTTCTTGAACTGCTGCAGTCTATGTGATGTAGGTACACCCACAGTGGTGCTAGGAAGGGTGTTCCAGGACTTTGACCCAGTGACAGTGAAGGAATGGCAATATATTCCTGAGTCAGGATGGTGTGTGGCTTGGAGGGGAACTTGAAGGTGGTGGAGTTCCCATGCATCTCCTGCCCTTGTCCTTTTAGGTGATAGAGGTCATGGTTTGGAAGGTACAGTTGAAGAAGCCTGAGTGAGTTGCTGCACAGCATCTTGTAGATGTTGTGACCTGCTGTCTCTGTTTGTCAGTGGGGGAGCAAGTAAATGTGTAAGGGGGTGGATTTGGTCCCGATTAAGTGGGCTGCTTTATCTTGGATGGTTTTGAGCTTCTTGAGTTTTGTTAAAGCTGCACTCATCTACGCAAGTGGAGAATATTCCATTACACTTCTACCTTGTGCCTTTTAGGTGCTGGACAGGATTTGGGGAGTCAGGAGGTGAGTTACTTGCTGCAGAATTCCCAACCTCTGTCCTTCTGGTACAATTCTAGATTGCAAGCACCAGGACAAGATTCCAATATTATTGCACATTGATGTACAACTCCATGTCAGTTAGTCAAAGGTATCAAAGACCAGAGAAGCTTAGATGGGAACTAAGAGCAGAATGAAATGCATTCTGTTTTCATACATTGCTCATTCATCTTTCATCAAAACTTGCATTTATCTCACTTTGGTCCAGCTGCCATTCTCTTTTCTTCCCCCCTAAATTCAGCCAATAGCATATTATAATTGTGCATCAAATTGGAAAGAAATAGAGTGAATTGAAATTTGATTGTATGCTGTGCAGAAGAAAATGATACTTTCTTTTAAAATATCAACCAAATTTAAACTTCAAAAATAAATTTGAGAGCAGGAAGAATTCATGATGCAACACAAAGAGCTTGTAATAGGGAACTTTTACACAGCAATGGTAGCAAGGATTACAGTCAAGTCAAGATGCACTGCAGAAACTCACCGAGGCTCCTTAGACAGCATCTTCTAAACCCACGACTACTACCGTCTAGAAGTTCAAGCGCAACAGACACATGGGAACATCACCGCCTGGAAATTGCTCTCCAAACCACTCACTGCCCTGTCTCGGAAATATATCACCGTTCCTTCACTGTCGCTGGATCAAAATATGGAACTCCCTCTATAACAGCACTGTGGGTGTACCTACACCACATGGACTGCAATGGTTCAAGAAGGCAGCTCACCGCCACCTTCTCAAGGGCAATTAGGGATGGGCAATAAATGCTGGCCTAGCCAGCGAAGCCCACATCCCTTGAATGAATTTTTAAAAAGTCAGTTTGAATATCACCTGGCTGGCTACAACAGGACTGACAATGCTGGGTACCCTGGAGCCTGTGAATTCTCCAGCTATTTGCTTTCGTGTCGACATGACATTCTTTGTTCCTTGAGTTTTCTCAAGTGATTTCTGGGTGCGGTCAGCACACATGAAGTTCCCATTTTTTGCTGCACATTAGGGGAAATTGATGAGTGGATTTGAGGCACTACTTCAAAAAGGGTAAGGGAAAATCAGAGGATTGTGGACAAGCAATGTTGATTACAGGAAGTGGGCGATTGTGCTAGAGAGGCTACGGAGGAGGTATAGGAGGATGTTGCCGGGAACGGAGAATTTTAACTGTGAGGAAAGATTGGATAGGTTGGGGGTTTTTTTGGTTGGAATAGAGCAGCCTGAGGGGAGATTTAACTGAGGTATGCAAAATTATGCGAGGCCTAGATAGAGTGGATATGTATGACCAATTTCTCTTAGCAGAGAGGTCAATAACCAGCTAGAAAAGGGATTTGAGGGGAATTGAGGAGCAATCTTTTCACCCAAAGGGGTAGGTGTCTGAGACAGATTGCCTGAAAGAGGCAGAAAACCTCATACATTTAGTATGTGGATATACATTTGAAGCACCATAACTGTTGTGTTTCTATGTTTGCTTAATGCAAAGTTACCAATCTCACATAGGGCTCATAAACTAAATATAGTTTTGGTTTATTTGAAGATGTAGCACAGGATTGCTCAGCAGACAGATTTACTACAAAGATTCAACAGCTATTGTTAACAGGGATTTTTTAATTTTTTTATTTTCAGCTACAATTCCTTCATACCACATGCTGCTAGCTTAACTGACAGCTCCTCTGAAAAATGTCTGCTGGTCACATAGTTTACAGCCTGGCTAATTACTCCTTAGAATATCCTGTCTTAAAGCAATATCATGACAGTAACCTACAAGGCTATGGGCCAAGAGCTGGAAACTCTGTTTTGGCTGTGACAGAAAGGATGGGCTGGATGGTCCCCTTCTGTGCAATAAGGTTTCTATGCTTTAAGATCAGACACATTTGTTCTACCACCCCTGCCCAGTTACAGTGCAGGCTTATACCAGTCCTATTGGTTGGGAAATAAATCATGAAAAAAATTGAACCGAACAAGATGGAGGCAAAATCTGTCCATCAAATGTATATATTTACATACTAACAGATCAGTGACTTTATTTGCAGGGTGTCAGAGGATATGCTGTTTTAAAAAAAATAGTTGTTAAAGTGTGATTGGGAAAGTGTCACTGAAGGTTTGTGTGACATTTACAAGAAGCGTGTGAAAGGTTAGATGCAAACATCACTCTATAGGCATCTTAAGATACTGCTGTTTCAGAGGCAGGGCTGAAACTAGTCACTGCAATATTTCCTGAGTAAATTATTAACCTCTGATTGACCTGGTCTTGTGTTGGCCTTAAAGTAACACAGCTCCAGTTCAGCAGAATACGGTAATGCATTATGCATTTATTTAGATGACTCTTGCCCTTATGAAACAATGGGCGGAATTTTCCACTCCTACTAGCAGCGGGAGTTGTGGCGGGTGGGGGGCACAAAATTTGGAGTAATGGGAAAATTTAGTTTTCCACCTTTGGGAAATCAGTTTGGAATTTTGTTCGACTTTGATGGTGGGTTAAAGGCAGCTCCACTTTCCCGTTGATCTATGTCAGGAACCACATTTGCATCTCATGAATGCTCATCAAAAACCCAACTCAATGGTTCCCTCTCCAAATTAAGTACCCTACCAGCGGATAATTAGAACGGCCTGCTACATGACTGAATATGACCGGCATGCACCTGGCGAGCTTCACTTCATCACTGAACTTGAGGTACGCAGATGCTGCTTTCGCTGACCTTTAAGAGGGTTGCAATTCAGGTACATCTATCACAAGCAGCTCCAAGGCTGGACAGGGGAGGCAGGCTTGCGGGGGAAGGTTGGGGAGGGGGGTGTCTAGGGATGGTGGGGGGGCTATCCACGGAAGGCTGGCGCTGGTGTCCGGGAAGGTTGAGAGTGTGTTACAGGGTGGGGTCGATGAAGTCAACAATGGGGTCCTATGGGATGAACTCATGGTACAGTAAGAGGGAAGGAGGGAACAGTTACAGTCAGAGGAGGAAGAGGGATGCTGTAGGACGGGAGGTTCAGTATGTGTCTGGCAGGTGTAGGTGTCATTGGGTGGGTCATGAGGCGGACAAGAAAGGTGGCACAGATAATGGAAGAGGGCAGGGTGGGCGCGGGATGGTAATGGGTGTGGGCTCTGAAGGAAGGAAAGGCATGTGGAGGTGGATGGTTATAGGGTACAGGGTAATGGGTGGAAGGTTCAAGGGTGATAGAAGGGAGAGTAAAGGTGACATTGGATGAATCAATGGTGATGGAGGGGGAGGCAATTTGGTGTGTGACAGGAGGAGCATAAAAGGTGATAGAGTGAGTCTGGAAAGTAACACGCCCCATCTTTCCAGTTACAGCAATGCAACACATTTGATGTAAAATTGTGATACATCGTAGTGGGAGGAGGGTCTTTTTGGGTGGGTGGAGTTCAAGGTCAGCATAATTGGCTGACTAAAGCAAAACCCTAATAAACAGGGAACTGTATAAGAGCAATGCTCAGTTGTGATCCCACACTCTATGGTGAAGCTCTCATAGCAGCAGGTTTGTTTCCGAATCATGGGTTTCATAACATCGAGATCCCAGCAAATCTGAAGCTGACATTCATTCTGTGCCATTTGCCATCGGTGGCTATTAGAGGCAGGAAGGGAGGGAGGTGCAATGCCTCCAAGGGGCCAACTCATGGCTCCAAACCTCCATCTTCCATCTGACAAGGTACCATGTGGTTGGTATTCTATGCTGCCAAGGCAATGGTCTCTCAATAGAGTTTCAAGGGTGGAGACAAATGGAAAACTGTCCGCGTAAGGCTTCCTGCACATGGCTCTCATCACCCTGGTCAAAGAGTATTGTCTTCATATGCCTTCATGTATGAATGGGAGGAACAGCCATCTGTGGTCCTCCAGAATGTCCTTCACCTGGAAGGGGTGGGGTGGGGATGCCAGATGGAGGTCGGGTGAAGGGCTTAGCACTTGCCTGCTGGCTTTGAGATGGAGTGAAACCTGGAAAAGACATGCACACTGAATTTATCATTTCAATTTATTCATACATCCACTGAGGCATCGACAGTGCATGCTCCATGTAACCCAGCCTTGGTAGTGTCTCATATCCAGATGAGGAGATGGAAGGCCCATTGCTGGTTAGCACACGGCCATGAGGAGCAAGGGCCTGAGCAGCAAGAGGTCAACAGGCTGGCGCACATGAACCACTGCAATGGTGAGCATTGGCCTGATGATGGGTTTATCGTCAGCAGTGCCCTTGTCTAGAGATGAGCAAAAGGCAATGCCGGAGGTGCTCTCGTATGTCCTGGAATATAGTTGCTCACGTCTGCAAGCTTTCCCAGCACGAGCTGCGGCTGCAAGGGCACTGCAGGAGTAATGCGGAGCTCCTACTCTGCAATGAGTGAATGTCTGTCCGGATGCTCTTTAAAAATAGCGGCAGCACCTTTGACCCCATGAGATAACGGCAGGGTGGGCGACTTTCTGCCCACCCTGCCACGAGATTTGCCAAGCTCCTTGCTCATGCATAATAAGTGAGCTGAAAAGTGGAAGACTGCGCGTGTTCACCTACCCCACCACACGGTGGGAACCACGCTGACTTCCCGCCCACTACTGCACTTAATCTCCATAATGGAAAATTCCGCCCAATGCATTCTCTAAATTGCTATGAGCAATACCATGGGAACTCCTCATGATTTGAAAAGTATACCATCAGCATGATAGCAAGAGCTCTTGCTACTGGCTGAAGTGTATCAGTTTCTTGGCCTTTGTAAAGAGTTGTAAGATGAGTCCTACTACCCTGGTTTGGAGAATTTATGATGAGCAGCCACAGATAAACAGTTAATGGCAAATAAGATATCACTACAACGCTCGTCATTTTTTTTTAATGGATTTTCAAAGTTCTTCTAAATAAACTTCATAAATTGGGAATCAATTTATGTAGGCTGCCGTCAAGTATTCTTCGGGGTGTCTGCAGACTGATTGAAGTGTTGCAGCTGTACTTTGTTTGGACTGAATCAATAATGCAGTCAATGATGTCTATTTATTCTTGTGCGGCTGAGACTTTGAATGCCTTGAAGCAACAATTGCTTTATATTTTTGAGCCAAAGGAATATGTGCATCTGTGTGGAAGAGATATGTATTTACTACTTTGAGAAAACCCCTTTCACACATTATTCCGAAGTGATGACTCATTTTCTTGAAGACTTTTGCTGGCTTCTCTATAAGGTAGTAAGTGCAGTTTTAATATGAAATTGATCATGCCTGAATAAGTTGCAGCATCTAATTAGTTGAAGCTGATTCAGGGACCTTGACACAAGTGAATCTGTTCTTGCATGAGAGGCAGCATTGCACATTACACATTAATGAGTACAGCAGTAAGGATACACACCAACAGAACCAAATTACTGTAAAAAGATCAAAATTGCCACTCTTTTAAAAAGGTCTGATTGAGTAGCAGTAACAGACTTCCATGGGATTGCACTGGGAAATCAAAGACAGGCAGATCAATTGCATGGCTTGACCTTGTTTTATCGGAGTATTGCTTATATTTACTGAATTCACAGGCTACAGTTTTAGTTAGATTCCAATTTCAGGTCATCTTACAGTTCAATGTCCAGAACATAGTAATTGTTTGTTAATTTTTTAAGGTCCCTCAGCAAAAATAAATAGTTGATTATATGTGCTTTGGCCTACAGGGGTGATTGTTTGCTTCTTGTTCCCTGTTCTTGGTGTCTTCATCTGATGCTCTAGGTAAGATTGTGAATTTAGCTTGAAATAAGTGCAGTGGTGCACTGCTGTGATATCCCATCAGTCACCAGCTTTCCACTTGAATGGGGAACAAAAGAAGGTCAAAGGGATCAGGTCCACAATCTCAATTCCTGGTATTATTATTCATCTTTCTCGATTAGGGTTGCTAACCCTCCAGGATTGGCCTGGAGTCTCCAGGATTTGAAGATTGATCTCCAGGACACAGCTCTGTGCAACCCTGGAGAACAATCACAGGAACATAAAAAATATTGGGTTATTTTGTCATTTTCTTTGAACATTTCTCTTTGCCAGATATAAAAATGGGGGGAAAAGAGCATTTGGCAAACAGTCAAGCATCGCCCAGTTGGTTGATGAGTCTTTTTGCTTTCCAATTGACATAGGAAGGCAGTGCGTCACAAGGATTGATGTGTTGGCTGACAAATGACAAGAGCATAGAGGCAAGTCATGTGATGAAACCTCCAGGAATAAATTTAATACAGCTGGCAGCCCTATTCTAAAACTGCACAAAACAGTAAAAAAGAACATGTTAAAAAAAAACAGTAGTTTTGCTAAATTCTGGGTATAAATTATCATTTTTAGTTTAAGCAATTTATTGTTGGGTTTGTAAGTATACTTAAAAGCTATGGCAACCCAACATGAGATACATTCCAATCAATATACTGAATCTAAAATGGGTGTAAGAAACGTTTCGTCTGACTTACCTCTCCCTTTTATCCAGGCGTAATTGGATTTTGCATTTGTGATCTGACAGACATTGTGGTCCTTTGATCTGATCTCTGTGCTCAATTTCACAATGTTTGTTGACATCAGTTAAGTGGTTTCAAGAGTTTGTGGTTTGTTGTTTTTGAAACTTCAAAGGGCCTGGATGATTGACACTTTTATTAGCTTGTGCAGACTTTTTCAAGCATAGGAGAAAGTGATCAAAGGATTACATTGTTTCAAAACTCATCTTTTTACACAATCCAATTTACATTGTGATGTTCATTGGTTCTAGAGAGTGGGTCAATGGGTATGGAAATGTCAGAGCTTGGCATGGGGGCATGAGGGTTTGAGAAGGTGGGTGGAAGGACAGAGCTTGGCATAAAGGGCAAAAGGAGAATATAAGGGGTGGGTGGAATGGCAGAGCTTGCATGGGGGAATGAGGGGCCTGAGGGAGTGGGTTAAAGGGCAGAGCTTAGTATAGGGGGCATGAGGAGCATGAGAAGATGGGTGGAAGGGCAGAGCCTGGCAAAAAGGGCATGAGGGGGATATAAGGGGTGGGTGGAAGGGCAGAGCTTGACATAAGGCATCAGGTGGCATGGAAGGTGCACGGGGAGTGTTTGGAGAGTGAAGGAGATGTGAGGGACGAAGGACCTTTGTGTTTTTTTTTCACTGGGACCAAGTCCCATGGCACCAAGGTGGACCTTTTAATCAGCCTGCCTCGGCATCTGAGAGCCCCTGTGGCTGCCTCCATACTTCTTCCCAGGTCGGCTGGCCCGACTCCAGCTTGCACCCGGCCCCCAGCCATGAAGATCCTGCTTTTACGGGCACTTTTTCCTGAGGTGGGGAGGCTGAGCTGGGAATTTTCCAGACTCTCTTACCCATCTCAAGGATGAAAATCCGGGTCTTAGAGTTAACCTTTAATGCTGCTAACTGAGGGGTGCAGAATTCCGGTTATAATGGAAATAGACTGCTTAAAGAAACTTTTGTCAGGACATTTGAGTAGGAAATTGATGACTCAAAACCTACGCGACAATGCACAATAATAGCACAGTTTCTTTTCCAGCCTTGGTGATTCTGATCTTCAGTGAGGGAACAACTTAGGGAATGTAATGGAGATTGCATCCAGTTCAGTTTCTTGCATTCACAAGCATGGCCAAGTGTAACTCATTTATTGTCATATTCCACCCCCACCGCCCCTTTTTAGAATGTTCTTTCTCTACCCCGTGCCATGTAGACTTCCCTGCATTCACCAGCTCTCATCTTTGATGGAGGGGCTGCCAATCTTGCAGTTCTGGATGGCCTCCAAACTTGGGAACCCGTCCCTTAATTGGATGGGACTCCCAGGGGCGGCCACTTAATTGCCACCTCCTTCAAAATCTCCCTCAATATCCTGATGTCAGCATTTCCAGGTTCCTGACCCACATGGACCACATGGTCCTGACCCAGTGGGACTGGGACCAGGGAATGAAAGTTCTGCCTGTTAACGCCGTTTCTTCCTCCACAGATGCTACCAGATGGGCTGAATGTTTTCAGCATTTTCTGATTTTATTTGCTATGTTTATCTTTACAATTGAAAGTTACAAGTACAAGTATAGCCATTTGGAATATAGTAAATGACAAAGCTGACTAATGTTTGGCTCCATCTCCTGTCTCCTTTAGTCAAACTAGCTGCTTCTACCTCTAGCAAACTGTCAAAGTACAAATAAATGACAACTGCCCATGTGTGGAATTCCAGTACAAATTCTTTATATGCTTGCTTGTACTCTTTTTGAACTCAGACAAATTTGTTAAATTCTCTGAAGAGTAACCCTGTTGATGGATGATTTTTCTTCTACCGCACAATTGCAGTTATATAACATTGCATGCATGTAAACGTCTAATTCTCTTCATTATTTACACTCATCCAAACTGCCAATTCCAAATTGGACCTGTCAAAGCTAATATCAGTTCAGGGTGTACTAACTCAGCCAATCTAGCATTCACATGAAGTGGAGTTACTTCCCATTTATGCGACAGTTGTAGCGTAAATGAATCCCAAATCTGGAGTCAGGGTCCGAGTAGACACCAAACTGAGGAAGATGCTGTGAAAATGGAGCTTTGATAAGCTTTACTTCAGTGTGTGCTTGGGCCTTAATTCCAGATCTACGCTACACACATTTTGGGTGGAATCATCCCAGATTTGCACTAAGTGTGATAGCAGATGGGAGAAAAGACGTTTTACCTGCCGGCTGCAATGGCGGCTTATCACGCCGTATCATCCCAATCTTGCCTCATTAATCGTGCATCCCAGGAAACATACCATTTTGATGGCAGGCGGGCTCCGATTCACCCGCCACACCATCACCTCGCCACTTCATCATGCCAGGCGCCACATTTAAAGTGCAGCCGCATGCACATCTCTCAGTGCTTCCAGCCCAGGACTGCTGTAAAGCAGACACGGCCTGAAAGGCAAGAAGACTGCAGCTCCCAGGTTTAGTGACCCATCCCTACGCTTTTTGGATGCCATGGAGGCCTGCTGTGATGTCACCTACCCCTGCTCTGGCTGCAGGAGGGGCAGCAACATTACAACTCTGGCTTGGTAGGCAATGGCAGTGGTGATCAGTGCCGATGCTGCACAGAAGAGGTCGGCCATCCAATGCAGATAGAGGATGAATGATCACATCCACTCCGCCAGGATATGGCAACCATCTCATCACTCTAAACTCACACACTCATACCCATCACACATTCACTGGCATCTCACTCACTACCAGCTCAAGGGACATCACCACTCACTCTCTCACACACACCCTCACATCTCCATCTGGCCTCATCTCCTCTGGAGACTGCCTCCTCAGCCGGCACCATCTTGAGGCCACTTGCACAGATCAACATGTGCCCCCCCACACACTCTCGGATACCCTCTCCCCCAGTAATGCCCTAGCCCTGCAGCCTCTTCCCTTGCCCGAGGCCACTTGCCCCCCTTCCCCAAGCAAGCCCTGGCCCTGCGGCCGTTGAAAAGCTATCCCCGCCTTATGAATGGTCTGGTAGGTAGAGACTTGCCCGTGAGCCCCCCTAAAAGTGATGTGGTGCTGTCTGTGATGCCTGGCGCTGATGACTGCAAGTGCTGCCCGAAGGAAGGTAGGCAAAGAAACCTCGAAAGTCCCTAGCGCAGTGCAGCCTACCAGGTGCCTATGTACAGTTGCAAAATTGCACCCTGATGTGCTCGGATGATCCAGCGCAGGGGGATGATTCTGGTGAGCTGGGCTTATAATGATATGCAGGTGCATTACAATGAGATTTCCGGCGTCTGAGAGTGGGAAACGCAGCCAGCTGGCAATGGGCAGAGCGGACTATTACAAACTGGTTTCACAACGTTGTGAAACCGATTTTTGACCTTCTTGCCATATTGTCCGCTCACACCGCCAAACACGCCTGACGCCAGCGGACACATATTGACCAGTTAAAGGATTAATGTGGTATACACTTATATCTATATCAACAATGATTCTCTTGTACTATGTGTTCACCCTAAATACTAATTTGTAATGAAAGAACTTTCTAATGCACTGAGCCAGTTGTGTACTTCAAAATTAGATGATTATTCTTTATCATTTATCAGAGTATGGGGTGAATGATGTGAATGGATCATACCTACAAATCAAAATGAAGATGGATTCCAGTTTGATATTTTCATACACCTCAAAGTCAAGAAGACACCTCCTTGGTTTAAAAGAAGTTGTTTTTCTTGCATAATTTTCAATTTTCATTGAAGTCTGTCACTCAGATCAGCTTAAGCAAACAAGTCATCACAGCCAGAGTTTTGGAATGCCACTTGGTGAAACTTGAGATGGGATGTGTGATCCTGAGATTGCCAATACTCTATGGTGGGCCACACTCACCAGGAATGAGAACTAGAAAGGCAGCTGCCCCAATTAGAAACAAATGAAATAGGAGCAAAAGTAGGCCATCTGGCCCCTCGAGCCTGATCCACAATTCAATAAGATCACAGCTGATCTGTATGTGTTTCGAATTCCACATTCCCACTACCACTGATAACCTTTGATTCCCTTGCCTAACAAGAATCTATCTACCTCTGCCTTAAATATGTTCAATGGTTCCTCCTCCACCACCTTCTGAGGCAGAGAGTTCCAAAGTTGCACAACCCTTTGAGGGAAAAAGTTCCTCCTCATTTCTGTCCTAAAAGGGCAACCCCTAATTTTAAACAGTGCCCCCTAGTTCTGGACTCACCCACAAGAGGAAACATCCTTTCTGCGTCCACCTTGTCAGGGCTGTTCAGGATCCTATATACTTCAATCAAGTCATCCCTCACTCTTCTAAACTCCAGTGTAAACAAGCCCAGCCTGTCCAACCTTTCCTCATAAGACAACCCACTTATTCCAGGTATCAATCTAGTAAGCCTCCTCTGAGCTGCCTCTAATGCATTTACATCCTTCCTTAAATAAGGAGACCAAACTACACACGCTATTCAAGATGTGGATTCACCAGTGCTAGTATAACTGTGGCATAACATTATTACTTTTATGTTCAGTTCCTCATGTAATAAAGGATAACATTACATTAGCCTTCTTAATTACTTGCTGTACCTGCATACTAACTTTCTGTGACTCCTGCACTAGAACACCTAGGTTTGTCTGCACCTCGGAATTCTGCAGCCATTCTCCGTTTAAGTAATAATCAGCTTTTTTATTCTTCCTGCCGAAGTGAACAACTTCATATTTTCCCACATTATATTCGACCTGCCAGATTTTTGCCCACTCACTCAACCCAACATGTACCCTGAAATTCTGATTCCGCCAGGGAGCGTGAGACACCGGAATCACCGCCAACAATATTTCACTGGACGGCTCTTAGATCCAAATAGCATTCAGAGATTTGTTTATCGCCGATGAAGGCTGAATGTCTTAGGCTGTTTCTTTTGTGAATTTATCACTGGTTAAAAAAACAACTAAAACCTAAGGGCAGTCAGCGCCAGTAGAAAAATAAAACAACCCCAATACAAGTCACCACCTCAGGAAAAGAGGAAAGCAAGAGAGAGAAGGAAGGAAAAAATGTTGCAAGCGCTGTTCAGCTGGTAAGTAACATGGGGACATTGCATGACTTTGTCACTGTACAAGTCGGTGAAGGAAGAGAATGAGTCAGAAATTAAAAGGGATTTGTCAATCAAAAGCAGCTTAATGGATAAATAGATCATCCTTTTATTGAATAGCTGATCTGCTTGTCTGTTTCATGTTTTTTATATGTGATTTCTACATATTTAGGCTGATCTTTTAGCTAACCAAGCTATGGAAGGGGAACTACCCTGACCTTTCATCAGCTTCACCAGCTCTGAAGGACGGTCATACGGACTTGAAATGTTAACTCCTCGGTTTCTCTCTCCACAGATGCTGCCGGACCTGCTGAGTTTTTCCAGCATGTTCTGCTTTTTTTTTTCTGACTTTCGTCATTCGTTTAACCAAGTGAGCAAAATCTCCCCTCCTGGAGAAACCATTGCTTCTTAAAATTGCCAGTAACTTTTCTTCAAGGAATTCTTTTCATCACCTGCGCGGAGACATTGTACTCACCAAGCTTGGCTACTGTAGATCCGCCAAGCACTGAGTGCCATAGTAAGACTGTCATATATGAAGCTGCAATCCATTCCATTCACCTCCATTTGAAAAGGTGGCTGCTTATCACAGGAACAGTATTTCACTTGAATTTCATTTAATAAAATAATTTTTTTTTTAAACCGTGTAAAGGTTCCAGAAATCCTCATGAATATGCTGCTGGCCCGATCAGGGACTTTACATCATAGATTGGGGAAGCTGGGGCTGTTAGAAAAGGGAAGTTTGAGAGGGGATTTGTTAGAGGTGTTCAAAATCATGAGGAGTAAATAGGGAAAAACTGTTTCCTTGACAGAATGATCAAGAACTAGAGGAAACTGATTTAGGGCAATTGACAAAATAACAAAATGAGGAAAATCCTTTTTGCACAGCGAGTGGTTAGAATCTGGAGTGCACTGCCTGAGAGTGTGGTGGAGACAGATACAAATTGGTTTTCAAAAGGGAACTGGATAAGCTCCTGAGGAGAAAAAATTTGCAGGAAAAGTTAAGAAAGTGGGACTAGCTGAGTTGTTTTTGCAGAGAGCTGGCATAGGCACAAAGGGCCGAATGGCCTCCCTCTGTATCGTAACCATTCTATTATTCCAAATGATCTTCCCTTGTCACTTTGGATTGTCAGATTTTCAAACAAAGTCCTTGAAATTGGTCAAGACTTATCTACCCCTTACTTTTTACCATTTTAATGTTCCTCATTTATTAGGTACTTTTTCTTGATTTGTGATTCCACTAATTTTCCAATTGTTGAGGTCAGGCTAATGGGTCTGCAGTTGTCAGGTGTGTCTCTAATACCCTTATTGAATATATGACCTACATTTGCCTGTCAGAATTTCCCAGTCTTCATTAGCTCATTTAAAATGACTGTCAATGATTCATAAATCTCCTTCCTTGTCCCTCTAAGTACTCAATGACAGAGTTATGCATCCTAGGGGATTTATTAGTTTTCATCTCTTCTAGCCTGTCAAGAACTTTTGATTCAATCATGTGAAAGTTTCAGATGCTGGATGGCATATTGCCAGTGTCATCATGGTATAAAAGCTCCAAGAATAAGTCATTTATGATGTTAATTATCTCTTCATCCTGCATTTAGCTCCCTTAGATTTTAGCTTCCTCCCTGACTGCCCTCTTGCTATATCTTTTGGCATGATGTTTTCATCTGCTGCTTTGTCCCTTTCCAGTTGTCTCTTGGCACAACTAATCTCTGCATGCACAGACATGCACATGCCGTGTTATAACCTGAGCGTGCAAACAACATACCAACACAGCACACCATCTGTCAGCATGTGAAATGTAATAATGTAATAGGCTGGTCCCCCTTGATCTTGGACAGATCTTCCAAAGAATTGAGTTTATGCCAATAGCGAGGCTACTGTCACACATTTAATGTTGTTTGCTTGAACACAAACAGCCAAATGAAGAAATTCTTTGCATTCTCATTAAGAGACTCCTGCTATTTAGTGGTGATAAACTGAAGAGAAAAACACAGGATTGCCTGATTTGGCCTCTTCACAGTTCAGTTCCTGTCAGCGGATTGTGTAGCAGCATACAGGCCCATAGGATGGGCTTTTCCTGCTGCCCTGATGTAGAGTTTTCTTGGAGGGAAATCATTGAATCACAATTGAAAAAGTGGAAAAAGATTAAATTTTAAAAATGTCCTCTTCTAATCTAATTGTATGTTTCTCCCACATTCCCTTCTAAGTTGCACCTATCGCGTATTGAAGGGAAAATCAAATCGATCATCATTATTATCCTTAAAATATTGCAGCTAGTTACCTGTCTGAACTCTTAAAAGCATAATGGGGGAAAATGAACATTGAAGTATTTTTGAGTGTTTAAAGTATCCCTGAGTACTTTTTAAATAGATCACAGTTTTGAACCACATCATTTATTAACGTCCAAATTGATCAGTAATTCGTGTGTATGAAGTTTCAGATTGACAACAAGCCAGGCCTTAATTTACATTCAGTGCTGATATTACTATGTTAATTGATAGTCCACTCTTAATTCTCTACTCCCAATTTTTGTCCTATCTGATTGATCAAGACATCTTTAAAACAAAAGCAAACTTTGTAAGGTGCAGCTTTGGAAAACTCCAGCAAGTCTCATTGAGTACCAATTTTGATTGACAATTTTTTCAACTTCAAAAGTGGCAGATGCAAAAATTGTCCCCTCACTGGCCCTCAGAATTTTAGTGTATACTGCAGAGATATTATGGAACAGAATCACTATCCACTTGCTGCCAAGGACACAGGCCTTGTCCCAAACTGACAGGACATGGCTATGTAAACAGCCAGGTCAAATGGTAGGTTATAAGGCTCTTCTAGAGGTGAAGTAAAAGTGCTCCATTATTTTTCTCTACAAAGGACAATGATTCCATTTTTTTTTACTGTAACAAGTTCCCTCTGAGGTAACCTGGAAAATCCCTCAGACCCATTGGAAGAACAATCCTTGGATGTAGGTGGAGCAGATAGATTTTCCCCGCCCCTTCCTTTCACAGGAATTTGGGCACCTTTGGGAGAAAATACAGTGGACCTAGATATTGCCCTAAATTGTGGACAGCCTCCATGGTTAACCTGCTCTAACCCATATCCTACCAGGCTCCTGGAATTTCAATCTTATTCATTAGTACTCCACTTAAAAATTGGTAAGCTGACCAATTTCAGCCTTGTATTCTTACTAGTCCTCGAAAGCTATAGAAACACACTCTGGGAGGCTACTTAGTCAAACAAAATGAACTTTATTTACGCAAGAGCTTCTATGGCTGCTTGTACCCAGCCAGCCCCTCATACAGCCATTTTTTTCCCCCCAAGGAAACCCCTCCCTAGACTTTATTCTCCCGTGCTAGCCACACATTGGTTGAACAAATCAGGTGACCCCTACCCAGTTGAACTTATCTTAAAGTGACAGTCATCATAAAAGCCTTCAATGGTAGAAATTTACTTTCCTTTAAGGAGGCTTACTGTTACACTGAGATTCACCTGTGATTCACCTTGGCCTGAAGCCAGACCTTTTCTCCTGATTGATATCCCCACAAGCAGTTTGGAGCAGATTTTTTGTCAGATCAGAGTGAGCCTTTCACATGATAAGAACAGGAATCACATTGGTCTTGTAATGTGTAGAGTGTAGCAGCCCACTGTTGGGAAGTCTTGGTACATTTCCCTTTATCATATTCAATTTCTGCATGTATTTCTCATGCACTACCATGGTCAATTTTCTCAATATTTCCCTGTATGGACCCATGAAAAGCTGCAATAAGTGCGGAAGCAGTAAGAATATTGCTTAGTGATAAAGCCATGTCAGCCGCGGCTCAGCCGTGGCTCAGTTGGAAGATTCTGGGTTCAAATCTCACTTCAGGACTTGAGTGTAGAAATCAATTCTGAAGGACTAGTGCAGTAGCATTAGTGCACCACTGAAGGAGGTGGCGGTCTTTCAGATGAGATGTTCAAATGAGGCCCCATCTGCACTCTTTGGTGGATATAAACAATCCCATGGCAGTATTATATTCAAAGAAAGGGAGTTATCCCTGGCTGATATCCATCCATCAATCAACACAGCAAAAAAAAACAAAATTGTATGGTCATTATCAAACTGCTGTTTGTGGGAGCTTGCTGTGCACAATTTTTCCCATGTTTCCTACGTTACGTTACCTCAAATAAGATTTTTATTGGTTAAAACATGCTTTGAGACGTTCGGTGGTCATAAAAGGTACTACACGAAGGCAAGTCTTTCTTTAAAGGAATGTAGGGTGCGTGGCTCAGTATTTGATGGGTGACATTTAATTATTCCCAATGAAGAGAGGTATTTACATTTATGGATGCGATAAATCAGCCATAGATACTTTTTTATGTAGGTTTTCCAGAAGACTCTATGTGTAGAATCCATCAGGCATCTGTATTGACCTAAAGAGTAATTGTTGCATTTCCCATCCTATTGTACGCATGTACATGTGAAAAATTAAGTACATACTGGGAGAGTATCCCAAATGGTATCGATCCTTCATGTGCATTTAAACACTCAGTCTGGCAGCTAGGATTGGGAAGATGCCAGTATCAACTCAGTTCAGTGGCAGATGTCTGCAATTACCCAGAGGATGCATCAAAGCATGTCTCTATAAACTTCACAAATGGAAATACCTCCTCATAGGATACAGGTGGAGAGAATGATTTCCTTCCTTTTAGAATATCAGAATCAGCTTTCCTCAATCAGTCTCACTCTTGCCCCTGAGAAAGCTGGCTGTGGGTTCAAGCTCTGCTCTAGGACTTGAGTCTTCCGGTGTGGTATTGAGGGAGTACTGTACCTTTGGAGGTTTTGTCCTTCTAATGATATTTTAAAGTGGGGCCCAGTCTACTGTTACTCTAAAGCTCCATGGTTCTATTCCAAGATAAAAAGAGAATTTTTCCAGTTTCTTCCTCAACCCACCATCCAAAACCAGCATAACTAGTCATTCATCTTATTTCTGTTTGTTGGGTGCAAAATGGCTGTTGCATTTGTTAAAACAGTGACTGTGTTTCAAAGTAATTCATTGTATGCAAGCCCTTTGAGATATTTCTGAGGGATGAAATAAGATGCTAAACCAGTGCAACTTCTTAAAATGTTAAAAAAAAAACTGGACAGGGTGGGCTACTTTTACATTCTTGCTTGGTGACTATTGTGCAGATTAGAAAGGAATGTTGGAGTTTTGCATAAGAGAAATTGATATAGCATGGCAAAGATTTCATATTAAAATATTAATATGTGCATCAGTGTTATATATGTGCATATGAGTGTCAATTTTGCGATTGTTGATTTTTGACCTTTGAGTGGCTGATTATTGGATCAGAAATGTTCAGTGAAAGTCTGCAGTGCCAGATGGAATGCGCGCTGCCAATTGTGGATGGGGAAACCCAGGTTCGAGCACAAGCCAGTCATCTACAGGGGAAAAATATGCTACTGTTTGCTCAAATTAGGATCAACCTTTCCTCGAGAGGTTTTCTCAACTGCACGTAGTAGTACTGTGTAAAAGAAAGCAGCTGGTGGTCTAAAGAACAGAATGACACGAAGCTACAGACATAGTAATATTTAATGCTCTGGCTCATTTATTCACTTTCTGCTAATTTGTTTTCCAAATCACAGACTCAACAAAAACTCTACTGCTTCAGAGCTGGCATGAGTCTTGTTAAATATTATTCTACTTTCATGTTCAGAATAGCTGTAGGACATTTGAGCCAATGCACTAGAATATACCTGTCAGCACCATTACAAGAAATGTTTAAATAAGTAATTTGAAATACTGCAAAACATCTTTGAACTATATCACAAGTGGATTTGAGTCTCAGAGTTGACAGTTACACTTAAATTAAGTGTACGTTTTCAAATGTAGAAACTCAACTTTGAATTTGGGTTTACATTTTCAGTAATGTAGCAGCAAATACCAGGATAAAGCTTAACTTGTCAATGTTAAGTCAATGTGCAGAGCCAAAGAGCAATTTTGTCCAACCTTTCTTTCCAATGGTCAAATACATAGTATGTTGATTGGATATTTTGCTCATGATCTGTTGTAGAGTTGGGTTTGATTTGTCCTTATTTTGCCATAACTAGGTCAAATAATTTGTCACAGCAAGTCACTTTTCAATTGCTCAAATCTGCTCAGTAAGTAGTACCTTCAGGGCTTTTTATTCAAAATTGCAGTGTTGAGCAGAAAACTACACGATTCAAGAATGTAGAAATGTGCAGGATTTGTCAGGGGATGTCATATTGTGCAAAATTATGTAACCATAGTGCATCCTCAAAAAACTGTTGAAGTATCCAGCTATGTAAATCACTGATACTGCAGCTAAATTATATTCCACATTGAGCATTCATGGGCCCTGTTGGCATCGGGCAACATGACGGGTGGGAGAATATGGCGAGAAGGCCAAAAGTCGGTTCCATGCTGTCGTGAAACCAGTTTGCGATCGTCCGCTCCACCCCTCAATGGCGGGCCGCGTTTCCCGCTGCCACACGTTGGGAACCTAATGTCAATACTTTAGCATAAGTCCTGCTCTCTGGAATCATCCCCCCATGCTGGATCATCCGGGCACCACGCTAATGTGTTTCACAACTGTATAATAAGTGGCGTGCGCCTGGCGGGCTGCACTTCGCTCGGGATTTTGAGGTTTGTTTGCCTACCTTCCTTCGGGCAGCACTTGTGGTCATCAGCGCCAGGCTTCGCAGGCGGCTCCACATCACATTTAGGGGGGCTCACATTTAGGCAGGTCTCTACCTACCAGACCAGCCGCAAGGCAGGGGTGAATTTTCAACGGCTGCAGGGCTGGGGCTCGCTTGGGGAAAGGGGAGAAGTGGCCTCAGGCAAGGGAAGAGGCTGCAGGGTGAGGGGAAGTGGGGTAACCCAGGGTGTATGTGGGGGCACATGTTGATCTGTGCAAGTGGCCTCGAAATGGTGAGGGTTGAGGAGGCAGTCTCCAGGGGAGATAAGGCCAGGTGGAGATGTGAGGGAGTGTGTGAGAGGGTGAGCGGTGATGTACCTTGCAGTGATTCAGATGCCAGTATGATGGGTGTGTGAATGTGAGGGTTTAAAGTGATGAGATGGTTGACATACCCCGGCAGTACAGATGAGATCATGCATCCTCTTTCTGCACTGGATGGCCAACCTCTTCTGTGCAGCGTTGGCACTGACCACCACTGCCACCGCCTCTGAAACTGGCATTGCTGGGCCTCCTGCGGCCAGAGCAGGGGTGGAGGACACCACGGTGGGCGCCCAAAAAGCATTCCAATGATTGGTCATTCAACTCTTCTTGGCTGTCCAGGCCATGTCTTCACTGGAGCAGTCCTGAGCTGCAAACATTGAGAGCAGTTGCGATATAGCACCCAGCGTGAAGAAATGATGAGGTGATGATGTGGTGGGCAATTCAGAGGCTGCCTGCCAGCCATAAGACATGTTTCCTATGCATAATTCACATTGCTAGTAGTTAGGGTTTGGAATGCACTGCCTGGAAGTGTGATGGCGGTAGGTTCAATTGAGGCATTCAAGAGGGCATTGGACGATTATCTAAATAGAAACAATATGCAGGGGAAAAGGCAGGAGATTGGTACTAAGTTAAAAGAGCCGGTGCAAACCTGATGGGCCGAATGACCTCCTTCTACACCGTAACAATTCTATGATTCTGTAATGAGGCAGGAAGCAGGCAATACGGTGCAAAAACCCACCCTTGCAGCTGGCAGGAAAAACATATTTTTTCACACCCGCCACCACACTTCAGGGAAAATTCCGGCCAGAGTCTCATAATTTTGAATAAGGCTTCGTCACCACTAATGCTGCTCACCCTACAAGCAAGTGACTGCTTGGACAGATGGGCCTTTAGTAGTTGGCTTTGTTAAGATGTATGGCACCTATCCATGTTGACTTGAAAGTTTTTACTTTGTAAGAATTTTATTAGCAGCTCCTTTCCCCACACATTTCTCTACAGGCTCCTTCGACAGCGCCTTCCAAACCCACAACCACTATCTAGAAGGTCAAGAGCAACAGACAGATGGGAACACCACCACCTGGAAGTTCCCCTCCAAGTCACTCACCATCCCGACTTGGAAATATATTGCCATTCCTTCACTGTCACTGGGTCAAAATCCTGGAACTCCCTTCCTGGCAGCACTATGGGTACACCACATGGACTGCAGCAGTTCAAAAAGGCAGTTCACCACCATCTCCTCAAGGACAATTAGGGATGGGCAATAAATGCTGGCCTAGCCAGTGGTGCCCACAACGTTCAAAAAGGGCATTCTTGCTCACAGCTGTTTTCTCACCAGTAGCAGCTAAGTGGTTGGTGTAGGAATAGTGGCGATCTCAGATTAGAATGTGGACAGAAAGGCTGATACGATTACACCTCATTCTTCCCCACCACCTGCCGCACTCCTGGAAGGTATTTGTTCTGCCTCTACTTGCAAGTGAGGCTTTAAGAAGCTATGTAGTTACCTTAAGGCTGATTTTGCAGATGTGGGGACAGCTCTTAGGGCAATGAAGATCATCACTGCATTGAATTTCTCTGCCGCATAAAACCTTGAAGGCAGCACTAGCAGCATAAGCCAAGTCACTTCATTGGCTGCCTGCAGACACATCACACAAATGGCCGAATTTGTCTGCAAAGGGAACAACGTCATCACATTTGCCGTGGAAAAGCGGCATCCACTTGACAGATTCTTTCCCGGTGACAAGGTTTCTAAAAGTGCAGAGTGTCGTAATGGGCACATGCAGTCATCTGGCCAGCTGGTTCCTCATCTTTTATCCTGCAGCATTGGCTTCTAACATTTACAGTCTGCTTTAACTGGTACTCCTTGCTCAAATTCACTGACTGCTGTGTAGCTGTGTTAGCGCATATACACTTCAGTGAAATGGATGTAAAATAATGTGGGCCTCAACCTCAGAAACACCACACATAAGCTCTGTCTGAAGTTTTATCGAAGAACCGGTGGTTTAATATTGCTCCTTTGCTGTCACTGTGGCTTAGAAGAGCAGACTACAAAAAAATTATGCAATTTCATATGATATCATAGTAATCACTAAATGACTTACTTTTAAGTATCAACATTATGGTTGCAATCCCAATCCTCTTACACCAAATCCTCAACATAGATAATGTTAAACATAATGCTACATTTTAAATTCTGAAAAATGTAGTGTAATAACATTAGCTTTTTTCTCAGGGGCACTGTCAGTGATAGATGTGACTAGTCTGCATTAGAAGCTGCGTGTAATCTCATGGGCTCTGGCCAAATGAAAATTAGAATTGTAGTGACACTCCATCTGCAACATGGGGGCCTCATGTTCCAGAAACTAAATATTTCTGAAGCTGCTGCAGTGTTTTAAGTCACAATGAGCTATGTTACCAACAATGTCCTAGCAAAGGTTGCTGGATGCAACAGAGACAGTCCATTGTATTTACATGTATTTGCTTAACAGTCATTGGTCTCCCTGGGAATTGAGCAAAGGCATAATCCGGCTATTGGGTATGAACATCGGACCTTTCAAAGCACCGTAACATGTCAGAATCGTATCAATACATAGGGGTCCTTCTGTTTGGGCTGATAATTGGAAACGTTTTGAGATTGCACTTTAAGAATCCAAAGATGTTTGCTTCCATTATTCTCTTGGAAAATATTTAAAACTGCCTAATACAATAAATTTAGAAGTATTTTCCTTTGAGATGAAGGTGAGTGAAATCTCAGCTGAAATGATAACGTGTATTTTTGAGTTTCTTGGGCATCTTCTATTGTTTATGTTGACCTATGTCTTGCCTCTTTGACAAGGACAAACTGATCAGTGGTGTCAGGTTTTACGCAGTGGCAGCACTGTCAGCTCAAATCCTGCTCCAGCGATTTAAGCACATAATCTAGGTTGGCACTTCAGTGCAGTACTGGAGGGGGAGGCAGGGGAGGGGGGGTTGCTGTGCTGTCAAAGGTGCCAACTATCGAATGAAACGTTGAACTTCTGCCTTCAGTGGTGGATGTAAGCACTCCCATGTCACTATTTAAAGAAGAACAGAGGAGTTCTACCAGTGTCCTGGCCAATTTTTATGACACAGCCAACACACATAAACAAATGATCTAGTCATTTATTTCATTGCTACTTGTGGGAGTTTGCTGTTCCCAAATTTCCCACTGCATTTCCTACATCACGATGGTGACTAGACTTCAAAAGCACTTCACAGGCTGTCCTGAGATCATGAAAGGTGCTATATAAATGCACATTCTTTCTTAATTGGTTTCCCAAATCTTGGACAGAATCCAAAACTGTAGTAACAAAAATGAGATACCTGTAGTTTCAAACAGAAAATTGCTGAATGTATTTTTTTGCCATGCAGAAGTTTGCAAATTAATATTCAACTGATGTCCGGCTGAAGCCTCCAGCATTGCTTTTAAAGGGAGTATACTTAGAATAACACACAGGCTGCAGAGTGTGAAGTAGAGTACACAATGAGGGGTTAAAATGATGTCACAAATCATAACGCTTAATCAAAGTGTAGTAATCTTTTAACTCTGAGTGAGCCCAAGTCCTACTGCTTACTGGCACAATGTATTGGAGTTTTACTGCAGTGAATTGTCAAACCAGTAAATGTATGTGTACAACATTAAATAGAGTGTTACATTGTAATAACCTACCTCAGGTGGGAAAGAAATACTGACAGTTACCTCATTTCACTGCAATAATAATTTTATGTATATCTCAGCAGTGCATGAGTGAATGTTTTCTGAACTATGGAGCACAATAGGTAGAAATTGCAGCGAGGGCAACTTGACAGATTTTTGTGTGCCCCACTCAGAAAGATGCTGTGTGATGAACACCTTATACTGCAGGACAATAAAGAGGAAAGATAGATTTTTCAGGAGTTTCTAAAGATGATCAAAACAGTCATTAGTCAAAATTATTTTGCCCTACATTTCAGACCTCAGCATCTACCCCTGGAGCTTTTGCTTTTGCCTGATATTGGATGAATTGCTTCACTGGGCTGCTTCCTGATAACAAAGTTTTGTAAACTGAAAAGTGTTGTATTTTTATAATAATATAAAGGCACCAATCGCTCTAAAGGGATTGTGTAAACGTATTGTGGGTTCATTTATTAAGACTAGGCACATTGGAACAGATATACATGAGAATAAAGCTTGAAGATATCAGCAGCAGAGCTGCCTGTGCTGTGTTCTGAATCACAGAATCACAGAATGTTATGGCACAGAAGGAGGCCATTCAGCCCATCGCGTCTGAACCAGCTCTCCAAATGAGCATTATGACTTTGTGACACTCTCCCGCCCTTTCCCCATACCCTTGCACATTGTTTCTATTCAAATAATCACCTAATGCCCTCTTGAATGCCTCGATTAAACCTGCCTCCACCACACTTCCAGGCAGTGCATTCCAGACCCGACCCAAAAAGTTTTTTCTCACATCACATTAGCTTCTTTTGCAAATCATTTTAAAACTGTGCCTTCTTGTTCTCGATTCTTTCATCAGCGGGAACAGTTTCATCCTATCTACTCTATCCAGTCCCCTCATGATTTTGAACACCTCTATCAAATCTCCTCTCAGCCTCCTTTCCAAGGAGAAGTCCCAACCTCTCCGATCTATCTTCATAACTGAAGTTTCTCACCTCTAGAACCATTCCTGTAAACCTCTTCTACACTCCCTCTAATGTGTTCACATCCTTCCTATAGTGTGGTGCCCAGAACTATACACAATACTCCAGCTGAAGTCTAACTCGTATCTTAGATAAGCTCAGCATAATCTCCCTGCTCTTGTACTCTATGCCCCTATTAATAAAGCCTAGGACACTGTATGCTTTATTAACTGCTCTCTCCACCTCTCCACCTATCCTGCCACCTTCAATGTTTTGTGCACATGTACACCCAGGCCCCTCTGCTCCTGCACCCGTTAAGAATTGTACCCCTTTTTTATATTGTCTATCCATGTTCTTCCTACTAAAATGCATCACCTCACACTTCTCCACATTGAACTTCATCTGCCCACCACCAACTTGTCTACGTTCTTTTGAAACTCTATACTGTCCTTCTCACAGTTTACAATGCTTCCAAGTTTTGTATCATCCGCAAACTTTGATATTGTCCCCTGCACACTAAGTATAGATAATTAATATATATCAGGAAAAGCAAAAGTCCCACTACTGATCCTTGGGGAACTCCACTACAAACCTTCCTCCAGCCTGAAAAATATCCATTTACCAGTACCCTCTGTTTCCTATTACTCAGTAATTTTGTATCCACATTGCTGCTGCCCCTTTTATTCCATGAGCTGTATCTATTCTCAAAAGTCTCTAATGTGGCACTGTATCGAATGGCTTTTGAAAGTCCTTGTACACCGCATCTACAGCATTACCCTCATCAACCCTGTCTGTTACGTCCAGCAAGTTAGTTAAATACGATTTCCCCTTTAGAAATCCATGCTGGCTCTTCCTAATCAACCCCCATTATTCCATGTGACTATTAATTCTATCCCAAATAATTGTTTGAAGAAGCTTCTCCACCACTGAAGTTAAACTAACTGGTTTGTAATTGCTGGGCTTATCCCTACAACCTTTTTTGAACAAGGGCGTAATGTTTGCAATTCTCCAGTCATCTGGCACCTCCCCCGAGTCTAGGGAAGACTGAAAGATTATATCTAGTGCCCCTGCAATTTCCTGTCTTACTTCCTTCAATATCCTTGGATGCATCTCATCTGGTCTTGGTGCCTTAACAACTTTAAGCACAAACAGTTTATTCAACGCTTCCTCCTTATCAATTTTGAACCTTTCTAGTGACAGAGTTTCCTCCCCTGTCACCGTGGCCTCGGTAGCATCTGCTTCCTTGGTAAAGGCAGATGCAAAGTTTCATTTAACACCTCAGCCATGCCCCCTGCCTCCATGTGTAAATCCCCTTTTTGGTCCCTAATTGGCCCTACCCTTCTTTTACCACCCTCTTGCTATTTGTGTGCCGACAGAAAATTCTGGGATTCCTTTTTATGTTGGCTGCCAGTCTTTTCTCATAACCCCTCTTTGCTTCGGTTATTTGCTTTTTCACTTCCCCTCTGAACCTTCCGTATTCTGCTTGATTCCCAATTGTATTTTCTACCTGACACCTGTCATAAGCACACTTTTTCTTCTTTATCTTAATTTCTATCTCCTTTTTCATCCAGCGGGCTCTGGATTTGTTTGCCCTACCTTTCCCTTTTGAGGGAATATACCTTGCCTGTGCCCAAACCATTTCTTCTTTGAAGGTAGCCCATTGTTCAGCTACAGCTTTTCCAGCCAACCTCCCCTAAAGATGTCCTGTGACCATATCCAAAAGGGTACCTCTCCAAATAAACTTTGGACTTTCTCCTACCAGGTCTAAAGTGCACAAGTCATGTTTTGGACAGCCCACTAGTCAAAATCAGAACAGCCTGAAGGCTGCTGTACTTTAACATACAGTTGCATCCATGAACCATGGATATGTAAAGTGCGACCCACCCTGTTCCCTTCCACCCACCAACACCATCACACCGCCCAGCCCCCCACCCCCACCGTGAATATGGTGGCCAGGTTCAGGGACGGGACTTCCAGATCCCGGCCTCCATGGTGTGGGCTGGATTCAGGTGCGGGACTTCTGGATCTGGGCTTCCATGGTTTGGCCGGATTCAGGGGCGGGACTTCTGGATCTGGGCCTCCTCAGCCATTTTCACTAAGCCTCTTTGTCTTCGCAAAAATTCAGGCCACAGTCTGCTATTTGAATATATCAGCCACCCACTTACTGATTCTTACATACACCAAATGTTAATCAGTTAATGCCTGAGCCACTTATGAACATAAAAAGTAGAAGCAGGACTAGGCCATTCGGACCCTCAAGCTTGCTCCGCCATTTGATAAGATCACAGCTGATCTGACTGTCACCCAAACTCTACTTTCCTGTCTACACCCTATACCCTTTGACTCCTCTGTCAATCAAGGTACTTAGCATTGAAAGGCTTCTATGGTTCACACGCTTAATTTTTTGTTATAGATTCCTTCAAGCATTTTAGAATGATAGATTTTTTAAATTCGATCTGGGATGGGGGCAATACTGGCAAGGCCAGTATTTATTGCCGATCCCTAATTGTCCCCAAAAAAGTGGTATTAAGTTGCCTTCTTTAACCACTGCAGTCTATGTGGTGGAGGAATTCCCATAATGAGTAGGGAATTTTAGGATTTTGATATGTTATATTTCTAAGTCAGGATGACATAGTGGGAGGCGGTGGCATAGTGGCACTGTCACTGGACTAGTAATCCAGAGGCTCAGGCTAATGCACTGGGGCCACAGGTTCAAATCAATAAAATCAGGAATTGAGAGCTAGTCTCAGTAATGGCGACCATGAAACCATTGTTGATGTTGTAAAAACCTGGTTCACTAATGTCTTTTATAGAAGGGAATCTGCTGTCATTGCCTGGTCTTGTTTACATGTGACCCCACATCCACAATGTGGATGACTCTTAAATGGCTTAGCAAACCACTCAGTTGTATCAAACTGCTATGAAGTCCAAAAGGAACGAAACGCTCACAGGCCAAAGTGAAATTGAGACTGGATCACATGATACACTTCCTTTCTAGTGATGGCATGCTGCTATCCCTCAAAGGCATATTACAACAGAAAGGTTATATTTTTCTCTCTCTTGGGTGCCAGACACAAGGTAAAACACAATTGTTTCACGTGCCATTTTCTCCATTTTTTTAATGATTGACTCCACAGCTTTACCAAAAGAGTTTGCTAAACTGATTTACACTTTATTTCTCTGAGAATTGAACTTGACTCTTTCGTTGCATACGTTGCCACATCTCATTATTGTGAAAATGTTATTGTTGATCCTGGTGCAGGTGACACGTAAACCTCTAAAAGCGCAGGAGCTTTAGAAAGTTTTAGTGCAGATGTTTTGGCTGGACTGCAGCCACTGGAGATTCAAAATGTGAGTGGATCTCCTCCCTAGATAACACGTACAGGATTATCCTGTTTAAGAGTTTATTTAACCGATTGTTTGTAAAGTGGCAGGATATAGTTCTTTGTTCACGGTCATTTGTGGGCTGATCTCCAAATTGCTCCTGTTGGGAATTGCTGACAAGCAATCTGATGTTCAACCACAGTGAAGAGGGGGAAAATAGATAGCCATTGTTGATGCTCTTGTTCAGCTCCCTGTAGGAATAATGGAAGCTGAGATTAAGTCACCAAGATAGTGCCTAATATGAGAAATATTGAAGATTATATGATGAATGAGCAAGTGGGATTAGACAAGGTGGCTCGTGCAGAAAAATGTCAGTGAAGATTTGAAACAGTTTGTTTGTGTGTGCTGTAAAGTTCTGTGATGTGATCTCAGAAAAAGGAAGGGGAAAAAAGAAAGGAACTTCTAATAATCAACTGCAGATGATGTAAAGCAAGTAACATTCAGACCACACAAACGCCAGCCAATGGGCCATCTCCAACAGGAGAGAATCTAGTCAACTCCCCTTGACATTCAATGGTATTACCATCGTTGAATCCCCCACTATTAAAATCCTGGGGATTACCATTGACCAGGAACTGAACTGGACTCACCCTATAAATGCTGTGGCTACAAGAGCAGGTTAGAGGCTAGGAATTCTGCAGAGAGTAACTCACCTCCTGACTGCCCTTAGCCTGTCCACCATCAACAAGGCACAAGTCAGAACTGCGATGGAATACTCTCCACTTACCTGGATGAGTGCAGCTTCCACAACACTCAAGAAACTTGACACCATGCAGGACAAAGCAGTCCACTTGATTGGCACCCCATCCACAGCCTTCAACATTCACTCCTTCCACCATCATCGCACGGTGGCAGCAGTGTGTACCATCTACAAGATGCACTGCAGCAACTCACCAAGGCTCCTTTGACGACGCCTTCCGAACCCACGACCTCTGCCACCTAAAAGGACATGGGCAGCAGATGCATGGGAACACCACCACCCGCAAGTTCTCCTCCAAGCCACACACCATCCTGACTTAACTCTATGGGGAGAATTTTCTCCCCGTTGGGGGGCTGAGTGGGAGCGGCTGCATGCCGCTATTTTGCATAGGCGGGCTAATTAAGGCCCGCCCAGCATGACGTGCACCCAGAAGTGCTGAGCGCTACCTGTGTGGGTGGGGGGAGGAGGGAGAGTCGGGGCCTGCGCTCTTTCACGAGTGCAGAAATCTCCCTGAGGCACGGAGCTGCCTCAGGGAGATTAAGTTGGTAATGTAAAGGGAAAAAAAATTATTCAGACATGTCCCCTCATGTGACAGTGTCACATGAGTTGGGACATGTCAATGAATTTTAATTAAAATTTTTATTACATTTTAAAACCCTTCATGAAACCTCATCCCACCTGTGGATGAGGTTCCGTGAAAAATGCGAAGGCCGCCTGGGCTCTTCACCTGCCCGCCAACCTTAAGGTTGGACGGGCAGCCCTGTTAATTATTTTAATAGCTATTTAAGTGGCCTTAATAGGCCTTTGACAGTTTGGCGGGTGCACAGCCGACTCTGGTGCGCGCCCGCCGAACTCAAGATCTTAACGACACGCGGTGACGTTGGGATGCATGCCCGACGTCACCGAACGTCATTTTATGCGTCGGGAAGCGGGGCCTGCCCCCGCATGCCAACCAAAAGATTCAGGCCTATATCATCGTCCCTTCTCTGTTCCTGGGTCAAAATTCTGGAACTCCCTTCCTAACAGCACTGTGGGTGTACTTGCACCACATGGACTGCAGAGGTTCAAGAAGGCAGTTCACCACCTCCTTCTCAAGGGCAATTAGGGATGGGCAATAAATGCTGGCCTAGCCGGTGATGCCCAGATCCCATGATTTTTTTAAATCACCAACTGCAAAACCTATTCCAGCTGTGAGTTTAGGTTTCACAGGGCCACTTGTCTCCTGACCTGACTACAGCCTTGGTCCAAACATGGACAAAGGAGCTGAATTCAAGAGGTGAGATGAGAGTGAGTGCCCTCTGCAGGGTGATGGAAGGGGTGTGGGAGGGAGATGCCCTAAAATGGCAAACAGAGCAACTTTCCTTCCATCTGCCTTGTGATAAACACCATCGCTTTCAAAGACACCATTAGTGACAATAAATGCAAACAGATTGCATTTATTGTCACTACGTTTATTGTGCTGACCGCTGGGCTTTCCTCCAAATAACCTTTAGAAGCACATTTAAAATATTTGCAAACTTCCAGGTATGTACACGTCCCTTTGAGTGTCTGTATCTCTTTAGCTTTTTCTAGGAACCTTTTAAATGCTGTTAATGTGATTTCCTTTCCGCCACTTATGGCAAACTTCGGGGACTTGGGCTGGAAGCTGAGCCACGCTTTCCCAATCCTTGGGAAATTCTGAGAGATTGACCCAATGAAAATCAGTGAGCACAAAGTTTACCACTCTGCTACACTCCAGGCTTTAAGAAACCTGTACAAAACCTACCATCAGATTTCATTATTATGTATTGGTTGCTTTATTACATTTATGATATAAAGCTGCAGCAGATGGGATCCTGTTGTTTCTTTTTCCCATACTTACTCTACATAATGTTGTTTTGTGTTTTACTCTATATGTGAAATCAGATGTTCAATAGACATCCTCAAAGCACCCTCTGTAATTACCAACATCTTGACTGTGATATTCTCACATTTGCCCCACATTTGCACCTTTCCACACTTCCATTGTGTCTGCCATTTTTACACCCTCTGTGATGATTGATGCTTTAGACTGTTGATTTGTGTATGTAGATTCTGTGCTGACAGAACAAATTATAGGATCCAGGTATGCATGGTAAGTAGTGCACTGCAATATCATTGATGAAGTGCTTCACAAAATGTCACCAAGATTAATTTATGGTCTGCCAACTCTAAATTCAAGTTGCTGATTTGCATTTCTGGTCATGGGTCAACGTTAAATAAATTTACACTGCCTCTTGTTTATTGGTTCTGACCTCTTAGTGTTGCTAAATCTGCGGCTGTGTTTTACCTAAATCACAGCATGGCAAGGAGATTGCACTTCTGTAATGTACTGTTAGTTAGATTCGCTATTTCCATACTGAATTTGGAGTTATAATTCAGACTTTTGATGGAATCCATCAGTAGAACGATCTAGCTGATAATCGCCTTGCATTAAAAGTAAACGTCTGAAGCAGAAAGCCCCCCCTAGAATTAAGGCCCATTTAAAATGCAAATCAAGGCTTCTATGATGTACATCACACCTTGATTGACACTTTAGAAGTGTGATAGTGACAGACAAGTGACAAGATTATGTCATCCGATTTGTTTCCTGTTAATTTGGATGCAGTGGGGGACTTGGTGGGGGCTCTTGTGCTTGATGAGGATGTGAAAGAAGAGAAATGAGTTTTCCTGAAGTCCTCATCAATATTCAACCAACATCACTAAAACTGAATCACTTACCCTATTGCTGTTGGTAGGATTTTGCTTTGTGCAAAATGGAAGCCATGTTTATCTGGATAACAACAGATGCATGTCGTCAAAGTAATTCACTGCATCTGTGCTTTTGGATTTTTCGAAGGCATGATGAGCCTCAATATAAACGCAAGCTCTTCTTTCTCTTGCCTTCATCTGCTATGACTTGATGATGCTAATTACGCCCGTTGCCTTGTTGGGAAGGAAATAGTTAAAGGAGTTCAATTGCTAATTATTGGTTAACAACCTAAGTACCCATTTGGTTGTATAGATGGAGGCGGTACAGCTGTTGCTGCAGAAAATGGTGACCGGCGGCCCCAAGCTCACCCTAACTGCTGCTAATTACTCTAAACCATGTCTGGCTACTCTCTGGAAATATGCTTGGGTGGAGCTGACTCCTCCAACTCCTGGAGGAATCTCAGTGACTGTTGAAAGCTTCAAGGGTCTTGTGGCATCATTTAAGGCTGGGAGTTACAAACAAATAACTGTAAAGGATGCCCTAAGGAACACGCTTGTGGCCATGGAAATTGTGATGTCATTTACACTGGCGAGGTCATTGGCTGAAGAAGCCTGGTTGGGTATAATGTCTGAACTCTACCCTATGCTGGGCCAGCATTCCATTGTAAATGAAGAATAATATTTCAAATTAAATAAAGCCATTATTCGGACTTGAAAGGGATAACAGGTGAGACAAGTTGGTTGGTAAAGCTGTAAGCACTAAAAGTAAAACTCTGTTTGAAAAAGTCAGTCTTGGTCTCAGTCTTTATTGCCAAACAGCTGTTGGACCTTAACATGCCTCATGTCACATAACACTCCATTTAAATTTAAGTATTTGGAAAAAGAACTTGATATTGAATAAATGGTAGGTGGTACAATTAAAAAGGGAGATTTACAGTATAATGGCTCAGATTTTCAAGAACCCGATCTTTAAAAATGTCCGCCCGCAGTTTAGATTTTCGGTCGGGGGCGTGGGCTGAGATAGGAGTCAAGGCAGGCGACCCCAGAATGAGTGCGGAGGCTGCCGGGTGTGGAGGCGAACTGGGCACAAGGCCTGCCTCTGTGCTCTGGCACTCGGTTTAAATAATAACTAATAAAATAATATTAATAAAACAAAAAAACAATCCCTCCAGTCCTCACCCCTCACAACCCTCGCACCCCCACACACTTCCTATGCTTGATCCATGCCAACCTATATCAACCCATGATGCCTACCCACCCCCATGGCCTCTCACACTCCTATGCCAACCCAAGCCCCCACCCACCCTCCCATAGCCCTTCACACCCCTATGCCAACTTGGTGCCCTCTACCCACCCTCCATTTCATCATACCTCATATGCCAACTTAGTGCCAACTCATGCCCCCCACCAGCACCCTTTGCCCTTACCACTTCCATGCCAACTCACCTAGTGTCCTTGGACAGTTCCTTGACAGTTTTGACATTTCTTAGACATCTGTGACAGCTAGTCAGCTCTTTAATAGTTCCTTGACAGCTGGACAGTTCTTTGACAGCTGGACAGCTCTTTAACAGTTCCTTGACAGCTTGACAGTTCCAATGAGTTAGCGTGTAAGAAGTGCATAATCATGTTCACTTTTGACAATCCCACAGGGTGCCTTATCTCTCCCAAAGGTACCCTAAGACCCATCCAAAGGGATGCCTTGCCTCTCCAAAGGGGTACCCTGGCTATCCAAATGAATTCACCAAGGTCAGACCTCCATTTCCCTGTTTGAACCTGCACACTCTGGGATTCACACTCTTGGCCTTTCAAAATCCTACTTCAGTGGAGGCGGCTGGTTATTTAAATGGCCAGCTGCCTCCATGAATCGTGCATGTGTGAACCCTGGCTCAGCTCCAGCCCCATCCCTGCGAAGATGGGACATGCCAGGTTCGGGGGCAGGACTTAGAAATTTCTGCCATTATGGGGATTATTGCCTTGATGGGCAAATGTATACATTATGTTCTCATTTTAAGTTGTATCAGTCAGCGTCTTTCCACTTTAGTGTTGTGGATATAATGGGACTGTTATGTGTGCTTAGCATTGGGACCTCCACTTTTGTGTCATTTCTCACCAGGTCGATATAGTGTCATGTGATCTGATCAGTGCTGTTTTGGAGCAGCCTCTTCTGCTCATCGACCCTCTCCCGCTCGCCACCTCTCTCACTCACCGCCCCCACTGCTCAGTGCCTTTCTCGCTGCTGCCCCCTGCTTGCTGCCTCTCTTGTTCTCTGCCTCTCCTGCTCACCGCCCCCCTGCTCGCCACCTTTTTTCATTCTCTGTCCCCCTGCCCGTCTCCTCTCTAAGCCTCTGTCTCTCTCGCAAGCTGCTCCCCTGCTTGCCACCACCCCTGATCGCAGCCCCACTGCTCGCCACTCCCTTGAATGTCGCCCCCATGCTCACTGCCTCTCTTGCTTGCAGCCCCCCTGTTCGCTGCTCCCCTGCCTGACTCCCCCCACCCCCCTCCCCTGCTCGCCATCCCGCTGCTCACCCCTTCTTCTTTTCCCGATGCAAACACTTGCCGCTTCTCCCCCCGACCCTTGGGAGGGAAGCATCGAGAAGGAAAAGGAAGTGGCGAGTGGGAATGGTCGGCAAGCAGGAGAGGGTCAGGGAGTGGGAGAGAGTCGGGGAGTTTGAGGGTCAGCCAGCGGGAGGGGTGGCAAGCAGGAGGTAAGTAGAAAGAGTTAGCATTTTGCTTTTATATTTTTAAAATTTATTTTATTTTTAAAGTTATTTCATTTACAAATAGAGAAATTTGGAAATGTACAGTATTTCAACTTACAGGGTATATTGTTTTTTCTGCCGAGAAAGAGCAGAACCTAACTACAGCTTTTATATTGGTTGCAATGGGACAATCTGATTTGCTTAAAGCTGTTTCACTTGAAGTTGCAGTTTTCAAGAATGCAACTACAACGTTAAGTGAGCAATTACTGTATGACAAATGGCAGTGTATGTCAATAGTCAATTCTGCCTCTAGTCAAATCCCAAGAAACAAAGATGACTTGACCTTTACTCTAGGATTTTTGACATCACCTTCATAAACTTGATTGGACTATGTTCTTGCAATTGCAGGATTTTTTTGCTTTCATATTATGTATTGGCTACTCCGCCCTGAGCTAAACCTCTGACCTCATATCCTCTCCTTCACAAAGATTACCTACTTCAATTTTTGTGGAAAGACCCAGCTCCCTCCTGTATATAAAGCTATCTATCACAGTTAGATTTGACTATTCCTATTCTCTCCTGACTGGCCCTCCCCCCATCTCCTATCACATTAAGCTTCAGTTCATCCAAAACCCTGTCACCCTCATCATCTTCACCCATCACTTCTGTCCTCGCTGATACTTTGGCTCCCAGCCCTCTGATGCCTCAAATTTAAACTCTCATCCTCATGTTTAACATCCCTAATAGCCTCACCTCCCCCTTTCATTGTAGCATCCTCCAATCCTGCGACTTGTCCCCGCTGCCCCTCCTTTCCAAATCCGACCTTGTGCATTCTCCACTCCCTTCAATCTATCATTGGTGGTTGTATTTTCAACCACATAGGCCCTACATTCTGTAATTACCTCCCTAAGCCCCTCCAAATCTTCACCCCCACACTTCTCTTTTAAAGTCCTCTATAATACTTGCTTCTTTGACCATGCTTATGGTCATCACACCTTGAGCTTGCTTTCCATTATTTTCCAACTATTTGCCTCTGTAAATGGTACCAATTAACTGCAAGTTGTTCTTTTTGCTCATCTTTAAGTGTACTGCAGAGTACAAAATGATTTGGGAGACTTGTCCCACCCATGGCCCATGGACCACAACTTGGCCCCTGAAGCCCCTGTATCTGGCCCGCAGAGCCAGTGTTCAAACTATGGGTAAGTTCAATGAAACATTGTGCAAGGAGCCGCTCCTCCAATCACAGGCCATTTCTCTCCCACGTTTGTTGCTGATAGGCTCACTGGCGAGCCTATCGGCAGCAAATGCTGTGAAGGGACACACTTCCTCACTCTGCCCTGTCTGGAACTGTCTGGAGCTGCTTCTCCAATCACAGGCTGCTCTCTCCCGCGTTTTCTGCTGATAGGCTCACCAGTGAGAGAACCAGTCTCTGATTGGAAGAACAACGAGTAGTGGGAGGAAGAATGACTTCTCTTTGTTTCCACAATGTGCGCTCTCTCTGCCTTTGACCGCGCTGTCTCTCTCGTCCTCCTGCGCAGACACCGGCCCCTAAAGGAGTGAAAGTGTTAAGATGGCAGAACGGGCCGGGGCAGCCATGAGGAACAGCTGAGTTGCAGCAACAGCGCCTGCCTGGCCCCCGACAGCTGGAGTTCCAGACAGGAAGTGTGTCCCTTCACAGCATCCCGAATATCTCTCGGGCCTGGGTGGGGAGTGACTGTGTCTGTGCGTGTGAGTGAGTCTGGGTGAGTGAGTCTGGGTGAGTGAGTGTGTGAATGAGTGAGTCTAGGTGAGTGAGTGTGTGTGAGTGAGTCTAGGTGAGTGAGTCTAGGTGAGTGAGTCTAGGTGAGTGAGTGTGTGAGTGAGTGAGTCTAGGTGAGCAAATGAGCCTGAGTGTGAGTCTGGGTGAGCGAGTAAGTCTGGGTGAGTGAGTGAGGGTGAGCGAATGAGTGAGTCTGGGTGAGTGAGTGAGTGAGTCTGTGTGAGAGTGAGTTTGGGTGAGGCTGGATGAGTGAGTAAGTGAGTCTGGGTGAGTGAGTGAGTGAGTCTGTGTGAGAGTGAGTTTGGGTGAGGCTGGATGAGTGAGTGAGTGAGTCTGGGTGAGTGAGTGAGTCTGGGTGGGTGAGTGAGGGTGAGCGAATGAGTGAGTGTGTGAGAGTGAGTTTGGGTGAGTCTGGGTGAGTGAGTGAGTCTGGGTGAGTGAGTGAGTCTGGGTGGGTGAGTGAGGGTGAGCGAATGAGTGAGTCTGTGTGAGAGTGAGTTTGGGTGAGGCTGGATGAGTGAGTGATTGAGAGAGAGAATCCTGAGACTGGGAGTGAACCTGACACACACATACCCTCTACCCCCTCCCCTGCCCCAGCCCCAACAACCTATCCACAAAGCAGGCCAGTAGAGGACGAAAACTCAGGCTGAAAGGCAGCCCACTTCCGTCCCCTGTTTTTGTATGAATTCTGCTGACGCTGGCATGGAGTGTGGACCACCAGAGGTGAATGCGAGATCAGCGTTAGATAAACCCAATTCCTTAGCTTGGCCCTGGTCCCCACCTCTTCTCTGGTGATCAGTACTTGGGGCCTAGTCTGTCTCTCTCTCTAGCTCTACTTCTTAAGCAAAAAAAGCAAGGAAGGTTTTTTGGGTAAACTCTGCTGCTTAACGCTTTGTAATGGTCATTTTTATAAATTACTCTTTTAAAAAAAAAATTATCAAGTTTTTGCTTTGACATCAACTTTAAAAAGAAATCATATTTAACGATGTGCCAAACCTTATATTGCCGAAAATCGCTCATCGGCCCCTTGAGTGAGAAAAAAATTGAAATGTGGCCCCTCCCCATGCAAAAAGACGGGACAGGCCTGATGTAGGATGACTAACTATTGCTGGACTAGTATCAAGTTCTGGATGTTTGAATAAGCAGCCAAGGAAAAGAACATTACACTTGCACAGTTCGCTCCAGCATAGCATTGGATTGGGTGGCAGTGGTGTTCCCAATAAATTCCATTGTAAAGGAAATTCTGTGTCGAACCTAACATTTCCTGACAAAAGTAACTGTGTACCTGTCCAGATACCACTGTATCTATGTAAACTGGATTCCCAATGTGTTGCAATTAATTAGAATTCCTCAGGTTAAAATGCTGCACCAAAGGAGTCTGACACGTTTAAGCCCTACTAGTTGACCACTGGGAGTCCCTGGCAGTGGCCTCCTTTCTGTGCTGTAGATGTCTATGGGCAGAATTTTCTGTTTGGCATGGGGGGGGCGGATCAGGCGCAGGTGGGCGCGGACTGCGATAGGGTCCGTGCTGCCATGTTATGCAGTCGGGCCAATTAAAGCCCGCCCAGCGTATTTCCCGACTCTCGTGCATAGTGGGAGTGGGCGGGCAGCGGCGGGTGTGCACAGACTGCCGGGTCCAATGGCGACCCGGCAGCCTGTTTAAAAGAAGGTCTGGCAGCCTTAGGTAGGCTGGGGACAATGGCCAGTGCTAGGCCGCAGCAGAGCGGTTCGGGTGAGCAGGCCAGTGGGGGGGCCAGTGCGCTCCTCATTTTTCTGATGTCTGCCTTGCTGCCCTCCTCGAGGGGGTGGCAGCACGGCGGGAGGTACTGGTTCCCCAGGATGAGAGGAGGAGGCCCCCCCACATGACCAAAAGTGCCTGGGAGGTGGTGGAGGAGGTGATGAGCTCCCGCGACGTGGTGCAGTGCACCTGGATCCAGTGTCGCAAGCGCTTCAACGATTTGTTGCACTCTGGAAGGGTGAGTACCATGTTGGCATTGGACATTTAACCCAGCAGGTAACATTAGCCTTTGAGGGACCCAGCCCCAAGTTTTACTGTCATGACTGCATTGAATTATTGACGACATTTTTCCTTTGCTGGGTGGGCAAGCAGATATTGCCCATGCTGAGGTCAGCCTGAGTGGGTCATGAAAAGATGAGTTTTCCCCCACAACATGTGTTGATCTGAGCCCCATATGACTGGTTTGGGGGCAACCTGGAGGAGCTGCACCTAGGCGCAGACTCAGAACTCCAGGACATGTCCTAGTCAGGGTGATGAGATGGTGGAAGGGGAGCTTCAAGGTGGCGTGGCAACAAACCATCTGCTGCCCTCTACGCTGTACGTGCTTGCGCCTCCTTGCTAGAGGAGGGAATACCGTGCGGTTCCTAATGTGATATAGGCAGCATGTGGTTATGGAAGGTTGAGCGCATAATGAGCCGGGGAGAGAGGGATGAACTTTGTCATTGTCTGCACACTAACTGATCCACTGGCCTTGTTCTTCCTTTCAGCATCATCAGAGCATAGCCGGGAGGAGGAGCTGCAGATGCCCCCTCTCACACCTGAGGGACCTGAAGTCTCACCAGCATCAAACCGTTTCTGCGAGGCAGGCACCAGGGCAGATATTAGCACCTCGGTAGGAATTAGAACAACGGCTAGTGTCCCGGGGTACAGCGGTGATGGCACTTCACACTCGTTGGAGGAGCTGGCAGAGTCAGAGAGTGTCCATGGCACCAGCAGGGGACCAGGCACATGTTCAGTTGGTGCCTGATGATGTGCCTCTGGAGTCGTCCGCGATGCAGCAGCTGCAGGAAATGCGGCCGGGTGTGCGGGATCTGGTGGAGATACATGAGACTATTCTTGGCTTGGTGTCCGTAGTGGAGGAGTCTACACGAACGCTCGCCGAAGCAATGGGCCACATGTCCGAGTGCCAAGCGTTCTCCATGGAGACAGTGGCGACTCTCGCGGAGAGCCTACTCCAGGAGACCTGCCAGGGCTTCCTGGGGACGCGCTCTGACCAGCAAGCGCTCACATCGGCAATGAGCTGAGCTGCTCGGTGCCCATCCATCCAGGGTGAGCAGGGAGGTCCGAAGCGACCTCATGTCGGCGCAGCAGCTGCCTGGCATCTCTGCGAGCTCCTCTCAGGACACTCCGGATGAGGGCGGCAGCTCCTCCACCCCTCTCCCGGTGACTGTATCATCCACTGAGGCTACGATGACTGGGGAGATGCCAGCTGCAGAACTGACAGCTCCCTCCCTGACGGGGCCAGCACAGGCTGCACAGGCCAGAGGACGACCGCCAAGGTCATCGAGGCCAACAGGACAGCAGAGTCAGCAGGCTGGCTCGGGTACCACTCCGAGCGATGGGGCGGCACCAAGACGTAGCACCCGTAAACGAAAGCATAAGGCACCTTAGGCACACCACGGGTTTTTCGCTGGCGCTTTTGTGTTGGCTCGAGTTGAGGTCCTTATTATTTCTTTTTGATTGTTAACACTGTTGTTTTCTCTTTGTGGTAAGTTCTTTTGCTTCACACATTAAATGCAGATGTGTGACCAGGGCTGAGGGTGCCTCATTTCTTCTGCATGTGTATGGTTGACAAAAGTGTAATGAGTGATTTGTTGGACATTCAGCTTAATTTACAAGGCCCTTAGTTAGTGCTGCTGACCTGGCAGATTTTGCACTTAGGTGTTGAGTATTGAGGTGACAGCCCAGGCTGGTCTTGGTAATCCATCTGTGTTGTGCTAGCTGAAGATTCATTGGATTAAAGCATCCCGGGTGTCCCTGCCTCACTGGAGTAGTCCTGAGTCAGCGTCTACTCCTTCAGCATTTCCCTGTGCCTGCTCATCCTCAGACTCACTGCTGGACTCATCGTGTGCAGCCGCAGTGACTGCATCGACGTCTTCATCGTCCACTGCGTCCCCCCTTTCCAGCGCAAAATTGTGGAGAGCACATCATGCAACCACTATCACCGAGACATGATCTGGGGGATACTGGAGTGCGCCCCCTGAGCGGTCCAGGCACCGGAAGCGTATCTTGAGAAGACTGATGGCTCGCTCCATCACAGCCCTTGTGGAGGTGTGGCTCCTATTGTACTGTTGCTCAGCTTCTGATATTGGATGGCGGAGAGGCGTCATGAGCCACCTTCTGAGGGGATAGCCCTTGCCACCCACCAGCCAACCATCCAGCCGGGCTAGAGCACTGAAGAGCTCCGGCTGCTGGGAGTGTCTGAGGATGTAGGCGTCGTGCGAGCTGCCTGAGTAGCTTGCACAGACTTGTAGAATCAGCATCCTGTGATCACACACTATCTGCACGTTCATGGAGTGGAAGCCCTTCCTGTTGACGAAGGCACCGGGCTTACCTGCTGGCGCCTTGATGGCCACATGTGTCCAGTCTATTGCACCCTGGACACGGGAGGTAACCAGCAATGGCCATGAAGCCTCTGGCTCGCTGTGTCTGGCTTGCCTGGTCCCGATGGTAGTGGATGAAGGTCAATGCCCGTCTGAACACAGTGTCTGTGACCCGATTGACACAAGTGTGGACAGCTGATTGGGAGACACCACAAAGATCACCTACCGAGTCCTGAAATGAGCCGGAGGCATAGAAGTTGAGGGCAGCTGTGACCTTGAGAGCCACTGGCATGGGGTGTCCGGCGACACAGTTAGGAGAGATCTCAGCCCCAATCATCTGACATGTAGTTCTCCCTTGACAGTCGAAGCCTCCTTCGGCACTGCACCTCAGTCATATTGAGGTAGCTGCTTCACCACCTGTATGACCTGGCAGCAGGATAGTGGCGTCTTCTGCGACCCCTTCCGCCTTGGACTACCTCTTGGCCCTGTGCCCCTTGTGCCTGTGCCTGTCCTTCCAAAGGTGGCTCCCCTGGAGGCCGAATGTGCACTCCAGGCCACCTCCCCCTTCTAGCCCTCCCTTCATCCTCAGAGGAGCTGCCTCCAATGGACACGTCAGAACCCATACCCAGACTATGGGAAGGCTTCCTGAAACCTGCAGGCCTGGAAAAGATTCTTCGCTGCAGAGTGCTGACCTGAAGGCTAAGAGTCCGGAAAAAGCAGTTGGGATGCTTTCTGAAGTACGGCAGATCACACAGGCAAGTTTGAAAAACTTTGAACAATAAATACTTCACAGAGCAGATTCACGACTCTTATCCCGCCCGTGGGTGAGGTTAATACAAATGTCTCTTACCCGTCCGTACGCCGACCTGAAGATCGCACGGGCACCAAAGAATCAGTGTTGATTGAAGACTAAAGGGCCTTAAGTGGCCCGTTAATTAGTGGTGGGCACGCATCGGACTTCATTGCGCGCCCGCCCAGCGAAATATCGCGATAGCGCACGGTGACGTCAGGACACTCAGCCAACGTCACCGCGCGTCATTTTACGTGCAGACGTGCAGAGCCCACCCGCCCCGCATATCAAACGGAATATTCTGCCCTATGAGTCTAACCACGGGGCTGGGGGTGGGGCGAGCTATAGAGTGGCAAAAAGGCATTATTTTGTTGAAAAGTTAATTTCTGTGTAATTGCTACAATTCATGTCATTTTCATTTCTTAATCACTTGATATTATTCATTGACTTGACACATCCAGTAGGAGTCTGGCTCCTTGCAGCAGTGTGAGAACTGCCACTGTGTAAATAGTAAAATTCCATGTTTTTCAAAAGCAACCACGGCTTTTTATAAAACGTGTGGTTAAGGTTTTGCACAAATGATTGAAGTTTTCTTTCTCCTTTGTTATGTGTGTTTTTCCTCTTATTTTTGTGTCCTATGCTATCAAAAATGAAGGTAAAGTTCCTGACTATGAAAGAATAGGCACTGTAAATGAGATTATAAGAGCAAAGAGGCAATAGTATATATTGCGCCAAAAGTCTGAAAGAAATACTTGCATTTTATAGCTCTTTTCATGACCACTGAATGTTTCAAAGAACTTTACATACAGTGTTTTTAAAGTGTTGTCACTGCTGTAGGACATAATGTAGTTCGACGTAATGTAAAAATGTGGCAGCCAATTTGCACGCAGCAACCCCCATAAAAATCCATTTTTGTGATGTTGACTGAGGAATAAATATTACCAGGGATAACTACCCTACTCTTCTTCAAAAGAGTGCCATGGGATCTTTTATGTAGACCAGATGGGGCCTCAATTTAACATCTCACCTAAAAAAACAGCACCTCCTACAATGCAGCTCAATTCTGAACTGGAGTATCAGCATAGAGTTTTGTTCCTAAACCCTGGAAGGGGATTTGAACGCAGAACCTTGTTGCTCAGAGGCAAGAGTGCTATCAACTAAACCATGGCTAACACTCACAATTAGGCCACAGTTAGAATGCTATTACAGTTTTAGCATCTATTTATTGAAAGAACATGAAAGTCAAAGGGATTTTGCAGTGTAAATCCACTGTGGACCGATGCTTGATCGACAAGGGAGTCGAGGGTTATATTGGGGGGGGGGGCAATCAGGAAAGTGGAGTTAAGGCCATAATCGGATCAGCCATGATTTTATTGAATGGCAGAGCAAGTTTGAGGGGCCAAATAGCCTGACTCCTGCTTCCTGACCTTATGACTGCTGAAACCAGGCATGAGAAACTTTTGTTACGAGGAAGTTCGTGGGATTGTCAACTGGGACAGAAAATATTAAGAGGACATTTAATAGATTTATTTAAAAATTATGAAGAATTTTGATTGGGTGAATAGTGAAAGGTTAATTCTCTTACTGTGAAGCCAGTGACTGAGTGGAGAGGTTGGGAAATATTTCTTAATGCCAACAGCATTTTGTCAAACATATTAGAAAAAAATAAAGTCATTTCCTGCTGCATTTTTGCCCACTTGGATATTCTTCAGCTAATTGTCCTCAGGATATGCCTGTTTAAACTCTGTCCACACCGGCAGTATTTGAAGAGTGGCTGTAAAGGGCAGGCAAAGTTGATCACAGCTCCATCTTAGCAGCTAAGATATATATGTGAGCTAATTTCCCCCACAGATGCATTTCCCCCCAACCCCCCCTCACGCCCCACCCGCCCACATATGTTTGACTTTTTTTCCAAAAATCACTTCTGATTTTGTATTTTGAGTAGAAACTTATGCTCCCTGTATATTATAGCCTTGCTGCTGCCATTAGCCCCTTTGCATTGGTGCTGCCGCAGTGCACACAATGTGGTATTAATGCTCCTACAGGCATGGGTTATCCCATGAGATACCTTTTCCTCCAGTGTTGCATAAAGCACAGCCCCAAACATGACAATCATCAACAATAGCCTCCCGTGCATGAGTTATTGCAGACGGTTAGTTTTGTTCTGCCAATGAGTGGCTTGAGGACTCAGCCAACCTTTACAAGCCAAGGATATGATTATGATAAAAGCAAAATACCGCAGATGCTGACAATCTGAAAGAAAAACAGAAAATGCTGGAAAAAAACTCAGCAGCTCTGGCAGCATCTGTGGAGGGAGAAACAGAGTTAACGTTTCGAGTCCAATATGACTCTTCATCGGACATGATTATGATGTTTTTGGAAGGTGTGTGCCAGAAAACACTGGTTTCCCACCCCCCCATTGGAAGAGTCAGTAGGGAACACATCCCCGCCAATACCGGCTGCCCTGGAGCCATTCAACACTCCAATTGGCTGGAGACAGGACTTGCGCCACTCACTCGAGAGGAAGGCCCACCTCAGAGAGCTCAGCCAATCAGATTGGCTGGCAGCTCTATAGTCCCAGCAGCGCCAGTAGCAGCAGTGGCCAGGACCAGGTAAGTGTGGGATGTCTCATGGCAGGGTGGGGAGATGAGGCCCAGGGAGGTAAGGAAAGAGGCCTGTGGAGGGACTCCTGACGTGAAAAGAAAGCCATTGAGGGAGACGCCTCCCTTCCCGTGCAAGGTCTGAGCAGGGTCACCTGCCGGGCTTCCCCCTGCCCCATAACCTCTTGCTAGCCTCAAAAATGAGGCCAGTAGGCAGCGACCCTTAAGTGGTCATTAATTGCCTGCTCATGGGCCTAAATTGGGACAAGGACGGGCAGCTGGTCTAGGCCTCACCCTGTAAAATTACGGATAGGTCGGAATAGGCAGGAAGGTGGTGGAAAGACCATCGTCGAATTTTATGGGTCACCCCTACCGCCCCCTGCCTGCAACCCGCCGGTGAGGGCTGTAAAATTCTGCCCCATATGATTATCTCTCCAATGTTGTGAGTACTCCAGAATCCACCATTAAGCATAAATGGGTGTTTTCTAAAGTATTAAGGACCCCTGTGCATTTCTGCCAGAAGCAGTTCAGCATTATAAGGAGAGGTTACATAAACAATCTTTCCCTGGCTCACTCTTGGATGGTGCAAATTGACCTTGACTTTCATCCTACTAGTCCTGCAGGCTGTATCATTAATCATGCACTAGCAGTTCAATGCCCCACAATGAAAGCATCAAAATGTGTTACTGACCTAGTTATATCAGCACAGGATATGATGTGCAATCATTGTTTCATTTGAAATGTTTGTCAGTAACCAATTTGCCTAGGGTTGCATGCATATATTGTGTTCCAGTTTATATTCTACAGAAACATTTCTAGCAATTTGCTACTAATGTTACAGGAGGAGTAATGGAGAAAATTCCACTCTGCAGCCATTTAAGTCAGAAGTAGTGTTTTGTTGAAAATGATTACTTTTTATTTGTGCAATATGCCAGAGATGTGTCAATAGGTAGTTTCATGGTCGTCCAGTGACAAGCATGAACCTGATTTTTCCTGGTGACCTAGTTGGGGCCATCCAATATCCTTTAGTATCAAATGTTGCACTACCATCTGTCAAGGAGTTGTTCTGTCTCTATGATTTAATGGGTGCCATAGGCAGTTTGATTGCTTCATCCAAATCGTAGTCACAGATTCAAGTTGAATAGCATGTGTTCACTATCGAGGAGATGTGTGGCAAGTGGTGAGATCAGGATCTTGAGAACTTGCATCCTTGAGTATTAGGTGCTCTTTCATTTAAGAATTGCCGCTAAATAGAACACACGCAGCCAGGGCCTGGGAGAGAAATCATGGGCCCCGGTGCTTCCCCTGTTTCTGGGCCCCCTCTTCCTTCCACCCCCTCCCCCGCCCCCACTTTAACTTTCCCCCTCAATCATTCATGATATTTTCTCCTCTTTCAAGATTTACCAATCAATTCACCAAACACAGAAAGGTCCTAGTAAAATGATAACGGTCATTGTTGTCATCTGGTTGCAAATATCATCCAATATATGTGTAGCATGGGTCATTAATATTAAGAGCAGCAATGATATAATGCAATGTTAGTTTGTATGCGCCCTTTTTAGGTGATCCCACCATGACTATTAAGCAAACCAGAAAATTCAAGTTTTACTTTAACAGCATCATGCAGAATTGATAATTTGACAGGAAAGTATCCCATTAGTTATTTATAACACTGCAGATGATAACACTGATTTTGGTGACTGCCTCGGCCTTCATTAACATGTTCTGCACATTGCACCATATGGACACAGTGACAGTAAATTTATATTTGCTAGAAAGATTCAGTACTTGCAACACAGAAAACGGCACAAGATCTTTTCCATTCTGTAGAAGTAGAAGAGGACTTTCTTCTGCCTGGGTGCATGATATTATTCAATATAATTATTTCATTCAAGGAATGTAATTGGATTCTATTTTACCAGTAATCTCACAGGGTAGAAAGATCAAATGACTCTTGAGCAACAAAGTGAAATAATTGAACAACATAAGTCTTCACTGTCAGTGAGAACTGTTGGAGTCCTCAGGTGCCCCTGTGCAACACAACTTTTAAGAGGCCAGAGGAGAAAGACTGAATGGTTCACAACTATATCTGTGTTTTCTTGATCAGCAAGTCTGAAGACTCTGCTGATTGCTGCTTTTCACTGCAATGTATTTTCAATATCTACTATGCAACACAACTTTATCATGATATTTCAGTAGCTCAAAAAATGCATGAAAAGCACTCGGATAAAGTGGAATAATAGGTAGACAAAAGGACAAGATTGAAGTCAATGGAAAAGACTCTTGAGAATCGTGGAGCGTAAAACAGGTTTCTGATTCACTATGATCCCATTACACACTCCTGTCCTGGCAATCTCACCCCACAAAGCCTGCTCACAATAAACTTTCATCAGCAACAAAATAAACAAAATTCCAGCCATGATTCCACCCTCTTTTCACAAGATAATTATGGATGACAAAGGCCATCTAGTCCAGTTCATCTCATCCATCTCAGATTGGCATACGAATATAAGTATCAGGAACAGGAGTAGGCCATTCAGCCCCTCAAGTCTGCTCCACCATTTGATAACATCGCCTACATTATATCAGTAACTACAACTCAAAGGTACTTAATTGGCTGTAGAGCGATATGGGACATGTGAAAAGTGCTGTATAAATGTAGGTTTCATCTTTCTTTATTAATTAATGACTGCACGCAGTAGGCAGAGTATCTGTAACAATGGCGAGATGCTGATTCTCTAAGGGTAATTGATCACAAACAATCAACTGATGTTGGGAAGGTGGCTACAGAGAAATCATTACATTTACTAAACAATTCAACTTTGTAGCTAATCTCCCCTCAAACCGCCCTCCCCAAAACCTCCCCCAATACTGACTTCCACCTCCCCCCAACCCCCCTGAACTCCCCCTATCCCCCATCCAACCTCTCCACCATCGTCCCCCCAAACCCCTCCAATGTCCCCAAACCCCCCCTTCAAACTTCCCCCAACTTCACCCCAAACCCCCCTCTAACCTTCCCTCAACCGCCCTCACCTCACCTCCAACCTCCCTCCAACACTCCCTCTCCAACCTTCACCTCCAATGTCCCCCTACAACCTCCCCCAAAACACCCTCCAACCTCCCCCTAAACCCCCAACCCTCCCTCCAATCTCCCAGCAACCTCCCCCACCCCTCTTCCAACCTCCCCTTCAACCTTCTCCCCTACCCATTGCAGGGATTTCACTTACCATTTTTCAAGCAAGAACACTCTCAAGACAGTTGCTATGCTGCTGCTTCTTACCTTCAGGCTGCTTCTTAGTTTTTTGGCGGGCTTTTAAAACAAATTGGAACCACGAAGCTGCCTGAAGGTTGGAAGCAGCACAGCAACTAATGAAACTAACCTGGCACTGACAGGCCAGCTTTAAGATGATCAGAACTCTCCAGTCCTGATTTTTTTAAGGCTGGTCTGTGGCTCTGGCTACTCAGTTTGGACAATGAGAAACTAGGCAGAGCATGTCATCTACTGTCAGCGGCTTGAACTGATACATGATATGTATGGAAGGCTACTCACTGAACCTGACAGGATTTTTAACTTGACTCAAAATAAATTGTTTTGCCTGTCAGGCCATTTTTAGGCTGCTTGGAAGGCTCAGGATATCCTCCATAGGAATTTGGGTAGAAACGAAATTTAGAGCATTGAAAACATTTCTCCCTTGTCTCAGTTTTGCAGCCTTCAGCTTGTGGTTCAAAAGCAATATTACAATCATTACTAGTATCATCGCTTTTGTCTATCAGGACAGTGAATGCAATCTAATTGTATATGCTGAATTACCAGCAATAGTCCAGGAAGAAATATGCTCCCTAATTCTCAACAGAGACCTTTTACTGCAGGTTAGTAAGCAATAGAAAGACATTATATCAACTTATATATACGGCACCGTTACTATGGAATGGTTAGAAAATTGACTTAAGATATTTAATAAGATGCTTTTAGAATTAAATTTAAAGTTAGAGCACTGAATGAATAAAAAGAAAATTTGTGTTCCAAAATATTATTTATAGTTTTTTTCAATTTATTACAGATTATAAGAACAAAGTTGTCAGCTTGCTACAATATGCAAGTACTTACAACTTCCCTATTTGAATGCTAGTTAACACATGAGTGAATCTAAATCAACTGTTTAATTGGCTCCCATTGCTGCTTATTTAATGAGGGACTACTGTAATGAAAACCTGTTCTGATATAGCTTCAATAAAAATGGAAATTGTTTTGTAGATGTAAAAATAACTAACGGTGACTGCTGGTTGTCAAGGAACCCTTCACACTCACCATGCCAACACTTTCGTTTTGAGTGACATAATCTCACTGTTGTGCTGACACTAACACATTCCACACAATTTTGCACTCTTAAAAATGCCAGACTCGAATGCTGTATTAACTAGCTGTGCACTGTAACTCTCATGCACAAGAGAAGTGCAATCCCTTCTAGCTTCACCAAAAATGCAACTAATAACATTCAGAAGTTCTGTCATCATTGTTGTTGCTTTTAGCTTAGGTTGTCCTTGGTCAGAATCAATAGAGACTGCTGGAGGCAAGGTTGTTGGTAAACTTTACCTTTTATTAAACATTCTTCCATCATGATCACTGATCTCTAGACTGTCTCTGCCCCCCACCCACCCCACCCGCCAAATCTGACTCTTATTAATACATTATTTACATATTCCTACTACTCCCCCCGAAATCTCTGCCTTCATCCCTGGTACACAGATATAAGTGTTGTGGGCAGTTTCACCAATCTCCCTGACCTTGTTCTCAGCTCTCAGAAGATGTATAAGTTTCCAGTTCTCCATGTTCTCTCCCGAACTCAGTATGTCAATTATCAGGGATTACTAACTCGCTGCCCAGGTCATCTTCCAGATCTTCTGGGTAACTGGTCTATTCCATTGAAAGTCGTCTTCTTGTAGGTATGAGTACACTTCTGTTTCTTCTCATTATTCCATTTTCAGTCTCTACAAGACAAGATTGCAGTTGGAGTGTTTTTTACCAAAGCCTGGCCTTCGTGATTTTGGTCACGAATCCATACTCACTCCCCTTCCTGGAGTTCTGGTACGTTATGTACTCTATGGCGTTGATTATAGTTTCTGGCTTGATTTGCAAAGTATTCATTCTCCTTCTTCCTTGCTCTCTCTATCTCTGCTGCCTTGAGGCATGGCATAAGCACCTGTGGAAGAACAGGAAGTTGAGCCCGCAGTCATTTTGCTTACTACTTTTTCAGTTGCTGGGCTTTTTAGTCAGTGCTTTTTCCATTGTCTTTACCGCTGCCATAATCTGTTATTATTGTTGTGGGTCTTAGTTTAAATTGTCCTGGGTCAGGATTGAAGCTGGAAGCAAAGCTGTTGGTAAACTTTCCTCCTCCTCCTTCAGGTAACATGTCTTAAGAGGGAAACAAAAATAAAAATACCTGGAAAAACTCAGCAGGTCTGGCAGCATCTGCGGGGAGGAACACAGTTAACGTTTCGAGTCCGTATGACTCTTTAACAGAACTAAGTAAAAATAGAAGAGAGGTGAAATATAAGCTGGTTTAAGGGAGGGGGGGGGAGGTGGGACAAGTAGAGCCCACCACCCCCCCTTAAACCAGCTAATATTTCACCTCTCTTCTATTTTTACTTAGTTCTGTTGAAGAGTCATACTCGAAACGTTAACTGTGTTCCTCTCCGCAGATGCTGCCAGACCTGCTGAGTTTTTCCAGGTATTTTTATTTTTGTTTTGGATTTCCAGCATCTACAGTTTTTTACCTTTATATTTATGTCTTAAGAGGGCATTGGCGACTATGGACTTGCATTGGATTGGTCCATGATTATGCTTGGCCAATTACTACAGTGGCGGTAAACTTTACATTTTATTAACCATTCTTCTAACTATATATAGGACAATGCTGAGCATGAGGCTTCACACAGAACTATCACTCAGTATGCTCTTTTGTCCTGTGATCTTACATTGCTGATGATGTAGACTGTCCTACATATTTAACATTAACCCTGTTAATGTTTAAAGAGAAAGTACCTGCCCCGATACCACAGTCACAATGTCATATGGCCTGCCATCTTTAAAATTATTTTTAATTTCTTACAGATTTGGGAGTAGGTATTGGAAAGATGCTGCTGATCCATCTGACATTGCTTTTCCTTGTTTTCTTGGTTTGCCTCTGAATCCTATATTGTCTTTCTAATGCACACTTCAAATCTGTCTTTTTTTCTGTTTTGATACCTTTTGGGCTACAGCAATAAGTAGCAAAATTGGGAGAAAGAAAGAGCTTCTGCTTCCTTATCTCTTTTGCACAATCACGATATTTTAAAGCACTTCACAGACAATGGGTGACATTTTCTTCCAAAAATGTACTTTTATAAATTTGATAAATGAAGTATATTACATGACCATTCGAAGGTAGCATTACATAAGATGCAAACCAAATCAGTTCCTTCCAATGCTGTATGTTACTCACTACGCTTACATTCACAGTTAATATTTACAATGTTCATTATATGTCAAACATATAACCCGAGGGGTAAACAATGAATGACTCTTCAAGTATAGCCACTTGCAGGCACATGGTGAGATTCCACAAAAAAAATAAATGAACTAGGTAATCAGATATTCTGGGCAGAATCATCCCAGATTTGTTGGCTAGATCATTGTACTTCACAAAGTGCCATGAAATCTTTTATGCCTGTTTGAAGATGCAGGGGCATGATCTGGTCTCTGTCCAATAGTGTAAAATGGGTGATCATAATTTGGCAGCTTATTTTAATTTCTCTCCATTTTTGTCTCCAAAATGCTTCTCCATGAGGTTTTGAGCGACAATAATAAAAATGGTGCTTTGAACTTCTGTGAGTATTCCTGCTTAAGGGGAGAGATGTAATTGAGTGGTTTAACACTTAGGTGTGTATGCAACATAGAGGCACAGCCTCTTGAAACAGAAATGGTTTTCCATTCAGGCTTGGAATTTAATGACTTAATCTGTCACCAACAACAAACAATAATTGCCATTTTCAAAATAAGTTAGGTGACAGTAACAGCTTACAGCAGCACTACTACATTCTTTTATAACTGATTCTCATATTCTCATTGAAACCCAGCTATAATGCATAATGCAAGATATTAATTTTAAGTAATGTTCAGTTACAGGGAGTAGTGCCAAGGTCAGTGATTAAAGCCAAGTGTTGCCATCATGAGTCTATTTAATCTGTAGTAGATACAAGATAACATTTTTAAACTGTCTGCCTACTGCCAAATTGAAAGATAAAGAGTTTTATGGTAATTGGTTGGGAGGTAGGAGACTGAGAGTATGGGATAAAGCATCGTGATGGGATGTGACAAGTGGTACGCCCCAGGCATATATATTAATGGCCTGGATCAGGAAACAGAGAGATCTATATACAAGTCTGAAGTTTATAAGGTAGGAGGCAAGGTAACCTGTATAGATGAGGGCAAGAAACTGGAAATGGGTATTAAGTGAGAGGGCAAAACTAGCAGATAGAGAGTGTTCGATATGGGGAGGTATGAGTCATCTACTTTGGATCCAAGGAAAACTAATCAATTTTTCTGGCAAATGCCAAGACACTAAGATCAGAGGCGTCCATAGACACAAATCACTAAACATTTGTGCACAGGTACAGAAAATAATCAAAAAGTGTAATAGAATGTAGCCCATAAATCAGCAGAACAGGAATAGAAGGGGGAATAAAGTATTGCTTCAGTTATACAGAGCCTTGGTCAGACACCATCTGGACTATTGTGTTCAGTTTTGGACTATTTATGAGACACAGCCATCATGATGTATAAGTGATATCAAAGCAACATTTGACCGAATGTGGCATCAAGGCACCCTAGCAAAATTGAAGTCAATGGGGACCGGGGAGAAAACTCTCCACTGGCTGGAGTCATGCCTAGCACAAAGGAAGTTGGTTGTGGTTGTTGGAGGTCAATCATCTCCGGCCCGGGACGTTGCTACAGGAATTCCTTAGCTTAGTGTCCTAGGCCCAACTACCAGTAACTGCTCCATTGATGATCTTCCCTCCATCATAAGGTCAGAAGTGATGATGCTTGCTGCTGATTGCATAGCATTCAGTAAAATTCACAATTCCTTAGTTGATGGAGCAGCCCATGTCTGCAAGCAGCAAGATCTGAACATCATTTAGGCTTGGGCAGAAAAATAATAAGTAACATTCGCATCATACAAGTGCCAGGCAATGAGCATCTTCAACAACAGAGAATCTAACTACCACCCCATGACATTCAATACCATCACTGAATCCCCCACTATCAACATCCTGGGGCTTACCATTGACCAGCAAATTAATTGAACTATCACATGAATACTGTGGCTGCAAGAACAGGTCAAAGTCTGGGAATTTTGCAGTGAGTAACTCACCTCTTGTCTCCCCAAAGTCTATCCACTGACTACAAGGCAGAAGCCAGGGATGCAATGGAATACTCTCCACTTGCCTGGATGAGTGTAGCTCCAACAATATTCAAGAAGCTTGACACCATCCAGATCAAAACAGTCTGTGATTGACACCCCGTCCACCACCTTCAACATCCACTCCCTGCACCATGAGTGCACAGTGGCACCAGTGTGTACCATCTACAAGATGTACTGCCACAACTTGCCAATGCTCTTTGGACAGCACCTTCCAAACCTGTGACCTCTACCGCCTAGAATGACAAGGGCAGCATGTGCACAGGAAGACCACCATCTGCAAGACCCCAGCCACATACCATTCTGACTTAGAAATATATCACCATTCCTTTGCTGTTATTGGGTCAAAGTCTTGGAACTCTCTGTGTCCCTCTTATTGAGAAATCTGCCAAAAAGAACCTTGGTTCTTTCTGGAGGACACCACCAAAGCTGGAGATACTAGGAGAGAAGATGCCAAGTAGTGTTGGGTGACACCAATGACAAATTTTCAAAACCTGCAGAAAATTCAAGAGGCAGAAAGACTGAGGGATTAAAAAGTTCTGCAGCTTTAAGCTCTTGGTAAAGAATGAGTTTGCATAAAGTTTATATTGTTGATTGTTTATGGTAGACTGTAACCACCCCAATATTGACTGGTGCTGTGATGATAATAGAGGCAGAGAGTGGGAGGAATGGGGATGGCTTGTGATTAGAAGGGTAAGTTCAGGTGCTGGTATTCTCATGGCACTTTTCCTGTTGTCCTTCCCAGGGACAGAGGTCACAGGGGCTGTGAAGGGAATGTTTATGAGTTGTTGTAGTGCTCAGATACCCACTCCTGGACCTGAGTTACAGGACACTCAGTGTGCTGTGTTGGATGTTCCATTTCTTTTCAGTACAAGTTGAGATCACTTCATCATTGACTATTTCTTATTCTGCAGCTGAAGTTTAATTTAAAATTGAATTTATAGGCATTCATGCCTAATGCACTGGGGAAATCCTGTAAGTAGTAATGAATATTATTAGTCCTAAGGCATTATGTTTTTTCTTCCAGAGACAGAAATAGACAAAGTTGGCAGGCACAAGGATAAAATTTTGGCACAGAGGATGTAGTTTATTTAAGTGAAACGTATTATGATGCAGTTGCCAGATACAATTAGCATAGCTGAAAGAGCTATCTCAGATCTGTCTTTGACATTGCTGGCACTGTTAGCTGGCACTGATACCTGGCACTGATAGCACAATGAGTGCAGTGACACAGTACAGTTGGTGCATTTCTCATTATTTGTAATGATCATATATTTGGCACATTTGAGAAAAATGGTTTGACAATTGACAGCTGTTTGCATTGGCTGGGTTGTAGTGGTGGGCATGAAAGGGCAAGAAAATATGCTTAAGGACAGAAAGAAGTTGGACTTTCACCTCAAGGTAACTTCTTACAAATCTTGGTGCTGTAATTACAGCCTTTAGTCTATAAGAGAATAATTAAACAGCTAATTACTTGTCCTGCAAGTTCCACTATGATTTATTGCTGTAGGAAATGGTTGCCACAGAAACATAGAGCTGGATTTTCATGGAGTCTGGGAGACTCCACAGCCCTTTAAAAATGGCAGCTGAGACCCAATTCCAGGATTCCTGACCCCAATCCCAGGGTTTCCGATTTTTAACACTGTCTTTCAAGGGTGCTGGCTGATTGTGAGCCTGCACCTTGCATTCCCGACTCCAATGCAGGGACAGGCATGTGCTAGTCCTCCACTATTTTCATGGAGTTGGGCCAACTTTTCAATGAGTCGTGGTTCACGGCTCCTCAGAGGTGTCATGAACCACAGTCTGCATGAGGGAACCTTTTGAAAGGTAAGTTCAAAAGGTCCTCTTCATGCCAAGGTATGCGCCCACCCAACTGACTCCTATGGCCCCTCATGCCTCATTATGCATTTTTGGCTGAGAGCCCAGATATCCATTAGCACACTGAAACGCCTGAGCCTCAAGGAAACCATTGCTTGATTGTCAGCTCTGGCTCCCTGACCTCTTTTGTCAGTTTCACAATGTTCATTTACACAGGATAATGAGGTTCCAAATTCTTGCAGTTTCTGCTATTGATATTTTAAAAGTCTGGATGATTGACACTTTCATTGGGCTGTAGCAAAAAGGAGTTTTTTTAATTAAGTGGAAAGATATAAATGAATGACTTTTTTAAAGCTTTGTTTACACATCCTATTGTCACTATAGGATTCATTGGTTCTATGCAAAATATATTGGATGAATGGACATGGAAATGCCATAGTTTGGCATGGAGAGCATGAAGGGCCAGAGGGGGTGTGGGGCATACATGGGCATGCGAGGCATGTTGGGCCATAGGGTTTGGTTGGGGGCATAGCTTGGCATAGAGGATATGAAGGTCCATGGGGGGGGTGGGGGAAGAGGCATACCTTGTCATGGGGGCATGAGGGGGTCATAGGGGTTAGTTGGGACCATAGCTTGCCACAGAGAGTATGAGGGGCCATGGGGATGGGTGGAGGGCATGAGGTGGCATGGATAGGGCATGAGTGTGTGGGGGGGTGAGGGGAGGATGAGGGCTGGAGGGCCTTTCTGTTTGTATTGTAACTGAGGCAAGGTCCCACAGCACTGAGGCAGGCCTATTAAACGGTCCGGCTGCGCACCTGGCACCCCCTTTGGGTGCCTCCAAACTTTTTTCCAGGTCGGCTGGCCTGTTGGCAGCCAGCACCCTCCCCCCCCACCCCGGAAGGAATATCCCATTTTTGCGGGCACTTTCTGCTCAAGTGGGCAGGCTGAGCCAGGAATTTTCCCGACTCCCTCTACCGACCTTGAGGATAAAAATCCAGCCCATAATGTTTACTTGGTGGATGTTCTAATTTTCTAGTATGGTGAATGCTTCTGGAGTCTATCCCCGTCTGACAGAATCAAAGTCCCTCTTTGATAGTTGTAATGGCTATCACAGGAATGGGTTTTGTATGCTCAGTAAATGACCGTCCATAGAGCAAAATTTTAGCAATAATTGGCAGTCTCAGAGCTGGGATGAAAAATAGAAATATCACTTTGGTACAGCAGTGATTAAGGTTACGGCACATTCTTAGATCAGTGCAGAAAAAGCTTTACTCTGAATCTAGCTTCACCAGGGATTACCTCATCCTTACTTAAGCTGCAAAAAGCAGTTGGGGGAGGGGTGAGCTTTATTAATTGTCCCTTAGTTTAAGTATAAATACATATAATTATCTCCCCCTGGTTATTTTCTTTTCCAGTCATAACATAACTTCACATTACTTATTCTAATCTTCTACAGAGAACAAGGTCTAACATTGCGCCTTTTCCTGTTGGACATGCAACATACCCATTAAAGAAACTGTCCTGGAAAGATTCTAGAAACTCTTTCCACAGCAAGTATCAACCTTGTTCCCTCTTTCATACCATTTAGTGATTAATTAGATACTCCTGGTGTGAAAGTGGATCCTTTATTATTTTTTAACTTGGCCCAAACTTTGCCTGAGTAGCACCATCAATACACAAACCTTCTCCTTAATTGTTCTTCTGTCTACCTTGATGACCTTAGACCTGGAAGCAGTGCAGTAAAGTAAATTTGTAATTTCTTTAAAGTGTCTGTAATTGTTTGTAAGAATGTTCGAAAAGGGACTGTTAAGGGTTTGCATCAATTATAAATCGTCTTGATTAATAAGAAATGCTGGTCCATATGACCTGGCGATCCTTGGCCTGAAAGCAGTACCAATAGGAAAGAATTGAACATACGAAAGCCATGTGGCTGGCTGACACAAAAGAGAGCTACAAGCAGAGGAGATGTTGGATGAAGGCACAGATGCAGACAAAGAGAAAGCAGACAAAGACAAAAAAAAAGGAAAACCGAAAAAGCTTGTGAGCGGAAGAAGCAAGTTACTCTCAGGGAGAGGTCAGTATGTCTGTTTGGAAAAAGGAGATCTGAGATCTTGGAGGCAATGTGCCAGTTGGCTAAAACCTGGAAAGCTATGTGAATAGCTCAGAGTTGTTAGCTGGCTAGAGCTGGGTGTCCTCCCAGAGGTGGCTAATCTTCTGTGAGCTGGGTGTTATTGGTTGGCTGGTTGAAAAGGAACTCTAGAAAGCTGCACCATCAGGACTGTTATGACCTGAGGGAGAGAGGATTCATAGAAGCGTGCCTTGCTGTTGATAATCATACTTGTGAAACTCGGACACGAAAGCTGTTGTCAGGCAGGACTCCTAACTTACCCTGTGTGAATAAAGAAGAGCATATTGTGGAAATGTGTAGCTACTTGGTGTCACATTTGTGTGTGAGTGATGCGGGTGCTTGTGGTTTGCGTAAGGTTATATAAAGTGAAATTTACCTATTTGAAATATCATCTGCGTCTTAATGTGTAATTTGTGTTTGTTTTGGTTGGTGTTAAAGTAAAAGTTACAGGATGTGAAATCATGTTGGTACTCACTTCATTTGGTAAATTTAGTTATCTTGGTTTATGGTTCTCCCATGGGTATCTTAACAATACGCTTAGATACAGCTGCCTACATCCATCTCCTTGTCTTACTAATTTGGACCACAAACTATGATTTTCACACCATAATCATTCCCTTTCTTGCCTTTTCTCGGGAAAGAATCACACTCTGTCAGCCTCCCACTGAGTCTGTCTCTCACAACTAATGTTTGCTAATTAGAAGCAGAAAATGCTGGAACTAAATAACAAATCTGCCAGCACCTGAAAAGAGTAAAGACAGCTTACATTTTGGGGGCAAGCCTTTTGACAGGATTCTGACCAAAACATTAAGGCCCCAATTTTAACCTATGTCACATGGGATGTCAGAAGGGATTAGGTCAGATGCTTGTTTTGCATGGGAATGGGGTGCAAAATAGTCATGAATCCAAAAGAACCCATTTCCACTAGGTGTGTAAGGTTAAAATAAGAGTTTAACTTGTCTTTTATTTTCACAGATGGTGATCAAATTGCCCACATTTGAGTCCATTAATGTGAATAGGAATAATATTGAATGTTTGTATGAAATGTGATGCACGTGAGTTGGTAGAACTTATGTTGGTTGGACATGAAAGAAATATTAAGAAGGAAACAAGGAGAAAGTAGAAGTGTTATGTGCTTGTTGTAAAAATAGCATCTCTTAAAAAAAACTGATGCTGTAATTAAGTAGCTGCCTGCTGTTTGCCAATCATCCTCTCACATCGCCGAGGCACAATTCTTTTGGGTTTTTGAGCTAATATGTTGGTGGTTTTGGAGTATAGAATTTCAATAAATTATAAAGCAACTTGATGAAATCAACTGAGCAGATGCAAAGCATCTCTTTGCCTCCGGTCTATGTTCAACCTGGCACTCATCTCCCCCTCCAAGCCAGTTCAAGCTGCTATCTTGCAAACCTCCATAAAACTAGCACTTTTATTTATTTTCTCCTCATTTATGCCTTTCCAATGCACTCCTACTGGTCTCCCCCATTCTACCTTCTGTAAATTTGAGGTAATCCAGAACTCTACAGTCCATGTCTTGACTTGCACCAAGTCCCATTTCCCTATCACCCCTGAGCTCACTGGCCTACATTGGCTCCCGATCAAGTAGCGTCTTGTTTTCAAATCCCTTTGTGGCTTCGCTCCTTCCTATCCCTGCAATCTCCACCAGTCCCACAAGCCCCCAAAATATCTGTGCTCCTCTAATTCTGACCTCTTGAACATCCCTGATTTTAATTGCTCCATCATTGTTGGCCATACCTTCAGTTGCCTCGGCCTGAAGTTCTGGAATTCCCTCTGTACATCTCTCTACCTCACTTTCCTCCTTTAAGATGCTCTTTAAAACCTACCTCTTTGATCAAGCTTTTGGTCACCTGATCTTTTGTGGCTCAGTGTGATATTTTGTCATATAATGCTCCTGTGTTTTATTATGTTAAAGGTGCTCGGTAAATATAAGATGTCATTATGAACAGTTTTTCTCACATAAGTTGATTTGTTTGTGATGTCATTATTGTATTCTTATGGAGAAATACTTTCCAGTCAATTAGCTTTACCCAGCAAGTGTTATATGGATAACCAACTTTCCTCTGTTTGTTGGCGACAAGAGACTGGCTTCTTTAGCTACAATACTGCCAGCTGTTACAACTATTGGATTTTAGGACTGTTGAGTAGAAGAGGGCATTAGAGGACCCAGGGAATCTTAGTTCCGTTTCAGACCAAGGTGAGAGAGGAGTGGTGAAGGTTTGTCTCATTCCTGTCGATGGTTATTAAAGGGACTATCAGAATAAGATTTGACAATTTCAATAGTGTTCAGTGACACAAATCCATAACTAAATGCTATGGTCAGAGCTGATCCTACATTCTTATGGAACATAGAAAATAAATTGAAAAAATTAATGTGGAGTATTGAATATTTGCTGTGGTGCAGTGTGGACTGCACTTATGTGTTTGGGCTGAAGACACTTGTCAGTGTGAAAAATTATGGCCTGAACTCCCTCGGAATGGCAATCAGTGTCGAATTGCCACTCTGTGCCCAATTTCTTACCTTAATTTTTTTTTGATCCTATCTCACCGACCTTCTGACTCAGGCTGGGCGGGATCCAGGCAGTCCAGTGCATCACCAGGGCCTAGCGTCGAAGTGCAGCTGAGTCAAAGGGAAGGAGGTAGTACCCATAAAAATCCCCAAAGGTACCCACCAATATGATGCTGGGAACTCAGAAGTTACGGCCCATAGAGTTTTGTGCTACATTTCTGAACTGCTATATTTGACTTCAGAGTGCATATTAATGCCAGTAAGGTTAGTTTCACAATGCAATTGCCCAGGAAAACATTGACATCCTGTGATTACTACATTCATATAGATCTAATTTGTATCAACTTCTGTTATCTGGGATTCCTGAACATATCACGTTAATGTGTGTTTTCTTCTTTTGTTTCTATAGGCCGGGCCAGTCTGTATGACAAGGCTTCATTGCGAATTGACCAGCTCCGCTCAGAGGACCAGGGATGGTACGAATGCAAAGTGCTCATGTTGGACCAGCAATACGACACCTTTCACAATGGCAGCTGGGTGTATGTCACAGTAAATGGTGAGTAAAACTATCGAGTACATGTCAGAATGATCTATAGAATTACGTTAATCGTGATAGAGAACTCCATTGTAGCCTTAATCAGGTGAGTTACCTAAAGTCTTAGCTGACAGTGATGAATTCAACAATGAATAAAAGTCACATTTGATGTCAGTACAATGTACCTTCATTTACACTTGATGCATTTAACCTCATATGCAATGAAAGCTGCATTTGAATTGGGTAAGAGGAATCAATATTTGTCTGTCACCAGCAATAAGCTTATTTTAAATTATCTTTGTCCATGTAGCAAGGCAACTACAGAGCCTATTGGTATAGGAAGCAATTCTGCTGCCGCAGATTTTCTGGATCAGAATTTTAAATTATCAGCTGCAGATAATTTGTTAAGATGACTGCAGTAATTGCATGACAACTTCTCTTGTGTGAATGAAATCACAGATGAAGCCAATGAAGTACCAATAAACAAAAAAACTCCTCCTTTTCCATGATCCGGCTTTCTGCTAAGATACTTTTAACACAGCATCTATCTAGAGCACTCAGTGAATTCAGGAGTCATATGCCTCGTGTCAGGAATTCAGCAGAGTGGGGATCAGATCTGTGTTCCTCCACCCTCTAGTACTGTATGTTGGTATTCTGTTGTCATGCTCAGCAGCATACTTTAGCCAATTTGGTTTTTAGTCCAGCTTGAAAACAACAGCAGTAGATGTTTAAAAAATCATTGCCCTGGACGAATCTGCTCCCTGGTGTTCCCAAACAGACTATAGTCTAAACACAGCACTAAATTTTGAACAAACGTCAAAATGCTACACTTGCTCGGAACAAACTGTGGATACCGAATATGTTTTGAGATGTTTGTGCCTTGGATCAAATTGGCATTTTTGCTTTCCCACCGAGTGAACACAAAAACATGTTTTAATGTACTGAATAACAGCTCTGCTTTTGCCTCTCTTTTGGCAAAAGTACTATTTCTGGATGTTAAAGATGATATTAAAATGTTTGGCTACTGGCCGTGCATACAAACACTCATTTATTCTGATACAGAATACCAGAGGAAAATAGTTATCGAAATACTCGGTAGAAGCCCTAGCAAAACTGGAGCCAATGGGAATTAGGGGGAAAACTCTCTGCTAGTTGGAGTCATACCTAGCACAAAGGAAGATGGTTGTGGTTGTTAGAGGTCAGTTAACTCAGCTCCAGGACATCACTGCAGGAGTTCCTCAGGGTAGTGTCCTCAGCTCAACCATCTTCAGCTGCTTCATCAATGACCTTCCTTCCATCATAAGGTCAGAAGTGGGGATGTTCGTTGATGATTGCACAATGTTCAGCACCATCGCGACTCCTCAGATACTGAAGCAGTCCATGTCCAAATGCAGCAAGACCTGGACAATATCCAGGCTTGGGCTGATGAGGGGCAAGTAATATTCGTGCCACACAAGTGCCAGGCAATGACCATCTCCAACAAGAGAGAATCCAACCTTCATCCCTTGATGTTCAATGACATTACCATCACTGAATCCCCCATTATCAACATCCTAAGGGCTACTATTGACCAGAAACTGAACTGGACTAGCCATACAAACACTGTAGCTACAAGAGCAGGTCAGAGGCTGGGAATTCTGCAGCGAGTAACTCACCGCCTGACTCCCCACCATCTACCTGCTTGTCCACCATCTGCAAGGCATAAGTCAGGAGTGTGACGGAATACTTCCCACTTGCCTGGATGAGTGCAGGCCCCACAACGCTCAAGAAGCTTGACACCATCCAGGAAAAAGCAGCCCACTTGAATGGCACCATATCCTCAAACATTCACTCCCTCTACCACCGACGCACAGTAGCAGCTGTATGTGCCATCTACAAGATGCATTGCAGGAATTCACCAAGGCTCCTTCAACAGCACCTTCCAATCCCACGACCACTACAGTCTAGAAGGACAAGGGCAGCAGATAGATGGGAACACCACCACCTGGAAGTTCCCCTCCAATCACTCACCATCCTGACTTGGAAATATATCGTCGTTCCTTCACTGTTGCTGGGTGAAAATTCTGGAACTCCCTTCCTAACAGCACTGTGGGTGTACCTACACCGCATGGACTGCAGATATTCAAGAAGGCAGCTCACCACCACCTTCTCAAGGGCAACTAGGGATGGGCAACAAATGCTGGCCCAGCCAGCGAAGCTCGTATCCTGTGAATGAATTAAAAAAACCTTAAGGTTAATAGACAATGATGTAGGTGCTCGGCGCACCTACGCTTTTTAAGCCTGTTGAAGATACTAATATGGACTGTGTGTGACCAGGAACAGAAGTCCCTGTGTGTACTTGCCCCTGCTGTTGTGCCAATGAGGACTTCTGTTGCCTTCATTAGTCGGTGGCAGTGCCATTGATAGATGAAAATCTGGAGAAAGATCCCCTTGAAGCCAGTGCCAATGTAATGTAGCTTCTTCTCTGTCCTTATTATTTTTTGTTTCTAATGTTGTATTGCAGTATGAATGAGCACCCTTGTGTACTTTCAATAGCCTGACACCTTAGCTTCTTCCCTGGTCCTTGCGGTATCTCATAGTCACTAATGTTGGAAGAATCGTGCAGTTGGCCGACCCTCATCTTTTGCACTACAGTTGCCAATGATGACAGTGCATTGAAGGAGTAAAGGCCACTCAAATCTGTTTTGTGCAGAACAATACAAGATTGTTCAGTATTTCTGGGACTTAAAATGTGATGTGAATTAATCTGACAATTCCTGGGCAAGAATCTGAGCAACCTGAGGTATTGCTCCCTTTAAGCTTGTCTCTGTGAATTTAATGAAGCATCCCCAATCTTTCCTCTTCCCTTCCCTGCCCTTCCCCTCAAATTACCACAATGTTGTTCAATTTATGCCCTCCCCCACCATAACAATTTTAAAGTGATGGAATAATGACCACCTCACTATTTTCCCTATAAATTTTATGTTTTACCATAATGTAATGGCTGGAAGCACTTCAAGACAATGAATTGTAATTGGAGTGCAATAACTGTTATATGGACAACCATCTGATATTTTATACAAATGTCTGTTATTCTTGCTGCTCATTGCAGGTATCTACTGCTGTGTGTGTAAGCCCTGGCTGATAGCCAATGTTCTTGGTATAAGTTGTTTCACAGTTTACTGTTTTGACTATGTTGCAGAATTGACAAAATGATACCAGGAGCTATCCTGCACATTGAAGTTCAGAGTATCCAAAGAGCAAGAATCTTTCCATTGTCTTCGATAAATCTTTCAGAGCTCGAGATATTGGCTGGTGTTGCAAATGCTAATCATGTTGTAAAATTTCATTTTTGAAGCAGCAAGCTTTGTGTAAAAATCTAAATGGGAATTTTCGAGCTGCACGTTATATGCAGTGAGCTTTCTTTCATTATACCATTTAGGAGCTTGACCTGAGAAGGCCTGATTTTTAATGACATTTCCCTTCGCTCAGCAACATTCCAGATCAGTGAGCAGAAAGGCTTTTTTCCGCAAGCAGCAATTTTACTCGCTGAGTCCAGGAGAGGAAAAAAAATCAGCATGTCACAAGAAGCAATTGTGAATGGGGTTGCTAGGCATTACACTGTGTGATATTGTAGCAGAGAGTGCTATACATTGAGGCACACTGTGCTTTAATAAAGCACAGCAATTTATCTATGGAATGAATGGCTGGTCATATAATTGCCTCAGAAGATGTGTTCATTGAACTGATGGGATGTAGGAAGGAAAGCCCCTCCTTGTTAGAGCATGTGAAAGCTGAGCACGTTCGTACAGCTGTCGGCAAAGTGGGAATCTTCACTCTGATGATCAAAGAATGCATTAATTTGTTTATTGCCGGGCTGTCAGGTTATGTATCTGCTAGCTAATATTTCTGACTAGGCTAGTGGACATACCCTCTCCTCTGCCATTCACAGGAGGCAGGATTTCGGCGTGCAGGTATGGTCAGCGGGCCCGGGAGCAGCCGGGGGCTGACCACGAATTCACGCTGGCTGGCCAGTTAAACGGCCAGCCAGCGTGAAAGGCACGCTGAAACGCTCAGTGCTGCCGAGGTGGGGGTGGGGGGAGAGCGAGCACTGAAGTCAGGGCGGGCACGGGGGAGTGCGGAAGGAAAGCTCCCTGAAGGCAGAGAGCTGCTTCAGGGAGGTGACGAATTTAAAGTCAGTAAAAACAGAATGTAAAATCTGGAAACAATGTCCACGTATCAGGACGGGTGATCTCAACATACGGATGTTGAAAATTGTGTCCACACATTTTTATCTGTTCTTCAATTAATCTCAGAAACCTCATCCCGCTATCTGGCTGATTCGCCCGCCCGCCAACCGTAATGTTGAACGGGCAGCAAAAAATCCCTGCTAATTGAAATTTAATGGCCTTAATAGGCCTCTTAATTGTCAGCAGGTGCGCTGCTGACTCTCACACGTGCCCGCTGACCGAAATATCACGGTATTTTACACTCCAGCATGTCAGGCACACGCCTGCACGCTGAGGTCAAAATCCTGCCCAGGGAATGTTTAGGCCTCTCCTGTCCTAGGATCCCCCTTCCTTTCCACTCGTTCATCCAAAAATCCCTGTCACCTACCTAAATGCCTGTGATTCGCTCTTTGGTGTTGACTGACAACCTATATCCTGACCTCTATACTCTCGTATGGAGCATGCAGGTGAGGCCTGGAATAAAAACTTTCTGTGTTTTCGCAAGGCCCTGCACCCCCCCCCTCCCTCCGCGCCTCTCCCAGACCCTTCTAAAGCCCTCTCCAGGCTAAAAATTGAAGCTTTCGTGTTGGCCAGCTATTAGACCACACGAGGCATAACAGTTCAACTCCATTGGACAAGATTCTCATTGGCCAGAATTTTTCCCTTGTCGGGCGGGCTCGGCAGGAGCAGGCGGGCGATCGGCTCCTCACCGCAACTTCACGCGGGTGGGCTCGTGCATGACAGGCGCGCACCCACACGCCGAAGGTAAAATTCTGGCCACAGTCTGACAGACTTCGTTTTTGTGTTTTGTTTTGCAAAACCTTCTGGGGATTTCCCCCCAGGCCTAGGATGTCAGATGTAGCTGTGGTCTGAATGACAAACGCGAGGTAGTCACCCATACAAACTACAAAGACTGTTTGTTTCCAAGACAATCTTTCTTCCCAAGGACAATGGAACAAGCTGCCAAAGGAAACATTCACAGCCCCATCACTTGAAATCTTCAAAACCCATCTTTAGATTATTTCTATTTGAAAGTTTTCATTATCAGAACTGTTACCTCAGCAGGTCATGTGGGTTTAGCTAGTGCTACCCATATAAATATTGGCAGAGTACGTATGTTAGCCTGTGATGCTGACACAACTAAAGCAGAAGCAGAATGCTTATGGTCTCCCCAAATTTGCTAGTACACTATTAATCAGGATTATATGGTTCAATTAATGAAATGGACTTTCCATATCTTTCATTTTAATTGGTTAAAAGCTTTGCACATTCTGAAGCTGGATTAATGAAATACTTAATATTTGAGAAGAGGAGGGAGAGGAGAGGAATGGGAGAGGAGGGCGGAGAAGGAGGGAGGAGAACGAGGAGAGAGGAAGGGGAAGGAGAGAGCTGGGAGGAGAAGAACAGGAGGCAGAAGGAGTTGAGGGGCAAGAGAAGAGGAAGAATGAAGGAGGGAGAGGAGAGGGGAGGAGATCAGAGGGTTTGACAAATTTGAGTGCTGAGCTGATTTTGGTCTCATCAGAGGCTGAGGGAGAATCTCTGCATCTGAACAGATTTACCCTGAGTTTTACTACGAGTCAGACCCACCAGGAATGAGCAGAAGGTTAGGTCAAGGGCCACACACTAGGCATACATGAACCTATAAAACAGCCAAAAATCAAAGCCCAGGATGTCGATTGCATCCACAGATTGAAAGCTATTGCAGTTTTGGAAGCTTGGTTTATCTACATTACAATGTTTTACCGGTCTGTTCCATTCAATTTTTGTTTATCTTGGGGACCAAGTGTCATCTTGAGGTGGGAAATGCTTTTGAATTTATTATGGTCGAATAGGGACTGTTATGTAACATTAGGCTGGCACTCTGTCATTTTCAGTTTGTCACGTAACGTTTACAGTGTTACCCATTGATGCACTACCAGCATAACCTGGGGAACACTTGTTGCTTTTATTGTGCAAAAGACCGAAAACCTTTCAATAAACTGGTTAGGACTGATGCTATGGGTAGTACTGGTAAAGATGCTCTAATCTAGCTAATGTGGGCCTGCAGCCCTGATTTTCTATTCATTTAGTTGAATGGTCAGGAAATCAGGGGATTGGAGCCAGTGATTCCCCACCGGTGCTCATCAGGGTGCCTGATAGGGAATGAAATTTAAAGCAATAATGGTAAAGAGTTAACTCCAATGATAGCTATGTCACAGTGATGTCACTCACTGAGGGAAGATGACTGAGAAGCATCTTAGAGAGCAGCTCTAGCCATGTCTTGGTCCTACTTAACCTTTGTAAATAGTTAGTATGTAAATAAATGCGTTTTTAAAAAAAGGGACCATTGCCTTCAGCAAGATCTCCTCTAGAATAAGAAGCTAACGAGTGCCAAGATAAAGCTACGTTAATAGAATAATGTGGTGAGCGCTGGTTTTAAATCTGGGTATCAATAAGAACTGTATGATGAAAAGAATCTTGACCAACCTCACTATTCTCCATTAGTAGGAACATTGCATCAGGAGTCAGCCATTCAGCCTCTGAAGTCTGTTCCACTTTTCAATTAGATCACGGCTGGCACATATCTTAACTCCATCTATCAACCTTATTTCCATAATCCTTAATATCCTTGCCTAACAAAACCTATCAATCTCAGATTTGAAAATTCAAATTGACCCCTAGCCTCAATGGTCTTTCTGAGGAAAGAGTTCCCGATTATTTCTACCCTTTTTATGAAGAAGTGCTTCCTGACGTCACCCCTGAGCAGCTTAGCTTTAATTTTAACTATTTTAACCATAAACATTACAACTAGATTACCCCTTAATTTTCTTTCCACAAGGCAATACAAATCTAGTTTATGCCCTCATAATGTAATATGTTTAGCTCCAGTATCATACCCACACCCACACGCACATAGATGCGCACAACATATTATAGGACAGCAAGTTTGACTGGTGTTAAGGATGTACTAACACAAGGTTTCCTTGGGATTGTTCAGTAGCGTGAGTTAAGCATAATTCCTCAAGCAAGAATGAGGAAAACAGGAATATAGCAAGTAAATGTCGAGACCTTTGCTTGTGGGTTGTTAAGAAATAGGAACTTAGCTGGTTCTGGGCTGAGGCTGAGGTTGAGGACTCAGTTTCCTGACAGATTCAAGAGCTCCAGGCATGCGCGGAGTGCGGTAGGGTGACAGGCCACACATGCTCCGTTCTCTGATTTATTTTTAGTTAAAGAGCTCAGCCATCCAGGATATCGGGAGTGCACCTGCATGGCACAAAACAAGGATCATGAGAGCCAGTATTTGGGCACTATAATACAGGGAGTCCCGGGACAAAGAGAGGGCCCAAAGGAGAGAGACCACCGGGGAAGGAGCCACCAGGAGAAGATGAATGGAAAAAGGAGACCACTGGGAGGAACCATTGGGGAGAAGAGCAAAAAAGAGGCTTCAGACAGCAAAAGTGCTGCTATTGGCAAGCTCCAGGTACTGAGGGCTTGTGAGAAGCCCAGGAGACCGGAAAAGAACCCTGTGCTACAGGCCACTGGGGCAAAAGTAACCATTTGAGCAGTGGTGCTCAGCTTGGCATGGCTAAAGAGCTGGAGTTGTGCCTGTGAGTTGGTGCTGGAGTGCAGCCTCAGGAAGCCAGTGGAAGTAATCTCAGGAGAAGAGATTACACCATCAAGGGGCGTGCAGTCGTTGAAGCAGTTCCAACTCGGAGCGACTTTTGGAAACAACTCAGAGGCTAGATCTTCAAAAATGAACACGTGAAATCCCTCGTGAGGGAGACAGAGTGTAACAAGATTGTGCAACTCTCAGTGCCCACTGACATCTGGGGGGATTGCTGAGAAATCTGTGGGATCTGTCTTGGTTGCATCTGCTGTTTATTGTGCAGTGTGGTATGTTCAACCACAGTTCACCTGTTACTTCACACATACCTCATATTGATTCCGAATGTTAGAGTATTAGATATTGTAAATTGTTTTACTTTTCTAACTTTGTATAGTAAAGTTTATTTTGTTTGTTCAAAAACCATGGAATCTTGCGACTTTATTCTGTTAGCAAGTATCTTGGATCTCAAACTTTGTCTACTTTAAACAAAAAGTTACTGGCCCTAGGCTGAATCATACCAAAGCTTTGAGGGTCTGATCCAGGATCGTAACAGAGTCAAATAATTGACTTTTCAACCACACAGCAGGTTGACTAATGAACTGAAAAATATAACTGTTGGTGGCACTTTCAACAGAAATACGGAATTGGCCTGTTTAGCTGCCAACAGTGGTTGATTTACTGTATTACAAATTGCTTTCTACAACATCTGAAGCACTACAATCCTATTAACGTAAGCTGTACTGTCTAATCCCCAGCCTTGTATGACTTTCCCATTTTCTGTTGATGGCATTGCAGTGGAATCCAGTTAATATAAGCTTTACCCTGTAATCTTAGCTACAGACTCACCTGTTTGTTCCTAGGGGGGTGGGGAACAGTGCAAAGCCAGGCAGGAGTGTGGATGGACAGCGCAATACAGCATCAAGGACAGCAATACAAACTGTTTCATGTTTAGAACAGAGATGATGGCAGGGTTTATGTTTGTGTCGGGTTATAAGGACTAATAGAACTTGCCTTCACGTACATCAGCTAAGTGTGAATAATTACCACGGTTACCACAACATAAAATGAAAAGCACGGTATCGAAGGTTCTCCACAGTGAAGGCGAAACAATGGTGCAGTTCACAAATCAACTGCTTCACAGCATTAGATGTATCTACATTGAGGCTCATTAAAAGCAGCGCAGTAAATAGACAGTGTGCTTGTTAATCTTGTGACAGAAACAAACCCCATGCTGCCTACTCATGGCTTATTGCCCCAATGTGTCAACAAAACACCATGATGGGCCAAGTGTGACTGTAGCAGGGCATCAAATGGTGTCTGCATTTAGGCCTTAAACTCTTTTTTGCTTAGCTGCTGACAGTACGAGTTGACAATGGCACTATAAGGGAAAGTGGGCATCCGGGACAAATAGGGTGAGCCTCACCAAATATCTCTTTAACCAATCAGTTTGAAGGATTTGCAATTAACAACACAAGGAGTGAGAAGGGCGTATAAGTTAGAGTGGGTAAATTTATTGCCAAATCCAATACAGAAAGAAATAAATGGAGGGAAAGAAAGATTAGGTTAAGAGAGAGGGGGACAAAGAGACAAGGGAAAAAGTTTTAAGAATAATTATTTGGCGTTTTTAAATTACCATCAACAATTAAAACCTGAAGGAATGAGACTGCTCGAGGTTGATTGGCCATAATGAACATTGATCATAACATTAAAAGTGTACTAGACTTGAAATGACAAATTTCTGTGGTAAATTCAGTTCACATCTATTGCTCAAATATAGCAATTTCACATTGTTCAATGCATTTCAATGATGAGGCAGATAGTGAGATATCGCTTTTGCAAAACTAACTGTGGAGTGGCTCAACTTGGACAGCAACGTTTGCATATTTAGTGTTAATTGCATGTCCTACCCTTGCCTGAATTTGCTTTACCATTTACACATAAAAAACTTCAAGCGCAATTCGCCTTGTTGTTAGTTTAACAGAAATAATGTGACCATTGTAATGGAGAGACATTCCTGCACTGTGGTACATAAAGTTGTTTCGGTGATTGCATCCACATTAACAATTCATTTGTGAACAGTTATATTGAATCCTAGCTCATTTTGTTGCAGGTTCTGAAATTGACTACCTCATCTTTCCCTACCTCCCCCTTGCTGCAGGTACTCAGTAGTTCTAAAGTCAAACTTGTTTCCATTAAAAATGAGTAGTTATTTGATACTACGGAACTTGAGTATTGCTGAAAAAGAAACATTCTGTCAAAGCTTTTTATCTTGCACTCATCAGAATAGTTAATAAGAATAGAAAAGGGAACAACAAGTTATATTGCAGGAGAAGATAATGCTGATTGGTTGGCAAAGGGACTCTGATTGGTAGAAGTATGCTATGGAGAATGCACTAGGGAATAGTTAACCGCCGCTAGGGAATAGTTAACCGCCAAGACCATAAGACATAGGAGCAGAAATTAGGCCATTCGGCCCATCGAGTCTGCTCCGCCATTCAATCATGGCTGATAAGTTTCTCAACCCCATTCTCCCGCCTTCTCCCCGTAACCTTTGATCCCCTTACCAATCAAGAACCTATCTATCTCGGTCTTAAATACACTCAATGACCTGGCCTCCACAGCCTTCTGTGGCAATGAATTCCATAGATTCACCACTCTCTGGCTAAAGAAGTTTCTCCTCATCTCTGTTCTAAAAGGTCTTCCCTTTACTCTAAGGCTGTGCCCTCGGGTCCTAGTCTCTCCTACGAATGGAAACATCTTCCCCACGTCCACTCTATCCAGGCCTTTCAGTATTCTGTAAGTTTCAATCAGATCCTCCCCATATCCTTCTAAACTCCATCGAGTATAGACCCAGAGTCCTCAAACGTTCCTCATATGTTAAGCCTTTCATTCCTGGGATCATTCTCGTGAACCTCCTTTGGACCCTCTCCAGGGCCAGCACATCCTTCCTGAGATACAGGGCCCAAAATTGCTCACAATATTCTAAATGTGGTCTGACCAGAGCCTTATAAAGCCTTAGCAGCACATCCCTGCTTTTATATTCTAGCCCTCTTGAAATAAATGCCAACATTGCATTTGCCTTCCTAACTACCGCGTCAACCTGCAAGTTAACCTTAAGAGAATCCTGGACTAGGACTCCCAAGTCCCTTTGCACTCCAGATTTCTGAATTCTCTCCCCATTTAGAAAATAGTCTATGCCTCTATTCTTCCTACCAAAGTGCATGACCTCACACTTCCCCACGTTGTATTCCATCTGCCACTTCTTTGCCCATTCTCCTAACCTGTCTAAATCCTTCTGCAGCCTCCCCGCCTCCTCAATATTACCTGTCCCTCCACCTATCTTTGTATCATCTACAAATTTAGCCAGAATGCCCTCAGTTCCTTCATCTAGATCATTAATGTATAAAGTGAAAAGTTGTGGTCCCAACACTGACCCCTGCGGAACTCCACTAGTCACCAGCTGCCATCCTGAGAAGGACCCCCTTATCCCCACTCTCTGCCTCCTGCCAGACAGCCAATCTTCTATCCATGCTAATACCTTGCCTCTAACACCATGGGCTCTTATCTTACTGAGCAGCCTCCTGTGCGGCACCTTGTCAAAGGCCTTCTGGAAGTCCAAGTAGATAACATCCATTGGCTCTCCTTTTTCTAACCTACTCATTACCTCCTCAAAGAATTCTAACAGATTTGTCAGGCATGACCTCCCCTTGATGAAACCATGCTGACTTTGCCCGATTTTACCATGCACTTCCAAGTATTCTGAAATCTCATCCTTAATAATGGACTCTAAAATCTTACCAACGACCGAGGTCAGGCTAATCGGCCTGTAATTTCCCGTCTTTTGCCTCACTCCCTTCTTAAACAGGGGGGTTACATTAGCGATTTTCCAGTCCTTTGGGGCCCTCCCTGACTCCAGTGATTCCTGAAAGATCACCACTAACGCCTCCACTATCTCTTCAGCTATCTCCTTCAGAACTCTGGAGTGTAATCCATCTGGTCCAGGTGATTTATCCACCTTCAGACCTTTCAGTTTTCCTAGCACCTTCTCCTTGATAATGGCCACCATACTCACTTCTGCCCCCCGACTCTCTTGAACTTTGGGGATGTTACTCGTGTCTTCCACCGTGAAGACTAACGCAAAGTACCTATTCAGTTCCTCCGCCATTTCTTTGTTCCCCACTACTACTTCTCCAGCGTCATTTTCCAGCGGCCCAATGTCCACTTTTGCCTCTCTCTTACCCTTTATATATCTAAAAAAAACTCTTGCAATCTTCTTTTATATTACTGGCTAGTTTACCCTCATATTTAATCTTCTCCCTCCTTATTTCTTTTTTAGTTGTCCTCTGTTGGTCTTTGTAGGCTTCCCAATCCCCTGATTTCCCACTGCTCTTCACCGCATTGTATGCTTTCTCTTTAGCTTTTATGCTGTCCCTGACTTCCCTTGTCAGCCATGGTTGCCTCGTCCTCCCTTTAGTATGCTTCTTCTTCCTAGGGATGAATTTTTGCTGTATCTCCCAAATTACTCCCAGAAACTCCTGCCATTGCTGTTCCACTGTCTTTCTTGCTAGGCTCATCTCCCAGTCAAGTCAAAAGCCAAGCTTTTGTTCAAATTCAAACCAGACAAGATGACTCTGGTTGGTCAAGGCATTGCCATGGAGAATGAAGCAGGGAATGGCTGCCCCCCAAGCTTTTGTTTAGGTGAAGAAGGCGCAATGCCTGGACATACACCTTCCATCTGCATGTGTAAAGTCTTCACTGGGTGAAGAAATGCACAGTCCTTGCTGCATCAGTGGTGCATATGCTTGAGGGTGTGGGAAATCCTCATTGTTGTACTATCACGTTACTCAGGCAATCAGAAAGTGGATGCACAATCATATATCCAAAGCCTTTTCTGCTAAGACTTTGTATCATAATGTTATTGCTTAATTATGTCTCATTCAGTTATTTGTCTTGTATTATCTGTTGTTCCAACAGACTGTTTTAAAATTATTTGATGTCATTCATCCACATCCTCATATGCTTTATGCTCCACAACAACATTTTACTGTGATGAATTCTGAGGGTTGTAACTAAGTGAGATTAGGGTCACTTCAGTTCATTTGTGAAATAAAGCTGATTATCCCTCTGCCATGTGTTGTGTGTGGCTTGTTTGTAGGTGTTCGCTGCCTCCCAGCAATATTCATTGCTGTCCAGTGTTCATAAATGGGCCTCCAAACCTGCTTTTGTTGATTTCTAAATAGAAACAGGAACATAAAAATATAGAAATTTACCGCACAGAAGGAGACCATTTTTTTTTAGTTCTTTCATGAGATGTGGGCATCATTGGCAAGGCCAGTATTTGTTGCCCATCTCTATCGCAACATGGAGCATCTGTGCTGATGCCTGAGAGACAATGCCACTCAAAGCTAAAGTAATGCACTGCCTCCAACATTTTACCTATTGCAGCCTTGGCCCTTACAGTTATTTTCCTGATATTAGAGAACTAGTCCTAATGCCTCAGAAATCTAAAGCACCCCCTCCTGCACCTTCTGTCCAGCCATGAGTTCATTTGCTCTGTCTTCCTATTTCTGTACTCACCAGCATGTGACACTGGGAGTAATCCTGAGATTACTGCCTTTGAAGATCTGCTTTTTAATCTCTTTCCCAGCTCTCTAAACTCTGCTTTCAGGGCTTGATCACTCTTTTCACTTATGTGGTTGGTACAGATGTCAACCATGACATCTGGCTGTTCGCCCTCCACCATGTGCTGCAGCCGTTCAGCGACATACAAACCTACATACAAGCATAAGGTGCAGGAAGGAGGGCTTTAGGTTTCTGGGGCATTAGGAGCAAGAGTAGGCCATTTGGCCCCTTGAGCCTGTTTGATCCTGGTACCAGGGAGGCAAAATACCATCCTGGAGTCACATCTATTGACAGAAACGTCTGCCTGTTCCCCTAACTATTAAACCACCCACAATTATTACTCTCCCACTCTTCTTCCTCCTCTCTTGTGCAGCTGAGCCAGCCGTGGTGCCAGGGACTTGGCTCTGGCTGCACTCCCCTGAGGAACCATCTCCCTCACCAGTATCCAAAGTGGAAAACTGGTTTGTGAGCTGGACCGTCTGGCAGCCACCCATTCCTTTGGCTGTACTCTCTTACCTGAGGTGTGACCACTTCCCTAAACGTGCTGTCCATATAGCAGTCAGCAGATGTTGCGGATGCGCCACAGTGACTCCAGCCATTGTTTGAGTTCAGAAGCCCGAAGCTCAAGTTTCTGCAGCTGGTGACACTTCCTGCACTTGTGGTCTTCTAGGCCACTAGTCCACAATTTTCCACATGTCACGGGTTGTGCATTTCATGAGGCCAAGCTGTGCCATGCCTTTACTTTACAGACTAAATTGGGGACTAGAAAGTAGAATTTCTCATCTGCTACTCACCAGCCAGCTCCTTCCCCTGTGCCAACGTCACTTTTTATTCCTGATGTGACGTTTCATACCCTGCCTATGCTCTGCTCCCGCTGGCTGCTTGTCCCACTCAGCTCTTGTCCTTCCTGCCACTCTCCAAGATAAGATAAATAGGAATTACACACCAGTCAATCACCTACCTGCTTCCCTGTGATGTTGCACCATGGTTTTACTTTTAGAATGTGGGTTCTGACTGGCTCCTGGTTACAGGATAGCCCCACTACTCTCGCTGTTTCCCAGTTACTCACATACACACGCGCACGCACACATGCATGTGCGTAGGCACACATGCACACAGACCAAACAGACAGAGGGAGAGACATGCACAGACAGGGAAAGAGAGACACAGCACACCACACACAGGAATGAGGGACACATAGGAAGAAATAAAGAGAGAACACCAAGAGGTAGCTGGAGTCAAAGTGGGGAGAGCCACACAAAGAGAGAAACAGAGGGAGAGACAAAAAGATAGACAGAGAGATAGAGGGAAGGAAAGATTGAGGGCAATTCCACAAAGACAGGACAAGAAATTTCCCCAAAAGACAAGGATTTCTGTAAAGACAGCTGGATTCCTTCATAAACATATTCTTAAGGAAAGACAGTTATTGCTTAAAAACATTAGAATCCCGCTTGGAAATATAAAGCTGGGAAACAATGGCAGCGGGAAGCTACTTTGTCTGGATTCGCATCTTCCTGTCTCCCCTCACCTGAGTGTTAGTGAGCCATTTCTGCCCAGTCACAATGTAAAATGAATTCAAATTAATATTTCATTCATAATTTAAAATGACATTCAAACATTAACTTCAAATAAGTGCATTTTAAAGTTCATCGTACAAATGAAATTTTTTCATTGGATAAAAATCGATTAAAAAATATAAATGTAAAAAAGTTAATGCAAAAGTAATGTGAAAGTGTTTTTGTTGTTTAAGAGTTGTTTGTCTATTCATGAAACAACATAAGTAAATAAACAGGCTTCAGCAGTAGGAATGGAAGGTCTAGATCTACCTATATATATCCACATATACTGACATACATATAGATTTTCATGTATTTACATTGCAGTATTTCCTAAAGTTTCATATTATGTTCCTCATTCTGTTTATGCGACAGTTTTACAATTTGTACATCTACATGACTATTCTAAAACTGTGAACCAGTAACTAAAATCAAAGAATGTAACGTAATCTAGCCCACTCTATTGTAATGATTACTGATTATTTAAACTGAGCATTAAATCATCTAGCAACTGTCACAGGGACACATTGTTTTACATCTTGTGAGCCATATTACACATTATAATGTGCATTTCTTCTAGTACATATCCTGCGAAAAGTGCAGAACAATGAAAATGTACAATTAGTATTATAATATTCTTTTTCATGTAAAATAAATCTGTAATTACAAATTCTGAATTTTTATTCATGCTAATGCACAATGTTCATATTCACAAGTTAATTGTGCAGCGGAGCGGTGCTGAAGGTTCCTACGATGCCTAGTACTTCTGCACTGGCTCTGGATGGTGGACAACCCTGCCTCACTCCCCTTTTAAAAGTGACCAGTTCATTCTCTCATTTATCCTCAGAAAGAACTTGCATTTCTATAACAGCTTCCCAAAACATTTTGCAGCAATTAATTAGTTTTGAAGCATTGTCATGGTTGTTACATAGGCCAATATGGCAGCCAACTCCAACTCCTCTCCAAGTCACTCACCATCTTGGAAATACATCGCTCGGTCAAAATCCTGGAACCCCCCAACAGCACTGTGGGTGTACCTACACCACATGGACTACAGCGGTTCAAGAAGGCGGCACCCCACCACCTTCTCAAGGGCAACCAGGGATGGGCAATAAATGCTGGCCCAGCCAGCGAAGCCCACATCCCATGAATGAATAAAAAAAAACTTGTGCACAGCAAGGCCCTTGAAGCAAGAAATAAGATACCTGATCAATTATTTTGTTTTAGTAATGACGGTGGTGGAATAATTTTTGATCATGCACTAGTCCTGGAGCTTGAGTACATACCAGATAAAATTAGACCATATAAACCTTAAGACTTTCAGCTTGTTCTTGAGAGCTACATGAGAGTTGAGGTTGAAAACCTCAGTAAAATAAATGAAAGTAATTTCAGTAAGGCTTTCCCCTGAGCTTTGCAATGCTGCACAATCTTGTATGGAGTCACAACCTTCCTTTCACATTCCTCCTGAGAGCCTGATTCTTTCTGTAGGCATCCAAAGTACTCAACGTCACAACAATCTGAAGAACAATCTTAAGAACTGCTAATCTCAGTGAGATTTATTTGTCGTTTTCAGACTCAGCAACAGCAACCTATACTTGTGTAGCACCTTTAATACAGCAAAATAGCCCAAGGTGCTTCATAGGAATTTTATCAAAAAAATTTTGACAGTGAACCTTATAAGGAGAAATTAGATGAACAAAGCTTGGTCAAAAAAGTTAGGTTTTAAGGAGCACCTTAAAGAAGAAAAAGGAGGCTGAGAGGCAGGGAGGTTATGGGAGGGAATTCCAGAGCTTAGGGCCCAGGCAGCTGAAGGCATGGCAACCAATAATGGAGCAGTTGCAATCGTGAGTGCTCAAGAGACCAGAATTAGAGAAGCACCGAAATCTCAGGGAACTGTATGGCTCAAAGAAATTTCAGAGATACGGAAGGAGAGACCATGGAGGGATTTGGAAAGAAGAATGAATTTTAAGGTGAAGGTGGTGCTGGACCAGGAAAAAATTTAGCTCAGCCAACAGGGGGGTCACAGGTGGACTCTGTAGCTTCCCCTTTCCTCCCCTCTCCCACTCATGGATAGGCACCAATTCTGCACTCTGGAAAACTGAGGTTATGCCTGCCTCTCACTGAACCCTTTCATTATCCTCAGAAGGGGCAGTTCCAATTTTGGTTCCATGCACATCTCCATATCATTATAATTCACCATTTCATGCTTCAAGGTTGAGCCAACATATGTATATTATCACCACTAAGTGTATTTTATTTCACTGTGCCTAGAATTTGTTCCATCAATCTCTGCTGAATAGACGAGACATGTGCTTTGATACATTTTATATGACTATACTCTCTCCGGTACAATTTACATGATCAGTCGATGCAGTATATCTCCCTCTGAAAGTTTAAAATACTGGTAGTGCTTCTAGGTAACATTTCATCACAAGACAACACGAGCTTCAAGCAACAGAATACAAGGTTTAGTGTGCATCTGGACAGAAGAGAACTGTGGACCATTCCAGGCTGACCTCAATAGGACCAGATCAGGACTCATGCAACTCAAACATACTCTGGTACATATACGGACAGTAAAAGATTGAGGGGTATTCTGTCTCAGAACACGTGTCAGGTTGCATTGATAGTTGTCAGCAAATTCTACAGGAAATTGAGTGCTCACAGCCCAGCAAGTAATCTGAATCTGGAATATTAATCACTCATGTAATACTAGAACAGTTTCATGTGTGTTAAGGATTATTGATAATGATTCACATGATGTCCGGTGAAAGTCCAGGAAGAATCATTTCCCAGTGCAATTGGGCCCTTTAGATTAAATCACTTCGTAAATAAAAACAAAAAATTCTGAAAATACTCAGCAAGTCTGACAGCATCTGTGGAGAGAGAAAGAGTTAACTTTTCTGGTCTGTGACCTTTCATCAAAACCGAGAAAAGTTTGAAACATAATAGATTTTGAGAAAATGGAAGGGAGTGGGTGGGGAAGAGAACAAAAGGGAAGGTGTGTCATAGAGTGGACTGCAAGAGGGATTAAATAACAGAAAGTTTCATGATACAGGACCAAAGGGACTGATAGGACAAGTAAAGAAACAAAAGATGTGCACAGAGGAGGTGTGAATGGCAGGATAGGTGCGTCTGAACACAAAGTAAAGGAATTAAGAAAGAAACAAGAGAAAAAAAAAACCAGCAAAAAAGACACAAAAGAAAATGGGGCAGAAGTTATGATCTAAAATTGTTGAATGCAATGTTAAGTTGAGAAGGCCGTAAATTTCTCAGTTGAGAATGGTATGAATAATCCCTTCATAAATAATTGTTTATTGCTCTCTCTCTGATGCATGAAATGTAATTAGAAATTACTAGAGGAAATAAAAACAGCTAACCCTGGCTTGCCAGTAGGATGCCTGTCATTCTGTCTTTTGGCCCCCATCCAGTATTTTAGTTTCCTATGTGTCATTAAGCACAGAAGGAGCTAAGCTTTTCTTTCCTACCACAGCGCCTGTCTTATCCTGAGTCTGCGTGGGACCCAAATGAGACAGCACATGCACTAAAGTGCCAGTGCACCCATATGTAGAAGATAATTATAGGATAGTCTCAGGGACTGGTAACTTTTCTCAGCAAATAAGCAAGACATCACACGATAAATGCTGTGGTATATAGTAGTACTTGAACAAAAAAGTGGCTTGTAGCTGAATTGGGACAGGATTTTCATTATACCGGGCAGAAGCTAACAGCTAGTGCTAGATTCCTTTATTCTGGATCTACTCAGTTGAAGATGGGGGTCAACTGCCCCTCCAGGTCACTATAAGCAGGGTACTCGATCGTGCCGAACTGATTCATATTTTCCTTTTGGTTCACAAGACAGAAATTAACCTGTCCATAAAATTATCACTGAAGAGGAATACAATTTTATAGCATTCGTCATGACGACTAACTGAATATTCCAGAGGTCTGGAGGGCTGATATGATAACACCTGAGTCAGCTGATGGCCTTTTTGGTTTTCAAGAATGAGTGTTTAATAATGATTCTAAAAAAATCACGTAGTAAAATGATGCTGTAATAGCAAGGTTGAGTTGGGAGCATGACAGTGAAAAGAGGGATGTTCACTCCAGGCACTCTTGAGACCAAATAGCGCAGAGAAAGAAAACCTGAATGATGGGCACTGGGGAAAATAGCCTTTCAGCTACTAGCTAATGGACCTGGATAATCATTAATTTTTGTCCTCCATCCAAAGCTTCTTTCACTGAATGATTCAATGAATATTGCAGGTGGAACCAGCTGCAGGCACGTTCATTGAAAGACAAGGAGAGAGAGGAGATATCCATGCCCAAACATTCATTCACTCCTGTAAGAGCTCACTTTCCAACACATTTAATCCATCAAGAATATATTGAGCTCTAGCCCTAAGTATCCCCAGTGTACTAGTTTATTAAAAAATGCAGACTTTCTGCACTTTGTAGTGGGATCCCCAGATCTTTCCACAAAATCAATCACTGATGCAGAAGAACTATTATTTTTGCTGAAGAACTATTATTTTTTGTTGTCAGTGTTCATAAATTCTACATCGCAGTGAGTAATCAAACAATGTTTATAAGAAATCTCCCAGTCGCACCAATGAAACAGGGGAGTATGGTGTAATCTGCCTCCTTTTTTTGCACAAAATCTTGGTTGACACTCCAGTGCAGTATAAGACTATCACTGTCAGAGGTCCTTCAAAAGAGACATTAAACCAGGGCTCCATCTACATTCTCAGGTGGATGCAAAGGATCCAATTTTGCAGAGCAGAGGAGTTTGCCCTGGTGTTCTAGAAAATACTTAGCCCCCAACCAACACCTAAAAGTTGATTATCTGATCATTATTGTCGTACTATTTGTGGGACATTGCTATGTGTGAATTGGCTGCTTCTTTTTATCGTGTCCACGGACAGTCTACACATGGCCCAGCCAGAACTGGACACATTTTTGCGCCTTGTTGTTGAATTCGGCAAGATCTGCAACAGTGCAGGGTTGCTCTAGCGATAGACATTGCAGGAGATGTTGCATAGTCTGTGGCTCAGTTCCACATTCACAAGTTGTCGGGCTGCTGAGTTTCCTACATTACCACAGTGATTAAAATCCATGAATCCTTCATTGGCAGGAAAGCATGCAAGATCATGAAAAGGGCTGTAAAAATACAAGATCTTTTTTACTGATGCTTCTATATTAGTAAGCAATTTTGAATAATTTTGGAATAAGAATTCAGGAAAATACTAAAACCAGTCTGTGAGAATTAAAAAGGTTAAATTGAAGGAAAGGCCTGCATTAAACATTCATTGTTTTTTTCCATTGTGGAGAAGGTTGAATTCATTGTTCTCTGGTCCACTGGATAAATGCTCTATGTGAGGTGACAGTAGACATCACTGTTCAAAAGGTCCTACTTTTGGGACTCTATTTTCCCTTCAGGGGCTTGAAACAGGAGCTGGGACTGTTCCCAGTTCCCAGTTCCCAAACCCACTTCTAGGTGGAAACAGTCACCCATTGGAATTTTCATGGAGACGCTCCCTTATTTGGCTTGGAGACAGGGAGGTTCTCAAAAAGTTGGAGAACCAGTCAATGTCCTTCCAGCTTGAGAAGGGCAGCAGGCTGCAGTGGAGGGTAAGTAATGGGAAAGGCACTTCAACATGAAAGTCCTCTCAACAGCTTTTTTAAAAGTTGAAATAAAAATTAAATGCAGCAGCCAGCCTACCACTGTGGGGTAGAGTGGGGTTGGCAGGTGGGGGTTGGGGGGAGGGAGGGGTGGCAGTGTGGGGAATCCCCCCCATAGAGTGGTCTTTTGCTGTAACCCTTAGCATAGAGGGCCTTTAGGCCTGGTGTGCTGCCACCCCGTGCAGCCACTGGGTGCCTCTCTCCAGGCAGCTAAACTCCTTCCCATTGGGTCGGGAACTTACCTTTATCAAGGCTCTTAATGTGCCTAAATGATTTTCTGTCTTGCTGGGACGAGCAGCCTTGCCAGGCCTGAACCCGCCCCAGCCAAATTGGCCGCAATCCACCCCTGTTCTCAACCTTAGCAGGGCCAAAAATCCTGCCCCCGATCTCTGGTTTGTGCTGAGTAAACTGATCTTAGTCGGTGAAGCAAGGGAAAACTGCAATTGGCCTTTGTGTTGCCAGGCTGAAGAGGGGGAAAATGGCACCCTGCTGCTATTCAGGATCACATGACCTATTTGGAATCTACACATGTAAGAACTTGGAGAGAGATGAGGATCATCTGTGATGCCTTCTTTTGGTTTGTACGAATTGTCAGCACAGCTGGTTCATATAAACACAGGAGGAATGGTCATTGTGCCAGTTGTTACAATCGCAGCTGATGTTAATGCTCGACAAGTCAGATCCCAGTGTGAAACCTGGCTTGATAGATCCTAACTTTTTTTTTAGAAACTGTGGAGGAAAGTTACTGATCAAATTCACAGGAGTCTGCTGATGAATCTTTAATACAAAGAATACAATTAAAACAAGATGAGTGAACTATATTACACCAGACAAAAAGTTTGAAAAGATCTCAATACAAACACAAGAAGATGATCAAATTCCCACTATTCCTTTATCCCAGCAATATCTTTACAGATACATAAATGAGTGAAGAGTTACCACTAGCTTGACACAAAGGCTTGGGACTGGCACAGTTGCAAATGGTTTTTTGGTGAATTTCTAAGCATTCACTTGATACTTCTCACCCAACTCATATCTCTCCACGAGACACCCAAAAACCAAACTCTAAATTCACTGTTTCTTCAATTGCAGAGCAAACAATATATTCCCTAAACTCAGTCTTCCAGTAGCATCTCGGCTAAACTGATTACTTTACTGAGTCATATAACTGATTATTCAGTTAACTACTGTCCCAATAGCATTGTAGTTATTTTCTTCTCAGAGAACTTAAAATCCCTGTCTTCTTTCTCTGGCACATACACACACACTGAACAATAAATGACAAATGTGACCAAAGTAGATTCCGTGGATTTCTCAACAACCCACCAGATGTTTGTCAAATTGTGAGCCAACCAACCTCACTGAAACTTCGTTTTCTCACGAGGGTTTCCAATCCCCATATTTTGAAGATCTCAGCTTGGAATTCTTTCCAAAGGTCACTCCCATTCGGGTGGCTTCAGCAATGGCCCATCTCGCAGGGTTTCAATCTTGCCTTCCGAGATTTCTCTCCCCTGGATGTCTGAGTACACTCAAGCGTCACCTTCCAAGCACAACTTCAGATCTTCAGCTGTGCCAAGCATAACACCACTGCTTCAAAGGGGTACCCCAATGGCGCACAGCATGGAGTCACCAACCTTCAGCTGCCTTCTTGGATCCTCAGGGCTTCTCTTAAGCCCACTTAACTTCAAGTCCGCTCACTGCAGCTCTTTTTTTAATTCAGAGCCTATTTCTCTGCTCCTTTCTTTTAACTTAACTCAACAGGACCTATTTCTGATCCCTGTCTTTGAACTTAACCTGGGATCTTCTTCTGCAACTTCTCCCTATCCCCCTCCCTGGTTTGGGAGCTTCTCCCTATCCCATTCCCGTGCCCTGCTCCCTGGGGCACCTACTTGATAATGGTGCTCAGTTTCAGGTCATCTTTTTGTACCAAAAACAAAAAAACGCTGGAAAAGCTCAGCAAGCCTTTTCCCGCATTTTATGTTCTTGTTTCAGATTTCCAGCATCCGCAGTATTTAGCCTTTGCTTTTTGCACCGTTTTGCCTTCCTTGCTTCTACGCAGGCACACAGGATTGGTTCCTGGCCTGAAGAAGGTAAAATAAACAAACTCCGCGTGCGCGGCCATTTCACAGCCGGGCACATGCGCAAAAGGCACGAGGCTCATTAGGAATTGGAGTTCCCAACATCAAAGGTAAGTACTTGAGCCATTAACACTCTTGAAACTGTTCATGCAGCATGACCTTCAGGAGAAGGGGAGAGAAACTAGGCCAATAAAAAGGTTGCACCCAACAAATGTGCAATAATTTTAAGGGCAGAAATGGAAATTCGACAAAATACCTAATTTCAGGATGGGGGAAGCCATTTAGCATTGAGATAGAGAGAAATGTCTTCAGTCAGAGGGCTGTGAATTTTTGGAATTCCCTACTGCAGCGAGCTGTGGATGCTCAGTTGAAGACTGAGATTGAGGCATTCTTGAATAATTAGAGAATCAAGGGATTTGGGGGTAGGGTGGATAAGTGGAATTGATGTCAAAGTTCAGCCGTGATATTACTGAATGGTGGAGTAGGCTTGTGGGAATGTACGGCCTACTCCTATTTTTTTATGTTCCTATGTTATTAATACTCTTAAGTACCTGTAAAATGCTCCTATATGAGGAAACAAGGCTTTGAGGGATTGTCCATTGCATAATATCACTGTTGTGCCATCTGCTCTAGCTCTAATCACTCCTGCACAGCTGGAGTAGAGATGCCGTCTGGGGGTTTCCTGGATTAAGAACTACAGCTAGAATAATATCAAATGATGACTTCTGTTGTAAATGAGTTAAGCCGTTGATGTGCTCCACAGGAATGCTCCCCCCACCTTCATCAGAGTTATAATGTATGAATAGATTCTAACAGGAATCGAGTATGGAGAGCTAACCCCAAGAGTCAGATTAAAATGACACTAAAAATAAAGCAATCTTTCTACTACGGTAAACATGACATGAATCTTAACATTTCCTGATTGAGTACTAGCGACAAGGGTATTCTTTCAATTAGACTGTCTCTGAAATTAGGCAACATGAGAGAGACTTGGTAAATTGAATGCTGGATTTATTGAGTTGCACACTTGGTCTTACCCCTTGGGGACCCAGGTTTGAATCAAACTCATTCTGATTGGTTGAATGTGTCCCTTCTCTGCTGACTATCAGGATCCCAGCAGAAACGGATCTGGGTAGCCCCGACCCAATCCTTCAAAAGCATTGGCCCACAGCAATGGCAATTGGCAACAAATGCGCCATCTTGCTCAGAGATTCCGTGATGCCTGCTAAAGGGAATGGAAAATAGAAAATGTCACCGTAGTGCAGTAGGGAATGCAAAAAGTAAGTTTGGGTGAATAATGAGGCTTTTATCTGTGTTTATATATGTTGTGCCAGACACTGATACTGAGGGCCTGAAATAAGAAACTGTCTTATTTCATCTGAACAGCACACTATCATTTCTGGCCTCAGGGCTCAGCTATTTAATGGTTGCAATAGATGTCCGTGTTTTCTGTTGCTAACATGGAAGCGGGGAATTCTAGCTTCCCCTGACATTCATTGATTCCAAAATTAGGGCATATAACATAATCAGGTGACATATTACAACAAAAAGAAAGACATCTAGATACATTAAATTCCTTCACTGTCGCTGGGTCAAAATCCTGGAACTCCGTCCCTAACAGCACTGTGGGTGTACCTATACCACAGGGACTGCAGCGGTCCAAGAAGGCAGCTTACCACCACCTTCTCAAAGGCAATTAGGGGTGGGCAATAAATGCTGGCATGGCCAACGGTGCCCACATACCCCTAAATTAATAAAAAAGGAATAAATGGGAAGGCAAAAAATTAATTCGCAAACACTAAATGACCTTGATATTAGACTGGCCCTTCTTCAGAATGATTCAGAGGGGATCAAAGTCTAAACGAGTGGTTCTCAAACTTTTTCATCTGCGGACCACTTAGGCAGGGCAAGAGACCCCACAAATCACCGACCACTTCTGCCTGCTTTTGCTTGCCACTACGAAAAATCTCATTGGAATTAATGGAAAGAATAGAGCGCTTCTGATAAGACACCAATGTGCTGATGTCTGGTTCCAAGCTGGAGAACTTCAGTCTCATGTCGGGCTCTACATTCAGCAAGTTCCCCTTCTTTCATGCAGGGTAGATGATGGCATAATGGTAAGGTCACTGGACTAGTAATACAGATGCCCAGGCTAATGCTGTGGGCACATAGGTTTAAATCCTCCCCCTCACAGCTGTTGGAATTTAAATTTAATTAATAAAATCATGGAATTCAAAGCTAGCCTCTGTAATGGTGACAATGAAACTATCATCAATTGTGATAAAAACCCATCTGGTTCACTAATGTCCTATAGGGAAGGAAATTTGCAATTTTACCCAGTCTGGCCTACTTGTGACTCCAGACCCACAGCAATGTGGCTGACTCTTAGCTGTTCTCTGAAATGGTCAAACAAGTCACTCAGTTTAAGGACAGTTAGGGATGGGCAATAAATGCTGCCCTTGCCAGTGACACCAACATCCCATGATGGGAAAAAAATAAGAAACACGTGTTGAAAATCCAATCTTGCAGTTGTATGTTGTAACAGTAATATAAATCTTGCTTATAAAGTTACATTGTTGTTGCTTGCATTTATGATGACTCGTGCTGTGCACTTGGGAACCAGTCTGGTTGTGTGATGCCACACAAGTGGTGGGGATGAGGGTTCCTGCCTGTTTTCTTGTATGGCCTCAGTTGTGGCCTTGTGTGTCAGTGACTTGCATTTTGGACAAGCCTGCGGACCACCTTGAGGACTCTCCTGGACCTCCACTAGTCTGTGGTCCGCATTGAGAACCACTGACCTAGACCTATTATTCTGTCTTAATCTGACATCCACATACATGCATCTTGCAGCAGTGAATAATGATCAAGAATGGAGCCCTGCATTTTTTTCACAGTCACTGCTGTTCTGAAACTGACCTGTGAGGGGCTGTCATGAAAATATAATAATTTTCATAACATTATTGTGATTTATTGTAAAGGTAGGTTAATAGTGGGGTTTGGATTAGTTTCTCTGTGTGAGGTTGTGTGTGGGGTGGGGGATTTAATTGAATTGCAGACAGCTAGTCTGGAGCTTTTGAGTTATCAAAAGAGAAGCTAAGTTTTAAATGCTAAATATGTAAACATGGCTGAAGTTTTAGAATGTGAGGGATGAAGAACATTTGCATTTTTAGATTAACCAGAGATGTGAATTTCAAAGAGATGGCAAGATGTTACACCTCGCCAACAAAGGCTAACCAAACAGTGTGTTTATTTTACCCAAAGAGTACTGATAATATGAACACTATGGAAGATTTATATTGTGAGAAAAGTAAAGTTGCAAAGACATATTGGGACAATGGAATTCACATTAAAAAGGGAGAAACCTATAAAAGAGATGAGGTTATGTGTCAGGAGAAGGCATTCTAAGATCTAACAAAAAGCCTCCCACCTCTACGTACCAAGCTGCTGTCTACGGGAACCGAAGCTAAGAGAATTCACTTTGAATATCATTCCAGGGTATTGTGTGCTTTACCTGGGTCTGTTGAAATCTATGTTGTTTTACTGTTGCCTTAATGGAGGTGTAACTGAGGTAGATTAATTAGGAGTTTTAGAAGTTATTATAGTAGCAATTTGTAGACCTATGTATGTGCTTCAAAACCTTTTTCTTCTCCTAATAAATGTTTAATTTAGATTTGTAAAACCCTCTAAGTCTTGGTGGGCTCATTACTACTGAATTCAAGGCACACATCTCGAAATAAAGTACAAATTGCAAACAGTTGTAGCAGCTGTTTCATGTTTCCCTCTGGGATTTGAGCTGCTCAGCATTTACCATCTGCTGTGCCATAACAGGGGCACAAGAACAATTTCTGAGATACCCTCACTCTTGCAGAGGAAAAGACTCTCCCTGCACTTATCTGCATTCTGCAGCCATCACAGCTAAAACCACAAGTTCATTATGTGGAAACCAATCTTCTTTCCATTTGAGCCCTCACAAAGTCAATCCCATATCACAAAATAAAATAGTGCTTGTCTCTCTCCTGACCACTCCTTCATGGCCTTGAGCACAACTGAATGGCATTAGAGAGACATCATACAATGTCCAACAGCACATTTGAAGCCTAGTAAGCACTGCAGGTTATTTACTGTACCATCAATCCAGAAAATCAAATCATAATGTAACTGCACGTATATTGGTTTTGAAGTGACAATAGGCTGAATTTCCAATTTAGGGGGACACTAGTGGATCGGCCACACATCATACGTCCTGTCCATTTTCAAATGAATCCAATCTATTAGAGTCCACTTTATATGCTGCTAAAGTTGAAAGGTCTTCTCATATGCATTAGTCTGCCCTTGGGTTGTGTTATTTTCTTGGTAACATTGCGTGCCCAATCGCACCCATTAGGCTATTTCAAAAGAGGAGCCTGTCATCTCATATTGTTATTAATGTTATTTCTACACTGTAGAAATAGATGCTGCTATTTCAACCCACCACCCTGAAGCCACCTTCCTTTCGTCCATTCTGAAGCTCCATTAGGAGAATGGTGTGAATTGCATTGTATATTATTAACATCAATTTTGTCCATCCTATAAGACCTTACTACACAGGAAATTAGCTTAAACCCAGTAGGAAGAATTACATTGCAGGATGTGGAAGAATGAGAATTTCTTGCCAGTTTTTTTTCCCCACTTCTGTTCTAAAAATGCTGATTTAAGAAGGGTTTATAGTGTCAGCAATTCTTTGATAGCTCTTCAAATGTGACCTTTATTCTTGTGAAAGCTTGGATATTATTTACAGCCTATTTGTCCATGGAGAATATCACAGGTCCTAAGCCTGATCTTGTCATCATTTATCTGCACCACTGCACTTTCAGTAATGTTCGCTCGATAACAGGCAGGAAGAATAATTCTAGCTGGTTTGACACCTTTCCAGCCTAGAAAGCACTGAAGTCCTTTGTGGGATCCTTACTCCACCTGGGCTGAGATCAGCTGAATCAGAACAGACTAGGAAGTGAATCTGATATTGTCCTAACTATAAGCCAAGCAGTACACTGAACCACGTGTTTACCTACGCACTCATTAGGAGGTGAATTCTTAGTAAAACACAGTCATTACAAAGGATACAGGTGACTATGAAAGAAAGAAAGACCGGCATTATAGCTAGTGCTTTTTATGACCACTGGACAATTCAGGAAGTACTTTTGAAGTGTAGCCACTGTTGTAATGTGGGGAACATGTAGGGAGTTGCATACACGGAAAGCTTCTACAACATCAAAGTGATAATGACCAGATAGTCAGTTTTTGTGATGTGGTGATGATATTCTTCCAAATGGTGCCATGGGATCTTTTACATTCACCTGAGAGGGCAGATGGGGGCCTCAATTTACCATCTTCTCCAAAAAAAAATGGCACCTCCAACAGTGCAGCATATTCCCAGTACTGCACTGGGGCTCAGCCCAGATTTTGGGACTTGAATCCACAACCTTCTGATTCAGGTGAATGTGCTGCCAACTGAGCCCAGCCTGACACCTTTTAGAGAAAATTCACATGGAGGGTGAGTCTAAGCTTTGGTGAAATGCTCATACTCACTGCAGGTTCCACACATTCATTCCCTTTGGTTTTTCCTTAACAGATGCAAAGACTCAGCATGCAATTTGTGAGTGTCTGAGCAGTATAGTATTTGAGAATATTCACAAGAATGCAACAAGACTTAATTTTGTTTAGCACTTCCCTCACTGATAAGATTTATGGCATGGCTTTTCCCCATGGCGCCAGCATTGAACTTTATTAATAAATGACATGGAAATGATGAGCCACTGGATGAAATATTAGACATATTTCTACATTTCTACATGTATCAGTTCTTTTTTACTGTGTTTACCACGAGGAAGGCTTAACAGGGGTACTTAAAGTAAGATGATCCCCCTTTTTAAAACAAGGGGCCTAAAAGTGCACAAATATCTTTTGTTTCCCATGCCCATTATGATCTCTGTTAGAACATTTTATTTTCTTGTCTTTTGTTTTACAGCAAGAGGGAACAAAATGTTTCACTCTGCCACCTTCAAAGTATCATTATCCTTTTAGCTAGAGGGGGTTCTATGTTCATAAGTAACATGCTGCATTGAAGGGGATTTGTCCCCTTCTCAAGTCTCTGTAGTGATGCAGGTAACTTTCCCCACCCTAGACAGGAAATAGAAGCAACTAAATCTGGTCATTGGGCTAATTTCCTTTTGTATATCATGCTATTACTTAACAAAACAAGAGAATGGATTAAACTTGACCCAGTGCTTTTCTGAATAGTCCCTTGAAATTTCAGGTCCTGTACAATAATATAATTGGAATCATAATCCTCCTTATTAAAATATATACAGCAAAATGATTATAATGATTAAGTTTTGTCTCCCTATGGTACCTGGCCTTTGATGCCCAAATGCAAAAATATTCATTTAAGTACTCACATACAAGGCTCAAAGGAGGGATGTATTGTAAAATTCAATTCACAATGCAAAAGTCACTGCAGGACCAGAGTGCACCAACCCTCATTAACGTCATTTTAGAAAATCATTAAAAAAAACGCTCTAGTTTTCTTATTGAGGGAAGTTGTTTGTACTGAAACGTGAAGCATTCAACCTGCTGTAAAAATTGGGATTATTGTATTAAAATTTAATAACCTCAGGTCAAAGATTCGTGAAAAAAAATCCAAAAAGATTATCTGCTTGGTTTGGGAAAATTACACACCAAAACAATGAAGATGGAAGTTTTGTTTTCCTTACGGATTTAATTTAAAGGCGTGCTCAATTTTAAGTAGGTAAGACTTCCACTGTAGATTGACAGTATGGATTGATATGCCTGAGCCTTTGTTTAAAAACTCTTATTTTCCACATAACAACGTTTCTGCAGATGAGGCACAATCTTCAACCATGGCATCAGCTAGTAATGGTCTCAGAATAATTGTGTTTCAAATTTATGAAGCTTTATTGCACGGTTACTTAATTTTCACCTCCTGGCAACTGTAAAGACCACAAAAGGCTGTTATGCTGCCGCTCTAAAATTTTCTCATTAACTCTTTCCTGTTCGCCGCACTGACCCTCGAGGTTCAAACCACGTCGGCTGCGGTTGTTACTTTTTTTATTGGCGGGCCACTTCCATTAAATGCACTGCATGTGCTGTACCCTGATTTTATTGCAGAAAACTTCCATAAAGTTCACCCAATGTGTAAGCCATTTCATGACATATAAAAGAGGCGGCAATACGGTAGCTTAAACATGACAGCGTTTTGATTTTCCAGAAAAATCTTATAATTGTCAAGCAGCCGCCCTCTTGGCTAATTGGTAAGTGCACTCAGCCTTGCAGACCATTGAGGCTTCAGGTCTGATCTCCTCTCTCTACTAGTTGAGCTTGGCAGTTGATTTTCACCCCCGCCTAAATAAAGGGAAATTTCAGCCACGACTCATGCTCCTGGTCCTTATTCAGTCACTCCTACTCTATTTTTTTTTTATTCGTTCACAGGATGTGGGCATTGCTGGCTAGGGCAACATTTATTGCCCATCCCTAATTGCCCTTGTTCAGAGGGCATTTTTAAGACTCAACCACATTGCTGTGGGTCTGGAGTCACATGTTGGCCAGACCAGGTGAGGATGACAGATTTCCTTCCCTAAAGGGCATTAGCAAATCAGATGTTTTTTTTTTTTCCTCATGGTTTCATGGTCATCATTAGATTTTTTAATTCTAGATATTTATTGAATTCAAATTCCACCATCTGTAATGGTGGGATTCAAACCCAGGTCCCCAGAGCATTACACTGGGTCTCTAGAATACTAGTTCAGTGACAATACCACTACACCACCGCCTCCCCTCTAACATCCCGTTTCAAGTAAGGACAGAATTGGGTTTGGTTTTGGAACCCCCCAGTATTCACTGTGGTAACTTTTCGTCTTCACCACATTGGTAATCTGATGGAGCAGATGGCTTGTCATTTGTAGAGCTTTCCAGAAGTGCCAAAAATCTCATTGGAGGGATTCACACAAGAAATTAGAGGAAAGAGTCCTCACATTCAAAGATTTTGGCAAAGAAAGCAAGGTTGAAGAAGGGGTATTAATTTTCAAGGAAAGATGAGTTGAGGCTGTTTTTGAAGAGGTGACTATGAATGCAACTTCTTTCATGTGGAGTTGGCATCACTGTCAAGGCAAGCATTTGTTGCCGATTCCCAATTGCTCTTGAACTGAGTGTTTTGCTAGGCCATTTCGTAGTCAACCATCTTGCTGTGGGTCTGGAGTCACATGTAGACCAGACCAAGTAAGGACGGTAGATTTCCTTCCCTAAAGGACATTAGTGAACCAGATGAGTTTTTACAGCAATCAATGATAGGTTTATGGTCACCATTACTAAGACCAGCTTTATATTCCAGATTTATTAATTAAATTTAGATTCCACCAGCTGCCATGGTGGGATTTGATCCATGTCCCCAGACCTGGGCTTTTGGATTACTAGTCTAGTGGCATTATGACTACACCACCATCTCACCATCAGGATTGATAAATGGTGACATGATGGTGTCAATCTTAGTTACAAAAAAGTCCATGAGCTCCTGACACTTATTTCTGGAGGTCAGAGGGGAGGGGTTTACAAATATAGTTGGTAATAGAGAAAATAAGCCATGTGTTATCCTTGTGCAGTATGACCCTGTAGCGTTGGATAATTTTGGTAGAGTAATGCAATAGTAACTCCCCTAGCTTCACTGCAGGTTCCAATAATTTTTACATTGGGTGGCTCGGGGATTGGCATGTGAGCACCCCAGCTGGACCTCGATTTCTGAATTGTTATATTTTGCTAAATTGCTGCTTCATAGCCATCACTCATTTTCTTTTTTGTTTGAAAGTTTCATTAAAAAAATTAACTTCCCTGAATAAGTACCCAGTATGATACTTGAGGGGTACATAGGAGATGTTTGTGAGAACTAGTACCCTTAATCCCCTGCCAAGCTGCACACCCACGTCAAACACCTACCGTGTGGGGTAGGCCAGTGTCCCACAACTCTCCAACTCTCACTAATGATTCCAAGTAGCTGGTCGTGCAGACCAGCAGTCATACCCCAGGATCTCGACTCAACAGTCATGCAATACTAAGTGGGGTGTGGGGACGTCACCTCTTCTAATGTGCACAAAGACTGGGAATGGCAGAAGATCCTAACAAGTCAGTTGGACAATGGTTCAGAAGGCAAAGACCATCAAGGTGTGTGACACACCCAAGGGCACAATCATGATGTTTAGTAAGGCAATGTGGCCAGTCACTTGTGAAGAGTCTAGGACCTCACACAGTATAAGCCCCAAAGTTAGTCATGGAAAGTCATATTTGAAGAATAGGAGATAAAGAAGATTTTGGGCACCTTACAACCAATGCTGTTGTAAATAATGAAAGGGAAAGAGAAGCTCTTGTCCAATGAAGTAGCGAACAAATTTATGACAAAGTCGATCAAAAATCACAAGAGAGGTCACCATCTGAACCTGTTACACTTAATGGAAGAGGTAGCTTCTTGAGAATAGGAACATGGAATGTAAGGACTTTATATCAGGTTGGAAAGTTTGATAACTGCATACAGCATAATTTATTTTTCATTCATGGGATGTGCGCTTCGCTGGCTGGGCCAGCATTTATTGCCCATCCATAGTTGCCCTTGAGAAGGTGGTGGGTGAGCTGCCTTCTTGAACCGCTGCAGTCCATGTGGTGTAGGTACACCTACAGTGCCATTAGGAAGGGAGTCCTGTAATTTTGACACAGCGACAGTGAAGGAACGGCAATATAGTTCCAAGTCAGGATGGTGAGTTACTTGGAGGGGAACCTCCAGTGGTGGTGCTCTCATCTATCTGCTGCTCTTGTCCTTCTAGGTGGTAGTTGTCATGGGTTTGGAAGATGCTGTCTAAGGAGACTTGGTAAATTCCTGTAGTGCATCTTGTAGATGGTACACACTGCTGCTACTGTGTGTCAGTGGCGGAGGAAGTGAATGTGTGTGGATGTGTTGCCAATCAAGCGGGCTGCTTTGTCCTGGACCGTGTCCAGCTTCTTCAGTGTTGTGGGAGCTGCACTCATCCAGCAAGTGGGGAGTATTCCATCACACTCCTGACTTGTGCCTTGTAGATGGTGGACAGGTTTTGGAGAGTCAGGAGGTGAGTTACTCGTCGCTTGATTCCTAGCCTCTGACCTGGATAGACATTATTGACTTTTAGGACTTGCAGAAGCAACATGGTTAGAATCTGGTCAGATAGAAAAGAAGAATCATGTGCTTTACTTCATGGGAGGTGAGGAACAAAGGAACGGAGTAGGAATCATAGTAAACATAAGGTACAAGGTTACTGGCCAATCTCAGAAAGAACGATCATGATTAAGATTGCATGAAAGCCTTTTGTTCTGGTTGTCATACAAGTTTATGCCCCAACACATGATCACAGAGAGCAGGAAATAGAAGCATTTTATGATGACATTCTGGAGTGTTATGATCAAATTAAATCAACTGATGTGGCAATTGTAATGGGAGACTTAAATGGTAAAATTAGTGGAGAAACATAAGGAATGCATGTTGGTCAATATGGCCTTGGATCGAGAAATGAAAGAGGAGGGAGGCTGATACAATTTTGTCAAGAAAATGATCTGATGGTGATAAGCACCTACTTTAAGTAGCCAAAAAGAAGACTGTACACTTGGAGAAGTCCAAGCAACGTGTATAACAATCAAATAGATTATGTGATGGTGAAACAATGTTTTAGAAACAGTATAAAGAACATTCATATGTATCCTGGCATGGACATAAATTCAGATCATTGTCTCCTTGTGACAAAAAATAATCTGCAACTGAAAATACCCAGAAAGAAAAAGATGTGGGACCATTTAGACCTTGACCTGTTGAAGGATGACAGCATCAGAGAGGTATTCATTCTTAAAGTAAAAATGAGAGTGAACGTCTCAGTTATTGAGGAATCAGGACAAATAGTGGTCCCAGAACAAGAAATAGAAAGGAAATGGAAAAACATGAGAGTATACAACATACTGCAAAGGAAAAGTACCAGAATAGATAAGAAAAAGAGAGGATGACAGATGAGATATTGATGACGATAGAAAGGGAAAAGAAAAGACACACACCCGAGTATGATGAAATTGAAAAGGAAATGAAGAATGAATGTAGACAGGATAAAGAGAAATGGTATAATGAGATGTGTGATGAAGTATTGGAGCTGGAAAGAAATCCCAAAATATGAGTTCTGCACCAGAAGGTGAAACCTTTGACAGATAGAAAAAAAGGGTTAACAACAGATTGTGGGTGCATAAAAGGCAAAAGATGGTAAAATATTGTTTGAAAGGGATGGAGTACCAAAAGGATGGACTGAATACATAAGTAAATTGTATGATGATCCAAATTGAGAAATCACTCAAGACATCAAGGCAAACGATAGACCAAGCATTATGATACCAGAAGTAAAGAATGCTTTGAAGTTGATGAGTACAGGAAAAACTCCAGGCATAGATGAAGTAACAACAGAACATCTAAAAGCCCTTGGAGAAACAGAATTAGAAGTGATAACAGGAATTTATGATCAAATATATGCCAAAGGAAACATGCCAAGTGACTTGAGACATTCAGTATCCATTAAGTTACCAAAGAAACCTAAAGCAATGGAGTGAAATGGTTTTAGAACTATAAGCTTAATGAGCCATCTCATTAAAGTGATCTTAAAAATCATAATAGAAAGAAATAATAACATATTTGAAGCAGAAATTAGTGAAATGGAGGCTTTTGACCTGGAGTAGGAATAAGAGAAAATATTTAAGCTATGAACAATCTTCAGTAATATCTAGAAATAAACAAGAACATTTACATATGCTTCGAAGACTATGAAAAAACTTTTGATCGTGCTTATTACCAAAAGTTAATAGATGTGGTGTTGAAATGTGACATTGACAGTAAAGATGTGAAATTTATCCAGAGCCTCTATCCAGAACAAATAGCAAGAATCAGGCTAGAAGATGGACAATCATGTTTCAAGTGAAAAGAGGAGTAAGACAAGGCTGTGTACTGTCACCAAAACTATTCAATCTATACACAGAACAAATATTCAGAGAATTAGATGTACTTCCAAGAGTCAAAATTGGAGACAAGAACATAACAAATTTGTGTTACTCTGATGATTCAGCTCTACTTGCAGAATCAGAAGGGGCCCTACAAAATAGCATAGATCAAGTCAAATTTAGAAGTTTAGAATATGGATTAAGTACAAACACCAAAAAGACGGAAACAATGGTAATTAGAAGGAATAGCGTGAAAATTGAAGTCGATGGTGTCACACTTGAACAAGTAGATAGCTTTGTCTATTTAGGACAAATGATAACAGATGATGGCAGATGCGACACAGAAGTTAGAAGAAGAGTAGAGACAGCCAAAAGTAATTTTGTGAAGGTGAAGGACAGATCTCAGTGTATATGTACATAAGTCATTGAAGATGGCAGAGCATGTTGAGAGAGCAGTGAATAAAGCATTTTAGGCTTTATGAATAGGGCGTTGAGTACAAAAGTAAGGAGACCATGTTGAGCTTGAATAAGACATTAGTTAGGCCTTATCTGGAGTACTGAGTCCAGTTCTGGGCGCCATACTTAAGGAAGGATGTGAAGGCATTGGGGAGAGCACGGAGGAGATTCACAAGAATGATTCCAGGGATAAAGAACTGTAGTATGAGGATAGATTGGAGAGGTTGGGACTGTTTTCCTTGGAGAAAAGAAGGCTGAGAGGAGACTTGATAGAGGTATTCAAGATCCTGAGGGGTATGGACAAGGTAAATACTGGAAACTGTTCCCACTCAAGAGAGCACCAAGAACTAGAGGGCACAAATTCAAACTAATTGGCAAAAGGAGTAAAAGTGGTGTGAGGAAAAATGTTTTCACCCAGAGGGTAGTTGGAATCTGGAACAAACTTCCTGAGAGAGTGGAGGAGGTGGGTTCAATCGAAGTATTCAAAAGGGAATTGGATTGCCATCTGAAAAGAAAGAATATGCAAGGTCATGGGGATAAGGCAGGGGAGTGGGACTAGGTAAAATGCCCGTTCATAGAGCCAGCGTGGAGCTGGTCTGCTGAATGGCCTCCTCCTGCACTGTAAAGATGATTCAAAAAGGGAGCAAGATAAAAAACAGCTAACTATAAGCCAGTTTGCTTAACATCCATTATTGGGAAAATGTTAGAGTTTATTATAAGGGATGTAATAGCAAAGGATTTGGAAATGCATAATATAATCAAGCAGAGTCAGCATGGCTTCATGAAGGGGAAATCATGCCTGACAAATTTATTCCCTGAGGAGGTAACAAGCAAGAAAGATAAGGGGGAACCCGTAGTTGTAGTATATTTGGATTTCCAAAAGGCGTTCGATAAGGTACTGCACATAAGGCTACTTAATAAGATAAGAGTGTTGGGGGTAGTATATTAGCATGGATAGACGATTGGCTAACTAATAGAAGACAGAGATTTGGGATGGGGAGGCATTTTCAGGATAGCAGCCTGTAACTAGTGGAGTGCTGCAGGGATCAGTGCTGGGGCCACAATTATTTACAATATATAAATGACTTAGATGAGGGAAGTGAATGTGCTATCACCAGGTTTGCAGATGACATAAAAATAGATGGGAAGGCAAGTGGTGAGGATGACACAAAGAGTCTGCAGAGGGATATAGACAGATTAAGTGAGTGGGCAAAAACTTGACAGATGGAATATAATGTGGGAAAATGTGAGGTTGTGCACTTTGGCAGGAAGAATCGAGGAGCTGAATATTATTTAAATGGAGAAAGATTGTTAAAGCTGCAGGACAGAAGGATTTGGGGGTCCTCATGCATGAATCCCAAAAAGCTAACATAAAAGTTCAGAAGGTAATAGGGAAGGCAAGTGGAATGTTGGCCTTTATTTCAAAGGGAATGGAGTATAAAAATAGGGAAGTCTTGCTAAAACTATACAAGCCACTAGTTAGACCTCATCTAGAATACTGTGAACAGTTTTGTTCCCCTTATCTAAGGAAAGATATACTGGCATTGGAGGCAGTCCAGAGAAGGTTCACTAGGTTGATCCTGGGTATGGAGGAATTTTCTTATGAGGAGAGGTTGAGTAGGTTGGGCCTGTACTCATTGGAGTTTAGAAGAATGAGAGGCAACCTTATTGGAACATATAAGATTCTTAGGGGAATTGACAGGGTAGATGGTGGGAGGTTGTTTCCCCTTGTGGGAGAGTCTTGGACCAGAGGGCATAACCTCAGAGTAAGGGGTCGCCCATTTAAAACAGAGATGAGGAGGAATTTCTTCCTTCAGAGGGTAGTGAATCTGTGGAATTCTTTACCGCAGAGGGCTATGGAGGTTGGGTCGTTAAGTATATTCAAAGCTGAGATAGGCAGAGTTTTAATCAATAAGGGAATCAAGGGTTATGGGGAAAAGGCAGGAAAGTGGAGTTGAGGATTATCAGATCAACCATGATGATCATTGAATGGTGGAGCTGACTCAAAGGACCGGATAGCCTACTTCTGCTCCTAAGTCTTATGGTCTTAAAGATTCTGTGGTTTTGTGTTGACAACAAGGAAACTCAAGCTTGTAACAGGAAAAAACTCATAAGTTTTTTTTATTCATTTACGGGATGTGGGCATTGCTGGCTAGGCCAGCGTTTATTGCCCATCCTTAATTGCCCTTGAGAAGATGGTAGTGAGCTACATTTTATCCACTTTCCTGTATGCCTCAGAAACCTGAACAAAAAATAAAGACCTGTGGAAGAAAATAGAGGCCTTTGAAATGTGGATGCTAAGATGTATGCTAAAAATTCCATATACAGACCATAAGACCAATGAAGAGGTACTTGAAATTGCAAGAGCAAAAAGAACTCTTAAAAAGTGACCATGCAGAAAAGAAAATGGCAGTATGTCAGCCGTTTGAACAGAGCTGAAGAGCTACAGAGATCTCTTCTAGAGGGCAAGGTGGAGGTCAGCAGAAAGAGGGGACAACCTAAGCATAGTTGGATGATAGATGTCACAGAGCGGTTGCAGATGAGCTACAGTGGATGTGAGAGGATGTTGCAAGACAGACGAGCATGGCAAACCAGGAGAGCAGATCTCCTGGCATCAGTAGCTAAAAGCAGCAGCAGCATAATACTTGAGAAGAGGTTACTGATTTCCATGTGTCCCATATTTCAGTTCCTTGGTTGTGTTCCCTGGGGGGGTACAAATATATAAAGAACGTAATTAATTTTGCTTTTTCTCCTGAGTGAAGCAGGTAATAAATATACTCAAATTTCTAATTCCTGCCAGACTCACCTGATGGGGCATTTGGTTCTTTCAATAAATTTAATAAAATGTCTAGATTAGTTATCTTAAGAGTCGTCTTAAGATTTCCTCAACACAGAGAAGAGGCAAATCTCAAAGTAAAAATAGTTGCAAATCTAACGACTTATCTAACAACTTATCTTGTTGATTAAACCAGCATTATATTGACTAAATAAATACCTTAGTTGTATATAGCTGTAATGTTTGTTACTGGTAATTTTTTTTTTATTCGTTCATGGGATGTGGGCATTGCCAGCTGGCCAGGCATTTATTGCCCATCCCTAATTGCCCTTGAGAAGATGGTGGTTAGCTGCCTTCTTGAACCGCTGCGAATGATGTGGTGTGGGTCTACCCACAGTGCTGTTAGGGAGAGAGTTTCAGGATTTTGACCCAGCAACAGTGAAGGAACATCAGTATATTTCCAAGTCAGGATGGTGAGTAGCTTGGGAAGGAACTTCCAGGTCGTGGTATTCCAATGTATCTGCTGCCCTTGACCTCTAGAGGGTAGCAGTTCTGGGTTTTGAAGGTGCTGTCTAAGGAGTGTTTGTGAGTTGCTGCAGTGTAGATGGTACACACTGCGGGCACTGTGCATCGGTGGTGGAGGGAGTGAATATTTGTGGATGGGGTGCCAATCAATTGGGCTGCTTTGTCCTGGATGGTGTCAAGCTTCTTGAGTGTTGATGGAGCTGCACTCATCCAGGCAAGTGGAACATATTCCATCACACACCTGACTTGTGCCTTGTAGATGGTGGACAGGATTTGGGGAGTCAGGAGGCGAGTTACTCGTCCCAGGATTCCTAGCCTCTGACCTGCTCTTGTAGCCACATTATTTATATGGCTAGTCCAGTTCAGTTTCTGGTCAATGGTAACCCCCAGGATGTTGATAGTGGCGGATTCAGCGATGGTACTGCCATTGACTGTCAAGGGATGATGGTTAGATTCTCTCCTGTTGGAGATGTTCATTTCCTGGCACTTGTGTGGCGCGAATGTTACTTGCCACTTGTCAGCCCAAGCCTGGATGTTGTCCAGGTCTTCCTGCATTTGGACATAGACTGCTTCAGTATCTGAGGAGTTGTGAATGGTGCTGAACATTGAGCAATCATCAGGGAACTTCCCCACTTCTGAACTTATGATGGAAGAAAGGTCATCAATGAAGCAGCTGAAGATGTTGGGCCTAGGACACTACCCTGAGGAATTCCTGCAGTGATGTCCTGGAACTGAGACGATTGACCTCCAACAACCACAACCATCTTCCTTTGTGCTAGGTATGACTCCAACCAGTGAAGAGTTTTCCTCCTGATTCCCATTGGCTCCAGTTTTGCTAAGGTTCTATGATGCTACACTCAGCCAAATGCTGCCTTGATGTCAAGGGCAGTCAATCTCACCTCACTTCTGGAGTTCAGCTCTTTTGTCCATGTTTGAACCAAGGCTGTAATGTGGTCAGGAGCTGAGTGGCCCTGGCAGAACCCAAACTGAACATCAGTGAGCAGGCTATTGCTGAGCAAGTGCCACTTGATAGCTACTGTTGATGACCCCTTCCATCACTTTACGAATGATCAGTGGACTGACGGGACTGTAATTGGCCGGGTTGGATTTCTCCTGCTTTTTGTGGACAGGACATATCTGGACAATTTTCCACATTGCTGGGTAGATGCCTGTGTTGCAGCTGTACTGGAACAGCTTGGCTTGGGGCGCAGTAAATTCTGGAGCACAAGTCTTCAATACTATTGCTGGAATATTGTCAGGGCCCATACCCTTTGCAATATCTAGTGCCTTCAGCCATTTCTTGATATCACATGCAGTGAATCGAATTGGCTGAAGACTGGCATCTGTGATGCTGGGTACCTAAGGAGGAGGACAAGGTGGATCATCTACTGGGCATTTCTGGCTGAAGACTATTGCAAATGCCTCAGCTTTATCTTTTACACTGATGTTCTGAGCTCCCCTCTAATTGAAGCTGGGTATATTGTTGGAAGCAAAAATAAAAATACCTGGAAAAACTCAGCAGGTCTGACAGCATCTGCGGAGAGGAACACAGTTAACGTTTTGAGTCCATATGACTCTTCAACAGAGCTAAGGAAAAATAGAAAAGAGGTGAAATATAAGCTGGTTTAGAGGTGGGGTGGGTAGCTTATATTTCACCTCTTTTCTATTTTTCCTTAGTTCTGTTGAAGAGTCTTACGGCCTCGAAACGTTAACTGTGTTCCTCTCCACAGATGCTGTCAGACCTGCTGAGTTTTTCCAGGTATTTTTATTTTTATTTTGGATTTCTAGCATCCCCAGTTTTTTGCTTTTATAATGTTGGACGCTCCTCCTCCATCAGTTGTTTAGTTGTCCACCACCATTCACGACTGGATGTGGCAGGACTGCAGAGCTTAGATCTGAGGTTGTGGGATCGCTTAGCTCTGTTTATCGCTTGATGCTTATGCTGTTTGGGATGCAAGTAGTCCTGTGTTGTTGCTCCACCAGGTTGACACCTCATTTTTAGGTATGCCTGGTGCTGCTCCTAGCATGAGCTCCTGCAATATTCATTGAATCAGGGTTGATCCCCTGGCTTGGTGGTATTGGTCAAGTGGGCGTATGCCGGCCTTGAGGTTACAGATTGTGGTTGAGTACAATTCTGCTGCTGCTGATGGCCCACAGCACCTCATGGTTTCCCAGTCTCGAAATCTATCCCATTTAGCACAGTGGTAGTGCCACACAACACGGTGGAGGGTATCCTCAATGTGAAGATGGAACTTCATCTCCACAAGGACTGTGCGGTGGTCACTCCTACGAATACTGTCATGGACAGATGCATCTGCGGCAGGCACGTTGGTGAGGATGAGGTCAAGTATACTTTTCCCTCTTGTTGGTTCCCTCATGTCCTGCAGTAGATCCAGCCTAACAGCTATGTCCTTTAGGACTCAGCCAGCTCAGTTTGTACAGGTGCTACCAAGCTACTCTTGGTGATGGACATTGAAGTCCCCCAACCAGAGTACATTCTATGCCTTTTCCACCCTCAATGCTTCCTCCAAATGGTTTTCAACATTGAAGAGTACTGATTCATCAGCTGAGGGGCGAGGTGGGGGGAGGGATGCGGTATGTGGTAATCAGCAAGAAGTTTTCTTTCTCATGTTTGTAGAGTCGATATTGAGGACTCCCAGGGCAACATCCTCCCAAATGTATACCATTGTGCTGCTAATTCTGCTGGGTCTGTCCTGCTGGTGGGACAGGACATACCAGGGATGGTGAAGGTGGCGTCTGTAAGTATGACTATATCAGGCTGTTGCTTGATTAGTCTGTGTGGGCCATACCCCCCAAAAGTTAGTCAGGAGGCCTTTGCAGGGTCGGCAGGGCTGAGTTTACCATTGTTATTTCTGGTGCCTAGGTAAATGCCTAGTGGTGCATCCAGTTTAATTCCGTTTTAGTGACTTTGCAACGGTTTGACACATTTCAGAGTCAGCCACATTATTGTGGGTCTGCAGTCACATTTAGGACAAGGTAAGAAAGGCAGATTTCTAAAGGGCACTAGTGAACCAGATGGGTTTTTGCGACTCTCACTTTTAATTCCAGATTTTTATTGAACTCAAATTCCACCATCTGCTATGGTGGGATTTAAACCCAGATACCCAGAGCATTACCCTGGATCTCTGGATTTCAATCCAGTGATAATAACACTACCCCGCTGCCTCCCCTCATATGTGAATGTAATATACACTGTATGTTTCTCTAGTGCTACCCCAGAACCTCCATAGAAATGTGCTTTGTGAACACAATGGATGGGTGTTGGGATAACATGGGCCAATATTGAATCAGCCACCCCCTATACATCTTGCCGTTCCATTGAACGAAATGCAAATGAAAATTGGTCGAGATATTTAACAGGTGGCTGACCCAATATTGGTCATGTTACACAACTATCCAAAGTCAAAATTACCCCCAATGCATTTACTCTGGGTAACTACTTCTAATAACCTAACATTTCTAATTTACCTTTGTTTACATATTGTTCACTTTTAAAATCTCTAACAAAGCTAAATTGGCAAAAGTGTGACCTGTTAGCACTGGTTTACTAGTCTTCTGTAACATGTAGTGGGATTGTATTCTATTTTAATAGCCAGGTAGTGAAGGATAGAACAGGAGCCTAATCTACACACAGTTATAAACTTTTATTTACGGAGAGACACCGTACAAGCATAGACTTCTGAACCAACCACCACAATTTCAGTCTGCTCCTATATACTCCTCTTGAGGAATGAAATCAACAAATTAAACAAATAATCAGTAAGGGGTGACAGTCCCTGGTGGGGCACAGTAACTAACACAAAAACGTGAAAGGAAACTTACAAAATTAAATCAAAATGTCAGTTCCAGGGTTGATGATGCGCCCCAGCCCCCGCAGTGCCCACCGATCACAGAAGGCCTCTAGCCGGTGGACACCGCGTGCTCCCTCTCCAGGGCCACCCAGCCATGAACATAGATGTGGAAGAGGAGCAGGCAGTCGGACCAGATGACCCCCTCGGCTGCCTGCTGCCTGCTGCCTGGACCTATTGATGGCCACCTCAATTCCTCAGAACATGAAGAGGACACACCAACAGAGGTTAGGCATTGGGGGAAGAAGGTGGTATAGTGGTAATGTGGTAATGTTACTGGACTGGTAATCCAGAGACCAAGGTTAATGCTTTGAGGGCATGGGTTCACATCCCACCATATCAGCTGATTAAGTTTGAATTCAATTAAAGAAACAAATCTGGAATTGAAAGCTAGTGACGGTGAACATGAAAGTATCATACATTGTTGTAAAAACTCATCTGGTTCACTAATTGGAATCTGCCATTCATACGTGGTCTGGCCGACATGTAACTCTAGATCCATAGTAATGTGCTTTACTCTTAACTGCCCTCTGAAATAACTTAGTAAGCAACTCAGTTCAAGGGCAATTAAGGATGGGCAACAAATGCTAGTGATGTCCACCAAATTCCAGTGATGTCCACATCCCATCAAAAGAATAAAAAGAGGGGAAATAGAAAGTAGACTCAACCCCATGCTACTTGTGTAGTTCCTATTAGCTATCCCAAATTCTGTAGTGTAAAGGGGTAATGTAAATACACTGCCTACATCATCAGTGATGTAATATCAGATGACAAGAGAGTTTGCTCAGAGATGGTTTTGTGTGAAGCTTCGTGCTTAGCCTTATCCTGTTCATAGTTAGAAGAATGTTTAATACAAGTTAGTTCATCGACAGCCTTGCCTCCAGCAACCTCTGTCGATCCTAACCAAAGACAACTTTAGCTAAGACCCACAACAATGAAAGCAGATGGTGTCAGCAGTAAAGATAGTGGAAAAAGCACAAGTAAATGGCCCACTGAGTGAAAAATCAGTGAGCAAAACAACTGCAAGGAGAGGTCAGCACAGGAACAAATGCCAACAGAACTCGAAGAAAGGCTAGAGCGAAGAAAAGCCATGAACAACATTTTAGCCTTACCAGACTGCTTTGCACACATGGTAGGCCTGGATCAAGCCAAGAAGTGGCAGAACTGGCGTGGTAGGTTTACCAGGTGCAGAACCGCTTCGGGGCTAGCAGAGGAATCTAGCAAGGAACAGGTCAGTACCCTTCTCTATGCCATAGGTGATAGTGCAGATGATGCAATGTTTGAACAGGGCATAAACGAAGATGCTATAAAAGCTTTTGATACATATTTCAGCCTTAGAAGAAACATAATCATGGGAAGGGCAAAGTTCAATAGATGTACCCAAAGAGTGGGAGAGTGCATAGATTCCTTCATTAATGATTTATATTGACTAGCTGAGGATTTTGAATATGGAACCACAAGAGATCAATTAATTCAGGATTGTATTGTTGTAGGAGTCTTCGAGGAGACTTGATCAGATTTTCGACAGTCAAGGGAGGATTTGACCTTATCAAAGGCTGTGCCGTTAACAAGGCAGGCAGAAGTGAGTAAGCAAACTTGTGTATTTATTTGAGGTAATAGCGAGATTTTGTGGAGAAAAACAATTGACACAGTGCCGTTTATAGGACACAGAAGTAGCAGCACCCTTATTTAAAAACCGGGAAAGAGTGAAGAGGGCATGGTAGCCGCTGTTACACAGTGTTCTTGCAGTGGCAGGAAAAGGCTGCAGCGGTGCAAAGAGTGTCCCATCAAAAATGCGGAGTGCCATTCCTTTAAAAGGAGAGTACATTTTAAAGCTGTATGCCACAGCAAAAAGCTCCTAACAGAAATTTAAGGAGAAACCATTAAAGTTTGTACCATTCAAGAAATTGAAGATGTAAAAGACAATAACGTGCCACTCTTGGGAGAAATTACAGGATCAAATGTGAACTATTGGAGTGCAGACATTGTGGTCAATGGACATAAAAAAAACTTCAAATTAGCTACTGGAGCAGGAGTTTCAGTCCTTTCAGACACAGAACAGTGGCTAAAACAAGATTTCCTCTAGCCATTGACCATACTGCTCCACAGTCCAAGAGGCATTCAACTGAAGGTCAAGGGACAGTTGACTGTTACACTTTATTACAAAGGAAAAAAATCACAGAAACTTTGTATGTGATATAAAACCAAAAGTGTTCACCATTAAATCGAAAAGTTTGCACAAATCTACAATTCATCCATAAAGTGGACAAATTGGAAAGCCAAGACAAACCAAAAGAATTCAGAACAGATTTTCCCAATTTATTTAGAGGTCACAGGAGGCTATATATCATGTTGAGATCAGATGTCAAACCAGTGTGTTTGTTTGCCCCAAGGAAAGTTCCTCACCCACTTTAACCGAAGGCGAAGCAAGAAATTGTGTCATTGCTGCATGAGGGAGTCACCTCACCTGTAATGAAACCTACAAATTGGTGTTCAGATATGGTTCCAGTATCAAAACCAAACACATCACTGCAAATATGTGTTGACCTCACACAGTTGAAGCATTGGAAAGGGAGATCCACCCAATGGCGTCTGTGGATGAGGGTCTGGCAAGGCTAGAAAAAAGCACAATTTGTACCAAACTGGATGCATACAGTGGCTTTTGGCAACTACCTTTGGATGAGGAATTTAAACTATTGACAACATATGTTACACCGTTTGGGAGACATTGCTTCAATCGACTACCCTTTAGTATTACATCAGCACCGGAGGATTTTCAGAGGATGATGAGGGCATTTTAGAAGGATTATGAGGTCATCTGCAACATGGATAATATCCTGATCGACGGGTCTACTACATTGGAGCATGATGCCAGAGCGAGAGCAGTGTTGCAATGCTTGCAAGAAGCAGGACTAACTCATAATAATAAATATGAGTTCTTGCAACCAACCATTAAATTTCTGGGACACATCATTCACACATCAGGCATCAGATTGATCCTCAAAAAAACCAAGGCAATCAAAGATTTTCCATCACCTCACAATGTCATGGAGCTTCAGCCGTTCATGGGAATGGTCAATCAAGCAGGAAAGTTATCTGGCACGTGTAAATGAACCACTCTGACAATTGCTTTAGCAAGACCAAGTGTAGTGTTGGGGAGAACATCAATACATTTCACTCATAAGGATGAAAGAGATGCTCATTTCACCAGACATATTGGCGCTGTGATTCAGAACTACCTACGATAGTTGCCACAGATGCATTATTGACTGGATTAGGAACAATATTCTTTCAAATTCAGAGAGATGGTAACACAGACCAGTGTACTACTCATCTCAATTACTGACTGAAATGGAACAAAGATACTCTGTAATTGAAAAAAGCATTAGTAGCCACATGGGCTTGTGCCAAGTTGCCAATTACATCTTAAGTCTAAAGTTTACCTTCGAAACAGTCCACAAACCATTGGTTACCCTATTTAATGCTAAAGAATTAGCAAAGATACCACCAAGCGTCCCGAGGTTTCGCTTGAGATTGATGAGATTCGATGCTGGAACTGAGTATGTCCAAGGAAAACAACAATCTATAGTGGACGCATTGTCATACATTCTTGTTGACAAGCCAGAACAAGAGGACATAAATTTTGTCAAAGATGTGGAGTCCTATACTTCACAGAATCACCGAATATTTACAGTGCAGAAGGAGGGCATTCAGCCCATCGAGTCTGCACTGGCTCTCTGAAAGAGCATTCTACCTAGTCCCACTCCCCTGTCTTATCCCCATAATCCTGCATATTCTTTCTTTTCAAGTAATAATCCAATTCCTTTTGAATACCTCGGTCGAATCTGCCTCTACCATCCTCTCAGGAAGTTCGTTCCAGACTCCAGCCACTCTCTGGGTGGAAAAATATTTTCCTCATATCACTTTTACTCCTTTTGCCATTTATTTTGAATCTGTACCCTCTAGGTCTTGAAGCTATCATGAGTGGGAACAGTTTCTCACTATTTACCCTGTCCATATCCCTCAGGATCTTGAATGCCTCTACCAAGTCTCCTCTCAGCCTTTTTTTCTCCAAGGAAAACAGTCCCAACCTCTCCAATCTATCCTCATAGCTACAGTTCTTTATCCCTGGAATTATTCTTGTGAATCTCCTCTGTACTCTCTCCAATTCCTTCACATCCTTCCTCAAGTATGGCACCCAGAACTGGACACAGTACTCCAGATGAGGCCTAACTAGTGTCTTATACAAGTTCAACATGACCTCCTTACTCTTGTACTCAATGCCCCTATTAATAAAGTCTAAGATATTATATGCTTTATTCACTGCTCTCTCAACATGTTCTGCCATCTTCAATGACTTATGTACATTTACACCAAGGTCCCCCTGTTCCTGCACCTTCTTTAGAGTTTCTCTCTTTATTTTATACCGTCTCACCATATTCTTCCTACCAAAATGAATCACCTCACACTTCTCTGCGTTGACCTTCATCTGCCACTTGACCACAAAATTTCGACCAGCAATAGCAAATGAAATTCAAAATGCACAAAAAGCAGATGAAGAATGTGCTCAAATTCTCTAATACTGCATCAAATGATGGCCAGAATACATTCCAAATAATTTCACCCTGAAGCAATGCTTGGCAACGAAGGCATCTCGGTGTCGTGGATGACTTTGCAGTTTTGTGATGAGAGATTGGCCCGCTCGCCGAAGTGTAAAATGACGGGGGCTGACATCGGGCGGAACTCCGGACGTCACCCCACCCCGTTTAAATTTTCAGGAAGGCAGAGGCGCAGCAAAATCAGCTGTGGGCCCGCCGACCTGTCAATGGCTACTTGAGGCCATCGACAGGATCAATTAAGCAATTAAAGGACCTGCCCGTCCAACCTTAAAGTTGGCGGGCAGGCCAGGAGCCCCGGCGGCAACTAGAAAAAGCATGAAAACTCATCCACAGGCAGTGTCACATGAGGGGACATATAAGAGAATTCTTTTTTCTCTATTTTTAATATTTTTAAAAGTAGAGGTGAACTCCCTGAGGCTGCACTTAGCCTCAAGGAGATGAGTGCACTCTTTCGTACGCATGCGCGAAAGTGCGCACTCTGGATTTTAGGGATTCCCCCCCGCCCACACAGGGAGCTCATAGCGCTTCCCTGCGGATGTCACGCTGGGCGGGCCTTAATTGGCCCACCCACGATTGGGTCAGCTCCGCCCGCCCGACAAACGAATAATTCAGCCCCTGGAGTTTGGTGAGGTGGGCGGGTGTGGCAGTGGGGGGGAAAGGAGGTATTCATTTCCTTTTTCTATCTTTCTCAGTCATTAGGAATTGGTTCTTGCTCTACTATAAGGAAAGGAGCTAGTTGTTTGGTGAGTATCTGGTGAGTGGCTAAGGTCTATTCTATTTCTAAAGTTTAAAATAATAGACAAATTGGTGGCCAAGTTAATAATTATGTAAAAAGCAACATAAATAAGTGAATAATATAATTAAATAATTATTTAAAACACATTAAGGATGGCAGGATAGGTGATGTGTCAAGGTTGCAAAATATGGGAGCTCCTGTATAACACTGTGATCCAGGGCAAACAAATCAGCAATGTTTGCAGCTTGAGGAACTTCGGCTCAGAGTCATTGAGCTGGAGACTGCGCTGCAGACTCAGCAATACATCAGGGAGGGGGTAAGTTACCTGGATGCTTTATACCAGGATGCAGTCACACCACTTAGGATAGGGTTTCCTAATTTAGTTTGTGGTCAGGGGCAGAAAGTTGTGACTGTGACTGAGGCAAGTAAGGGGACCCAGAGGGCAAGAGTGCGGGAGCACGAGCCTCTGCAATTATCCAATAGGTTTGAGGTTCTCTTAGCTTGTTTGGATGAGAGTGGGGGCTGCAGGGTGGATGAACAAACTGACCATGGCACCATGATACAGGAAGCCATTCAAGTGGGGGGAGCAACAACAAATGTAGTGGTAGTAGGGGACATTGTAGTGAGGGGGATTGACACTGTTCTCTGCAGCAGAGTGAGAGCCCAGACAGCTGTGTTGCCTGCCTGGTGCCAGGGTTCAAGACATCAGCTCAGGACTGGAGAGCAACTTGCGGTGGGAGGGGGAGGATCCAGTTGTCATGGTCCATGTAGATACCAATGACATAGGTAGAACTAGGAAAGAGATTCTACGTAGAGAGTGTGAGGAGCTAGGTACTAAATTGAAAAGCACAAGCAAGAGGCCGAATGGCCTACTTCTGCTTCTATTTCTTACATTCTTATGTTTGTAAATATGTAAATAGACAGCCTACATCGTCAGTGATGTAAGATCACATGACAACAGTGTATATTGAGAGATAGTTCTATGTGAAGCCTTGTGCTAAACCTTGTCCTGTGCATTGTTAGAAGAATGTTTAATACAAGTTAAAGTTTGCCAACAGCCTTTTCTCTAGCAGTGTCTGTCAATCCTAACCAAGGATAATCTCAGCTAAGACCCAACAATGATAACAGAGGTTCTGAGAACTCCTACCCAACCCTTCACTCTTACTCTTGCTCAAGCAGTGAGGACATGTATAGAGAAGGATAGCATACACTACAAAAAAACAAATGGCTACTAGAAAATCATTGAAATGGACCACTCTATGATTATGGTCTTCATAAAACTAGTTTATCCTACATTTCAGTGAACTCCCTTCAACCCAACTCCATCTTTTAACAGAATAATGTTATTCTGAAGGTGACATCTTTCTTCTCAGTTCCATTACTGCTATCACCTCTGTACCTTTCACTGTCCTGCACTATGGCTTTGCTCTGCTGCTTCTGCATTCTTCCTACCCCATAATTTCAAATATATTCATTTGATGTTCGAGGATGCTTTTTGGGCCCTGACTTTGAAAGCTGATATTCTTTGGAAAAGCAAAGTACAATCAGAGCATGAAAATAGCAGGTTGAATTTCGATATACTTAATATATTTTGGCAGTCTTGATCGTAGCTTGGTGAACTTGTGCACATATTAATTATGTAATAACACCTTTCTCAAAGGGGATAATGTCACCGTTTAGTTCTGATTTCTTTTGTTATGAAATGCTGCTTTGCAATAGATGAGCTTGTAATTAACGATAACACTACATGGCATTTACAGTATCTGCAATGCCCTCCAGGGTAACTCAGGATTTTTTCCCGCTTCTTGGGCATTTGTTTTAAGGTTTACCCTCTTTTTGCCAGTTTCAGATCAGCTTCCACGCACTCCTATTTCTTCTGTTGCACAAACCCAACATAACTTACCCCTGAAAACTTTGTTTCTGTTTGTTTATACCAGTGTTAGTAAGTGAGACATTTTAAGAGGGTTACAAGCAGATGGGTGCCTCATTATTTCCCTAAGTAGCTATACGTTAATGATTGACCATGTGCAGACAATAAATGAAATGGCTAGAATTTTGCCCACAAGACAACTCTTTACTTGCCACATTGTACTTGGCTTCAGTCATTTTTAGGTTCTTCTCTTTTGGGATTCTGCTGTCAACTCCAATTTCCTTTCCCCCCACCTTGTTATATTGTTACCATTTTTACATCAGACTGGTTCCCAAAGTTGGCTTATCTCACATTGTCTGTGCTTCAGGAATCAACTTATGAGTGAATGATGGAAAGGAGTTATGAAAGTTGAAGGAGAAAGAAAGTTTACTGGCAGCCAGTCCAAAGCGAGATGTCTCCTTGGAAAACTGATCGGTCATTTATGCTACTAAGTTGCATACGTCAGAATAATACTACTATCTCACTGCAGGGAAGGTGCTCATTCATCGTTGAGTGCCAAACCATATTATACGGCAAAGCAGAGAATACTACATCTACAACTGTACACTATCTAGGGACCATGTGGTACTACCATTATTGCCAAAAATTGCAAAACAGGCTCCATTCCCCAGTGCTGATGTTTCTCACCTAGGTGTTATGGACAGGAGGAGGGTTAATTTAAACAGCATTAATTTCTCCTCTCACCACCTGTCCGTAAACAGAAAGGTGTTTTTGATTTGCTTCCCTCTTTATAAGTGATGGTGTATTTCCCAACCCCTCAGTTTTGGTGTGATTTAATTTTCTATTAATAACCCCACAGCAAACTCGAGTTAGGATAAGCTCAAAGGGTTGGTTTACTTGCTCGCATTCAAAAAACAAAAGGAGATTTAAAACGTTGCTTCCACACTTAGACTGTAAAGAAAGGGGTAGAGAAAAGAAGCTGTTACAGTACTGAGATCACAGAAAAAATAAATATTGTTTCACATGGGTTCTAGAGTCCAGATTCAAAGTCCAATGAGGTATTCCTTCACGGAAGTGGACGGGCTGAAAACTGATGTTGGAGTATTCTCTTTTCTGACGGGGTTGACTTCACAAGATGAGAATGGCATGCAGGGATGAATCAGTCTTGTAGGCAATGGTACAGCATTTCCAGCAGAAACACTGTTGATGGGGCCAGATGTTCAACCTAGGCAGACCTCTTTCTCTGTGAGTCTGCCAGTCAGATGGAAAACAGAAGACTGAGACTTTGCTGTTCAGCAAGGCCATACTACTGGTTTCACAAGCCAGAGGCCCATGTCACATGACTCCCACCTCTCCTCACTGCCTTTGACAAAGAACGTGTGTCCCTTGTCTGGGTTTCTGAGATTATTAAATGCCTCAACCATTAAGAATTGAAAGGAATGTTGTGGGGCTCTTTGTCTTAGCAGATAAGCAGAATCTTGTTGGCCAGCCTGGGTTATGAAATACAGATGGCCTTTGTATAGTTCTCTTTGAATTTGGCCTGTTTAGCCCACACGGGGTCATTAGTGGCTCTTCAGAGATAATGATGTGCGAGTTTCCCTGATACTGCCAGGTAGCGTCTTTTGTTCGCGGGTAACAGACTCAGCCATGTACAGATCCAGACAGTTACTGTCACCAGTCTTATTATTAACCGAAACATGGTAATGCACTTCTGCCAGGACATGATATCAGCCCCTCCCATAGAATTATTCCCTTTCCTTCACATTAGATGGTTTTCCATCATTCATATAATGACCATTGGAGAACACCAAGCCAAATCCTCACACAGTGGGTGGGATTTTCCACACCCACCCACCGCCGGGATCTTCCGGTCCCGCTGCGAGTCAATGGACCTCTGGCTGGGGCGCCGCCTCGCCCGTGGCTGGTCCCGCCCGTGACAGATTCAGCGAACGGATTCAGCCATTTTAAAGGTCCTTGTCCAGTTTTAAATTTTTAGAGCTAGCAATGAGTATATCTCTATATATTTTATTTAAAAAATACAGTGTGAGGTCTTAGTTCCTCACATAGGTAAGCACAAAATTAACCCATAATAACTACATAAGGATATGTTTTCAAGGACAATTAGTGATGGACACATTTTTGCATGTTTCAGTTATCAGTTTACTTGCCATTAGGAGACTCCCCAGGTGGTAAAAACAGCTCATCAATCATGCTACTAATGAAAAAAGATTAACTAAGACCCACCAGGCTGCTGTGAATTTCTGCCCCTGCAGTAGTCCTTTACGGCATTAGTTCCATTTTTATTGCGCACTAAGGCAGCTGTGAAGGCAGTAAGATTTTGTATGCATTCATTATTGCAACACTCATTGTTCGGGGAGAATCAGAGTAAGATAAAACTGCATTCGTTGCACTTTGTACCGGTAGTGACAAGAGCAGAAAAGCAGAGTTGCCGGTTCTATTTTTTTGTTGCCTTTGCTGAACGTTAAACTGAGGATGATCTGTTCCTCAGGCTTCCTATGAACATATGAAAGAGTTTTATTACAGTGTTGAATGCTGAACAAAATTGATTTTTGATAAGCTATGAAAATACCTTGATCTGAGAACTCTTGAAAGAATGCACGCACATATAGAATAAGTACTGAACTGTTGGTGAGGGCTGAAATTTTTGCACTCCAGATGTGAAAGAGTTCTTGAATCTTGCTGCCATTATGTAGTAAATGCTTTGCATCTTCCAATGAATAGAAATGCTGAGTGACCTTCAGTTGGCGGGTTTGAGCTTCATTTCACCGTCAAAATTGCCTCCTGTTCATCAGAACTAAGATGGCTTATTTTGAGAGTGGATCGTGTGTTATGATGCTGAGCCACACTGACCCAGAATGTCGCAAGATATATGCCTGATCTGTGCCAAGTTTGCTGACCCCACTCGAGCCAGGCACTGCATTTGAGTTAGGGAAGAGTTTCCATGTGCGCAGTTATTGTGTGAGGATTTGGCTTGGTGTTCTCCAATGGTCATTATATGAATGATGGAGAACCATCTAATGTGAAGGAAAGGGAATAATTCTGTGGGAGGGGCTGATGTCATGTCCTGGCAGAAGTGCAATACCATGTATCAGTTAATAATAAGACTGGTGACATTAACTACCTGGATCTGTCCATGGTGAATGGGAACATCAGTATGGCTACAGAGAGCAGCAGGTGATTGTGCATACCTTAGTGTAAATATAGGATTAAGAACATAGGACTTTGGATCAGGAGTAGGCTATTCATCCCTTCAAGCCTGCTCCACTAATCAATAAGATCATGCTTGATCTGGTTGTGGTCTCAACTCCACTTTGCGGTCTGCCTCCCATAACCCTTGACCAGCTGGAAGTTCCCCTCCAAGTCACTCACCATCCTGGGTTGGAAATATGTCGCTGTTCCTTCACTGTCACTGGGTCAAAAGCCTGGAACTCCCTTCCTAACAACACTGTGGGTGTACCTACACCACATGGACTTCAACGGTTCAAGAAGGCAGCTCACCACCTTCTCAAGGGCATCTAGGGATGGGAAATAAATGCTGGCCCAGCCAGTGAAGTCCATGTCCCATAAATGAATAAAAAAAGTCTCAAAAATCTGTGTGACAAGGTCTTCAGAGAAAATTTGAGAGAATCCATACCAAGAGATAATGTTATTTTTTAAAAACTTGGAAAACATTTGATTTTGTAAGCCATGAAATAGTATGTTTTTCCCATAGAGAACAAGACAGATAAGGTAACTGAATGGAAACAAGGGCGGGGTTGATGGATGAGGTAATATGTCATGAAAAGAGGACTTGATTTCCATTTTAGACGCAGGCGGCCTCTGCTCTGTCCATCTGATGACATCAATGGGAGCCTTGGATGATTTAGAGGAGCGGGTCTCACTTAAATATAATTCCTGAAAATCATCAACACAAGTGGTATTCACCACTAACAGGATGCTGTCGTCAAGCCAAAAAGATATTCTGCCCGTCACGCAATTGAGTAATGTGGTATATGTATTTCAGTGCCAGTCTGATGCTAGGTATGTAGACCATAGGCCCCAAAGATGTATGTCACTTCCACTGTTCGCAACAGGCAGGATACAGACCATACCCAATCTGCCCGTGCTTGCAAAACTCAAAGCACAGTGTCCTTATTTTAAATTCATTTATGGGATGTGGGCTTCCCTGGCTGGGCCAGCTTTTATTGCCCATCCCTAGTTGCCCTTGAGATGGTGGTAGTGAGCTGCCTCTTGAACCGTTGCAGTCCTTGAGGTGTAGATACACCCACAGTGCTGTTAAGAAGGGAGTTCCAGGATTTTGACCGAGTGACAGTGAAGGAATGGCGATATATTTCTAAGTCAGTCAGGATGGCGAGTGACTTGGAGAGGAACTTCCAATGGTGCTGTTCCTATCTATCTGCTGCCCTTGTCCTCCTAGACAGTAGTGGTTGTGGGTTTGGGACATGCTGTCTAAGGAGCCTTGGTGAGTTCCTGCAGTGCATCTTGTAGATGGTACACACTGCTGCCACTGTGCGTCAGTGGTGGGAGTGAATGTTTGTGAATTGGGTGCCAGTCAAGTTGGCTGCTTTGTCCTCGATGGTGTCAGGCTTCTTGATTGTTGTGGGAGCTGAACTCATCCAGGCAAGTGGGGAGTATTCCAGCACAATCCTGACTTGTGCCTTGTAGATGGTGGACAGACTTTGGGGAGTCAAGAGGTGAGTTACTCATCGCAGGATTCCTAGCCTCTGACCTGCTCTTGTAGCCACATATTTATATGGCTAGTCCAGTTCAGTTTCTGGTCAATGGTAACCCCCAGGATGTTGATAGTGGGGTATTCAGTGATGGTGATGCCATAGAACGTCAAGGAGCAAAGGTTAGATTCTCTCTTGTTGGAAATGTTCATTGCCTGGCACTTGTGTGGCGCAAATGTTACTTGTTACTTGCCACCTGTCAGCCCAAGCCTGGATATTGTCCAGGTCTTGCTGCATTTGGACATGGACTGTTCCAGTACCTGAGGAGTCATGAATGGTGCTGAATATTGTGCAACCATCAGCGAACATCCCACTTCTGACCTTATGTTGGAAAGAAGGTCGTTGATGAAGCAGCTGAAGATGGTTGGGCTGAGGACACTACCCTGAGGAACTCCTGCAGTGATGTCCTGAAGCTGAGATGACTGACCTCCAACATACACAACTGTCTTCCTTTGTGCTAGGTATGACTCCAACCAGTGGAGAGTTTCCCCCCCGATTCCCATTGACTCCAGTTTTGCTAGGGCTCCTTGATGCCACATTCGGTCAAATGCGGCCTTGATGTCAAGGGCAGTCACTCTCACCTCACCTCTGGAGTTCAGCTCTTTCGTCCATGTTTGAACCAAGGCTGTAATGAGGCCAGGAGCTGACTGGCTGTGCAGAACCCAAACTGGGTGTCACTGAGCAGGTTATTGCTAAGCAAGTACACCTTGATGGCACTGTTGATGACCCCTTTCATTACTGATGCTTGGGAGCAGACTGATGGGGCAGTAATTGTCCTGTTTTTCGTGTACAGGACATAGCTGGGCAATTTTCCACATAGCCGGGTAGATGCCAGTGTTGTAGCTGTACTGGAACAGCTTGGTTAGGGGTGTGCCAAGTTCTGGAACACAAGTCTTCAGTACTATTGCCAGAAGATTGTCAGGGCCCATAGCCTTTGCGATATCCAGTACCTTCAGCCCTTTCTTAATATCACGTGGAGTGAATCGAATTGGCTGAAGACTGGCATCTGTGATGCTGGGAACCTCCGGAGGAGGCCAAGATGGATCATCCACTCAACACTTCTGGCTGAAGATTGTAGCACATGCTTTATCTTTTGCACTGATGTGCTGGACTCCCCCATCATTGAAGATGGGGATATTTGTGGAACCTCCTCCTCCAGCTGGATGTGGCAGGACTGCAGAGTTGATCTGATCCTTTGGTTGTGGGATCACTTAGCTCTGTGTATCACTTGCTACTTATGCTGTTTGGCACGCAAGTAGTCCTGGTGTTATAGCTTCATCAAGTTGACGCCTCAATTTTAGGTATGTCTGGTGCTGCCCCTGGCATGCCCTCCTGCACTCTTCATTGAACCAGGGTTGATCCACTGGCTTGATGGTAATGCTAGAGTGGGGGATATGCCAGGCCTTGAGGTTACAGATTGTGTTTGAGTACAATTCTGCTGCTGCTGATGGCCCACAGTGCCTCATGGATGCCCAGTCTTGTGTTGCTAGATGTGTTTGAAACCTATCCCATTTAGCACAGTGGTAGTGCCACACAACGCGATGGAGGGTATCCTCAGTGTAAAAGCAGGGACTTCGGCTCCACAACGACTGTGCAGTGGTCACTCCTACCGATACTGTCATGGACAGATGCATCTATGACAGGCAGGTTGGTGAGGATGAGGTCAAGTATGTTATTCCCTCTTCTTGCTTCCCTCACAACCTGATGCAGACCCAGTCTAGCAGCTACGTCCTTTAGGACTCAGCCAGCTCGGTCAGTAGTGGTGCTACCGAGCCACTCTTGGTGATGAACATTGAAGTCCACCACCCATAGTACATTCTGTGCACTTGCCACCCTCAGTGCTCCCTGCAAGTGGTGTTCAACATGGATGAGCATTGGTTCATCAGCTGAGGGAGGGTGGTACATGGTAATCAGCAGGAGGTTTCCTTGCCCATGTTGACCTGATGCCGTGAGATTTCATGGGGTCTAGAGTCGATGTTGAGGACTCCCTCCCACCTGTATACCACTGTGCCGCCTCCTCTGCTGGGTCTATCCTGCCGGTGGGACAGGACATACCCAGGTGTGGTGGTGGTGGTGTCTGGGACATTATCCGTAAGATATGATTCCGTGAGTATGACTATGCCAGGCTGTTTCTTGACTAGTCTATGAGACAGCTCTCCCAATTTTGTCATTAGCCCCCAGATGTTAGTAAGGAGGACTTTGCAGGGTCAGCAGGGTTGAGATGTGATGCTACAATTGGACAATATTTGCTAAATAATCCTCAGAGTGTGCTAAAAATTACGCTGACAATCAATTTAAAATTGTCAGTCAGGCTCGCAGTGTGGTGCATTTATGTGTACTGGAAGCTTTATACATTAATACACAGGGCCCTATTCTTTGCAGGCAGAAAAAACATGTCTACACATTGCGCCTGTTTCAGCTAAACAATATATGTGGTAGCCATTCGCTGATCCATTCCTTGGCCAATCAGGGTCAAGCTGCCTGGTTTAAATTTCAAACAATGCTTGGCAGTTAACTGTCAGTCACAATTAACTGGTGTGTTCTCCTTGGCAATGCCTCTTCCAATCAGAGTGAACTTGCCAACCAATCAGCACTCTCTCCTCATACAGTATAAGTTGTTGCTTCCCCTGACATTGGTATTCTTGTGATTGTCCTGATAAGTGCAAGATGAAAAGCTTCGACAAAATGTCTTTTTTCAGCAATACTCAGGCTTTGTACTACCAAATGACTATTAAAATATAATTGGTGAGCTTCTGACATTAAAATGTGCACTGATAGGCAGCTAACTCTATTAAAGAGGTGGGAAACCCAAGGGTTGCTTCACGGAGCCAACCCAAGCATGGTAAGTAAAGGAGGGTGGGGGAAGGTTGATACTTGTGGAGCCATGAAGAGTGTTTAATGTTCCTCGTAGTCCCATAAAAATTATTTTCAAACTTTCATATCAGCCTCCAGTGGTCAATTTAGAAACTGCTGATTATGCCACATAACGTTAAGTGGCACTTCAGAAATACAACAGGGTCCTACTGATGTCATAGGACTCCGAGTCGCATGGACTCATGAGACTCCTGATTGTTTTTGGTGCCCGTTTCAAGGCTTCCACCAAAATAACAACTGCCAGAGCGACAGTGAAATCAGGCCATTAATTGTTGCGTCACAATGTTCATTGTGTTCCTGCCTTCTTCTTTCCCTTTGTAAAAGATGTGAATCAGTTCCAGAGATTCCTCAAATAAGCAAAACGCTCCATTTCTAACTAATGAATTCCACCAACATTAACTCCATCAGATTAGTCACCACTGAAGATGTTCCACTTCTGTTAAAATATCTCTTCTTATCCACAAGCCAACCCCAAGAAACTCAAGTGCTAATCTGTTGTTTTCCTAATTCTCACTCTCTTGTCTACTAAATAATTACTTTGAAATTTAGCAATGAATAACGCTTTAATAAGTGAGATGGAATATGTCTGGCAAAGAGCACAAATAAGCATTGTAGAGCCATAACTTGAGATTGTGTCTTATGTTTCATCTCCATACATGGAATCAAGTGTTCATTGTGAAGCTCACAAGTGCCCTGTGCCTACTATAGTCAGAAAAACAATCCCTGTTGGAAGAAATATGCTACCTAAATTGTGACACTGATTTCAGTGTCTTTGATAGATCATTGTCTATGCTGAAGGCAGATACATTGTTCCTAGTAATTGCACGTTTACCTTGTTCCAGCTGACCTGAAGACCTAAGTGCCTCTTGGTCAAACATTTATTGTGCTTTGGTGTGGATGTTCATCGTTTCAACAAAGTCCATGTAGTCAATTGAACCAATAAGAACCTGTTAAGGCCTGTAACTGAGGCCAAGATTTTCCATTCAGCCTCCGGGTTCGTAGAGGGCTGGGAACAGTTTAGATGCCCGAAGTTGGCCTCTTGGCAGCAGCCCTGAGGTCAGAGTGCCAGGTAGGCTTAGAGACCCTCCGTGCCTGCGTCAGTTCAGCAGCAGCTCCAGGCCGTCCATAGAACGGGTTTGGCCCCACCCACCCCCACCACCACCACCCTCAACTGGGATTGACCGTCTGCAAAGGCCACTTTTAATTTTAAATTGAGAAAGTTTGGAGAGAGGACACCTCCGTTTTGAATCATTCTCTCCCATCACTTACCTGTCATGACACCTGCTGCTGTTTTCAAGTTGGAAGGCCTCTGATTGGTCCTCCAACTTACAGCGAGTCAACCCTCTGGTCATTAATTGTTTGCCACAGAGTGCGATATTTCAGCTTGATGGTGGGATTCAGAACCCCAGAGGCTCCAGATCTTTATACACATGGCCCAAGCTGGCCCAGCATGCAAATTAGAAAGGGTCACTGATATTTTCCGAACTTTGAGCTTGGTTCAGTGTTTCCACTATGAAGAACAGCTAATGAAAAAACTGTAATATAAATCAGAATCATTGGGCAGAATTTTCCCCCTGTTGGGGGGGAAGTTGAAGAGCGGGCAAGCGGAGGTGCACCTCCGATCGGCCATTTTACGTGAGCATGCCAATTAAGGCCCGAAAGAGCGCACAGATCTCCCTGAGGCTAAGTGCTCCCTCAGGGAGTTGGCTCTACAGTAAAAAATCTTAAAAATAGAAAAAAAAAATTTCCCTGAAATGTCCCCTCATGTGACACTGTCACATGAGTTGGGACATGTCCATCTCTTTTAAATCCACTTTAATTACATTTTTTAAAACCGACATGAAACCTCATCCCACCCATGGATGAGGTTTCATACTTTTTCTAATGCCCGCCAGGGCTCCTGGCCTGTCCGCCAACCTTAAGTTTGGACGGACAGGTCCATTACTTACTTTAATGACTCTGTCAATTACCTCAATTGGCCATTGACAGGTCGGCGGGTGCACAGCTGATTCTGCTGAGCCCCCACCTACCTGAAAATTTAAATGGGGTGCGGTGACGTTGGGAGTTCCGCCTGACGTCATCCTGCGTCATTTTACGCGTCGGCGAGCGGGCCCCACCCCCCCACTCGCCGACGGGAAAATCCTGGCCAATGTGTTCCTCCTGACCAGTTTCGATTGCCAAAAGTGGTTGGGGAGCAAATTTTCTTTTTTTTTTCTCTCCGAATTGCCCAGTGGTTTTTATCTGGTTTAATGCTTTTCCCTAAAGTTTACGTGACTTTGGATGGATTGAGAGTTTGTATCATGATACACGGGGCATCACAACTATATGTTGCACAGGCTAGGATAGGCCAGTGGATCCTTTCATTTTCATGGACAGAATTTTTCCGTTGGCGAGCTGGGGGCCTCGCCAATGTGAAAATGACGCGGGGTGATGTTGGGGGGAACCCCCAAAGTCATCCCGCTCCATTTAAATCTTCAGGAAGGCGGGGGGGGACAGCGCGATCAGCTGCCTGCCCGCCGACCTGCCAATGGCCAATTGAGACCATTGACATGGTAGTTAAATCAATTAAAGGCCCTGCCCGTCCAACCTTAAGGCATCCACCGGCGGGATGAGGTTTCATGTTGGTTTTAAAAAAGTTTAATAAAGTTTTTGTGCACTTTACTAACATGTCCCATCTCGTGTGGCCTTGTCACATGAGGGGGACATGTTAACGATTTTTTATTTTTCTATTTTTAGACTTTGAAAAACTTTCAGCGATCTCCCTGAGGCACCACTTAGTCTCAGGGAGATGTGCGCACTCTCACATTTGAGGAATCCCCTCCCACCCGCACAGGAAGCGCATAGCGCTTCCCATCAGGCGTCACACTGGGTGGGTCTTAATTGGCCCGCCCCCTTAAAATGGCGGCGGGGCCCGTTTCGACGGCGGCGATCGGCTGCCCGCCCGCCGCCGAGCAGGTCGGGCTCACCCGCCCGTCAAGGGCAAAATTCTGCCCCGTATATTTAGATAGAAAATTAGATGAAAGATGTTAAAAAAAAAAATCTGTCGATGTACATGTTAAGAAGTTGTGCAAATGATGGTATAGTCGGTTTGAATTAAAGAGGGAAGTGCCCTTTCTCTGCTGGCTGTGAGGATCATGAGATTTTACACAGTCCCAGTCTACTTTCGGGAACTATATAAATCAGCACAAAGCTGTTGTTTTACAGATTACAAGGTTGAATGACAGAAGAAATGAAAATATCACACTTGTGCAGTAAGAGGTACTTTTCTGAGGTTGCAGTTAAGACACATGCCTTGATTGGGTGCACAAAAAGCTGCCAACCACCATTAAACCTGACTTCAAGATTGTGGCCCTTTCTGCTTGAAGCAGAAATAAATCAAATTGAAAATTGGTTCCATTCTCCAGCACTGACAGAGCTTCCCTTTCACTGAATATGAAAGTTTAATATACGTAACTACAAGGAAAAGCTTTGGAAAATACTGTCCAACTCTGGTAGTTGAAATTTTGTTTAATTAGCACTGTTCACTTCAGTAAGAACAGATTTCATCTCTTAATTTTTGCAGGCTAAATATAGCCAAGTGACATTTGTCAAATTAATCAGTTTATCATGTTTTTAATAAGGTGACAAAATATTAAACTTTTAATTAAGAAGCTGATATGATCCTCAGAGCACCAGGCGTGTGATAGTGTGTCCTCCTGATTGCTGGGAAATTTGACATGAATATTCATGGAGCAACTTAAGATCCTCTTGGCTGAAATGGATGAATAAAAATCACATTTCAACTTCATCACAGGATTCATATACATACCAGTAATGCTTTTGGTCTTTAACTGAAAGTTGGTGCTTCTGGATATGTAAGGCAATACATCATATAAAGTTAGCCTGTGTTATAATTGATGTAGTACAGAAATGCACAGGGTGATCCCATGTTCCTAGGGACGGGGGACTTCGAGAACTTTGTGAGTCTGCCCCTGTCTCCTGCTAAGATTAGGGAATCACTCCAATATTGCACACTTGGATGTTCATTTAGGATACAGTAAATATTTGCATTTATTTTCTAACACACCTCTGAGTTATGAGGCTGAGCTATGTTTCCACCAAATGCTGACTGTGTTCCAGTACCTCACCCTATGTCTGGACAATGAAGGTCAGTAGCTTATTCCTACATAGATAACATTACAACTTAGCCCAATCCTGTCCGCATTTGCCATCCACACTTATGCACTTCCAGATGGAAAGAAATCTGCAACAAGATTTCACCCATTCCTGGCCACATTTGGCACTGAAGCCAGTTGTAAGTCGTAAATTGGTAACTGTCTGAAGCTGATCCAGACTGTCCTCAACTGTCATATTTCACTCCAAAATGAGCTTCTGACCACATATTCGCATCATAACTAAGACCACTTACCTCTACCTCCATAACATTGTCGAGTCAGGCCATGCCTCAGCTTATCCGCTGCTGAAACCTCATTCATGCCTTTTTCACCTCTAGACTTGATTACTCCAATGTACTCCTGGTCGGCCTCCCAGGTTCTACCCTTCGTGAACGTGAAGTCATCCAAAACTCTGCTGCCTTTATCCTAACTCACACTGAGTCCTGTTCATTGACCATTAACCCTTTGCTCACTGACCTACATTGGCTCCCAGTTAAGCAACGCCTCATTTTTAAAATTCTCATCCTTGTTTGAAAATCCCACCATGGCCTCAGCCCTCCTTATCTCTGCAATTTCCTCACAACCCTCCGAGATATCTGTGCTCCTCTAATTGTGGCCTCTTGTGCATCCCTGGTTTCAGTTGCTCCACCATTGATGGCTGTGTCTTCAGGTGCCTAGGCCCCAAGCTCTGGAATACACTCCCTACACATCTCCACCTCTCTACCTCCCTTTCCTCCTTTAAGACCTTCCCCAATACCTACCTCTTTGACCAAGGCTTTGGTCATCTGCCCTAATATCTCCTTACGTGGCTGAATGTCAAACTTAGTTTAATAAGTTAGTTAATTTTCAGGACTTTGGCCTTTAATAGCAACATATTTTATCCAATGAAGCACCTTAGGATGTTTTACTAAATTAAAGATGCTATATAAATGCAAGTTGTTGTTGACCTAAATCCAGGCAACCTGTGAGTCCCTGAACAAAATAAACACTGAGAAACTAAAATGAAAGGCCAAGGATGAAGAGACTGAAATGCAGAGTAAATCAGAAAGCAGTGGTCAAGTGATGCCAAGTCTGAAGATTGTAGAGGGAAGGAAAGACTATGGGAAAGACAAGCACCCAATTTAACTTGCCGGCCCAGCGGGAATGAAGTAGCGCTGGTTAAAGTGACCAGACGCTTGGCTGACAGCCCCCCCCCCCCCCCCCCCCCAAAACAACCCACTGCTATTTTAAGTCGTAGAGAATTCAGGCTGCCCACCACAGCCAGGCTGTAGCCTCAAACATTCAAATATTGGGATCCAGCCATTTAATTTGGACCCCGAGGCTATTTCAAGCATGAAATGCATGAATCAGGCACAGCCACCAGGGAAAGAAGGAAACAAAGCGAATGGGAATCGGAAGAAGCCCAGGCAAGTTAATTTATTTCATTTTTGTTCTTAGGGTTTCCTTGTGAGCTAGGAGGAGCAGGCCTATGTCTCCAGTGGCAAACAAATCCTGGCTGCTACAGAGAGTTCCAGTTCGCCACACCCTCACGCAGCGAAACAAATACGAAGAGCTAATTAAATTACATTCATAATAGGCTAGAGAATAATGCTGTTACAATTTACTCAGGCTGACTCGCAATGTGCCAGAAGATTGACACTCAACATAATAGTCTGCTCCACAATTGTCTGAAAGTTAATTATCAGGTTGTTGGCCTTTGATACCAATACATTGGTAACATATTGATCTTTTTTCCTTTATTAACCTTTGCTTGTGGATGAGCATAAGAAAAAGGCGCTGGAGTAGGCCATTTGATTCTTTGAGCCTTCTCCATCAGTCAGTCAGATCATGGCTGATCATCTGTCACGTGAAGTTCTTTGGGCACAAACTATATATTCAGGCAGGGGCATTTAGAATTAGAACTGTATGAGCTGTTAGACATGGATCCTTCATTTATTTATTATTCTCATCCTATAGACTCCCTCTGCTGGGACATGAGGACATGTGGTAGCTGTGGACAAAATGCCACAATGAAATTTTCAGTACACTACAAACTTCAACTCCTGTTTCCTCCATATCTCTTAATTCCCTTCATGCCCAAATATCTACTAATTTTCACCCACAATTCTCTGGGGTAGAGAATGCCAAAGATTCACAATCCTTTGAGTGATGAAGTTTCTCTTTATCCCGGTCCTAAATGGCTGACCCTTTATTCTGACACTGTGACCTTTAGTTCTAGACTCCCCAGGCAGCAGGAAAATCCTCCCAGCAACTGCCCCATCAAGCTCCTTTAGAATTTTATAAGTTTCAACTAGATCAGTTCCCATTCTCCTAATTTCTGGGGAATATAGACCGAATATCTCAAATCTTGGCTGCATCAATTCCAGCACCATGGGCAGCCAAGGCAAGAAATAAAAACAGAAGATGCTGGAAACACTGAACAGGTCATGCAGCATCTGTGGAGAGGAACAGTTAACGTTACATTACTTTTCATTAAGAAGGGAGAAAAAAAACTGCTCTGACAAAGCCTTGGGCAGTGTCATGTTTGTTCAAATAATGGTTTAGTCAATGCTGAATAGATCTTGTAAGGGCATAAGGATTTTGTATATTGTATCTTGAGCTAATTTATGTATTTAATAGTGCAAGTAATGTCAATGCTGGTGATGGAACTCTTTTCCTACGCTTCACAACCATTTAACATTATACACTTCAAGTCAGGTATAACAGGTACAGGGCGCCTCAACAATTCATCTCAATTCCAAACTCAGAAAGACATTCCCTATTACACTAGCCATCTTTATGATCATTCTAGATGAAGCTGCCAATGTAGCCCTATTTGGTGCAGAATTATGGGCAGTTTCGTGCTGTAAATTCATGCCTGGTTGAACCTGGATGGTAATAATCAAAAATTTATTTCACAACAGCCAGAAAAGGATATTTTTATTCTCCACCACTTATATTATTTTAAATATACAAAGAGAAATACTCCATAACCATGGTGAAGGATACTGAATGAAGTATACAATCCCAGTCCAATAGCTCACCATTTTCTCACCATTTCACTCTCCCAGAATCATTGGTCAACACACCATCCATAATACCGTCCATAATAAGACACTGGATTGAAGCAAGATCACTGTTAAGTGATATAATATGGGTGGACAGAACTACATCCCCCATTTCCTCTCCCTCTTCATTGCAATAAGCCTGCCACCGCTTAGTGCATAAGCCCCCATTGGAAGAATATCCACTTGGCTAATGTACTGAAGGGTGGTCCATGGCATAGTACTCCAGAATTTATCAGTGTTTTCATAGCATAATAGAGAAAATTGGAGAGGGAAATGCCATTCCATCCAACAGCCAGGTTAAAGATCAGAAACTAAAGCTCCAAATTTAACTGGTAGGAATAGGGGACCAAAGTGTATGATGATCTGCCTGTCTGGAGGGGGGAAATTAGGTCACTGATGGCAGGCAGGAATGGAAATTTTGGAGAATGTTGTCACTGGGGTCTCACAGAAGTGGCCCCTGGTAAGGTAAGCGAGGAATGGGGAAGGAACATATGAACAGGTGTAGGTCATTTTGACCCTCAAGGCTGTTCCATAACTTCAAGGATGGGAATATTTGGGAATATTTGCAATCATGGGAGGAAGGAAACCTAAAACAAGGTAGATCCAATGAATGCACCCCAGTGGGGCCAGCAAGAGGAAGCCTGATCTTTTTTGACTCACATGGAGCCTTTACAAAGTTAAAAACAATGCAAACTTAACTCGACCCCGTGTGGCCAGGATTCGTGCCGGTGCGTTTGAGCTTGTGTGTTAGTTGGACCTGGAATTAAAATGGCACAAGCATCCTTAACATCATCAGGACGTGACTTGTCCATTTAAATGTCTCTGAGGAAGGCAACCATCCCAAGATAGAGAAGGTGACCAAGCACCTTAACCTCCCAAGACACCCCATTCCAGCTGGGCAGTGGGGTTAAAATCAGACGATAAATGTATCAAGATTCACAAATGTCAATTTGCCCCCATGATCCATTGACGCTGCATGATTCCACTGGCCTGGATTCTCAGATCTTTATTATTCTAACTCTGGTTACCATGTTTGAAGCAAACGAGTTGTAACTCACACTGCAATATCGTTTGAACAATGCAGCCTGCCTCATAATGCAAACACATCCATGTGTACATAAATAAAGTTTTTCCAGTAACTTTAATAAGACCGAGATGCTGGTGGGGTAGGCCTTTTCCTATCGCAAAATGGGCCTGATTTAATTTTTGCTACTTACATCAGTAAGGGCAGATTATGCAGTACTTGTTTTATTTTTCATTGGTAATTTCATTCCCAGGCCCTCAAGGTCACTTGACTATTTGTTCAAAGACTGCTGCATGGTGACCGGTATGTTTCAGGTGCTGGGTCCTGCGAGCTCAAGCTGCATTACTTTTGTCTCTGATACCTTGGCAAGTTAGGGTGCTGTAGAGCAAAGGTGCATATATTTCCATTGTTTTAATGTCAGCTTCCAAGAATCCTCTTCATTGCAAACAACGCATACTGATCCCTTTCTTTAATCATCTGCACTGGACTGTTCTGTCAAATTGACATTGCTTTAGGTCCAACTTCCTCACACATCAGTACTTCCAGTTTCTTTGTTTAATCACAGCGGTATCTCAAGCAACATAAATATGCTGTGCCCAGCTAATATGGAGAGCTGATCTGTTAGTCTTCACTTCACTATCTTTTAACCAGTGACACCAGGAGATAATATGGTAAAATTCATGCTTACAGTACCTGTGGGATTTCTTTAATGCAAATACATCAGAAGCTGTGACAGAGTTTGCCTTTCCTGCTTGTTGATAATGAACAGGCCCTCTAGTCCAATGGGATTGATTATCCCTTTTCAGCTTTCTTTGCTGTGCTTCGAAGACACTGACTGATTCTGGATCACTCTCCAATATCTCAGCCAAGTGGATATTCTTCCAGTATTAGCTTCTGCAGTGAATGCTGGCAGGTTATTAACCATGAGGACTATATACCTAAGTCGAATTCAATTTTCACCCAATATGAACATACATACATTTTCCAATAGGATTCATTGGATAGAAATGTGGAGGAGGAATTCTGGCCAAGGTTCCCACTCTCAAACCTAGAAACAACCTAAAACCTGGATGAGTGACGGAGTTGTACTGTCACTGGACCAGTAACCCAGAGGTCCATACTTAATGGCTTTTCTGCCTCCCTCCCTTAAAAAAAAATTGTCTCCTCAATCACGCTACTGCTCGGGGTCCTCATCTCCATCTCACATAAAGTGCTTTGAGTATTCTTCTCATAAAGGCTGCTGCATGAGTGCACATTGCTGCTGCCGACTTCCTTACTCAAATGAACAGTAATTTGTAGCTGACTGTAATATTCCGGAGTATTCGTTGAACGAGTCCTGTAGACAGTGCTGTTCACTTATTGTGTGAGGGGGTTTACCTTTGTAGATAGATAAGAATTTTGGAAATAGAATATAATGAGATTGGAATGAGACCATTTTTGTTTGCAGCATGGCTTAAAGGAACCGAATGTCACACTTTCCATGTGTTCTAATAGTGTTGGAGAACTGGCCTTATCCACATCTGTGAAGCTTAGTTGAGCCCCTTTCCTGTTTTCATCACTCCCTAAGTAGCAAATACTGCGTTTTCTGTTAAGGAAATTACTATTTCCGTTAACATTAACATGATAGCGCAGGAATCCTTACGCAGTCCTAATTCATATATTCCCTCTGTCCATGATTAATCCCCCCTTTGTGATCATGGTGTCAGTTTGACTCTGCTGGTAGCACTCGCACCCCTGAGTTAGAAGTTTCTGAATTCAAGCCCCACTTATGGGGCTGAATTTTGCCGTTGACGGGTGGGCGGGCCAATTAAGGCCCGCCCAGCGTGACGCCCAACGGGAAGCACTATACGCTTCCTGTGCGGGCGGTATTCTCCAAATGCAAGAGTGCGCTCTTTTGCGCATGCACACGAAAGAGCGCACATCTCCTTGAGGCTAAGTGGTGCTTCGGGGAGAGCGCTGAAAGTTTTTCAAAATCTAAAAATAGAAAAATAAGAAAATCATTAACATGTCCCCCTCATGGGACAATATCACACGAGATGGGACACGTTAATAAAGTGCACAAAAACTTTATTAAACTTTTTTAAAGCCGACATGAAACCTCATCCCGCCAGTGGATGAGGTTTGTTAAAAAATCACTTACCCGCCTGCCCGTTGAGCCCGTGTGCCGAACCGAAGTTCACACGTGCCCCCCAAAATCGGCATCAGTTGCCGAGTTAAGGGCCTTAACAGGGCCTTTAATTAATGGAGGGCGCGCGTCACACTACATAGCGCGCCCGCCTACCTAATATCACGATGCTGCATGCTGATGTCAGGATGGACGTCGCGCGACATTTTAAGCGCTGACGTGCGGACTCTGCCACCCACGCGTCAGCCAGAACATTCAGCCCATGCAGTTCGGCACATAATTCAGGCTGGCACTTCAGTGTCACACTGAGGGGATACTGTAGATAATAAACTGAGGCCTTGTCACTCTGTTCAGATGGATGTAAAAGATCCCAAGATATTTGAAAAAAAAGGGAATCTGGCAGTGGCCTGGCTAAAACCTATCCCTCAATCAACAGCACCAAGAAAAGATTAACTGGTCATGTATTATTAATTCCAAAAGTTAGCTGTGCATGAATTATCTGTCCCTTATCCCTACCTAACAACTGAGTGTACTTCAAAAGTAGTTCATTGGCTGTTAGGATAAGAAAAGAACAATACAAATGCAAGTTTATTCCTTCTATCCCAGGAATGATGAGGCTAATTATGTTGCCGCTATCAACTCCCAACTAAGATCAAACTACACCAACTAACTAGCTGGTAGCTCATTTACCCAGTCTTTCTCTGGTGGAAGGAAATTTAGAATTCTGGGTCTGAAGTAACTGTAGATAATTGCAGTGGCCTGAGCTCTCTGCTGTCATGCTAAATGAAACAGATACAACGCTGTTAAATTTAGTCATGCCCCCCGCCCCCCCACCTCCCCTCCTGCCCCACTACCATTGGAAAAGCAAATAATATCATTGACATAGAAAAATTGTGTGCCATTGTATCACATATTTGTGTTATCGTAAATCTGATAGAGAGAGAAACACCTATCCTGGTCTCCTTTCCACATGAAACACCATGGAGATGAATTATTATCCATTGGAAGCTATTGTGTGTCCACAGCTTTCCAAAATACACTGACCATCAGTAAGCCTCCCCACCACCAATGCAAACAGCAATGCAAGGCATTTAGAAGCAACACCTTGGAGAAGGACACTAGCAACTCCACAAACAAAATCTGGATGCTTCAGTAAATGTTTGACCAGTTTCACTATGCCATTTAGAGGCATTCCCTGAACAATTGTCATCTGAAAGTGTATCCAAGAGGCAACTGCTTTGATGATCATATTGAAAAGTTTACGATTCTTTGGAGGCTTGACTGGGTCGATCCTGAGAGGATGTTTCCCCTCATGGGGGAATCTAGAACTAGGGAGTACAGTTCCAAAATAAGGGGGCTTCAATTTGAGATGGAGAGGAGAAGGAATTCCTTCTAATAGAGGGTAGTTAATCTTTGGAATTCTCTACCCCAGAGATCAGGGAAGTCGGACATATGAACATTCGAATAAAGAGCAGGAGTAGGCCACTCGACCCCTCGAGCCTGCTCTGCAATTCGTTAAGGTCATGGTTGAGCTGAATGTAACCTCAATTCGACATTCCTGCCACGTTTTGAGGAAGATAGTTCCAATGAACCATGACCCTCTGAGAAAAAAAATTCTCCTCAACTCTGTCTTAAGTGGGTAATTTAATATATTCAAGGCTGAGTTAGACAGATTTTTGATCCACAAGGGAGTCAAGGGTTATGGAGAGCAGACAGGGAAGTGGAGTTAAGGCCATGATCAGATTAGGCAGGTTCTTTTAGAATGGCTGAACAGACTTGAGGCACCGAATGGGCTGCTACTGCTACTATTTCTTATGCTGTTACGCAGACTGCTTAATGGAAGACTAAAGATTGAGCTTGTTAAGCAAAGGTTGCACTCCTGAGAATCATGTTTCAAATCTTAAAACCATTCCTTTTCCATTCAGTCATGAATCATGAACAATCCTGAGTTAAATTCAAAATAAGATTATCAGTAGGGTTAACTGTAGTTTCTGTAAGAGTTTTGCACTTCAGTTTAGAATTAGTGTTCTTACTCCAAGGTCATAGAAGGGTTGGCCTGAAGTCAAAATAAAAGCAAAATACTGCGGATGCTGGAAATCTGAAACAAAATTAAAAATAGCTGGAAAAACTCAGCAGGTCTGACAGCATCTGCGGAGAGGAATACAGTTAACGTTTCGAGTCCGTATGACTCTTCATCAGAACTAAGAAAAATTAGAAATGAGGTGAAATATAAGCTGGTTGAGAGGGGTGGGACAGTAAGAGCTGGATAGAGGGCCAAGAATAGAGGATAGAGGCAAAGAAGAGATTGCCAAAGATGTCATAGACAAAAGGACAAAGGGGTGTTGACGGTGGTGATATTATCCAAGGAATGTGCTAATGGCTGAAGTCAGTTGCATTTGAGCTCATTGAACAGTGTATGATTGTGGAAAGCCTGCCCATTGAACTGGGGAATAGGGTGGGGAAGCAAGTTTCAAATTATCTAAAAGGGGAGGGGAGTTGTTGCCTGACCTATTTAAGAAAAGAAGATAGCTTTCATCCGAATACAACCGACGTCACTTCAGAACCAGTGTGATAGGAGAAGGAAAGATTATTCTAATCTCCTTCATGAGGCTTCGGTGAGAACAATAACCTTTCCCCTGCCATCCCCCAAAAACCCTTATTACTGATTAAATGCAGCGACTTTCTACTAACTGTATAGTGACTGGCTTGAAATAATCAGTTTAGAGAAGGACAAGGAAGCTTACACTCGAGCTTTAGTCATGAGTTGAAGACAATTTGTAATGAAAATATTGCAGTTATTGTATCAGGTACAATTGGGTTGAAAAAAATCTGTTACTTCAATAGAAAATAAAGATTTATTTTTCTTAAACCAAGGGACCGACAATTTTTATTAACTAACTTACGCATTTTTCAATCATTTGAGATTACAAAAATTAAACCAGAAGAACTCTCTCAAGAATACCGAGAGAAAAGCTTTTGGAACACATTCAAAGATCAGTACAAATGAGATAAAATTGTAAGGAGCAGGGAGAATTGCAAACATCATTATGCTGTAAATCCCAAAGGTAAATCTTTATCTGGAGCTTATAACTGTAAGCTTTAGACAGTGAAAATTAAAATATGTATAAAAAAAGTTTTGAGTGTGTTGACTTTCAGGCTTTACCCTGCAGGTATCAGAGGTGTGTTAAAACTGTGGAAGAAAGGTGTGATTTTTTTTTTAACCTGACCTAGAGACAGAAATTCATCAAGTTTCTGGCAAATTTACTTCAGCAAACCTGAAAACATCGGCTGTTCCACTATTCAATGAGATCATGACTGATCTAATTGTGACTTTAATTGCACTTCCCTGCCTGCCCACCTCCTCCTGCCACCTCCCTCCCTCTAAATCACCCTTGACTTCCATGTCGATTAAAAAACTGGCTTAACTCAGCCTTGAATGTATTCCATGATGCAGCCTGCGCAGCTGTCTGGGTAGAGAATTCCAAAGATCCTCTGAGAGAAGAAATTCCTCCTCATCACTGTCTTAAATTGGAGACCCATTATTTTGAAACTATGGCCGGGATTTTCCGGCCCTGTTGCGGGTGGGACCCGCCACAGGTGAGGAGGCGCCCCAGCCAGAAGCCTATTGACTTTCGGTGGGACCGGAAGATCCCGGCGGCGGGTAGGTGCGGAAAAATCCCATCCTGTGTCTCTTTGTTCTAGATTCCCCTACAATCTTCATACTTGGACAATTTCCCAACATACAGTACCTGAACAGGTTGGCAGCTAAATATTAGGGGCACAGCTTCCTCTTTGGGCAGAATCAGTAAGTCAGGCACAAATTGCACCTGTTTTGAGAAGTGCTTTTTGTTTTCTGGAGGTTCCACTCTAACTCATTTGCATATCACCGAACGCAAAATATGCCATGAGCTAATGCCAAGGCAGTGTTTTAAGACACAACGTAGAAACAGAAAACTGTTCAAAAAAACCCTTCATTAATTTAAAGAGCGGTAACCTGACAGTTTTTGATTAGTACAGCTGAAAAATAAGCATTTTTAATCGCAATCAATCTGTGAGTAGCCCAAGTTTGAATGACTGAAAACGTTTGTTTTTAAATATATATATATAAATCTATATAGAGGTAAAAACAGAGCACAGGAGCCAATTTCTCAATATTTATGTTCAAAATTACATTAAAAATCTTTTAAAATGTGCCTATTAGTGTCCTTGAGTCTTCTTGAAGGCCCACATGTGAGCACAATTAGTGAAAACTCCCAATGATTATTCCAACCCTTGAGAACATGGCCAGATCGTAGACAGTGTTGGCTTCCAGTTTGATTTTTTTTAAGAACTGGCATGAAGGATGACAGAAACTTGGGTTGAGCTGAACATAATTTGTGTTTACAATTCCAGGATATTTTGTATGGCCTACATGATTTTCAGGCAAATTGTGCTGAGAAATACAGCACAACTGAGGTGGAAACCCTACCCGCACAACTGCCCTCCAGTCGTGAAGACCTTTGAGCAGCCTCTGGGAATCATTACGCAAGTGTGAATGGGGGAATGTTTGTTTGTGTGACACCACTTCTAATAGTGCAGAGGGGAGACGGCGATGGCATAGTGGTATTGTCACTGGACTAGTATGCCAGAGACCCGGGGTAATGCTCTGGATTCAATCCCACCACAGCAGATGGTAGAATTTGAATTCAATAAAAGTTTGGAATTAAAAGTCTAATGATGACCACCATGAAACCATTGTAAAAACCCATCTGGTTCACTAAAGGGAAGGAAATCTGCCTTCCTTACCTGGTCTGGCCTACATGTGACTCCAGAACCACAGCAATATGGTTGACTCTTAAATACCCTCTGAACAAGGGCAATAAATGCTGGCATTAGTCAGTGATGCAAAATACAAACTGATTTCAAGGGCAGACAGCACTGGATCACATAGATTTCTTCAATGATATCCTTGAGGAAATCTGCTTGGGCTGCACATGTAGAGGCCCATGGTTCTCTCTGCTTCTGTTACAACATTACACAAATGAATTATTCCCCCAAAATATAGACTGGTTATTAAATGTGCCTATTAGTGTCCTTGAGTCTTCTTGAAGGCCCACATATGAGCACAATTAGTTAAATCTCAGAATTATAACAATATCTTGGGGTGAATTTTACTATTCTCCCATTGGCGTATTTGCAGATGGTGGGGGTTGGGGTGTGGGTGTTGTGGGGATGTAAAATAAGTATTTGCAGATTTGGGGGTGGTGGTGGAAGGGGGCATGTAAAATAAAACGAGTGGCTAGGCCACTGCCTTCCCACCCACTCCTCACCTGTCCCCTGGATTACAGCCTTTCCTTTGGCCTATTGAGGCCCTTAAATTGCCAGTCACTTAAGGACCTCATTCTACCTCCGCCGCAATAATATGTGCAGCTGGGGAAGACAGGAGGAAGGTGGCCAGCTGCAACTTTTGCAGCACAGGCTATAAGATGGAAGGACAGTGCCTCCAGCAATGCAGCACCCCTCACTAAAGTGTTAGCTTGGATTATATGTTCAGGTCCTGGGACTTGAAATCGTGATTGGATTTTCAGCCCCTGCCAGGCCCAGGATTGGAGGCAGGCCCGAGCTAAAAATAGCCCTACTGGCCAGCGAGCTGGTTACAGGCTCCATCCTGTAGGGCATGTTCCCCCCAAGATAGTACCCCACTTTGTGGCCCCTCCCCCACACCCCAGCCCCTAAAACCCGACTCCTACCCTCCCCTCCCCTCACTAAGATTCCCCTTAAGTCCAGTGTCCATCTTCCTTCTTCTAGATTGTACTTGTAGTCATTGCCACTATTTGCTTCTAGCACTGCTGGGACTACATGGGCTGCTGCTCAATCTGTTTGGCTGGCAGCTCTTGAGGACGGGACTTCCTGTCTCTGAAGGGCACTTGTTAAAGCCGCCCTGGGCGTATTATCGCCACGAGTAAGCTAGAGTTAAAGTCAGCAGAGTCACATGACCCCATTCATTTGTAACTTAAATTTAAAGACACAGTCCAAAACATAAATCATTTTATAAACCTCATAATTGTAACGGTTTATTAATTGGGCACAGACTCCAGTTCATAATGCGCCCCCAGCCTGTAAAATTCTGGCCAGGAGCACTGAAGAGAAACATTTACCTTGTGGTTGGCCATTTTACAACCTTATGACTTAAAAAAAGAAGTGTAACCGGAGGCAATTGCACGAGAACAAAAGACTCATGAATTTCACACAGCAAAGCTTGGAGAAATTAATCTCAAAGATCATTAGGAAGGATCAGATTTTCTTTTTTTTTTATATGCATGTGGACCAAAATGCAGTATAATAATGACAGTATAAGTGTTGTTTCTCCAATGTTTTCAACATCTTGGACATTCATTGCGCCAGAATTAACAATATATTCTTTACCATGTAACCATATTTTCCACTTAAATATCAATACATTGGAATTTATTTCTTAATATTAAATGCCATCTTCTATGCAACATGTCTGATTATTTAGTATTCTGTTTGAATAAGTACTCTCCCCTTGAAGCAACCTGCTGCCCCATGTAACTTGGTGTCATCTGCCAATTAAAATTCTGTTATCGATACCCTCATGGAATCTATTAATAAACATTAACAGCAGACAGCTCAGGACCAATCTATGAATGATAGCTGCACAGTTATACCTATTACCTTTTGTCCCCTGCTACCTTGCCAACCTATTATCAAATCTCCAATTTTTTACTTGTTCCTATGAGCTTTCAGTTCCGCCACAAGTTTCTTTTCAGGAATCTTATGAAATATGCAACATGTCTGAATACAGAAGATAAAACCATGGGTTTTCATCAATATGCAAAGTATTACTTTTAACACTTCCACTGTCAGTCCTGTAGTAAGTATCTGTAATGCTAATAGTCAATCTTTGTCTAGCCATACAGTTTTGATTGATCATTTTAAGGGTGCGAATGTTCTGGGTTTATTTGGTGGGTGGTGTCTGGCGCATGTGGTGACACATTGAGGACTGAAGCGCGTGATGCATGTGCGGCTGCCAACAGTTGGTGGCAGCAGAGGCAGCAAGCTGTGGGTGGAGAACAAAAAAAGTCACCTCTGATTGGCCAAGGTGTTGCCATGGAGAAAACAATGGGGAATTGCAGCTTCCCCAAGCTTCCAGATATTTCAAAAATGGCACAAGGCTTGAACGTACTCCTTTTGTTAGCAGAGAATGGGTCCCTGCATATATGTATGTCACTTCTAGCAAGTGTAAATGAGCCATGTTACGAGCTTGACTATCTTAAATTTGTTGTTAGTGTAGATATTAGCACATTCATAGATTGTTCAGCAAGTGCTCCTTGTTGCCTTCTCCTTGTCAATGTCTCGGCCAATCAGAGTCAACTTGCCAGCCAATCAGCGCCCTTTTCCACTGTCGTATAAATTGTTGTGACCAGTAATTTGGCATTCTTGCATTTGTCCTGATGAGTGCAAGATGAAAATCTTTGGCAACATGTCGCTCTTTCCAGCAATATTCAAGTCATCATAAGCAAATTAAGTTGGCAATTAACATAAAGTTGTGGAGAGGAGTGTTCTCTTGTGGAGGTTATGATCTAAATACATCTAGAGATACCTAACAACTGCACATATGAAGGGTAACAGCATTTAGTACTGAGAAATGTGTGGCAATGCATATTGATGTTAAAAATATTCAAGGCAATGAAAGCATAAGCAGCTTTTTATGAAAAATATTTTGAAATGCCATCACATTGTATCAGAACAACTGTCAAAACACATGGAGCGATATTATGCATAAATATAATACAATCACAAGCAAATGATCACACTTGGAAGTTTTGATCACTGCATGTAGGAAAAATGCCAGGTTCAATAGAGAAAGTTTAAAAACAGGCTCAAGGATGAAATAGGTCACTGGTTAGGGCTCAGCTGAGAGTATTGTGGACAATTCTAAGCACCACACTTCAGGGAAGATGTAAAAGGCCTTAGGATTCATTGGAGGTTTTACTGGAATGTTACCAGGGATGAGAAACTTCATTTATGAAGAGAGTCTGGAAAAGTTGGGACTGTTTTCCTCAGAACAGAGAAGGTTAAGAGATACTTAATGGAGGTTGTCAAGAAGATAAGAGGTTTAGATAGGGCAGAAAAAGCAGAGGTTAGAGATTTAAAATCATGGGCAAATGATCTACAGGGGAGATGACTACAGAGAACCAGCATGGACTTTATGGGCCAAATGGCCTCCTTCTGTGCCATAATGACTATATGACTCTATAAGGAGAATTTTTTTCATTAAGTTGCCGGCATCTGGAATACTCTACTGGAAAATGTGGTGGAAACTGATACCATAAATAACTTAAAAGGGAGTTAGACAGGTAATTGAGTATGGGGAGGGGGGCTGCAGACAAACAGCAGGGATATGGAACAAAACACACCTGCTCTTTCAAAGAGACAACACAGACACTTCTATGCTGTAAGTTTATATGATTACGACCGAGATCATCACATTAATCAGCTATGCAAAGGGGAAAATGAAGTTAAATCTATTCTAATTAGTGAAAGACGTGAGTTAAGTTTTGAAAGGTATGAAGGGGATCTGTGGAATAGATGTGAAGAAATTCTTCATAGAATTAAAAGAAAGGGGTAATCTTGACAATTTAGTCTTCCAGTTAGAAAACACGGGACATGAATAAGGGATGCTGGACTGGGAGAACTAAATAATAATATTTTCCTTCAGGTGATGTAATTCAAAACGAAAGCACAATCTAGAAATGAGCCTAAAATATTTTGAACTATTAAACTGTGCAATGCATTGCATTCATTTTTTTCTTCGACATAAATGTACCAATAATTCACAAGGATTAATGTCGGTTCTTTATTTGAAGATATGGATATTTACATATAGAGTAATTAGGATGCGAAGTATGGTACATCTGATCTCTACCCTACTGCTTGCAGATTGCCTGCAAGTCATGGGTCCAATACCTCATATTCCGTTGAGGTATTTGATGATTGACAGCAGTTTAAGATACACATCTTAAAGGTGCATGCACATCATGTCACAACTAAAGATTTACCCTTAAAGGAGCAAATTATTTACATGACAGAAAAAGAAACTAACATTGGCCGGGATTTTCTGTGCCCGCCAGCCTCAGGCATGTTCAGTGGCGTGAGCAGACAACATGGCATGATTAGTTTCACAACGGTGTGAAACCAATTTGCGATCTATCAGACATCGGGAACCTCATTGTAATACATCAGCGTATCATTATAAGGCCAGCCCGCCGGACTCAATCCCCCCACCCTCCACTGGATCATCTGCCCACGTCAGCATGTTTCACAACAGCACATAAGTGACGTGCACCTGGCGGGCTGCACTTCACTCGGTACTTCAAGATTTGTTTGCCTACCTTGCTTCATTCAGCACTCACAGTCATCAGTGCCAGGCTTCACAGACAGCACCACTTTAAGGGGGGCTCTCGGGTAGGTCCCCACCTACCAGATCAGCCATATGTGAGTGACTTTTCAATGGCTGGAGGGCTAGGGCTTGCTTGGGGAAGGGGGAGAAGTGGCCTCAGGCAAGGGAAGAGGATGCAGGACGAGGGCTGTACTGGGGAAGGAGAGTATCCCAGGGTGTATGTGAGGACACATGTTAACCTGTGCAAATGACCTCAAAATGGTGAGGACTGAGGACGCAGTCTCCAGAGGATATGAGGCCAGATGGACATGTGAGGGTATGTGTGTGAGAATGGGTGGTAATGTCCCTTGAGCTGGCAGTGAGTGAGATGCCAGTGAATATGTGATAGGCTTGAGTGTGTGAGTTTAGAGTGATGGGATGGTTGCCATACCCTGGCTGCATGGATGAGATCATTCATCCCCTATCTATACTGGATGGCCAACCTCTCCTGTGCAGCATTGCCACTGACCACCACTGCCATTGCCTCCTGAGCTGGGGTGGTAATGTTGCTGCCCCTCCTCTGCCCAGAGCAGGGGGTAGAGGACATCACAGCGGGCCTCCACGGCGTCCAAAAGATGCTAGAGGGCTGCAGTTCCCTTGTCTTTCGGGGCCATGTCTTCTTTGCTGCAGTCCCGGGCTGGAAGCACTGAGTGCGGCTGTACTTTAAATGTGGTGCCTAGCATGATGAAGCAGTGAGGTGATGGCATGGTGGGCGAATGAGAGTCCGCCTGCCGTGGAAATGGTGTGTTTCCCGGGAATGCATAAGTAATGCGGCAGGTTTGGGATAATACTGTGTGAAAACCCGCCACTGTGACCGACGGGTAAAATGTTGTTTTACCTGCCCACTCCCACACTTAGTGAAAATCTGGGGTGATTTCACCCATTGTGTCGGAATGTGCTTTAACACAGAGCAATAAATGTACAAGTCTCTGCAAGGTATTGATGTCCAGCTTTAGTTATGGTGATCTGCTGCTGTAAATTTTCAGAATGCTAATTAGGGCTGCTTTGTTTATGTTGTGTCTTGAACCATATTCTAGTTGCAATGGAACTGCTCGGTGTTTCTGGTTGTAATATTGTTCTGATTTGGCATCTGTTTTATCGCACTGTCATGCCAGTTGGTGTTCCTACCTGGTATGATGTTGGTTCTAGGCATATGCTAATGTTTTCTGGAAAAACTCAGCAGGTCTGACAGCATCTGCGAAGAGGGATACAGTTCACGTTTTGAGTCCGTATGACCCTTCATCAGAACGATGAAGTTCTGATGAAGGGTCATACGGACTCGAAACGTCAACTGTATCCCTCTCCGCAGATGCTGTCAGGCCTGCTGAGTTTTTCCAGGTGTTTTTGTTCTAGATTTCCAGCATCCGCAGTATTTTGCTTTTATGCTAATGTTTTCTGCTGGATTCCAGGTGCCATCAGTTGAGTGTTGGGGTCGAGCTTTCTGTCCGATGTTCAGGTTGGTAACTCGTTATCCGTATGCCGGTCATAAGCATCTTTCATCTTCCCCTGTTTTTCGAGCAGATCATCACGTATTCCTGGGAGTTTTGATGAGTGACAACCTGGGAACGTTGTCTGCACTTGTCTGCCAGATAGTAATTCTGCTTAGTTCTGTAGTATAATGAATTGTACAGATTCGGACTGGCTATACATATTTGGTTCAAATTGTGCCACTCAGCCTGTTGGCTGATGATCTGCATTGCAGAGTTAGGTGATCTTTGCCCAGTATAAACACAGGGTTTCTGATGGTGCTCTTTGTGTTCTATGGTCCTTGTCATTGTGGATGGTGACCAAAGAAAGGTCCTTGCACTCCAGTAGACCTATGATCATTGGATTTGTGGTATCAGGGTGACCATGGTGAGTTTTTGTAGTGACACTTGAGTGTGATAGATCCCAGGGATGGAATCTCCAAGTCATTGTTCATGGTGAGTTTAGCGTTCATTGGTCGAACCTTCACTTGCAACTTCTGTGGGTACATACATTGCAGCGTACAATGTGGAAGGATGCTTGCACCTGCACAGGTATTCAGTTTGGCATATAGATTGTGCTGACCCTGTATCTGTTAGCAAATAATTTGAGGTTGCCAAATACTTCTGTTTGTACTATTGTGTCAATACGTGCTTTGATGTTCACTGTGCTCAGTGCCGGCCCACTTTGTGTATTGATGATCTGGTCAATGCTTTCCTGCATTGGCTATCATGGCAATGATGGATCAATTATGCATAGCCTGTGGACTCAGTCTGACTTTGTGCTTGTGTCTGCTTTGTAGCAGTGCTTCCACAGTGTAACCTTTGTGTTGGTCCAAGATGTCTTTTTGGGACGCTCCCATTGGGGTAGATGCCATCATGAGCTCTATTATTCTATTGACTAGCTCTGTTGCCATGAAGTCGCAATCACGCCCCTTGTCTCTGCATCTACTTATGAATTGGTCAGTAGTTTCTATCGATTGTTGCATAAAGTACATGGATTCCAGAGGGTGTACTCTGAAGTTGAGCTTCACTCATAATTGATCTTCGAGCGTTGACCATAAATTTTCTGGATTTTAAAATGGTTGTCGTACAGTCCTGATATGTTCTGACTGTGGAGACCTTCATTTCTGATAGCAGTTTTAATTTTAAAGGCTTCTTTATCTGGTTCAGAAATATTGAGGCCCAGAAAACACAGCTCGACACGTTGTCAGAACAAGGTCAATTCAGATAGGAGACCCATTGCCTTCCAATTGAGTGTTGGAAATTTTGTGGTAATCTTTTCGCTTTTTTCAGGATTTTTAATTCTATCTGGAGCTTTTGATAGATATTCGGGTTTCTTCCAGCTCTTCTGGGGTTAATTTACCTCTGAGTTGCGATACCTTTAGTGGGCAGTGCCTTAACTAGTCATTGGTTACTGGGTGACTGGGATGATGGTGCTGTTGAGCTCTTTCTGATCTTTCCCGGTTTAACTCTACGCTCTGCCCAAAAAGCAGTGATTTCAGTGGTAAAATGGCTGTAGGACTTCCAGAGTGAAAGCAAACAGTAAAAAAAAGCTTTTTTTTACAGTCTTTGTCTGGCTACTAGGAGCTGCTACTGGATAGTTTCTTCTACCCAGCCCAGCCTGCAGTATTTAGCTTCAAGCAGTAATGAATAATCCTGCCTGTGGAGTTTCAATTAAATGAGTCCTCATTCCAGACTCTGCTATTTAATTTCTGTTCCTCCTTTAATTTTGCAGAAGTTAGACTTTTACTAATTATGCTCTCCTAGATTTGAACAATCTCACTGGGACCCAATACCTGCTGGCTGGTGCAAGGTGTGAACCCAGAACAAAGGTATGGCATGTATGGAATCCTACAAAGTTGCAGATTCTTACACTCAATGAGGCTTGATAATTTTGTCTGTGACATCTTTTGATTATCTGCTCCTATCACTGCTTATCTCCACAATCACCACACCCTCAACTTCTCTCCCCCCCCCCCCGCCCCCCCCCCCCCCCCCCCCCACCTTAAACCAGTTTATATTTCTCCCTTCTCCTAACTATGCTTCAGTTCTGCCGAAGGGCCATGAAGGCTCGAAACGTTAACTGATTTCTTCTCCGCTGATGCTGCCAGACCTGCTGAGTTTTTCCAGGTAATTCTGTTTTTGTTTTGGACTTCCAGCATCCGTAGTAGCTTTTAGCTTTTTGTTTTCATCTTTGAGGCTTGATAATTGTTTCACTTTCACACCAGCTCCTTTCCTCTACTGTGTGTGAAGGATTAAGGCTTGTTTATTTTGAAGCCAAATCTTCAAAAGCAGTGCTGCCAACCTGTCACCACATTACGTTCTTTTCTTTGACGTAAACATACCAATCATGCACAGAGTTTGGTGAAACAATAATGTGGTTTCCTTACTTGAAGATAAAACTATACACATATAGACTTACTTAGAGGCTTAGTATAGTACATCAGATCTTTATCCTGCAAGCTATGGGACTAATACATCATATCCTGTCGAGATATATAATGAATTATAGCAGTTTAATATATGCACCCTTAAAGGTGCATGCGCATCATATCACAACGCAATGGACTCTGTGCATAAGAAATTTTAAGCATTCCAACAATATATGGGCAGATTTTTGATTCTGTGCAAAGCACGGATAACAGGTCTTGAGTTTTAAGCCCATTGGGGCTGGGATCAAAGGCAGGCAGGTGCTAAAAATAGTGCCGCTGGCCTGCATGCTGTTTGCCTTATCTCCATCCCAGTCATGGGTAATTTTCACCATGCAAGATGGTGAGGAGAGCAGCAGGGCTATCCACCTGTGTGGGTAGCTAATTCAACTTGTTAAGGCCCATGTAAGGGCAAAAAAGGAGGCAGACTGAGATTTCCCCTGCCGAAGGGCTTCCCTCTCCCCAACCCCACCTGGCTGCAAAAGCCACTTTTAGTTTAAATTTACACTCGAATTCCTGACACCGACCAAGAACAAGGGGTGGAATTTTATGGTCCCGTCATGGCGGGGCAGGACCATAAAATGCGGTGAGCCGTTCAAAGGTTCATTGACTTTGGTAGGACCATAAAATCCCGCCAGTGTAAAATTCCGCCGAAGAACTTCACACCCAGTCCATCTGCTGCCACTTGCTCAATTCCTCCCATTGCCGATGTCATTGTTGTGCACCTATTGTCCATTGGATCCTCACCACATACTTGCTGCCACCCACTCGTCACCCCTTTCTCAACGGCTCACCGCCCGCCCCCAACTACTTGTTGCCTCCTGGTCGCCCACATGCTCCCAATCTCTCGTCACTCTGCTCGCCTCCCCCCCTTTCCACCCTACTCGCTGTCCCACTCCCAACCCACTCACCTCCCACTTGGCACCCTGCTCCTGACCCCCTTTGCCGCCCCTCTCAACCTCACACACCACAAGCAAGGCAACAAGGGCTTAGGAGAGGGGTGGCGAGAGGGTGGCAAGTGAGGAGGCCGAGGGTAGGGAGCAGGGCGGTGAGCAGGAAGCGAGTGAGACAACAAGAGGGACAGTGAGAGGATGGCAAGCCAGGCAGTGAGGAGTTGGGAGTGGGATGGAAAGCGGGGTGGCAAGAGAGATGGTGAGGCAGACAGTGAGGGGTCAGGAGTGAGGTGGCCAGCGATGCCTGGAAGACTCGCAAATGGAGCAGAGAGTGGTGTAGAGAGAGGGCAGCAAGAGGGGCGGTGAGCAAGCCAATGTGGGGTTGGGAGTGGAGTGGAAAGCAGGGCAGCGAGAGGGGCAGTGAGCGAGCCAATGAGGGGTTGAGAGTGGTGTAGAGAGAGAGCAGCGAGAGGGGCAGTGAGCAAGCCAATGTGGGGTTGGGAGTGGAGTGGAGAGCAGGGCAGCGAGAGGGGCAGTGAGCAAGCCAATGTGGGGTTGGGAGTGGAGCGGAGAGCAGGGCAGCGAGAGGGGCAGTGAGCAAGACAGTGAGGGGTTGGGAAGGCAGGGCGCCTGCTGAGGCCGGGTTGGGTCTGGAGCTAGGCAGAGAGCGGGGCAGCGAGACAGGTAGCGAGCGAGGCCAGGAGGGTTTGGAAGTGAGGGAACGAGTGGAATGCAACAAAAATAGTGTTCTTTTTGGGGTCAGTTTGATCTGCGCCATCTTTGATGCTGAAAGTGACCTGGTACATCACTGACTGTGACATCGCAGGTGTGAGTGCACCTTAGCAGTTACGGTGTCAACAACCACAGCCTAAGTTTTAAAATATTGGAGCATTTTGAAGCGCCCTCTCCCTTATTTACCTTCCATTGCGGCCTCTGCTCTTTTCAAGCTGCAAGGCCTCTGATTGGCACTCCAGCTTCAAGATACTGCCCATCATCCTTTATTAGAGGCAAGCCCACACTCCGGTCATTAATTGACCACTTGAGTGACTGTTCCCCACACAGCGGAGGCTTTTGACCTGCATTTCTGCCTGATGGTGGGTTCAGAAGCCCACAGGGAAAACCCTTCCCATGGAGTTGTTCCTGAAGCCATTTGGAGATTAAACTTGAATCTTGGCCGGAAGATCGAAACAAGTTCTTGCACCTAATATTTTTAATTCATTTGTAACCATTGATGAAGCCATGCCAGCTACAGTTAAAGAAGCAACCTCTTTCTTCTGTTGGAATTCCCGTTCATGCGGACTACTAGAAATGGCTAGAGGCAAAATGTACCTGGTTCCGACAGAAAAGCTCGTTATGCAGTTGACTGTTAAATAATTCATGAATGGATTCATTTGACAAAGCACATTCAAAATTGTCTTTTCAGCTATTCAAGATCTGAAGCTCACCTCACAGCTCTGTTTTCCAGTTTGTTTTGCTCAGAATCACGTCACGCTGTTTAGACATAGCTTTCGACGAGGCAACTAACATTTCCAGAACTCCTTCAACTTTCCTCTTTGGCAAGTTCGATCCCATCAGCAGAGTACTTGTGCCTTAAATTTTAGCTTCAAATATGCGATGTCATTCATTTGTCTGCTTTAAACTTCGTCTGATGCCCCTCAACAAGGGTGCATATCTTGTTGAGTTCTCTTTGTAACATTTTGCAGTCTCCCAACCTATCCATTCAGCCAAAGGGATCGCTCCACTCGCACCTCCCACCTCAGATGGCTGTGCTCAAATTTCTAGACATGAGCGTTTTAATCTAACAAGTATAGTTTCAATCATTTCAGAGGCATAATGCCTCAGCAACATTTTTTAAATTTATTCTTTCATGGAATGTGGGTATCACTGACTAGGCAGCAATTAATGCCCATCCCTAATTGCCCTTGAAAAGGTGGTGGTGGTGAGCCACCTTCTTGAATCGCTGCAGTTGATGTAGGTTAGGTATATCCACAGTGCTGTTAGGAATGAAGTTCCAAGGTTTGATCCAGCGACAGTGAAGGAACTGCAATATATTTCCAAGTAAGGATGGTGTGTGGCTTGATGAGGAACTTGCAGATGACGGTGTTCCCATAATCTACTACCCTTGTCCTTTGAGGTGTTAGAGATTGCAAGTTTGGAAGGTGTTGTCAATGAAGCCTTGGTAAGTTGTTGCTGTGCACCTTGTAGAGGGTACACACTGCTACCCCTGTGCATCAGCGATGGAGGGAGTGGTTGTTGGAGGTGGTGGATGGGGTGCCAATCAAATAGGTTGCTTTGTCCTGGATGGTGTCAAGTTCTTGAGTGATAATGAAGCTGCAGTCATCCAGGCAAGTGAAAGGCATTCCATCACACTCCTGACTTGTGCCTTCTAGATGGTTGACAGGCTTTGGGGAGTCAGGAGGTGAGATACTCTGCAGAATTCCCAGCCTATGACCTGCTCTTGTAGCCACAGCATTTATATGGCTGGTCCAATTCAGTTTCTGGTTAATGGTAACCCCAGGATGCTGATAGTGGGGGATTCACTGATGGTAATGCCTTAAATGTCAAAGGGAAATGGTTAGATTATTACTTGTTGGAGATGGTCATTGCCTGCCACTTATGTGGGGCAAATGTTACTTGTCGCTTATCAGCCCAAACCTGGATATTGTCCAGGTCTTGCTGCATTTGGACATGGACTGCTTCAGTATCTGAGGAGTCACGAATGGAGCTGAACATTGTGCAATCATCAGCGAACATCCCCACTTCTGACCTTATAATGGTGGGAAGGTCATTGATGAAGCAGCTGAAGATGGTTAGGCTGAGGACACTACCCTGAGGAACTCCTGCAGTGATGTCCTGGGACCGAGATGCTTGACCTCCAACAACCACAGCCATCTTCCTTAGTGCTAGGTATGACTCCAAACAGTGGAGAGTTTTCCCCTGGTTCCCATTGACTCCAGTTTAGCTAGGGTGCCTTGATGCCACACTCAGTCAAACTGGCATGAAGGGAAAATTTTGAATTATATATATTTGGTTCAATGTTTCCTCTGACCCAGATCTATATATATTGTTCTGCTTTCTTTGGTGACAACTCAAGAGTTTGAGATTTTGTCTGTTTATTAAACCACATCTTTCAAGCTGCAGTTTTTATTTGATTTGCTTTGCTTACAGATTCATTCGTCTTTTTCCATTGACCGTTGCTAAGCACGTTTAAAAAAAACTAGAAATCCCCTTTACAAATCAACATCTAGACAACATTAATCCTTTTCTGAAGTGCTGTTCTGTCAGATCTGCTTGTGCTATTTGAAAGGAATCACCATAACTGCAAGCACATCACATTTGTGAGCCCAAGGGCCATTATAAATCATGCTGCTTTTAACCTTTTAAGTAACGACAATAGTAGCCTTTCACCAAACCATTGCATTCTGCTGTTTCCATTCATTTAAGAAATATGGGTAAAAGAGCATAGAGATTCCTCACACGCAAAAACAGAAAACACTGGAAAAACTAAGCAGGTCTAATAGCATCTGTGGAAAGAAAAACAGAGTTAGCGTTTCGAGTCCATATGACTCTTCTTCAGAGCTGAGTATTTCCAGCGTTTTCTGTTTTTGTTTCAGATTTCCAGCATCTGCAGTATTTTGCTTTTATCATAGGGATTCCTCGGTTGTTTTACACAATCAGCCTTGATGAATAATTTCCTTAAATTTTTGCTCTTTCCAAATTGCCTATAAGGGGCATGAGTTAGAATTGGTTTAATGGGCGCAAAATGTTTTCGAAAATTGATTGCTAAGGATCAGGGATTGTAACTAATACCTCTGCCGTTGTGGAGCTTAACCAGTAGGCTGTCTGCATTGCCAGGTGTTTCACAACTCCTTAGTCCCAAATTAATTATGCTGCTATCTGCTTTGTAGTTATTTTAGTGCCTAACACAGGTTAGGTTGTAGAAAAAAATAATATCAGCAGTGATTTGCTTCGACTTCATCTGCACTACCTCAGTGCAGCTCCATGTTATATGGAGGTGAGCAAAGACTGAGATTTCAGTTTATAAATGGGAATAGCATTACGGGTGAGATGTTGGCATTGTTGTAATATCACTGGGCTAGTAATCCAAAAGCTCAGGCTGATATCTGGGGACAACTTAAATTCAATTAATAAATCTGGAATTGAAAGCTAGGCTGGGATTTTTCCGGTTCCGCCTTGGCGGGATCTGATCCAGGGGATGTGGTGGGACAGCCAAAAGTCCATTGACTTTCGGTGGGACCGGAAGATCCCAGCAATGGGCAGGGCTTGGAAAACCCCTGCCTTAGTCTCAGTAATGGTGACCATGAAACTATCATCAATTTTTGTAAAAACTCATCTGGTTCATTGTGGTAAAGTGAGGTACCCTGTCCCTTTTAAGAGAATGCAAGTGTACTGATCATGTGATAGCACTGACGAATCACTGTACAGCATGGGCAACTGGGAACTGTCAGTCTAGTTCTGGAGATTTCTGAGTGAGCATGTATGATCTGGTGCTTTGCCCTATGTCTCAATAACCATCACTGTTTATTCTTATATCCGTCTCTCCCCGTTATTGATTGAAAACAGTAATTGATGAGAACATAGAAAGGCGTGCAGTTAGAGTTTGGTTGGCCAACAAATTCATTTACCCAAGACATTAAATTCACTAATGTCCTTTAAGGGAAGGAAATCTGCCATCCTTACCTGGTCTGGCCGACATGTGACTCCAGACCCATAGGATTGTGCTGTTGATTCTTAATTGTCTAGCAATCCATGCAGTTGTATCAAACTGCTCTGCCGCCTCGAAGGCAATTTGAGATAGGCAGCAAATGCTGGTCTTGCCAGCAATGCTCATATCTCATAAAAGAATTTTTTAAAACTTAGGAGTAGTTTGTGACCCGAAACAGTGCTGATTTGGTCTGTCCCTTGAAGGCTTCTCCTTCATGTACTCTTGGAATCCAGGCAATTGTTGCTGCTTAGAAGTTGCCCACCTCAATTAGTGGTCAGCAGGTTCTTTGTAAAGGTCAAGGAAACTCTACCTTTCTTTATATGAAGTTTATTTTGCAGCTGTAATAACAACTATGGTGGCAGCAATACATCCTTGTTGATTTAGCAAAAAATTTGAAGAAAAGCTCGGTGTTCTGAGCAACATGACCTTTGACTAGCCTAGTTCAATTTTAAGATTATGTTCCTTTGTTCTGAACTCCCCATCAGAAGAAATAGTTTCTCTCTACTTTCTAGACATCTTGAAATAACTCTGTAGATCACATCTTAACCAATATTCTCCAGGGAACATATAAGCCTACTCTATGCTTTTGCAGGCAAAGTATATAATGTGTAGTATAAAGGGTTAACAGATGAGATATGTTAATGTATGATGTAGATGATGATGTACCATTGACTCTTGTCAGTCATGTGTTAGACTTGACAGAGAGAGATTGGAATCATGCTTAGGAGCTACGTGCCTACTCTGTAATCTGTTTAGAAGTAGTACTAATAAACAAGTGTTAAGCAGATACCAGAGTATGTTTACAGTCTGCCTAAGAACCAAGTCCCATGCCTAGATTCCAAGAAAGAAGGCCCCAATCTCAGAACATGGTGGCAGGGGTGGAGACATCAATGTAAAAGACACAACAGTATTATTGAAAGTGCCAAAGATTGAAGAAACCTTTGACAGCAGCTTGAGAAATTTTAGCGGTAGAAGGAGGCACACTGGAGAGGGGTAACAATAACAATCCTAGTCAGCAGTCCCTGCCCTTGTCCTGCCCATTTTACTGCCTCGAGGGACCGCAGAGAGGCCAGCAGTGAGAGTTATGGAAACGCCATTTTCCACAGTATTGAGCAATATCAAGTCTTCATGATGAAGAGCCAAAGCTCTTTTGTTTATGAAGTAGGTCCAGTGACAGATGACATTCTCCTAAGGTAGGGTATTCAGGAGTCCACCATGGATTTTGATTCCATTACAAAGCTTTTGACACCTATTTTAGTCCAAAACAAAATTTAGTAATTGAACAAGCACATTTTACCCAGTGCTCGCAACGATCTGGAGAATCAATTGAATTATTCCTAACTGACCTATATTGCCTAGCTATTTCTTGTGGATATAGGGCGCTGAAGGATGAGCTAATCCACGTGGGTACGGGATGAGAAACTCTCCGACTTTCTGCATACCAAAGATGATTTTTCATTGGATCAAGTGGTCCAGTATGCTAGGCAGGCCGAGGTTGGAGCCTTTAACCGGGCTATAATTCGTGGCAACTCCAAGGCTTCACATGACCCCGTATATTGGGTAGGCCCACAGGCAGCGGCCCCACTCATAAAAAAGCCCACCAAACTATGTGAAAGAGCGCTAAAGCATGATGGTGCAATAAACAAGCATAAACGCCAGGACTGCCCAGCAGGGGGGTCACACGATGCTCCCACAGTGTGACAAAACTGGACATTTCAAGCATTTCTGAAAATCCGACAATTTTAGCTGAAGTCACAGACCGACAAATATTTACAAAACACATTTCTCCCAAGAAATGGAAGCCCAGAAAATGACGACCCTACAGAATTCCTCGGGGAAGTAGATAGTCTTAATCTAGACTACTGGTCAGTTATGGTAGAAGTTCAAGCCTTCAATACTACTTTTAAAATTGATACTGAACCTGCTTTTAACATAGTAGCAGGTAATCTTGACTGGCTTAGCCGATGACCCATCAACATCAGACATCATCCATTATCCATTATCCATCATCCATCATCCATCAGACATCAAATTACAAGGTCCAGGCAGCATAGACCTTCCAATCAAAGACAGGATTGTTGCTGCTATAGGGATTGATAGATCATTGATCTTCTCCATGTTCTTCACAATCAATGTTTATCCTTATTGAGTGGTGATATTGGCATACTTTTAGGAATCATAGAGAAGCCAGATGATGCTCACCATTTGAATAACTCGTTGTCCATCATGCAGCAGTTTTTAACTTTTATTTAGAAGCAGTGGAAAACGGGCCTTCAGAAGCTGAAAAGTTTATACGCTCAGCAGTAAGTTCCTTCCTTTCACAGAGAAACCATCAACTAGACCAAGGGCAGATGAGGAAGCTATGAACCTCTCAGTTCTTCATGAAGTAAGGCTAGAGGTGGAGGATACAGAAGGCATTGCAGCAGATGCTGACCATCCCCATGAAGACTTGCTGGAGCTAAATTAGCTCTTCGTAGGAAGTCAGGAGCAAGAACCCCTTGCAGTACCGAATGATCTCTTGGAGGTTGAAGTCCTAGAGAATGGTTCATCCTTCTAATTGATGGATACACCTTATGGAGCCTCTGTTGTCTTTTTAGAAGAATCAGCTGTGGTTTTAGTGGCTGAGCAGCATTCAGATCTTGGTTCCGCTGAACCTACCAATGTATTGCCTAGCTTATCTCCTCTTGTCCATGAAGTATCTTCCACACAATGGTGATAATTTGTTGTCATATTCTGCAAATGGTGATGTCCTACCAGTTGCAGGAGAAAGCCCTCATGTCGCCAAGGTATCTTCTCTAAGGGCCAAGGATACTGAGAGAGATTGCAACCCCGAGGACTGTGGCTTGGGCAGGGGAAGAGTAAGAGTTGGAATTGGCTAGAATCTGTAGCTGTGAAAAGAAGATTTACAGAAATGTAATGTAAATAGTTAAAGACATAGCTTCATGTTGTTGTTAAAAAGTAGGATACTATACTTGGGTGCAGATGTAATATAGAGGGTTATTAGATGGGATATGTTAATGTATGGCGTGGATGATGATGTACCACTGACACCAGTCATGTGTTGCACTCTCAAGAGAGAGGTTGGAATCATGCCTGAGAGCAACGTGTCTACTCTGTAACCTGTTTAGATGTAGTACTAATAAACAAATGTTAAGCAGATACCAGAATATGTCTACATCTGTCTGAGAACCAAGTTCCATGCCGAGAGTCAAAGATAGAAGGACATAACCTCAGAACAATTTTTTAAATGGAGGCAGTGTGTATGCGTGAGAGAGAAAGCATCTGACTGGGTTTTTAACTAAGCTTTCAAACTTTTAAATGAAAGCTATTGGGCTGAATTTTATAGTCCCCATCTCCCCACCAGCTATGTTTGAGGCACAAGGAGAATGTGGCTAGCCCAACTGTCACCAAGCTGTCTCCCATAATACGGTGGGTGGGTAAGGCTTCAGCCAGTCTGCCCACCCTTAGGCCTGTTGAGGCACTTAATTCAGCCAGCCTGCCAATTAATGGGCAGTTAAGGGCCTAAATCCGCCTCTGCCGCCCTAATACGGTGGGCGGTGGAAAGCGAAAGGAAAATGGAAAGCCCGCTTTTTCACTATCTGAGGTGAAAAGAGGGGTAGGACCTTTGTCCCTGTTCGTATCATTCCAAAATGGCAGCCCCCCAACACTTTGATTCTGCCCCCAGCTTCCAAAGGCCTCAACCCCATGCCTTCCCCCTCTCTCTTCCCGAGGGCCCATGATCTCTCCCTGTCCAAAAACCCTGGGACTCACCTTTGTGCCTGGTGGCCATGATCTTCTCCTTGGGGCTGCTTGCAGTTCCTGCAGTGCCCACTACTGAGTCCTGGCACTGCTGGAACTACTGTCCCTGAGGGGCAGAAGTCCCACTCCCAGCACGTTAACGCCACCACATTTTAAAGTTGGTCAGTTCGTGGCTGAATTTTCTACCGACACGTTCCCCCTTTCCCCACCCACCCACCCATCTTGTAAAATCGAGCATTTTTTGCTTTGATGCCTAGTTGAGGGATACAGTAGTACAGTGGCTATATCACTCGATTAGTAAACAAAGGTCTGGACTGTTGAACCAGGTGCACAAGTTCAGGTCCCACCATAGCAACTGAGGAATTTAAATTCAGTTAATTGAATAAGTTTGGAATAAAAAGCCGGTATCTTATGAGTTACCATGGAACAATTGGATTGTTGTAAAAACTCATCTTGCTCTCTAATATCCATTAGGGAAGGAAATCTGCTGTCCTTACTTGTTCTGAACTTGAGTATTGCTGAAAAAAAGAGACATTTTGTCAAAGCTTTTCAACTCGCACTCATCAGGACAATTTTGAAGAATACAATGTAAGGGAAACCAACAAATTTATACTGTATGAGAAGAGAGTGCTGGCTTGTTGGCAAGTGGACTGTGATTGGTTGCGATGTTTCCATGGAGAATTCACCAATTTATGATGACTGACATTTATCTGCCAAGCGTTGTTTGAAATTTAAACCAGGCAGCTTGACTCTGATTGGTCAAGGCATTACCCTGAGGAATGAACCAGCGAATGGCTGTCACTTATTTTGTTTTGCTAACATTGTATTCTTGTAAATTGTCCTGATGTCTCTTTTTTTCAGCAATACTCAAGTTCTGTATTACCAAACAACTATTTGTTCTGGCCTATTAGTGACTCCAGACATATAAGAAATGCTGTTCACTCAAAACTACCCCCTGAAATGGCCTAGCAAGCATTTCAGTTGTATCAGATGGGCAATAAATGATGGCCTTGTCAGCTGCACCCACATTTCTTAAATTAATTTTTAAAAATAATTTACAAGCTGAGTCACACAGACACAGTTGGTGGTCCTGAGATTCTAGAGGGGATTTCTCCTAGTTCCCTGACATGACTTTGTAAAAACACCACCACCCCCACCCCCCGACCTCAAGAAGAATAACATGAGTGACCACTTTTATCCATTTAAACTTTTATTTTAACAAATGAGTTGAATTGTGTAAACATCTTAGATAAATCAGCTATGATTAGCAGCATGTGCATTATGTCGCAATTGGAAAATATAGTTCCCTTGAGTGGCAGCTGTGAGACACATACACGGTGAGAGAGAAAGAAAGAGGTGCAGACACATATACACACACACATACACACACACACACATATTGGGCTCATGGGCTCAGAATGTTTACAGACATCTCGTAGGAATTTACAAACCTTTGGTGTCAATCTTTCCTTCTTTACCAAGATCTTTGCAGTAGTGTTCAATGTGAGGAATGTGTTTGATGTTACATAATAAAAATAGCAACTTCAGTTACTTTCACTGCTTCTAAAAATGGCTTACCTGGTTGTTACTAATCATCCATCATTCAATGAGATAGTGGGGGTAGGGAGGGGGAGCGTCTTAGAAACTAAAAGCCCTTGTATCTGCTGAAAAAAGACCAGTTTTGCTTTAATTTATAAAACTAGTTCTGGGAATGATGGGACAAAGGTGTTAACTGTTGTAGCCAACAGAATTGTAGATCCTTTTGGCTGAGAGTTGAGACATCAACTCAATTATGCCTCTCAGAGAGATGCAGACCTTTTTAGAAAACATTTTAGAAAAGATTTTATGTAACTTCTGCAATGCCTTTGTGCCTTTATTATATTTTATTTTGTTAAGTACAGGGATAAGAGAGAACTGAGACACTAATTCCTTCCCTTTACTGTCTGCAGTCAGTGTGTTTTTTGAAAAGGAAGATATAGGTCTTTCTTAACCCCTGAGTGAGTGGTCAATTTGAAAAACCAGCAGCGAGTTTTCATGGGTTCAAATAAAGAGGATTATTTATTCACCGTAAAAGTGTAATGCTGCGTCACTCACTTGGCACACACGTGCACGCACACACACACACACTCTCTCTCTTTAGGAAAAAATACAATTAAAGAGAACAGTGCACTTTTACAAGTCATAATCAAAATGATAGTTTGTAATTCATGTTTTTGACTTGTGTTAGGAAAAAGCAAACATTTCAGGCCCAATGAATAAGGCATTTTCAGTCCTGAAGGGTAATCTTAGTGGATTCAATAGCCGCGGTTGTATATTAGAATTGTTGCAGGATTCCCTTAGAGATACGGATTTTCAGCAGGTCATGAAGTTAGTTCCATTAAGTTTTCTTATCAGGAAGTCAACTTTTTTGCATTGTGGGCTTGAAAAGGAACAGGTTGGAGACATTACGATGTTGCTCTCTTCATGTCTCAAGGCATAGATGTAGTTGTCATTTTCCGCTGCTGCTGTTCCTGTCATTGGTTGCAGACTGTTTGGTTCTCTCTGTTGCTTAGAGTAAGAAAGATTAGTTATTTGAATACAGTTTTTATCAGGTGACCACATCATAAACATTTTGCCCAGAGTGATTTGAAGTTAAATGCCACTGCTGTACAATGGAGTATGGTTGGTGGCCGTTCACACCTACTTATGACTTGACTGGTTTTTCTACACCTCCCTTTGTTAATTTTCAAGTTCAGAGACAATTAAGTCTAGGAGTGCATAGATTGAGAGTTTTGGGTATGACCCCAAACAATAGGAGGTGTGAATCCCACAAATGGGGCTGAATACTTCCCCCATTGGGGTGGGGGGGTGGGGGGTGGAGATGAGTGCGAACCCAATCTGCGCCCCCCACCATTTTATGTAATTGGCCCGTCTAGCGTGATGCTTGCCCGGAAGTGCTGAGCGCTCCCTGTGTGGGTGGGGAGGGAATTCCCTGAGTCTGGGCCTGCGCTCTTACGCGCATGCCTTTGTATCGCATGAGCGCAAAAGAGCGCAGAAATCTCCCTGAGGCGCAGAGGTGCCTCAGGGAGATTTGTTTAAGTTTTAAACATCTGAATAAAGTAATTAGAAAATTTTAGTGTCACATGAGCTGGGACATGTCAATGAATGTTTTTTTAAAAAATTTTATTGAATTTTTAAACACTTCATGAAACCTCATCCCGCCTGTGCATGAGGTTCCATGAAAAATGCGAAGGCCGCCTGGGCTCTTCGCCTGCCCGCCAACCTTAAGGTTGGATGGGCAGCTCACTTAATTATATCAATTAGTTTTTAACAGGCCTTAATGACGTCCACCCGACATCACTGTGTGTCATTTTATACGTCGGCGAGCGGGCTCCGCCCCCTCTCGCCGACCGGAAAATTCTCCCCATGGCTTTTGTCTTGGTGTGTCCATTCAAGGGAGGCACTACACCCATGGTTATTCAGTTAGGATCTTCCTAGAGACTTGAGATATTTCTGAGTCTATTCAGAAAATGCCAAATTCACCTGACCTTCAGCAGCATTCTTAGCAGGGTTTTAATGTCCAATATCTTAAAAAAGAAAAGACAGTTCCAGAAAATTCTATACTCAATATAGTCCATGTTTAAAGTTGTGAATATGACACACCTTTACTGGGCATGACAATTCCCAATATTAAGCTTTCACCATTGTGGAAATAATATTGATGACAGCCAAAAGGATTTATAAAACATACCTGGAGCAAGTCAATCACTAGTTTTTCAGCGTACTGGTGCGGGTCGACGCTGCAACCCTGGACAGAAGGGCTGAGCAACACACTGCACGCTCCCACCAGGCCTGAACTGAAAGGTTGGGCGCGAAAGAATCAAAAGGATCTTGAGGTAAGAAGTCACAATCTGACTCTGATCGCCGCTCTGCAGAAGTTCAGGCCCATTGCTTTGTGTGTCACCTATTAAGAGGTGTTTTCATGTGTGTGAAGTGGAGGAACACTTAGGAGGGTGGCATTTCTCACCATGTACAAGATCATTTTGCGCATTATAGTCTCAAAAGACAGTTGGAAGTGTAGTAGCACAGCTCTCTGAAGTGAAAAATGAACTAGGTTTTCCACTTAATAATTTGCATGTGAAATTTGCATCTGTGATGTCAAACCTACACTTTCAAACAGACCAAAATTTACTAAAGAGTCTTTGGCAATATCCCAAAAGCACATTTGCCTCAGCACTGATGAAAATGCTTGATGAAGAAAAATTGCTGTTGGATTCTGAAACCCATCTAACATAAGGTCCTGACTGGTTAAGGGAATCAATGTAAATTGAAGTGATCCTCCTAGGAGCATATGGCTGTACATCTGTGGTTTTTGTGTACCTGTGTTTGGCAGTGCTCAGCCTCGACAGTGAGAAGAATCTGCACAATTCAAAATATATCTGTGTATTGAAAGCTACACAGGATTTGAACTGCAGTGGCTTCATTATATTTGTTTGTGAAATTCTTGAGTTTAAACAAGTCGCTCTTGATATAATATAGAAAGAAAGATGAAGAAATACTTGCATTTGTATTGCAACTTTCATGACCTCAGTAAGTCCCAAAGCACTTTACGGCCAATGGAGTATTCTTGAAGTGTAGTCACTGTCGTGATTTAAGAAATTTGCCAATTTGCACACAGCAAAACCTAATAAAGATCAATGAGATAATGGTGAGATAACCTGTTTTGGTAATGTTAATTGAAGGCTACATGATGGTCAAAATGCCCCCGTTCTTTGAAATTGTGCTGTGGAATCTTTTACGCCCACCTGAGGAGGCAGAAGGAGCCTCAGTTTAACATCTTATTTGAAAGATGACACCTCCAACAGTGCAGCACTCAGCACCGCACTGGGATAGCCAGTCTCAATTTTTGATAATCCTGTCTCGCAGGCGCGTCACCTCCTCTGATATACCTTTATTCGTTGTTTTTGCTTCTAAAAGCATTTTGATTACCAAAGGAAGAAAAATCTGTAAAAGCTACCCCGCTGATTATTATTGGACGCTGGCCCTTCACCATGCCGGGGGTTTACACACAGGCGTCACATTACTGTGGAAAACTGTCAAATGGCTGTGCTGGCTTAAGACCAAGAAAACAGCTGAGCATTACTTCAACAGGATGTTAAAATGATCAGAGGACAACCTCCTGTGAATCCTTACCTGCTTCAATCTTTGCCTGCAGATAGTACTGTTTTCAGTGATGCAGTTTTAATGATGAGTAAGATAGATGTATGATTTGGAAGTTAGAATTACTTGATTATGCCCACTCAACACAATCCAAATTAGTGAAAGATTGTAGGCAGCCCATATTTTTTCAATAGCACAACATGAGTGAGATCTATATATTGAAATATCACCACAAAACTAGCACTAGCGTTGTCTGGTCAGGTGCCCCCACCTATGAGCTAAAACTGGCCTGCCAGTTAAGAACATAAGAAATAGGAGCAGGAGTAGACCATTCAGCCCCTCAAGCCTGCTCTGCCATTCAGTAAGATTATGGCTGAAATTCAACCTCACCCGCTTTCCCACCCTATCCCTTAATCCCCTTAGCGCTCCAAAAGCTGTCAATCTCAGTCTTGAACATACTCAATGATGAAGCATCCACAGCTCCCTGGGTTAGAGAATTCCAAAGTTCTCACCCTCAGTGTGAAAACATTTCTCTCCCTCTCAGTCCTAAGTGGCAAACCCCTTATTCCAAGACTGTGGGCAGTATTTTCCATCCCGCCCTCCACTGGACTGGAAATTCCTACCTGAAGTCAATTGAAATTTTGCTGATCCGTCAAATTTTCAATCCCACCCACGACACTTCCCATGGTGGGCGGGGCCGGAAAATCACCTGCAAGTGATGGAAGGTGATAGGGTAGGGTTGAAGGGTGATGGTGGGAAGGGTTAGATGTAACATCTGTGGGGGGGGCGGGGGGGTCAATGGTTATAGGAGGAGAGCGCTGTGTAGGTGATGGGGGAGGGAAAAGGTACTTAACTCAACATGGAATGTTACGCATGCCAAAGCTGCTCGCAACTATGCAGAGCCTCTTGGTGGAGATCTGAAGATGCTGCATTGGAATTGGGTCATCGGGGTGGGTGGAGATGTAGGTCACCTCAACTGGACAACAGAAAGGGAACCCTAGCATGGAGCATTTACAATGCTAAGGTGTTGGGACAGATAAGCATGTAAAGGGCCAAGGCTCAGCATGCATGGGAGACTTAATGCACATGGCTTGCAACGGCCTTGGAAAATACTTTTGCCTCCCTGGACATGCATTATTCCAGGGGACATAGACCCAGGCTGGACTCACCCTCAGCAGATATTGGAGGGGAGGGGGTGGGGTGCACAGGCTTAAGGACCGATAGCAAATCAAGCACATCAGACCTCATTAAGGTGCGAGGAAACTATATTTACAAAAGTGTGATCAGTTTAACAATAATAGTATACCCGTGCAACCACTTGTGAAATCAAAACTCCTTCATTTTTCTTTCCCTACCATTTCTTCTAAGTGTCCCCCCAACATCTGCAGCAGGGGTGGAGGCAGCCTGCTGACCAGTTTGCCCTGTTGTGATCAATGACCTTGCCAGCCATCCTCTGGAGACCCGAGGCCTGGAAGGACCCGGCTTACTTTGGATGTCCTGCTATGCGGTAGCCGCTCCCTCTGCGGTCACAGAGGATGAGGCTAAACAGGTCACAGGCAAGGAGGCTTCAGAAGGGCTGGACGCTCTCAGAGAGTCCTGAGTGGAGGTCCCAGGGGTGTTCAACTGCCGCTCCTCCTCCCTTTAGGTGCCCAAGGGCCTCTACCTGACTCCTTGAGGGGAAGGGGCATCTGGAGGGAGATTGAGGTGCCCAATCTCCCTCTCGCGTAGCCATTGTGAAAGCTACAGTGATGGAGTGTAGGTCTGCGCACAAGTCTGGCAGAATCTGCTGGATCAGGTTCTCCATAGAGTCTGCCAACCCCACGCCCCCATGGAGACCTCTATGCGTGCACAGGTAAGCACCACTTCATTAGAGAGCAGGCGGATGGATTCCTCTCTGCCTCACATGCCACCCTGTTGAGGGCCTCTGACATCTCTGCCTCATGTTCCCCCACTTCTTGCTGCCCCTCCAGCATCTTGTGGAAGGCCGACTCCAGAGGCTCATCATCGGACTCGAACCTTGCTGATGCCTCCTCCCTGGCACTCCTTCAAGTGCCGGTGAGCTTGGCTGACCCTGCCTCCTCCAGCTCCAGACATGTGTCAATGCAGTTACTACCAGATATGAGATCCTTCCTAAACTAGATCTAATATCCACTGAGGTGTGCGTCTCTGGGCTGCCAGAGGGTGCAGGTGACTGCTGTGATGCCTCTACAGGTGCACTTTCTTCCTCTGTGATGTCCTCGCTCCTCTCCAAGCTTGTCCAAGTGCTGGACAGAGCTTCTTCACTTTGGGGCCTAACCCCCTTCCCCCCACCCTCCTCGCAGAGAGCATGTGAGCTCTCTGTGTGGATGGGTGAGGGAGCCACAGTGGCCTCTCCACCTGCAGAGTAGACGGACTGCAGTGGGGCTATGAGGCATCACCTTATCATGGTGCCACTGAGGCCCATGTCCCCTGTACCATTCGGTGAGGTGAGTGTGAGCAGTTGAAGGTTCACTTACCCTGACGAGGTGGATGAGACCATTCATCCTCTTCCAGCATGGCAGGGCAGTCCTCCGGTGCACATTTTGAGCACTGACTGCCCTGGAGACTTCCTCCCATGCCAGGTTCGTCTTCCTGCCCGGCCTTCTCCCGCCATCTTCTGGATAGAGAATGTCCCTCCTGGCCTCCACTTTGTCGAGCAGGATGCCCAGTGAGGCGTCGCTGAATTTTGGGCCCTGGAACTCCCTGTCCTCGTCGGGCCATCTCCTCCCTCAACGTTGTGTCGGTTGCTCTCCGGATGGGTGCCTTTTAAAAATGGTGCCCGGATATGTTGGCGCGGCCGGCGCCATCCAGCCCACGATATGTCGGGAAACCCCGACTGCCTAGTTAATGAGGCCGGGGTCACGCAATACAGCGCAAATTCCCAACGGTCCCTGCGGCAAGAAACACTGCCCGTTCTGCCCCACCATGGGACTTAATCCCGGATTGGAGAATTCTGCCCTATGCTACAGGCAGCATCAGCTGAGGGGTCGGGCAGGAGCAGCAGCAAATTTGGCACGCGGATGAATGGGTAGGTTAGAGGTGGCAGGGTAACCATGTTTGGTGTATGGTGGGAATAGGTACCAGGGCTCAGACGTATGCTGGAGCGGGGCTCAAGTGTCTGTAATGTGGTGGCCGCATGTAGGAGACAAGGGTTTTGGCACTTCTTATGTCCAGCCTGTCAGTAGGAAACTTCAATGGCCTTTAGCCTGGGGACTGTTTTCAATTCGATGGTGTCATGCTGTACGATGCTTAAGAGCAGAGGTGTAGCCAGCGATAAAATGTCTTCTGCTGCTGCGGACTTCCAATATTATCAAAAAAAGATACACAGCTAAAGTTGTAGGCGCAGCAGATGGACATAGTCTGATGCCCACAATTGGAGGGAGTTTGAATTGAGTTCCCAGAGGAGGCTGTTGCAGGAATTTTTGCTGCCTGAAAACTAACAACCCTTGAAACTCTCATAGAATTGTATTATGTACACGTCCCAGTAGACTCACGACTCTCCACATATTAAACAGTTCAGTCACTATCAATAACAGCCTCAGGATATACTGTGGTGGGCTGTCACTGTTAAAGATCACCCTCCTGCCCTAGCCAGGGAAATGTCAAAGACCCTTTGAATCTAGCAAGATGGGTTCAGCAACAAAGTTAAAGTTAAGCAGCTACGTTGCAACAATTGCCATCTGCATAAATGTATTCCTGGTGAAAAGAATATTTTTGTAGCGAGTGTTAGATTTTGGGGCTTTAACTCAAGATTCAAAGATTCAGTGTCTCAACTGGTGAGTCCTCATTCCCATTGACTGAGACAATATCCTAACCAGCCTTATACCTAGGTTAAAAGCAAAGTACTGCGGATACTGGAAATCTGAAATAAAAACAAAGAGCTGGAAATACTCAGCAGATCTGGCAGCATCTGTGGACAGAGAAAAGTTAACTTTTCGAGTTGACTGTGACTTTTCTTCCTGACATAATCTATATCTAGGTTATTTGTAGAGATCAGAGGAATTGAATAGAAAACCCTTGCTTACTGTATTGCTACTTCTCAGTTACATCAGGTGCCCTCACATGTTCTTCCTCAACATTGGCAGTGGTAGAAAAATCCAATCACTACATCATGGTTTAGCCAAGCTGATTTATTAAATAGCAAATACAAAAGTAAACAGAAATAATGACACTCTGTGGATTTTAAATAGTTACAAGCTTAAATAAACACCACAGATGCCATGGGAAAACACTAAACAGACACTTCTGCTATGCAAAATTGGACTAAAAACAAGATCCATGAACTATCAGCTGGTGGTTTGGTGCTGATTGCCACAGGCTAATTTCTCTCATGGCTTCATACAAGACAGAAGTGGCTGGAACAAGAGATATTTCAGTGTTTGGTAGAAAAAAAAAATGGTCATCAAATATATATACAGACCTACAACTTAAAATGGGCAGTTACTTATATTGACCCAAAGATGAAAAACTATGGACTCACTCCAATTTCAAAGTTCCTCGTTATAGTGCTCTGTTTGTTTTGGACATAAGCAGCCGTGCTTTACTGTGATCTGGTATGAATGAAGTGCACATGAATATATATATATACCAATCCTCTCCACTTCTCTGTGTACATGTATAACACAGTCAGGGAACTGTCTAAAGGGTAAATCCTTAGCAACACCCTGTCTGCTGGAATACGTTGGAAAATGAAACAGTGCAGAAAGAAAATCTAAGAAATTTTTACTGAAGCTCTGGTTTCTCATCTAACATCATGCTGAAGGTTGAAGTCGTTCAGCTTAGGGGAGGCGGTGGCATAGTGGTAATCCAGAGACCCAGGGTAATGCTCTGGGGACCAGGGTTCAAGTCCCACCACGGCAGATAGTGGAATTTGAATTCAATAAATAACTGGAATTAAAAGTCTAATAATGACCGTGAAATCATTGTCGATTGTCATAAAAACCCATCTGGTTCACTAATGCCCTTTAGGGAAGGGAATCTGCTGTCCTTGCCTGGTCTGGCCTACGTGTGACTCCAGACCCACAGCAATGTGGTTGACTCTTAAAAAAATGCCCTCTGCACAAGGGCAACTAGGGATGGGCAATAAATGCACAAGGGCAACTAGGGATGGGCAATAAATGCTGGCCTAGCCAGCGACGTCCACATCCCACGAATGAATTTAAAGAAGTTCCTCCGCCCTGGTGAAGGAATTGTCTATTTTTATTCAGATTATGAAGCATCGCTATTTCATGTTCGTCATTGTTTGGTATTCATTGCTGTTTGTATTTGTTACTGTTTCGTATTGTTATGACCACAGCTGATGTTAATTGCTGTGCAAACCAAACCCCAGAGGTAATCTTGGTTTATGGGCCATACCCTTTTTTTCTATATTCTGAAAATGAGAAGAAGTCATACTGATCTCAGCAGCAAGAAGTCCATGAACACTTCTAGGTTTTTAAAAATTAAAAGTATAAGTTTTGTTAACAAGAATAAAAGAAAATTTAAGCGCGCAAGATTACAGTTGCACAGATAAAAATTAGTCTTACAAAACATTCCCCCTAAAAGACTCCCTATTTGTCAGACCCACAAGTAAACATCTTCCAGGCAACATTCCCTTATAGATAAAAAGCAAAAAACTGCAGATGCTGGAAATCCAAAACAAAAAGAAAAATACCTGGAAAAACTCAGCAGGTCTGACAGCATCTGCGGAGAGGAACACAGTTAAAATTTCGAGTCCGAATGACTCTTCAACAGAACTCCCTTGTAGATGTTTAACTATAAAAATCTAGTGATATTACCCGAGGCAAACTGTTGTAGCTGTAATGAAGGCATACCACATGACCTCTAACTCTCTTGCACACTGCTGTGGAGACCCAAGACTTCAGAACAAAACTGCTTTTTGCAGCCCAAGACATTTTTCTGGCTTGACTGATTCAAACTGCATCTTCTCCCAGCCTAGGGCTACAGCTAACAGTTCCCAGCTGCAGCTACACCTCACAACCCAGCCCAGCTCCAGCCCTATCTCACAGCTACCTTAAGCTTTCCACAGTGACTCTAAAATACCTTTTTTTCCCCCTTTCATCTCAGATTCCATTGTTCTCACACCTGTTTGAAACTTAAATCCTTCCAAATATAAAATCTTTCATGTTTCTCCTTTGCCTTTGCTTCCATGTCAGTGAAATACAATATACCCCTTTCTGTTTACCTATGGAACTTGTGCAAGATGCAAACGTGTTTCTTCTCACCTCTGACTTCCCTTTGATATTTATGAACAATCTCTAAACTTATATAAAAATGCAAATGTTAGATCTAACCTATTCACTTGTACCTCAAACCTAACACCTGTGTACTTTCATGTTTTAAACCACCCCCCCCACCAGACAACCTGTCTCCTAGTAACCTCTGCCCAGCTTGATTAAATCATTCATATACACACACACATACACACACACGGCCTTCTTTACAGAATAACACAATATTTCCCAAAAATATTAAGAAGAATAACACCCATTTCTCACAGTATTCATTAGTGAGGCAATAAAGGAAAAACGGAGATCTAACCTCGGTCCAGTCTTTTTTGGGGCATCACAGAGACAGGTCCTTGGGCGCTGGACAGTGACAGGTCCAGAATAAATCAGTGAATATCTGGATGCCACTGATATGAGTAAGTGGTCAGGTCTAGGTTCCAGCAGTCTGGAGGTTCATTTGTGTGGAGGGTCAAGGAGCTGAGGACGCTGCTGAATACTGACAACACAAATATAGCGCTACCACATTACGCTGGACATCTTGTACAATGAGCAATTCATGTTCATGTGAATGTGCCCACTGTAAGCGATTGGGGCTGTCTACAAAATAAAACCCACAGGCTCACAGGATGCTTGTATTTGATTTGAGTGGCTTGGTGCCCCCCTGCCAACCCCCCAGGCTAACTGACCAGCCGAAACACCTATATTTGAGCATCAGGCACCCTAACATTGAACCTCCTTGCCCATGGTCCTCAAGCATGAGTCTTATTATGTAAAGTGACAACTTTTGGATTATTGAAAGAAAGCTGTATTCTGTTTTTCGAAGCTTTGTAACTATTAATTGCGTACCGATCAGCAAGCTCTTCAATTATGCAATAAAATAGAGAATGCTGGAAACGCACCATAGGATGGTCGGCCTCCGAGAGATAAAGACTAGTCAAAACTTCAGATGAAACATGAAGATGTTAATCTGTTTTGCGGATTCTGGTTGACTTGCTGTGTGTCGCCTTGTCCTGCTTTTACTTCATGACTTGACTTTTTCTGTCATATGCCTTTGAGTCATGCCTTGCTTTGTGGAATAGAAGCTCAACAGGCAACACTAATTTTTTATTTTTCCATTCCCTGAGGGAGTGGTTTACTACAGCTCTGTGAAAGGCGTTCAGTGAACGTTGAGGTCATTGTAGCAACATGAGTTCTTTACCTGGGCTATGAAAGTTTCTTGTGAATTTAGGCACAGACCAAATATTTATCACATCGTTAACAGCCAAAAATTCTATGAAGCTTTATTATGGGAATATCTGTACAGCTCAAGAGGGCCACAATAACACCATCCACCCTGTGCAAAGGCACAGGGATATCTCCACTCTCAGCTCCAAATGTGGTGAAGAACAACATTAAAACCAAAGAGGAAGAAATCCACTTCGCTCCCTTTTCAAAACCCTGCAACCTCGTCAAAAAGGTATTTTGTGACTGATGTGAGAATGCTATCATTATTGAAGAATTCAGATTCTGGGTGTTATTGCGCAACGACTAAAACCTGACAATCAGAGAAATCTTGAAGCTGAAATGATTGGTTCTTGGGAATTACCTTGACCATTGGAGATACAGATGGTCCTTGATGTAAATGCAGATCTGAACCCTTGCATTCAGCAATGTTTCTATCAATCCACCTGGGAACACATAAACAATGAGTTTGATAAACTTTTTATGAGAGATTGTCATCTAGTATTCTTGTAGGACTGCACTGCTATAGGGTAACATGGTTAAAGTAAACTTTTTTTTAAAAAATTGATGTTTAAGCCTTCTTTTGTTAATCTTTTTCAATTTTACTAGATTTTTTACTGAAAGCTTCTCCATAAAGCTTTAAGCTTCCATTAGCTGAAGCTCCCTCTTAAACCAAAGAAGGTGGGACAGTCAAAATTCTGATGTAGAGTCAGACGGACTCGAAACATTAATTGTACTCCTCTCCACAGGTGCTGTCAGACCTCCTGAGTTTTTCCAGCTATTTTTGTTTTTGTTTCAGTCAAAATTAATACAGGCCTACCAATTGTCTCTCATTGTGAGCAACATTTTTTGAAAAAGTGAGTCACTTTATAATTACGTCATTTTTAAATATGGCCATGTTTAGTTAATTTTTCAATCTGTATTACTCTTGCTAATCTCAAGAGTTACTCCCAGCATTTCACCAATGTTGATGTATTGCATTTAACAAATGTTGCTCCCAACATTTCACCTTCTCACCAACATTGGTGATGTGGTCATGTTATTCAGTGCTTGCCTGACAGTGCCTGCTGTGGCATGACCACGTCATGTTCTCTACTGCCATGTGATGCCTTCCTTGGTGCCCTAAGAAAGACCAGACATTTGGCAGACAGATTCCCATGGTGAACATTGCTAAGACTCAAACTTGGGGACTGTGTGGTCAAGAATTTTGCCTTCTATTCTTCTCTGCACTAATATAAGTCTCTTCCAAAAAAGAGGCCCCTTCCAGTTTTTTCCCTCAATTCTGTCCTGCACACAATAAATCCTCTCCAACATCTACCAATCCCTCAGACTAAGAAGACATAATGGGCAACAGACATCATTATCACCCACAGTCGTCATCACTACTACATTTTCATTTGCAAATTGTGGGTTTCATCAGAAATCTTTGAAAAAGAAGTCCTAACAAATCCTCCCTCCAATCTTGGCCCAGCTTTTCATCCTTTAAGGGGCTGATGAACCACACTTTCCTTAAGTTTTAAGATTGTCTTTGAACTTAGTTGTATTAGTTTCTGAATTGTCTCTCTAGTGTGTGTGACAGATTCCTTAACAGTACAGTGTGAAATTTGAAATGCAGTTGTGCAATTGCATGAGGGTTAATAGGTAAAAATGTATTGTTATTCATATCATGTTCTTTTGGGTAGAGTATAATTTTCTGCACAATTAAGGTTGAGAATTCTCTGGAAAGAAGCGTATTTTTGACACTAAGCTTAGCTCTCTGATTAGCTACCTGCCAGGCTGTCTCTTTGCAATCTGAAAAAGCCAGGGGATTTTTTTTTATTTAAGAAAATGACTGCTTCTTCAGAATAGAATGTGTACCGTGGTTAAAATTTTCTGGTTCGTCTCCAGCACGTTCCCAAAACCATTACAAATCAAGGTATCATCAATTCAATTAGATGGTCGTGAGATTATGTTAAAATTTTAAAATATATCCCCTGGCAGCTTAGCTGATCACTGTGCTCCCTGGGATGGAACTGAACTATGCAAAACAGTAATGTCCCAGCTTTGAGCGTCTGTGTGTGCTGGGGTTTATGACCTTAGCCAGACTGATGGTAAAGGGATAAAAACAGAAAATGCTGGAAAAGCTCAGCAGGTCTGGCAGCATCCGTGGAAAGAGAAACAAACGTTTCGAGCCCAATATGACTCTTCTTCGGAACCGGAGAGAGGTAGAAACGCGATGGGTTTTATGCCTTTGAGAAAGGGAGGAGGGGCAGGTGGAGCAAAATAGAAGTTCACGGGTTTCCAGCATCTGCAGTATTTTGCTTTTATTATAATTGCAAAGAGAACTGAAATTAGTCTAATTGTTTCTAACCTAGGAAGAAAATAAATCAGCTGGGGCTCCAACATGACCCCATTCCTTTGGTCAGTGCTATGGCATGTGCATGTCAGGTAGGTGGGCTCAGCTACGATGTCCTCAACCTGTCAGTACACTTGCTCTATACTTAAAAAGGAAGATTGACCACTTGGACAAGGTACCTGAGGGCAGTTGGTGGCTCAAACCAACTCACAATGTTTCCAGACGGTTAAAAAAGAAAACAAAGTGTTGGAATAAATAGCAAGAGGTTTAACATACAAATCGGGGGAGGTCATTTTAAAATTGGATCTGACCCTGGTGAGACCACATCTAGGGTACAGCATGCAGGATTGGTCGCCGTTCCTCAAAAAGGATGTTCAGTTATTAGAGGGGATAGAGAGAACACAGCAGATCCCAAAACTTAAGAAAATGTCATATGAGGAAATGTTGACTATCCAGGGACTAAGAGGGGATATGAGAGAATCCTAAAAATTATGAGAAGTCGGGAAAAATTCGATCCAGGTGAGCAGAGGTGTTACTGCAGTAAAGGTGCTATTTAAACGCTCATTGGTGTTGATTGTGCAGAAGTTGAGCACAAGAAATCTCATCTAAAAATTAAGGGCAACAATAGAAAATAGGCAATGCAGGAGTGATTTTACTAAACAGAGGGTGAGTTGGTGCTACACATTATGGGTATGGGTGATGGAACAAGAAACTCAAATGAGTTTCGAGATGAAACTAAGTACGTTTTTCTCTTCCACCCTTCCAACGCCTCCAGTCCACTGTCAGATTGCTGCAGCATCTACCATCAAATTGAATAAGTTGCTTCTGATGTGTTCTCAAATGCACAGCCTCCCATTCTGATCAGGATAATGGTTTTGTGCCCATGAGTTATGATGGGACATTTATAGCCTGTAGTTCCACTCTTCCACTCTTCTGGATTGCAGGACTGCTCAACTAGAGAATAGCAGATATTTAGGACTGAGCTGCCTAGCCTTGTGAAGCTTGACATCAGAATGTATCCTTAGATTTCTGCCAGAGTATATGCTATTTATTTTTATATTTGAAATATAGGGCCGGATTTTACCAGCCCTCTGGAGAGGGGCTGGGAAGCAGGAGATCTCATAAAATGGCAGCAGAGGCATTGTGGGGGAGGGGAGCCCGATGTCATCCCAGCATTACGGGATATTCTCGGGCCAAAACCGCCAACTGGAGGCAAGCAGCCAATTAAACCAATTAATCCATCAATTAAGAGCCACCTCCCACCACCACCGGTATTTTAGCAGTGCCAGGAGGAGCTGCCGCCAGTGGTAAATCACCCCACCCCCAGCAGGCTATTGGGGGCTCCCCTCCTTTATGGCCAATCTATGGCTCGCGGAGGGACCGCCGGAGGTAATGGCCGCCCATTGCTACAGCGCTGCTGCTGAAGGATGCAGCCCCGGCCACCCCACTACCCCCTCCCACCCCACCCCAATCCCTGGGGCCTGCCTGGCTCCAGAACGGTAAATAAAAACACCTCGAGATGCCTCACCATGGAGATGCTTTTCAATTGGCTGCCACCAGTAAAATACTGTCCTGGGTCCCACCACCCTCCCACATGGGATCGGGTCTCTCTCCCAGCCTACCTTATGGAAAATTTTCAGCCACGCTTTCTTTTTACAGTATTTAACTTTCATCGGGATGCATTTTGTGCTGATAGTTGGAGTATGCCTAATTCTCTTGCAGTATGAATGTCTCTGTTCTTGTCCATTAGTCCAAGGTAGTGCAGTGAGTACGCTTTTGTTATCGTTTTTAACTGATGATCAGTACCTATATATTTCAAGTTAGGCTCACATGCTTTTGATCATTATCAAAAAATACCTGAATGGCTGTGCAGTGGCCCAGTTGAGTTATTTGTGGTGACAATTCTGATGTGTGTATGTGGTTTTCAACGAAGCAAGGATCATTAATCTGTTTCCATAACAATGGAAAATTCCTTTTGCAGAATGGGTTTTAATGTTCTTTATCTATCCATTGTATGTCAGATTGGGGAACTAAATGCAAAATGCATACCGGATCCTAGACAAGCGATTTAGCTTTTAATGATCTAACCAATAATGCTGTCTTGTTTCATTTAGAAAGCAATTTGCTACCAGTCTTGTGTAAGAATTAAAGCTTTGATATGTGGCACTTGAGACATTTTCTTTGTACCATTACGATTACACATTCAAATCCAGGTGGAGGTTATATTTAATTAAATTCCTAGATCAACCAATGAGCAAGTGTTAATCCAGGGTCACTAGAGGACCAGATTCCACCATTGTAGAGAAGGAGAAATACTGGGTGGAAATTAATGTCCTCCCCCCACCCCCATAGCGTGTTTGGTGACAGGCGGTCGTTTAACTAGGCAGCAGGGTGGCAGGTAGTCCCCCCATCACCTCCCCGCTTACATCCTGATTAAGTCCATGGTGGGAAGGCAAGTGGATAACCTTCCTGCCTCATCGCCAATTGACACCCTTAAGCGGGCAGTTAAGGACATCATCCCACCGCCGCTAATATTAACCTAGCAGTGGATGCGGTACTTGGCCATTTGGGGAGCAGGACAAACAAACCGTGCGAGGTTGCTTGCAGGCTGCTGGGAGGATCCCTCATTCAAAGGCACCCACTGCCTGATCACCAGGAAGGGAGAGCTTGCTGAGAAGTCACACCCCTGCTCTTGCTGCCAACCTCCCCTCCCACCCCATCATGAACCCCAACCCGCAACCCCCCCTTCCCGCCATCTCGCTCCTGCGGACTGGGATCCAGCGATGATACTAGGCCTCGGTGGGTACCGTGCCAGCAGCAGCCACCACCTTCCTGGTGGCGTTGTTGGTCAATAGTGCTGGTGGCCTCTGATTGGCCGCAGCTCTCAGCAGACAGGACTTCTGCCCCCGAGGTCCTTTATCCTGAGAAAGGCCCAACACTTTCTAAGTGCCTGCGTGACATCCCCTTATGGTGGACGTTCCCAATAAGAGGTGATACGGGTCTCTCACCAGCTCTCCAGTCTGCGGACGAGACCCCTATACCTCTATTAATTACCACCCGTTGTGTTTTTTCCCCCAAATTCAACATCTAACTATAGACTGCACGTTAAATTTACTACATATTATTCGGTGGCAGAAATGGAGATCAAGTACTTTCTGTGTGAGTTTTGGGAAAAATATTCCTGGAGATTAGGAAATTCAAATTGACTTCGTGGGGTTTCACAGAGGAAGTATATGTATCCAGGAATGTGAAAACAAGGGTATGAAATATTGCAACAAACGAAAATAAGAAAAAAAATTTACTGACTTTGTAATGAAGATTAAAATTGAAGTCAGGAGAAATGTATGGTGATGATGAGTACAGTCGCTACAAACATAAATTTCTCCCCACATTTAATTGTCAAGTTGACTCAGCGATAGCGCTGCCACCTCTGAGTTCAAAGTGCTACAGCTCACAATCCCACCCCGGGGCTTGAGTAGAAAATCTAGCCTTGCACTTCAGTGCGAAATTGAGGCAGTGCAGTATTGAGGCAGTGCGGTATTGAGGCAGTGCGGTACTGAGGAAGTGCGGTACTGAGGAAGTGCGGTACTGAGGCAGTGCGGTAGTGAGGCAGTGCGGTACTGAGGTAGTGCGGTACTGAGGCAGTGTGGTACTGAGGCAGTGCGGTACTGAGGCAGTGCGGTACTGAGGTAGTGCGGTACTGAGGCAGTGCGGTAGTGAGGCAGTGCGGTATTGAGGCAGTGCGGTACTGAGGCAGTGCGGTACTGAGGCAGTGCGGTATTGAGGCAGTGCGGTACTGAGGTAGTGCGGTACTGAGGTAGTGCGGTACTGAGGCAGTGCGGTATTGAGGCAGTGCGGTACTGAGGCAGTGCGGTACTGAGGCAGTGCGGTACTGAGGCAGTGCGATATTGAGGCAGTGCGATATTGAGGCAGTGCGGTACTGAGGCAGTGCGGTAGTGAGGCAGTGCGGTACTGAGGCAGTGCGGTACTGAGGCAGTGCGGTATTGAGGAAGTGCGGTACTGAGGCAGTGCGGTATTGAGGCAGTGCGGTACTGAAGCAGTGCGGTACTGAGGCAGTGCGGTACTGAGGCAGTGAGATATTGAGGCAGTGCGGTACTGAGGCAGTGCGGTATTGAGGCAGTGCGGTATTGAGGCAATGCGGTATTGAGGCAGTGCGGTACTGAAGCAGTGCGGTATTGAGGCAGTGCGGTACTGAGGCAGTGCGGTACTGAGGAAGTACGATACTGAGGAAGCGCGATACTGAAGAAGCGCGATATTGAGGCAGTGCGGTAGTGAGGCAGTGCGGTGCTGAGGCAGTGCGGTACTGAGGCAGTGCGGTATTGAGGCTGTGCGGTAATGAGGCAGTCCGGTATTGAGGCAGTGCGGTATTGAGGCAGTGCGGTATTGAGGCAGTCCTTATGGTGCTGTCTCTTACATTTGCTATCTCTTAGACTTATTGCCTCTTGTCTCTCTTATTCCCTTCCTCTTCTCTCACTCATTCCTTTTATTTTGTTCATATCAGTGCTAATCTCCTCTTTGATCTCATTCTTTTCTGACTTGTTGCTTCTTTCTCATTTCTTTCCTGTCTCTCCCTTGCCCTTATTTATGCTATTTCATTTCCTTTTGATTTGTCACATTGGTACTGCTCTGAGGTTAGAATTAAGGCATAATGTTGATGCCTTGTAGAACGAGTTTTATTTAACCTTGTCATACTGGCACTGACACTGTACAAATAATGGGAAACATAGCTTTGCATTGATCCCTGATGAGTGCAAATTGTACCTTCAACTCAATGCTCTTGCCTTCATTTTTATTGAAGTAAGTATTAGTTTACTTCTCATTTTGCAAGCTGCCGTCCATTATCAACATTACTGCTGTAAAAAGCTCATTAGGTAGGATTGGGAAGTGGAATTGAAAATGTATTGTGTTAAAGAGATTGTGCTAAAGAAATTACCTTTTGAATCCAGGATAAGAGTTCCTTCAGGAAATATTGCAAGCATTGTACAACTTTGCCAGTTTATAATGGATACTTCTCGATGAATTACAAAGCAATAATCCAATGGCAACTCCCTCCTTTCTCAATTTAAACCCACTCCACCAATTTCCTGGTACTCCACCCCAAGGCTCCTTAGACAGCACCTTCCAAACCCACAGCCACTACCATCTAGAAGGACAAGAGCAGCAGGTAGATGGGAACGCCACCGCCTGGAAGTTCCCCACCAAGTCACTCACCATCCTGACTTGGAAGTATATCGCCGTTCCTTCCTTGTCGCTGGGTCAAAATCCTGAACTCCCTTCCTAACAGCACTGTGGGTGTACCTACACCACAGGGACTGCAGTGGTTCAGTAAGGCAGCTCACCAGCACCTTCTCAAGGGCAACTAGGGATGGGCAATAAATGCTGGCCCAGCCAGCGAAGCCCACATCCCGTGAATGAATAAAAAAAAAAAAATCCCATTTGGACACCGATTGAATTTGACTCACCCATTAAAGCCACAAAGAAGAAAAGGTGAACTATTATTTTTTAAACTGAAAGCTTCTTCATTTCATAGAAATATGTTAGTACAAAAATAATTTGAATTGCATTGTCATGCACAAGAATGTTTATGAATGAGCAGAGAAAGAGGGCAGCAATTTTGGATGCAGGATATTAAGGAAGAGAATGCTTCCCAAAAGCTCAGTTAACAGGACAAGTTTTTAATGGAGTTGAGAAGTGGCCAGGCAGAGTCAGTTAAGCAGAGATTGAAGGGATGAGGAAGCAGCCATCATTCAGAGATGCGGAAGGCGCACAGCATGAGACACAGGTGAAGGATATCATTCAGAGAGAGAGCGAGAACAAGGACTTTAAAAATAAGAACCAGTACCATGAAATCAATGTGTTGGGTTTTGAATTGTCTTTGCAATTATTTCTCTTACTGCAGCACTGCTGTGTTTCCATTGCTATTTCAAAATGGTTGTGACACATGACCTAAAGCTATATTGATTTTATGACAAAGGACCTGGAGGAATATTGGATTTGTAATCTAACACAATAACATTATCCAGTTATTTTTGGAAGGAATTACAAGAAAATTCACTACTCTATCCATATTATGATTGTACCACGTAGTTTGTAATTTTACTCTCTGTGGCGCCAATTCCTCCATTTCAAAGTAATTCATCGTATATGACGCACTTTGAGCATTTCAGAGTGATTGATAAGTTGCTGCAAAAAAGCCAGTCTTTACTTTCATTTGTGGAAATAGTGAGGCTTGACAATAATACAAATGCAGTGACACATGAAAATAGCTGAGATTAAACCTTACCCCGTTCCTTTTTCAAATGATCTCTGGAAACAATTTTCATATGCTTCTTGTGAGAAGATTGCTTGGATGCTAGTTTTAAAAAATAGACACTTGCTTATAATTTCTATAGGGAACTATTGACTGGGGTAGATCTGGACTTTGTGCCATGAGTCCGGGATCCTGTTCTACATCTTTCTCAATATTTTTTTAAGCCCATGGGGAGAGATTCAAAGCGGGCAGCTGACTTGCTTTAACCTATTGCTTGAAAATCAAAATCCACCCTGTTGAGTTTTTAACTTCAGCGATTATTGCAGTACGCATTGCGATAGAGCAGTATCACATAAAATACGTTCTACTGTTATGTTCCTTAAAGCCTGTTGTGCTGCACACAGACATTTTGCTGCACTTTCACTGTTCTCAGTGTGTTCTTTTTGTAAGGATTATCTTTATGCATGTGTAAGCTTGACTCATCAGTGCACAGAAGGAGAAATAATGGGCAACTCAGTGACAAGATTAATGTAGTTCAATAATCTCCATCATGGCCAGCCATTCTGTGTAAACAAACATTTTGATCCATATTTGAGCCAAAACTCCCAAAGACCAACTGATGAGTTTTGGCTTTTTCAGAACAAACCTGTCTGCCTGGTGTCTTTGCTCTGAACTTGTCTCTGCATGTTAACCCTACCAATCTGTTTCAGGCTGTACATTTGCTGCCTTGCTACCTCAAATACTCCGTCCCAATTGTCCATTCCATATCTCTCTCTCTTCCACCTCCTCCTTACTTTCCATCTGGTACTGCTGCTACCACTCTCTCTTGCTTTTGTCCCCGAGAGCAATGTCAAAGGTATGGTCATTCTGACATTCTCAGCACAAGAGAAGGATGGAGAACTGTTTCCTAATCTTAAAAATACTCGGAAAACATTGATCCCTTTCCAGCTGAAATAAAGACTAAGAGAGCACAGCGCTGAACATGGAGTGAAAGCTGGGGAGTCAGCTGGAAGTTAGTATGAGGAGGGAGGAAAGGAGTCTGAAGCAAAGACAAATGGGTCAGGTAGGTGAAAGTGAAATCATTGGGTGAGGAAATGAGGAATGGAGGTACAAATGGGAGGCTGAAACTGGAGGTAGATGAGGTACAATGGGACGTTTGGAGGATTTCTTCAAGACACCGGGTCAGTTGGCCCTTCCCAGATGTTGTAGAGCAATGCTGGCAAAAAGGAAAAATAAAGCCAATGCATTTAGACCGCTTCACGCACATTGAGTATGATTGCTCCGTGTGATTCATGCTGCAATGCTGCTTGAACCAGGTGACCCCAAACTTCAGTGATATTGGATAGCATTCCATAAAATGTTACAAAGAAATTTTCTATCCTATGTGTATCATTAACACATTTGCAGGGTAAATGAATTCCCATAGGCTTGGTTGAGCAATCTGCCAGAGCAACTAATAGCAAGTTTTCGAGCATAAGTGAATAAGATCAGATTCGTCATCAGTCTGAGTGGATGGTGAAAAATCCAGAGGTAACGTTTCTTGCATTATTGTGAGGCACAGTTAAGTGAACTATAATCGCCTTAATTGGAATCAGAGAACTCAGTTCACATTTTGGGTTTTGTCACTGTTTTGCCAGAGAAAGATATTGGAATGAGTTCTATTAAAATTCTGCTGTTAAATTAAATTTTGCTCACAAGGGGTTAAATTCGCTGAACAGAAATGCTGCAAGGTATATACCAAAGGAAGACAAACCAATTTAGGGAATGATGTTTCTCACAAGCCTTTCCAACTTGACACAACTTGCTGTAAATCACCAGGCTCACTGGGTGGCTTTTTCTCTATTATTCCACTTGAGTTTGGATTAATTTGCAGTGGAAAGGGGAATAATTAGGTGGGGATAATAACGATGTACAAGTTTGTGTTAAACTGCCCTTGGACTTGGGGCTGTCATTAAAAACTCGTAAGGGACCCAATGCAAAATAGACATGGAGGTTATGGCACGGTTGAGGGCCATTTGACCATCGTGGCTGTGCCAGCTCTTTGCTAGGACAATCCAAAATTAATCCCATTGCCTTGCTTTCTCTCCATAGCCATGGAGGAGAATTTTCCCCATGTCGGGAGGGCCAGTTGGGCTCGGGCATGGAGCTGATTGCCGCCCGCGATCGGCTCCGGGCCGCCATTTTACATGGGCGGGCAAATTAAGGCTCACCCAGCGTGACGTATGGTGTCACATGAGCTGGGACATGTTTATGAATTATGTAAAAATTATTTATTTATTCAATAAAACCTTCAGGAAACCTCATCCCGCCCATGGATGAGGCTTCCTGAAAAACGCGAAGGCCACTTAGACTCTTCGCCTGCCCACCAACCTTAAGGTTGGACGGACAGCATTGATAATTACTTTAATTGGTTTTTTAATGGCCTTAACAGGCCTTTGACAGTTCCTGCGCCCGCCGGCCGAAAAAAGACCTAAATGATGTGCGGTGACATCGCCACGCATCATTTTATGTGTCGGCGTTTCGGGCCCGCCCCTGCACCCGACGTCAAAATTCTGGCCATGGCTCTTCCTCTGATTCAAAAATTGATCCAATTTTCCCTTAAAAGGAGCAATTTCCTCCATCTCAGCTATTTTCTGTGGTGAAGAATTCCATTCTTCAACAAACCCCTCCATTAAGAATTTTCTTCTAGGGCAGAATTTTGCCCTTGGCGGGCGAGCTCGGCTGGAGCGGGTGGGGTCGATCAGGAAGCCGACCGCCGCCAGTGATCGACACCGCACCACAATTTCATGTTGGCGGGCCAATTAAGGCCTGCCCAGCGTGAAACACGAGCGGCAGCTCTGAACGCTACCTGTGCGGGCGGGGGAAGGAGTGCGAGCCAGCTGAGCGCAAAAATCGCACATGCACATGAGTGAGCGCTGCATAATCTCCCTGAGGCACGGAGCTGCCTCAGGGTGATGAAGAGATATAATAAAATAATGAAGAGAATAAAAATGTGACTCTGTCACACGAGCAGGGACATGTTATTAATGAAAAATTAAAGTGTTTATTTTAGTTTTATTTGCTTTTGGAAACCTCACCCCACCCGCAAATGAGGTTTCCAAAAAAATGCAAAGGTCGCTTGGCCTTTTCACCTGCCCGCCAACAGTTAGTTGGACAGGCAGCAAAAAATTTAGGTTAATTGATAACTTAATGGTTTTAACAGGCCTTTTAATTGTCAACAGGTGCGCTGCCAGCTTTGGCGCGCGCCCGCCAACCGAACTATCGCAAGACTGCACCTTGACCTCAACACGCTTGGCCAACGTCAACACAAATCATTTCACGCTCGAGCGGGTCAGGCACGTGCCTGTGGCTTTAATCCCCTTTTATGTAACTGGTTGTCCAAAACTGTGAATAGCAATCTAACTGCGGTCTAAACAATATTTGTGCAAAATTATAATTTAGTTTTTTATTGTTGTACTCTTGGTCCTTATTCATAAATTCCAAATATCTGTTTGCCATTGTATTGCTCATCTATCTCCACTCATATTGAGGGAATTATTTATTTGAACTCCTAATGCCCTCTTCAACCACATCCTCCAGTCTCAATCCTTAATTCCTCCCAAAATGAATTGTTTGATACTTGTCCAAACTAAATTACAATGGTGCCTTCCGTCCATTTGGATAATCTGTAATCTTCTCCCTGAAGTCTATTGCAGCTTCACTGTATGCCAAATAATGAACTTTTACATCATCGGCTGTTTTTCAGATTGTTCTCAAGTCGAAATCACCTGTGTATATTGAAAGTCAAAGTGGATTAGCAATGATTCCTGGGCAAATCCAAGTCCACCCTTCTCCTATCCAAGAGCATCCAACTATACTTTATTTCCAATCCATCAACCAGCTTTCCAGACATCTTGCTGCATTTTGTCTTATACCACCAAGCTTAAACTTTTCTAATAAGTCTCTTGTCAGTCATCTTATCAAATACCTTCTAAAATCCATTTATACTGCATGAAATGCATTCCCCTTATCTATTGAATCCATTATTTTTCAAGAAAACTCTGTTAAATTTTCCAAACTTGCTTTTGATAAGTCCACATTGTCTATTCTTGATTTATACATGCGTTCTTAAATAGTCACTAACTTTATCCTGAATTGCAGAATTTAAAAAACAAATTTATTATTTGGGGCCTTTAGAAGGAACCTCAGCGTTGGAGACACGGGCAAGGGCTGCCCTGTGGTTGAAGGTAGAGCACAAGCACATGCGAGGTGTTTTGGGAAGGGAATCGGCCACGTGCTAGGGAAACTTTGTATAAAGTGGCCATTCTTCTGCAGCTGAGACAGTTCAGAGGCAGCCACGTTGACATGCATGGAGTTGGGTCTCTAGCTTATCTGCCCACTCAAGCAACGCAGAGGCATGAAAGTGATGCCAAGTGCTCCAGAGTTTTTCACCCCTCGAGCACAGACTGCAAACTAATGAGCATTTTAGTGCCCTGAAGGAGAGTCATACAGACTCAAAACGTTAACTCTCTCTTTCTCTCCACAGATGCTGTCAGAACTGCTGAGTTTTTCCATCATTTTTTGTTTTTGTTTCAGATTTCCAGCATCTGCAGCATTTTGCCTTTAGCATTTTAGGGGACTGCAGAACAGTTGGACGACAGGGCATGTTGCATAACCTCCTTGCTAAAACTGCCCATGTAGCAGTCACTGGTGGAGGTGCTTACAGCCCCTTGCAATGTCATAATTCTGGTTTGGACCAGTCTCCCCCATGGTTCAAGCTAACAGTGCAGCCTTGCAATGCTGGTTAGGAGAATGCCTGCGCCTGAACTGTGAGCACAGCATGTAGTCCAATGGGCAAAGCTAGTTTGGGTCTGGAATGCGCTGCCTGGAAGTGTGGCGGAGGCAGGTTCAATCAAGGCATTCAAGAGGGCATTAGATGATTATTTGAATAGAAACAAGGCGCAGGGGTATGGAGAAAAGGCAGGGCAATGGCACTAGGCCATAATGCTCATTGGAGAGCCAGTGCAGACACGATAGGCTGAATGACCTCCTTCTGTGCCGTTAAGATTCTGTGAAATGTTTATGTGGAGCATAGTTATGTCATAGGAGACATCGTTCTTATGTGTCATGACTGTAAGTGCAGAGGCTACTTTAATTTGTTGGTATGGGGGCCTCTCATTGATGATAACGTGGCTGCTGAAGAAACATCTCTTTAGCAACTGATTTCCTGTAGCAAATGGGCGAAAAGGAATAAAGAACTGGTTTGAACATATAGGCTATTCTGATATACCCATATAAACAACAACGATAAACAGTGATAATAGTTGAACAAAACTGGTTTGTCATAGGCTTTTGCCTGGTTACATTGATGCAGTTCCTGTCCATATTGGCAACAGACATCCCATAATTCTTTCCAGGATCAGCAAACTCTTGAATATTTAATTGTTGGTGGAGATCCTCTTCAGTGGATGCTCTTCAGAAAAAGTCATTCAAACCAAACATTTAGTTGTACTTGGTATACAACAATGTACGATCACTTTTTAAAAAAGAAGGGAATAGATTTCATTCCAATAACTTATGACTGAGTTCACAACTTGAACTTTAAATTACGATTCTGAAAGGAAGAAAAGTACAAGTCTTTCTCTTAATGATCTTAAAGAACAATGCTGACATTGCAAATGCCAGCATCTAGAGATTTAAACCATGAACTTTGGTTTGACTGTAGCGTTTTTAAATTGGTATTTCACGTGCATTGGAAGAACAAGCATTGCTGCTAATTAATTTTCACAAGTTCAGGCTCTGTGACGAGAATGCCAATTATTTTCTGCAGAACAGTTTATTTTAAGAGTTAGTGATGATGAGATATGAACTCTCACCTGCAAGTTTAATTCCATTCCCTTTTACTTGCACTAAAATTTAAGAAAAATATTATTCACATTGGTTGGAACAGCTGTTCATAATTTACTCGTTTTCCAAAGCACATTGTGTTACAATTAAACATTGTAAAATTTAAGGCTATAAAACAAGTATATTATTAGAATGTATACTAATCCCAGGTAATTTCAATCTTTAGAAATTACATTGTGTGTCTGTTAATGTACAAACACTTAAAAGTTCATTTGAAATTCCTTTGCCATTATTAGCAGAAGGATTAGCCTATTTTTAAATAGATTAGGCAACTGATGCAAGTATCACATTTGAATCTATTAAGTGTCAAGACCCGAGTAATTTTTAGATTTGAAGGTGGAAGATGCAGAACTCAAAATTGGCCTAGGCTTTGCATTGGTTATAAGACTAATAATGTAGATTGGGAAAAACCAAGACATATATCCGCAGATAGATATCTATATATCTATATCATACCAACAAACAAGCAAAGAAACAAACTTCAGGTTAATTAGAATGCAGAGAGCATATGACCAAAGTAACTGCCTAGAGTTTTATATATAAATAAACAAATGGCAAATGCTAGAAATTTAATGTAGAAAACTGCTAGAAATACTCAGCAGGTTGGAGGAGTCCAAAGCAAAAAGCTTTAGCTAAATTTGCATGTGGCGACTTTGGCTCAGGTTTTCGCCACGACAAAGAGGCTCTCCATCATGGTAAAAATAACAGAAATGCCCCAAAATTGGAAGTCCCACCCCCAAACACAGTATTTCTCGTTTTCATGGGGGCAGGATTGGGGCAAGGTGTGTTTTGTGTGTGCGCTGTTTATAGAGGCAGCTAGCCATTTAAATCATGAAGTGGTAGGACAGGAGTGTGAAACCCAACGTATGCAGATTGGATGAGGTAAGAACAGGTCTGGATTGGTGTATTTGTTTGGATATCCAGGATACCCCTTTGGAGAGGTAAGCTTCCCCTTCGGATCTGTTCCTGGGACACCTTTGGGGAGGTCAGGTGCCCTTTGGGTAGGTCAGGTGCCCTTTGGAAGTGTTAAATGTAGGCATAAATGTGCATAAAAAGTGCACAAACTAATTATTGTCAACAGACCTGTCAAAATGAATTGTCAAAAACTGGCAGTAGCATATGTTAAAAGCACCTGTAATAACAGTCAGAAGCACCTGTCAAATGGACCTGTCAAAGGGAGCTGTCAAGTTGTCAAGGCATTTAAAAGTCCAGGCCTTTAACTATTTGGAAAAAATGTCTGGAGTATTAGAAAAAATTACTTGCTATTTCACTCTCTCTGTTGACATAAGCTTGAGGACTTCCATTACTGGATTGGTGCTACATGACTGATTTCACAACCATCCATTATCACAGTAGGGGTTTTACCATTTCACAGTTTGATTGACAGCAACAAGTGGTTATAGATTCTTTGATGTGGAACTAGGAATTCCAATGCTTGCTATTGGGATTTGATACTTAAATGAAAAGTTTGTTATCATAAGGCTTTATTTAGCTGAATGAATGCAAGTGTAGTAAATGGATTTTTATGAATGAGAGTTATTTTTCAATATAAGGATGTCTGTAATAGACACTTAGAATTTTATTTTATGGAACTTTATTTTATCTCAGCTCTGCATGTCCAGATGTCTGCCCATGGTGGATATTAGGTAAGTTGGTATGGTAGGTAAGAGCAAAGAGTGGTGGATAGGGGGCATGGGTTGGCACAAGTTGGCATTAAGTTGGCAGGGGCTATAAAATACCATGGGGTTGGGTACATGGGCATAGGTTGGCAAAGGGGCTATAAAAGGGCATGTGGGTTAGGATACAGGGCATGAGGTGGCATGGGTTCGCATGTATGGGCCCTGGGGAGTATGTGAGGGGTGAGGTCTGGAGGGATGCTTTATGTTTTGTTGTTTTTAAAAGTTTTTGGACACAGTGCTGGGGACTTGAGGCAGGCCTTCCACCCAACTCGTCTATGCACCCGGCAGCCTCCTTGTTTCTTCGCGGGTCACTGGCCCCAACTCCCATTCTAGCCCTCCAACCCCGGACCAACATTTAACATCCAGGCAGCCCTTGTAAAGGTCAGGTTCACGGAGCCGGGAGTTCTCCCATCACTGCTCACCCAACCTGGGATCTAAAGTCTGGCCCTTTGTCTCATTGCTGTTTGAACCTGAGCTGAGTTCCAGTCCCATATCTTATCCATCATCAAGATTGCCTACGTCCACCTCCTTAAAATTGCCCGTCTCTGCCCCTGCCTTAATTAACCTATTGCTGGAAACCTCCTTCATGACTTTATTACCTATAGGCTATTCCACTGCCTCCCAGGCCAGACTCCTGCCTTGCACCTTTCATAAATCTGAGCTTATCCAAAACTCTGCTACCCGTACCCTCATTCACACCAAGTTCCATTCAACCATCACTCCTGTGCTCACTGATCTACATAGGCTCCCGGTCTGCATAGCAACATCTTTGGTTTTAAAATTCTCATTCTTGTTGTCAAATCCCCCCATGAGTTTGACCCTCCATATCCCTGTAATCTCCTCCAGCCCCACCACCCTCCGAGATCACTACGCTTCTCCAATTCTGGCCTCTTTTGCATCCTACTTGCTCCACCATTGATGTCCTTGCCTTCACCTGCCTTGGCCCTAAGTTCTGGAATCCCTCCTTAAACCTCTCTCAGCTTTAAGATACTTCTTAAAGGCTATCTCTTTGACCAAGCTTATTTTCACACATCTTGTGGTGGCTTAGTGTCAAATTTTGTTTGATTAAGGCTCTTGTGAAGTGCTTTGGGACGTTTTACAACATAAACATAAATGGAAGTGAAAGTTGTTGGGATATTGCTGTGTGCAAAATGACTGCCACATCCTTTTACATAATAGTAGTCATTACAATCCAGAAATAATTTGTTGTGTAAAGTGCTTTGAGATACCTCCAAGAGATAGGCAAAGAAAAAAATAAGTTTGATGAAATGCAGCTGCATTAAACTAAGCAAATAGAAATAATGAGGATAGTCCCAAGGCAATTGTTGTATTTGATGAAGAGCTAAATTCTGTATTCCAATTAATTCACTCGCATTATTTTAGTTTTCTGACAAAAGCACAAAGTGTATTACACAAGGCAGCAGTTTAGTATGGACTATTGGGTCAAATGGCCTCAGATAAGAACAAGGAGCCTGTCAGGAAGATATAATAATTCTCATAATGTTATTGGAATTTATTGTAAAATTATGTGTGTGTGTGTTAATTGGATTAAAGGCAGCTGGTCGGAACTCCCGACGTCACCCCGCCCCATTTAAATTTTCAGGTAGGCGGGGGCGCAGCAAAATCAGCCGCACGCCCGCCGACCTGTCAATGGCCAATTGAGGCCATTGACAGAGTCAATTAACTAATTAAAGGACCTGCCCGTCCAACCTTAAGGTTGGCGAGCAGGCCAGGAGTCCTGGCGCGAATTAGAAAATGCATGAAACCTCATCCATGGGCGAGATGAGGTTTCCTGTATGTTTTAAAAAATGTTAATAAAGTTTTTGTAAAAATCATGGACAGTGTCACATGAGGGTCATGCTAGGGAAACTTTATTTTTCTATGTTTAGCACGCTCTCGATTTTGGGATTCCCCCCCCCCCCACCCCCCCACCCACACAGGGAGCACATAGCGATTCTGTGCAGACGTCACGCTGGGCGGGCCTTAATTGGCCCGCCCACGTAAAAATGGCGCCACACCCCCGATCCAGGTCACCGATCGGAAGCACGCCTGTGCACACCCGTCCTTCAACTTCGCCCCCATCGGTGGGGGGGTGGAAAGATCCTGCCTATAGTGAAACAATGGGTATTTGCACTCAAAGGAGAAAATATGTATAAAGGAGTGAAGGCTGTGTATAACGGACCGCTGTCTAAGATTCAACAAGTGTGAAATGCCTTCAGCCTGTATGTACCAAATTGCTGTCTCCAGGTACTGAAGTTAAGAAAATTCAATTTGAATTTGACTGTTCAGGGTATTGTTCACTTTGTCTGGATCTTTTAACATCTATGTGTTTTACTGTTGCCTTAAAAAAGGTGTAACTGGGAATCAGGTTAACTTATTTAAAAGTTATTGTTGCAGTAATTTGTAGACATATGTATGTGCTTACAATCTTTTCTTTTATTAATAAAAGTTTAATTTAGTTTATAAAAACCTCTTAAGACTCAGTGGTCTTATGATTACTGAATTCAAAGCCATCATCTCGAAACATACAAATTGAAAATTAGTTGTGACAGTTGTTTAAAGTTTCCCTCTGGGTTTTGAATAGCTCAGCATTTACCATCTGCTGCATCATAACAGAACACAACAGTCTTGTGGCTGAGTGACTTGCATAATGAGCCTTACTGATAACATATTGTCTTGATGAAGCTTATATAAACTGACAGTTGCACCTTTCCAAGACATGTCTGTGTACTGGAGTGACACTCTAGAAAGGGATCGTTGGCCTTTGATTGGTTAAGACAAGTGAAGTGGAATTCTCTATATAGTAGTTTAAGGTCAGATGCAGCTCATCTAGTGCCAAAGAACAGAGTTATTAGGAAGGTCAGGCAAAGGCTGTCAGAAAAAATTTCATGAAGTTGAGAGTGAGTTTAAAATTGTAGCATATTAACAGTGTAACTTTCCAAGCATTAAGGAAAGCATAATATAGCAGTCAATGGGGGAAATGTACAGTACGTGCTGGTTTAGCTAAAGTAGAGATTTTTAAAAAGGCTGCTAAGAAAAGAAGATGTCAACCATTCACTGCAGACACATCTTGGGGCTCACCCCAGAACACCTCAAAAGAACGCAGTACTATACAGTACCATACGGGCCATACTTAAGAAAGAACAGCAACAACTTGCATTTATATAGCGGTTTTTACAAAGTAAAATGTTCCAAGCTGCTTCACAAAGGCATTATTAAACAAAATATGATACCAGATCACATAAGAAGATATTAGAGCAGATAACAAAATGCTTGGTCAAAGAGGTATGTATTAGGGTGTGTCTTAAAGGAAGAGAGCAAGGTAGGGAGGGAAAGAGGTTTAGGGAGGGAATTCTAGGGTTTAGGGCCTAGGTAACTGATGGCATGGCGACCAATGGTGGATCAGTTAAAATCATGGATGTTCAAGGGACTAGAATTAGAGGAGAGCAGATATCTCGAAGGGTTATAGGGCTAGAGGAACCTTCAGAGATAGAGAGGGACCAGGCCATGGAGGAATTCGAAAACAAGGATGTACTTTTTTACGCTCACATCACCTGGAGTGATGCACTGAATCCCTTTAATTTTAAACTCACCATGACTATAATCATAGTCACTAAATGTATCTGTTATTAGTGTTACTGTGGGGAAAAAAACCCACTGTTGCTGAGATATTATGAAATTACAGCTGAGTTAATGTATTACTTATGATGAATTATGTTCTGTCAAGTTTCATTAAGAACCAACCTATCTTTATGTAATCAACTTAACTTGACTTAACCTTTGATGGCTTTGACCGTATCCTAGCAATTTCATTTTAATAAGGTAGTGTTAATACATTTCTATGTCCATCTCAGTCTTCGATGCCTCTGGCAAGAGTAAATGTGTATTCCACGCAGTACTACACTGTGATCCTGCTGTTGATTCATTTGCTTTTGTTAACAATCAATATCATTTGGACAGGGGTGTGAAGGACAATCCCAAAGTGAAGTAATTAAGGCACCATGTTCATGTATTTCAATATGCAGCACAATCCATTGTGTACAGGTCGTGGCAGGAGATCCCCGGGAGGACAATGGAAACACTTTAGGGATGCCCTCAAAGCATCCCTGAAGAGCTCAAACATACCTGCTGACTCATGGGAGACCCTGGCTCGTAACCGCCTAAAATGGAGAAGCCTCATTCGGGAAGGCACCAAGCACATCAAGCGACTTCGTTGGGAGTGTGCAGAGGTGAGGTCAAGGTGGTAGAGGGAGCACACAAACCTCCAAACAACCCATCCACTCAACCCTTCAAGCACCACCTATGGAAGAGTCTGCAGATCATGCATTGGACATATCAGCCATCTCAGAAACCATCGAACCAGAGTGGAAGCAAGGCACTGCCTAAGAAGAATTAGAGGAAAAGATTACCTTAATTATAAATGACTTACTAGAACGTCCAATACAGTGTTTCTTATGTATTTTGTGTGACTTAGTATTTATTTATAACTGTAACTTGAAAAAGAGAGGCTTTGATGAAGTAAATTGTGTTAAACTTGAATCTCCAGTCTTTGCAACATTCCCGCCCATGTATATAGTCTCCATGTGGAAAAATGAAAGTAAATGTTATAGAGGCACTACCTATTCAAGGGGATTGAGAGAATGTTGTGCATCATAAGAATATTTATCTCAACATGGTCTTAGATTATGGCTTTGAACTGCATATTCTGATTCTGTGCACTGAGTGCTAGGTGACAGTATAACTTTGAACATCATCCCAGTGTACCTGCTCCAGTGTTCAGCAGCTGAAATAATTGGCTCCACTGAGCTCTGTTGCTTTAAATATTTGTAAAACCGTTCAATTAAAGAAATTGCCTGAGATTGACTTCAAATTATAGCCTCTACCATTCTGTTACTTACCTTACACAATCATTCCCTTTGCTATTCTCATGCAGATCAAACAGAGTCAGTTCTTTCTCCTTTTTTTGACTGAACTCTGCTGGATTTAAGCTATATGAAAGATCTTCACTTCAACTCATGCTTCCCATTAGCAATAGGTTGTACCAGAGTAGAAATTAAATCGATATTTTCAAAGGAGTCGTGATCCTTCCATGCACTCCTATATATTAGCTGAAGTAATCAGTGAAAAATTACAAACTGGTGTTTCTAAGTGTTTTGTGCTGGTTCTTGATGTTGAGACTATTTTAAATGGATTTATTTGTTTTTCTCTTCAGCTCCCCCTACATTCACAGAAACACCTCCACCTTATGTGGAAGCCAAGGAAGGAAGTACCATCACCCTCACTTGCACAGCCTTTGGAAACCCAAAACCTGTTGTTAGCTGGCTGCGGGAGAAAATACTGTTGGAGAACACTCGGAAATACACGGTAAGGCATCAAAAGGAACGTGACTGCTGGTGACCTCTATTTTATGTTTTGATACCTCTGCAATAAGCACCATCGCTGAAATATATTTAGCATCCACTTCCTTCCTGGCCTCTAATTACTTTGAGCTTTTTTTAAAGTCCCAGTTGTCTTCATTTACAGAGCTGCTTTATTTCAACAGAGACAATGGATCCAATTCAGCGTATCTGTTCCAGAACAGAATTGCTTTTCACTATTCTTATACAGACCAATCATAGTCAGTTCCTATCCCTTTCTTATTTTTTGCGCAAACCATGTAGGTAAGCCCCTAGCCTCAGCTCAATCCTCCCATGAGCTGAGATTGGCAATTCACCATATGGTAAACTATGGATATCATCCCACAACAATGCACACTATTGTACAATGCATCGTCACTCAAATAACCATGCAATAGTATCATGCAATAGAGGGTGACATCAAGGAGTCCTTGCAAAATTGAGGTCAACATGAATCAGGAGGAAAACTCCCCACTGCCTCGAGTCATACCCGGCACAAAGGAGGAAGGTTGTGATTATTGGATGCCAATCATCTCATCCTCAGGACATTGCTGCAGGTATTCCTCAGGGTAGTATCTTATGCACAACCATCTTCAGCTGCTTCATCAATGACCTACCCTTCAACATAAGGTCAAAAGTGAGGATGTTCGTTTGCTGATGATTGTACAATATTCAATGTCATTCGCAACTCCTTAGTTACTGAAACAGTCTGTGTCGCATGCAGACAAACATGGACAATATAAGTAATATAAGTAACAAATAACATGCTCACCAAACAAGTGCCAAGCAATGTCCATCTCCAAGAAGAGAGACTCTAACTACCTTCCCTTGACATTCAACAGCATTGACATCTTTGAGGGTTATCATTGACCAGAAACTTAACTAAACCAGGCACATAAATACTGTGGCTAGAAGAGGAGGCCAGAGGTTGGTATTTTGCAGCAAGTAGCTCACCCACTAAGTCCCCAAAGCTTGTCCATCATCTACACGGCACAAGTCAAGAATGTGATGGAATACTCTCTACTTGCCTAGATGTGTGAAGCTCCCATAACACTCAAGAAGCTCAACACCAACCAGAACAAAGCAGTCTGCTTGATCAGCACCCCATCCACCACCTTAAATATTCATTCCCTCCACCATGAGCGCACCGTGGTTGCAGGGTGTACTATCTACAAGATGTACAACAGCAACTTGTCAAGGCTTCTTTGACAGAAACTTTCAAACCGACAATTTCTACCACCTGGAAGAACAAAGGCACCAGATGCATGGGAATACCACCACCTGCAAGTTGCCCACCAAGTCAAACACCATTCTGACTTAGAAATAAATCACAGATCAGCAAACCCAACAGCCTGGTGGACGTTAGTGTTGGGTGTAAGCGGGAAGCCATCATGTCATGTTCCTGGTGAGGAAAGTTTGTTGGGGAAAAGGCTATTGTGTCAGACTGGGCGTAGTCATCTCTTCTTTTGCCGTTGGTCACATCTCTGCACCATGAGGCTGCTGGCCCTCTGATCTCCTCCTGTGTCTATTTCGCAAGGCAGCAGCAAGCTTAATGATGACTGCCATCTATCTTTGAGGATTGTACTCGGTAATCAACTCCCACCTCCTGCGAGCACTCGGCACCACTAGCTGGGCACTGAGCTCACCTCAAACCCAATTAAGTGATCTGCACTTGAAGATAGCATTGCGTCAGTGGTGCAGATGCAATACGGAGTCAGGACCCAGAAATGATCCAGGTGTTGGGTTCCCAACCCTGGATTAAAAATCAAACTCATAAACCCTCAGCATTACATAATGGGACAGTGACCTTATCAGTTCACTGAAATAGCAATGTCAAATTAGAAGGTAGTTATTCACCTGACATCCTCTTACGTCAGAATCAAGTCTGGGATCAGGAGTACACAAGCACTATGTCTGAACAAGACAAAGGACAGATTGGTGTAGCCAGGTGACCTTGTATGCCCACGTTCAGCTACCATAGGGATCTGAAAGCTTGAAGTCACCTCCAGTATTGAAGAAACGCACTGCACTGTGGAACAGAAACAGAGATTTGTCATTGTACAGGAGCTGACAATGTCAGATGATAATGCATGCACTGATGTTCTAAGAGGATAAGACTTGTCCCATTAACTGTAACATGACACATTGCATGCTGAAAAACTTTCTGTTCAGATAAATGGGGGAAAAGGACAGTAAGGCTTGAAAAAGAAAGCCATTTAATCTTTACCAAGCAGATTTAACCATCATAAATCGTATTGCCTTTTGAGCTTCACTATGACTAACTGAATATGATTTTTTAAAATTGTTTTATTAGAAGGGATTGGGAAATAAAAATGAAATTAAGATGGATTTTCTTGAAGTCAGCATAAATCACTTAGCCAAAAGCTTTCTCTTTCTTAACAAATGGTGTTTTTCATATATGCTAGAGTTTTAATATAATATAGTTTTAAGCATTTATTATACCAAGCTGAGAGTGTGTGTTAATCATTAGAGAGATGAGAATGTTTCTGTGTGCTGCTTGTTGTTTGTAATGTTAAGGCTGATATTACAACCCTGGAACAGTAGTGAGAGGATAGGTATTGCACACGTCTGCAGCCCTCTCAACCAACCTCACAAGATCTGCACATTTACTTAGAACCAGAGAAGTCTAGAACAAAGAAAGTTCAGAGCAAAGCACAATGTGTGTGCCTGATTTTTGGTAAAGCAACCAAAAGTCAATCCATACTCTCACCATTGTCGTGTGTCTGCCACTGCTTCACATATCTAGCCAGTTCCTTACACAGTGCAGTAACCTCTGCCTTCACCTTCTGAGACAAAAAATTCTATGATGTAATTTTTCAATCCTGATATGAGACAGAGGTCGTAGTCTATATCCTGTATTTTTTGGAAAGATTTTGGCTACACGTGCAGATGACTTGTGCATTGGATGGTACAGACTCTCCAAGTTGTTGCTTATTGCAGTCTGCCTTAAGATTCTTTGTGAGTTAACAGATGTTCTACACATACTTCACCTGACACCTATTTAAAATCCTCCGCTGCCACTGGTTGAAGTTGGTTATCCTTAACTAGGTTTCATGACAATGCTCCTTCCTTACCGAATATCTTGATATCAATTTTGTGTTCAAATGCGCTCAAAGGTCAGAGATCATTTGACACAAAGGGCGGGATTTTCCGCACCTACCCACCGCCGGGATCTTCCGGTCCCGCCACAAGTCAATGGACTTCTGGCTGAGGCGCCGCCTCGCCCACGGCGGGTCCCGCCCGCAACGGGGCCGGAAAACCCTGGCCCAAATGTTCTAATCTGAAATGAGTTTTGCACGCAGTCAGCAGCTTTTTGCCATCTTTGACATCAAATGCAATCAAATGGCAAAAGGCACTCAAAGCTATCCAGGACGCTCAAAGCTATCCAATACGCTCAAAGCTATCCAGTACGCTCAAAGCTATCCAGTACGCTCAAAGCTATCCAGTACGCTCAAAGCTATCCAGTACGCTCAAAGCTATCCAGTACGCTCAAAGCTATCCAATACACTCAAAGCTATCCAATACACTCAAAAGGTATCAAATATGCTCAAAGGTGGCACATGCGCTCAGCAACCTGCAGTGAAAAATACAAGGAAATTAATTACTTAAATAATATCTGAATTTATTCAGGTTTTTCATTTCATCCAAAAAACCTTTTCACTATACAGTAAATGCTTGAGAGCACCACCAGATCCCCATCAGTTCTTAATTCATTTTAGTCTCAAGGTCTATAGTTTCTACTGCCTGCGCCCCAACCCCCCACCATTCCCCTCCCAACCACCTAGACTCAGGGTCTAAACGCTCCCCCTGCCGTCTCCATCTACTGTCCAAAGTCAACCCGCCCTCTCTCCACCCCCAGTCTCTAGCCTTGGGCCCTGCCGCCACTGTCAAAACTCCAGGCCCTGCGGTCACTGCCAAAATTCGGGCACCCACCCCCTTCCCCAAACTCCGGGCCCCCACCCCCGAACTTCAGGCCAGCTCAAATCTCCAGGTCCACCCCCAAATTCCAGACCCACCCCGAAACATGGGGATCTCCAACCCCCGATGACACTCTCCATCCCCCGCCCCTGACTCCCATAACCCAACACTCACCCGCCATCATTGCTGCTCCCACCCCAGCTGGGAAACTGCTGCAGGGCTGGCCTCACCGTCACTTCTGATTTCGGCTGGCCCTGTGACCTGAGCTCACTGGTTGGGCAGAGGGAAAGAGAGGTGAAAAGATGGGGAAGGGGTGAAAGACAGGGGGAGAGAGAGAGAGAGGGAAAGGGAGAGAGGGCAAGAGCTACAATCTGGAGAGTAGATGGGGTTATTTGAGGGGGGATGGACAAAAATTGCTCCATGGGGGGTAGGGGGTGGAGAAAATTGCCTTAAGGCGAGGTGGGTGGGGGAGAAAACTGCTGCAGTTCTGGGGAGGCAGGGGGCAGGCAGGGTTGTGCTGCAATGGTTTAGAGAAAAACATAAAAACTAGCTTACTAAATCACACGTTAAAACAGAGTCTGCTTTTACTAAATTTAGCTCAGTTTTAGGATGTTTGAAGCTATCAAAATTGACAAATATGGAAAATATACTCTATGATTGTCTGTGGTGTCCGAGTGCTTAAGGGTAAGTGATGTTGCTAACCGCAAATATTTGAGTGCTGTGATTTGGGCAATTGATGACAGTGATGTCAGTTACGCTACTTGCAGTGTTAAATGATAGCTAAATGATTGCTTTTGAGTGTGAGTGATGTCAAATGAAGACTAAATTATTGCTTTAGGGTGCAATTGATGTCAAATGAGTGCAAATGGCTGCTGTTGAACGCAAATGATGTCAAAATTTTCAGGAAGGGTTTGCAATGATATTAAGTATTGAGTGAATATTGTAGCATCCAATTGCTGACCACATGATTTGAGACACCTGAGCCTTTGTTTCTGCATCCCAATAGTCTGCTCCGTCAAGACCCTTTGGAGCTGTGTACACCTCATTTTATCTTTCTACACACCTAGACTTTGGGTGTCTCAAAGGGGTCAGTGGCCAGGACACCAGTAGATAGCCTTGGCAGTCATACATAGGAGAACCTATGAAATCCCTGGCCTAGAAAAATGATTTGTGTGTCGACTGCCGGTTGGGAATTTCCAGCTTTATCTCCTGCTGTTGCTTGGAATAACTTAGTAGAGTAAAGATCATGGGATTGGTCAACCATTGGCCTCAGGCCCTGCTCCCCAGCACCCATTTTTGATGGGCACTGAGTATCTGCACTGTTCTTTAGCTGCTAAGATCTGTATTATGGGGGCATCGCCTTGTTAACTTATTTTATGGACCTTAATAAGCCTATGTTTAATATGCGGGGCCTCAGCACCACAGTTGCTTCCACATTGCAGAAAGTCATGCTTTGAGCAATGGCCCCACTGATGCAGGTTGGCTACGTCCGTGGTTCTATTGGGTGCATTGTCAGTCCCATTATTTCTAAATCTGAAATGTATGTTTACTTTTAAGAGCTATAACTCTCTGCATATGTATTCTTGGCATGGTGAGTGTATCTTTTTAACAGTCAATATTATTGCATCCTTCACACTTAAGTGCTCACTTACTTGGTGCCCTGAGTGCTCGCCCTAGATTTTACTATTTTAAGAGTGCTTTGCTTTCTATTCTGCAAGTTTCTATCAGTTATAATATCCTTTACAGTTCTTTTTAGCACCTGATGTCTTGAGCTAATTCCTTTACAGCACTGTGCAGCTATAACAAAAATCTAACCTCATGGATGTGGACACATAGGCTGGGATTTCCCGTGCCCACTGGCGTCGGGCGTGTTTAGTGGCATGAGTGGAAAATTTGGCGAATTCGGTTTCATGACGTCGTGAAGCCAATTTGCGATTGTCCGCTCAGCCTGTTAACGGTGGGCTGCGTTCCCCACCATTAGGCATGAGGAACCTCATTGAAATACATCAGCATATCATTATAAGGCCAGCCTGCCGGACTCATTCCCCCCCGCACCCCCCACCACCGCCCGCTGGATCGTCCACCCACATCGGTGTGGAAACACGCCCATGCAGAACACATCTTGACAACTGCGACGTGCAGAAGTCTACTTAACGCCAGGGCCTTGCTTACATCGTGGACATCTGAGGGGCAAAGATGCTGGAGCCCGATAGCAACGGGATCCTGGAAGAATGTCCTTCCATGCTGGCTGGATTCTCATGGACATGGCTCTGCTACAAAACAGCTCACGGAAGTTGGAATGTCACCGTTGATTCTCACAATGGATGATGGCTGAGGGGGTGGAGAGGAAAGCCTAGGATCAACTGGGAGAGGAAGAGGTGTTGGGGCAGTGAGGCTGCGGGGGAGAATGAAGGTGTTAGGGGCTGAGGTTGGGAGGGGTGGAATGAAAGTATCGGGGAGGGTGAGGTTGGAAGGGGGGAGAGATTATGGGGGGGAGGAGGGGGTAACAGGGGAGAAGATGGCAATTGAAGAGGTAGGTGTAAGGGGAGGAGTTCGGAGGAAGGATGGAGTGCGGAGATGGGAGGAAGTCCAGGGGCCAGGGAAGGAATGTGGAAAGGGGAGGGAGTAAGGGTGGAGGAAGAAGTAGGGGTGGAGGAAGAAGTGGGGGTGGAGGAAGGAGTCAGGAAGAGGGAAGGAGTAAAGCTGGAGGAAGAAGTGAGGGTGCCTGAGGGAGTTGGGAAGGTGGAAGGAGTAAGGCTGGAGGAAGAATTGAGGGTGGAGGAAGAGGTAAGGCTGGAGGAAGGAGTCAGTGTTAAGGTCTAAGGGTGGCAGAAGGTAAGGGTGTCTGAGGGAATCGGGAAGGGGGAGGGGCTAAGCGGGGTTGGGGAATTCCAGGTGGTGGGAGGACTAAGGAGTGGGGAGGCATTCCAGGAGGGGAAGGGGTCTGGAGGGAGGTAGAGGTTCCAGTGGGATGGGAAAGTGGTCCGGGGGGAAAGGACTCAGAGGGGGGAAGGGGTTTAGGGGAGGGAAGGGATCCAAGGAAGGGATGTGCAGGCGGACGTGCAAGGAAGTGGTCTGATGGGTCCATGACTGCCTCCTGGGGAGTGAACTGAGGGTGGGCGTGGTATGAGGGAATGGTGAGAATGACCGAGGACAGAGTGAGGCAGTTGGGTGAGGGTTCAACGATAGCGGTAGAAATAACAGCGAGGGTGGTTGGTGGAGACTCGAAGGCAGATACAGACCCTGCAGGGTGGGAAGGAGGAGGTTGGGGGGTTGATTTGTGGACGGGGTAGGATTTTTAGGAAGGAACGGAACATATATTTTCAGCTGGACATCCCAAAACGAAATGGATTGTGGCTGGTAGGTCACGGAGGGGAGGTAGAAGGTGCTGCCAGGCGGGTCAACTGTGTTGGGGGAAAGGAAATGGGTGACTGGGGGAGGGGAAAAGATGGGGGAGCAAACGAAAAACCAAATGCAGACCATGCTATCCAAATCAAAAGTGAAATGACAGTCATGGTGCTGTATGGGGGTGTGATAATTGGGTGGGCGGAGATGCAGGTCAGCTCAGATGGACTACTGAAAGTGAACCCTAGCAGGCAGCATTGAAAATGCTCAGGACATTGAGATGATTATGATTAGTGAAGGATCCACGAATGTGGGAGGGTGCTTGCACGAGTCTCCGAAAGGCCCTGCCACACACACAGACACGTCTCCCTCCAGAATTCCCCAACCCCGCTTAGCCCCTCCCCCTTCCCGATTCCCTCAGACACCCTTACCTTCTGCCACCCTTAGACCTTAACCCTGACTCCTTCCTCCAGCCTTACCTCTTGCTCCACCCTCAATTCTTCCTCCAGCCTTACTCCTTCCACCTTCCCAACTCCCTCAGGCACCCTCACTTCTTTCTCCAGCTTTACTTCTTCCCTCTTCCTGACTCCTTCCTCCACCCATACTTCTTCCTCCACCCTTACTCCCTCCCCTTTCCACATTCCTTCCCTGGCCCCTGGACTTCCTCCCCTCTCAGGGTTCACTTTCAGTTGTCCATCTGAGCTGACCTGCATCTCCGCCCACCCAATTGGAGCTGCTCCCTCTGCAGTGACAGAGGATGAGGTTGAGGGGCTCACAGGCAAAGGGGACTTGGAGAGAGAGGACAGACTCTGAGATTACTGTGTGGATGACCCAGGGGTGTCCAGCTGCCGCTTCTCCCTTTTGGAGGCCAGGGGCCCCGGCCTGATTCCTTGAGGGGAAGGAGCATCTTGAGGGATGTCGAGGTGCCCCATTTCCCTCTCACATCGCCATTGCAGGAACTCACCCATGGCTCCCGCGATTGAGTGCAGGTCTGCACACATCTCCACTTTCTGCTGGACCAAGGTCTCCAGGACATCCGCCACCCTCCCCATGGAGACCTCCATACACACACATGTGGGCACCACTTCATCAGAGAGCTGGTGGACACAGTCCTCCGACTCACGTGCCACTCTGCTGAGGGCTTCCAACAACTGTGTGTGGTGTTCCCACAACTTCTGCTGACTCTCCAGGATGAGTTGGAAGGCCTCTGACTCGGACCTCACAGGTGCCTTATCCCCAGCAGTCCCCCGAGTGCGAGTGAGCTCACACAGACCTGCCTCCAACTGCTAGGGACATGTGCCCATGCGGTGACCACAAACTGTGAACCCCAGCCTGCTCTTGATCTAAGTTTCACCGAGGTGTGTGTCTCTGTGCTGGTGCAGGGTGTGGATGAGCATTGTGATGGGTCTTCCAGGCTGCTTATTTCCAGCTCTTCAATGGAGGAGGTGTCCTCTTGGCTGGAGGTGAGGACGTGGATGGGGCTGAGAGACTGGCTGGCTGAGGATGTCGTTCGCTTGGCAGACCTCCCTGTGAACTGAAGTGGAGATAAGTAGTGCATGGCAGCAGAGTCAAAAGCAGGAAAGAGAGAGCACTCACATTTGTGTTGAGAGAGGGATGATGTGGTGTGGATCCTTATGAGGGTGTTGGCCGCTAACCTCACCGTCACCATAGGCACAGTCCAGGTCCTCACCAGTCAGTGCGAAAGCACACTCCTCAAAGTGAGTGAGGGACCTAATGTGGGTTGTTATGACGTGGCAGAAGATGTGTGCCAGGCAGACCAAATCCATAAGGGTAACTTGGTCATGCTATCACAATGGTTTTTCAATTTGTATTTATTACGAGAAGATGTGTATACTGAATTCAGGAGCAATGAGTACATTAAGACGTTTAGAAATTTTTAAAAATTAAATTAGAATATTTATTGACAAAAGAAAAGACTATAACAAATCCTAAAATTCTTAATTAACCTGACTCCCAATTACACACCCCCTTTAAGGCAACAGTGCAAAATAGATTTTACATTTAAAATAACAAGCCAGCCAGTCACCACAGTACCCACTTGACAGTGGAAGTCCCAAAGGCATTTCTCCAACTTTATTTACTGGACACAGCAGACTTATCTACAAATAGTTAGAGGCTTCCCAAAGACTGTTTCACACGCTCCTTTTAAATCTTACATGGCCCCCACAACATAGCCTTTCATATTCCTTTATATATGTTTCTCTCTGATTAATATGTAATCTCCATTGTTCCATATGCCTTTGGAACTTTCCCATAATATAAAAACCTTTCATGTTGCCAATATTGTCAGTAATCTTTGGGAAAAATAAACACACTGCTTAGCCTGCTAGTTGTAAACATCCTAACATCCCTTTGAAATCCAAACAACCCCTTCACTTATCTAAAATGTAAATTCCCTTTACGCCTTACATGCTAAAACAGTATCCATGTCTACTCATTAGCATTTCAAGTACATTTATGCACCTAAGTTCTTTTGATAATTTCAAGCTTGCAGTCTACCTGACTCCAAGGTAATTAAATCACACAGTCAGAACTAACTGCACTCAAACCCATAAACCTACTTTACAACAAACCAGAATAATATTATGAAAATTATTATACTTTCATAACAGTGGGTTACTCCACCCCTGGTCTGGGACCTCACCCTGCTGATGTGAGCAGGCTTCTCCTACATGAAAACAGATGGAGAGAGTGTGAGCAGGACACATGTCACTGCATGCGTGGTGAGTGGAGCCATGGACAGGATGAGGACGCACGCTCAGTAGGGTATGAGCCTGATCGAGATGTGAGGGTATGTGAGAGTTAGTGGTGTTGTCCCTTGAGGTGTGAGATTCCTGTAGATGTGTGATGAGTTTGTGAGTTGAGAGTAATGAGAAGAGTGAGTTACCCTGGTGGAACGGATGAGACCATTCATCCTGTAGTGACACTGGGTGGCTGTCCTCTTTTGCAGCCAGATTAGTGAGGTTACAGACAGAGTGGTGGTAGAGGACATCATGACAAGCCTCCACAGTGTCTAAACGGCACTGAAGGGACAAATCATTGAACTTGGGAGTTGCAGTCTTTTTGCCTTTGAGGGCCATGTCTTCTTTGCAACAGTTGTGGGCTGGAAGCACTGAGAGATGTACACGCAGCTGGAATTTAAATATGATGCCCAGCGTGATAAAGCGGTACGGTGATGGCGTGGTGAGCGAATGAGAGCCCATCCATCATGGAAACGGCGTGTTTCCCAGGAATGCATAATTAATGCGGCGGGTTTGGGACGATAGGGTGTGAAAAGCTGCCATTGTGGCCGATAGGTAAAACATCGTTTTACCCACCCGCTGACACACTTAGTGAAAACCTGGAATGATTCTACCCAGAAATTCAGACACAAATGTACACCCTTCTCTGTGTATCTACAGTGAAATAAAGCAAAGGATCCATACATCACCACCAGTACAATTTGAACTCTAAACTTTATACAGGATTGCCTGACACCCACCGAGCAAGTTAACTGCAAAACGATCATATAACTGACATTAGCATGTTTTGTTTGTTTCTCAAAGGTATTCAAATGATACTTGAAAATATCTATGAATTTACACATGCTGGCAACCTATCTTAACTCCACAATCATCATAATTACCTTGAACAATCCTTGAATTGGATACTGGATGCAAGGAGACCTGGCACTTTGAAATCCCTCTTCTGAAGCAGCACCAAAGCCATTAACAATCATAAGTCTCTCTGTGTCTTTGTGTCGTATATCATTTTTTTAAACTAAAGACATGATTTCCATGATCAAGAGGCAAAATTCCTCCTTTAATTAGAGATTTGAAAGTGCTGACTTTCTCTATAATTAATGGCCTGTCAGCAAAATCGCATTCTCAAAAAAATTACTGTTTTATAGTCATGTTTCCTGCTGCATTTGGTTTGCTGTCCATTAATTATGGAGAGAAACAGACACATTCTCATTCTTCTCTTAAGGGTAAACAATGGCAAAAATTGTGTCATAATGTTTAATATTCACCTTCCTTGTTGATGTCCAGTAAATGTTATTCTTCTGTTCTAGTTAGTTTTGCCAAGGTTTCAAATAAATTGTTCTGAGGAAGGGTAACTAATGTGAAGTGTTAACTCTGTTCCTCTCTCAAAAGATCCTGCCAGACCTGCCGAGTACTTCCAACATTTTTTGTTTTATTCATAAAACTTCTGTTCCATGGCTTTGATACAATTTTGGCACAGTCAACATATGTGCAAAAACTCCTATTCCTACCATTGAATACTTCTCAACTGAATCAATTGAGACAACTGCCTGTTCAGATACCTCCTCTTGAGTCAAAGCACAACCTCAAGCTACATCAATAAACTGTACCATGGGCACATTAATTCAAGCAGAACCTTCCTAGATCATTTACTTAACAATAGCAAAAAAATCTAAGCAGCACCAGTTATGCACGAATATGCTTCATGCCTTATATCTGGTTGTAAGGATTGGTAAAAGCTCAAGGGGTAATGCAGTAAATGCCAAGAAAGGTTGGTGATAAAATTGATGGTGCAGAAACAACTGGAATAATGAAGTAAAAAGAGTAACTGCTGGAAATACTCAGCAGGTCTGGCAGCATCTGTTGCCGATGACCTTTCATATCAGAACTGAAAATGCTAGAGATGTACCAGGCTCTTGGGAAGGAAAATTTATCCCTACCAGAATATTTTGACATCAATTTTAAATTCAAATGCTCTCAAAAACGATCATTTGACATCAAATGTTCTCATTTGAAATGAGTTTTGCATGCAGTCAACAGCGTTTTGCCATCTTCGACATCAAATGCAATCAAATGGAAAAAAGTTGCTCGAAGCTGTCCAATACGCTCGAAGCTATCTGATATGCTCAAAGGTATCAAATATGCTCAAAGGTGGCAAATACGCTCAGCAGCCTGCATCAAAAAATACAAGGAAATTACTTAAATAATATCTGAATTTATTCAGATTTTTCATTTAGTCCAAAAAATCTTTCCACCATACAGTACATGCTTGAGAGCACCACCCTATCAGTTCTTAATTCGCTTTTGTCTCGGAGTCTATTGTTTTCACAACCTGCCCACAGCCCCTCCCCTCCCCACCCACTCACAGGGTTTAAAGTCACTCTCCTCCACGTCCAAACTCTACCCCCTCTCCCCCCCCCACTCAGTCCCCAGAGCAGGCCCTACTGCCGCCACGAGACTCCTGGCCCCTCTGTCACCACTGAAATCCGGGCACCCAGCCCCCAAACCTCAGGCCCCTCAAAACCCGAGGCTCACCCCCGAACTCCACACGCCCCCAGCCCCCGATGAATCTCTCCATCCCCCACCCCTGACTTCCCTAACTCAATACTCACTGCCGCCATTGCTGTTCCCATGCCAGCTGGAAAACTGCTGCAGGGTTGGCCTCATCATCACTTCCAGCTCTAGCTGGCCCTGAAACCTGAGCTGGCCAATTGGTGGGGGCGGGGGGGGGCGGAGAGAGAAAGAAGGAGAGGAAGGTTGAGAAAAGGGGGGAAAAAGAGGGGGAGATATAGAGATGGGGACGGGAAAGAGAGAGAGAGGGAAGGGGAGAGAGGAGGAAGAGAGCTGCTACAATATGGGGGGGATTTGAGGGGGTGGAAGAAAATTGCTCCGTGGGTGGTGGTGGGGGAGAAAATTTCTCCCGGTGTTTGTGGGGGGGGAGAAAATCACTCCAGGGAGAGATGGGGTGGGGGGGGGGAAGAAATTGCTCCGTGGAGTGGTGGGGGGTGAGGGAGGAGGGGGGAGAGAAAGCCCCTGCAATCCGGGAGGCATGTGATGGGGGGAGGGGGCCGGCATGGTTGTGCTGCAATAGTTATAGGTTATGAAGGAAAAGATAAAACCAGCTTGTTAAATCATATGTTAAAACAGAGTCTGCTTTTTCTAAAGTTAGCTCAGTTTTAGGATGATTGAATCTATCGAAATTCAGAAATATGGAAAATAAACTCCACGATCGGCTTTGGTGCCTGAATGCTCAAGGTAAGTGATGTTGCTAATCACAGATATTTGGGCACCGTGATTTGGGGCAATTGATGACAATGATGTCAGTTCTGTTACTTGCAATGAGAAATGAAAGCCAAATGATTGCTTTTGTGCGCAATTGATGTTACATAATGACTAAATGACCGCTGTTGAACGCAAATGATGTCAAAATTTTCAGGTAGGGTGAAGGGAAGAATAAATGGGAAGATATGTGATAGGATGGAAGGCAAGCCAGATTAAATGACAAAAAGGATATTGTTGCAAGGCAAAGGTAATAGGACAAGCAAAGACAAAATAGGGCTGGAGGAGGTGTGAATGGCAACAGCAGAATTACCAGCTCTTCCTGTCAGAAAAAATGGGAATGGTTGTCATGATCTGAAATTACTGAACTCAATGTTGAATCCAGAAGGCCAGAAAGGTGCCAACTCAAAAGGTGAGGTGGTGTTCCTCGAGCATACATTGAGCTTCATTGGAACATTGTAGTGTGACAAGGAAAAAGAGGTCAGAATGGGTGTGGGGCAGAGAATTAAAATGACAGTTGGCCAGAGTTCAGAGTGAAGCTTGTGCACTATAATGAGTTGAATCAACCAGGAAACTAATACTGTTTCTAAACTGATGTCTGTTAATACTAAATTTATGCCCAGTGTTGCTAATGTGAAGTTTGTGAACTCAGCTTTTACTTTTCTCAACTGATGCTTGTCCATGTTGTCCAGTTAATACTGTTTGCTCTGCAACCATTGTAGTATTAGCACTTTATTTATGCTGAACAAGATCACAGATAAATAGCAGAAATGAACAAGCCCCTATGTGTGTAATGAAAACAGTTAGATACCTTCACTTCCTTTGATAGTTTTTAAGTTGTAGAAATTCTAGACTCAAAAAAAAAGCAGTAAAGGGTAATGAATAATCAATCATCAACTGCAATACCTTAAGTAGTTTTATTTAAGTGATCGTGCAAGACAGCTGCTTTGTTTGGATTAGCCCATTAAGATTCTTCAGTTCCGTTTACACTTATGCTTCTTTGGGTCAAAAGTGTTGTGTTTTTGGAATGATATAAAGGCACTAATCACCCATAAGGGATTGTGGGTTCATTTATTGAGATTGGGCACATGAGTAAAGATACACATGGGTATAAAGCTTGAAGACACCAGCAGCCGAGCTGTAAGTGTGTGTGTGCTCTGCTTAAAAGCAAAAGTGAAACTAAAACTGGATCATATGACACACATCCTTTCTAGCAATGATAAAATCCTGCCCAAACATTTTTATTTTTTTTAATTAATACCGGAAACCTCATCCCACCCTTGGATGAGGTTTCCTCAAAAATCCAAAGGCTGCATGGCTGATTCACCTGCCTGCCAACCATAACGTTGGATGGGCAGTGAAAAATCGCAATTAATTATTTCATTAATGGCCTTAATAGACCTCTTAATTATCGGCAGGCGTGCTGCCGACTCTCGCATGCCCGCCGACCGAAATATCGTGCGAGTGCGCGATGATTTCAGGACGCTCATCTAACATCATCGTGCGCTATTTCACGCTCGGGCGTGTCGAGTGCACGCCCCCCGCACACCAAATGAAAAATCCTGCCTAATGTCTGGGCCACGGAACACAGATGTCCCTGGAGCTTTAGTGCTATAAAAGATAATGGTCTCTGGCAGAAGTACAATCATTTATATGTCATGGTACCTTATAAACAATTATTGTACCAGTTATTAATATTATACTGTGACATCTCCATCCATACATGTCATAGTAATATTCTACCTTGGTGAAAGCTGCTGCACCTGGCTCTTTTGCCTGAGGAAATTATCCTACTTACAATCAGCGCAGAAAAGTTTCACACATCTCACACAGGCTGCATACATATTGCAATTTTGTCTTTCCTTTGAACAGTGATTACAGCTGCTTGCACTGACTGTTAGATGAGAACTATATTGACAAACCTCTTTGCACATATGAATTGGACAAAGTTACTTCAAAGCTTGCTTTAACATACTACCTTGTATTTGACCAACCTCACCTTAGGATTGCTTTAGACAGTTGGCACAAATAAAATGAAGGAAATGTCAGTGAATAAAGATTACAGAACTAACTGATCTATTGGAATAGAGACCTAGGTTGACGATTTACCCTGTGCACTGAGTTGCCGCAAAATTGCAAACTAATTTATGAAGAATAGTTTCTGATTTCATTGATCCTATCCAGGCTATATAAACACTGTTAATCAGGTGGTATATATTCAGTCCGTTCAAGTGGCTAGTTAACTAACTGTGTGCGCTTTCAATAGGTCCTGTAGAGTGTGGTGAAAGCAATGATTCAACTGTGTGTAGATTATCTCGGCGATATTTTAAAAATTGCGTTTATATAGCAATCTTTACAACCTCAGAATGTCCCAAAATACTTTATAGCTAATTATGTTTTTAAGTGTCATCAACTATTGTAATATAGGAAACGCAACAGTCAAGCTGTGGACAGCAAGGTCCCTTAAACAACGATGTGATAATGTCCAGGCAATCTGTTTTAGTGCTAATAGTTAAGAGATAAATATTAGCCAGGAGATCAGGGAGAACTCTCCTGCTTTTCTTCAAAATAGTGTCATGTGATCTTTAACATCATCTGAGATGGCAGACAAGATCTAGATTTAATATTTCATGCCAATGACAGGACTTCCAACATTCCTTTAGTGGCCCACTGCAGTGTCAGCCTATGTTTGGTGCTCAAGTCTCTAGAGTGAGACTTGAACCCAACAACCTTCTTACTCAGCGGCAACAATGCTACTTCTAACCCAGAGCTAATGTATCAAATTGCAGCGGCTGATCGTAAAATGTTCTACTTATAGTGATTATCAGATATTATATTAATGTTGAGAACTTGAATAGGAGTTGGGCAATTACAACCCTGACCGATGTAGCTCTATTAGTAGGGTTGCTTACCAGCTGCCTCTTGCTGAGAACACAACTTGCAGCAGTAGATGTATCATGGTCTGTTACAAATAGACTATCTTCCAGAACATCAAAAGAAAACACTGACTGATTACAGGTAAATTTTACCATAGTAGGTAGCACAGGCCTAAAGGAGTTGAGCATTCTTTACGGTCCATGATGTAGCAATGGTATAGCAACAAAGCAAGCAAGAAAAAGACAAAATCCATGAGGAAAAAAATCTGAGGCTGGAGAAGTCTTCCCATAAAGTGTGGGTTAGCCGTAAAACAAGCCACTTGTTGGAGATCCTTACAGGGTTCAAAAGGAAATATGTTAAGAGAAACATAATCATTATTGGTCTTGTAAGAAAAGCTAAACTATTTGCCCTGTATAGGAATAAATTAGTTTGTACTGATCCCATCACTGATCATTATACAGTGACCCTTTCTTTACAAGGTAGGATTTGGAATTGATTTCGATTTGGAATATTTATAGGTCAGCAGTAATGAAATGCACTTTATACTTTGTTAGACTTGGAAACAATAGGCAGAAAACTGATCCTGCCAAATGAGATACAGTTGTTTTTCTATAATCCAACCATGTAACAATATTTGCTAGTCCTTTCACCAGGAAATTATCTCAGTACCTATATCCATTACTTTAATCTACTCCTGCAGAAAACTAGAGACAGGGTTAGGTAAATAATACAGTTCTGAGTCTCTACCTGCATCCTGCCACGATTGCCACGGTTTGATGACTTTTTCTGGGTGGTTTTGTTGTCTTAAGATGCTAAAATCTTGCAAAGATTCCTCAACATTTTATGTAAAATATTTTGTAGTACTAACTCCTCTGTAAGATATTTTAATAGCATTAGAAACCAACACCATTAAAATGTAAGCCATCAAGAATAAAATATGGGCCAGAATCTTTGGGTCAGCGTGCAGGGGCGGGCCCCGCTCTCTGACGCGTAAAATGATGTGCGGTGACGTCGGATATGTGTCCCGACATCACCGCTCGTCATTCCAATTTTCAGTTCGGCGGGCGTGCACCAGAGTCGGCTGCGCGCCCGCCAAACTGTCAAAGGCCTATTGAGGCCATTTAAAAATTAATTAACAGAATTAACGGAGCTGCCCGTCCAACCTTAAGGTTCGCGGGCAGGCAAAGAGCCCATGCGGCCTTCGCATGTATCATGAAAACTCATCCACAGGCGGGATGAGGTTTCATGAAGGATTTATAAATCAAATAAATCTTTTTATTAAAATTCATTGACATGTCGCAGACACTGTCACATGAGGGGACATGTCTAAAATTTTTTTTCTTCTTCATTTAAATTTTGCATAATGAAATTAAAAACTCCCTTAGGCAGCTTAGGGAGATTTCTGTGCTCTTTTGCGCGCATGCACGAAAGAGCGCAGACCCCGACTCAGCCTCCTCACCCCGCCCCGCACAGGGAGTGCTCAGCCCTTCCAGGTGCGTATCACACTGGGTGGGCCTTAATTGGCCCACCCACGTCCGCTCCCGCTCAGCACCCCCCCCCCCCCCCCCCCCCCCCCCCCCCAGCAGGGAGAAAATTCTCCCCATGGTGTTTTTTTTTTCACGCAATATGTTACAAACTATCAGGATATGAGTTCCTGAAGATATGAACTGTTATGCCATTAATTATAGTCATATCAATTACTGTTGTAAGTAATTTACTTCCACAAGGCTTCCTGAAATTTTCCAACTAGCTGTCTACATAATGACCAGCAAAATACATCATTGCTTCTTTGAAAGAGTTAGCTGAAAAGGGCAATACACTTTGTAAATTTTCTGGGGAATATTTTTTTATTTTGGTAATAAAGTAATAAACCAACCTTTCTGGGACAGAACTGCATCCAGCTGCCCAATGTTACACTGGCTGTCAATGAATATTTACCCCATTAACCACCCCAAGTAGGGCATAAAAGTATCCTTTAGGGTTAGGAACTGTATTAAATTAGCATGAAAGAGTTGATGAATGGAAAGAAAGTCTTGCATTTATATAGAATTGTTCGCAACCGCTGAATATCTCGAAGTGCTTCACAGCCAATGTATTACTTTTGAAGTGTAGTCACTGTTGTAATGTAGGAAACATAGCAGCCAATTTGAGCACAGCAAGCTCCCACAAACAGCAGTGTAATAATGACCAGAAAATCTGTTTCTGTGATGTTGATTTTGGGATAAATATTGGCCAGTATACCAGGATTTTACATCCCTCAGGCGGGCGCGCCTCCGACCTGATCGGGCGTAAAATCACGCGCGATGATGTCGGCCGAGCATGCCGACATCAAAGCACACGCTCGTGATATTTCGCCAGGTGGGCACGCGATGGAGATGGAGGCGTGCCCGCCATTAATTAATTAAGGCCTTTGAGACATCAATTGTCTCTGACTTTACGTAGCCTGTGCGATTTTTAGGCAGTCGCACGGGCAGAGTGGGCAGGCCACAATTTGCAAAACCTCATCCACAGGCAGGTTAAGAGGGGTCAGTGGCCTTGTCAAAATGATTAATGAGGAGTCTAGGGTATCACTTGCTGCTGGTTGCTTCTGTGAACAGGGCAGCTTCATTTCACTTCAGAGCTGCATTCAGATATTTCAGAGGCTTCAGGTCAGGACTCAACTGTTGTTTTCCTGACTCCCAGAGGATTCACACCGTGTGGGTACTTCCAGGTATCAGACACCTTCCTTTACCCTGGTAATGGGGGATTGTGGTCTCCTCTGAGGAGGAAGAGAGGGCCAGAAGGGTGAGGAGGCCAGGTGTCCCAGTGCAGTTTCCAGGGCAGGGACCTGTGGGAGGAGAGGTGCAGGCACAAGGGGCTCAGGGCCAACAGGAAGTGCAAGGCAGAAGGAGCAACAGAAGACGCCACTATCATGCTGCCAGGGTTTACAGGCGGCGATGCAGCTACCTCAATATGTCTGAGATACAATGCCGACGGGAGCTCCGTCTCCCAAAGGAGACCGTGACCTCCATCTGTCAGAGGATCGGCCCTGAGATCAGCTCCAACTGTGGGTGACACCCCATGCCAGTGGCACTTAAGGTCATGGTGGCCCTCAACTTATATGCCTCCGGCTCTTTCCAGGGGTCAGCGGGGGATCTTTGTGGATTGTCCCAATCAGCTGTCCATAGTTGTGTTCAGGCGTGCATTGACTTCCATTCATTACCGTATGGACAAGGCCAGCCAGGCAGAGCGAGCCAAAGGGTTCATAGTGATTGCTGTCTTCCCCCGCGTCCAGGGTGCAATAGACTGCAGACATGTGGCCATCAAGGCGCCAGCGGGTGAGCCCGGTGCCTTCGTCAACAGGAAAGGCTTCCACTCCATGAACGTGCAGATAGTGTATGATTACAAGATGCAGATTCTTGTGCATCTGTGCACACATGACGCTTACATCCTGAGGCACTCCCAGGTGCTGAGTCTCTTCAGTGCTCGAGCCCAACTGGATGGATGGCTGCTGGATGACAAGGGTTATCCGCTCAAAAGGTGGCTCATGATGTCTCTCCGTCACCCAAGGACAGAGGCCGAGCAGAGGTACAACAGGAGCAATGCCTCCACAAGGGCGGTGGTAGAGAGAACCATAGGTCTTCTCAAGATGGCTGGACTGTTCAGGAGGCGCACTCCAATACCCCCCAGATCGTGTGTCACTAATAGTGGTTGCATGCTGCGCTCTCCACAATCTGGCACTGGCAAGGGGGGACCCAGTGGAGGAAGAAGATCTTGACGCAGCTGCAGAGATGATGAGTCCAGTAGTGAGTCCGAGGACGAGCACGGTGAGGAGAATGCTGAGGCATGGATGCTGACCTGGGTGACTTCCAGGGAGGCAGGGACACCTGGGATGCTTTGATCCAACGCTCCTTCAGCTAGAGTACCAAATAAGAACCAGCACCACATGCCAGGGCTGCAGGCTCCAAACTCGATCCCTGACAGGACCAGTTCCTTGCTCAACAACATACACTATGTGCCTTTGCAATAAAGTTTCAGGAGACACCTGCCCATCATAACATCATGGCCTATCCTGCACCAACAGAACAAATGAAGCATACAAAGGCCAGTTGTACAAAATAATATATCATATACTTATGTATGTGAAACATTGCAGAAATTAACATTAACCAGTGCTTTCCATCACACCATTAAAATAAGAAAAGAAAAATGGGGGATCCAAATATCACCAGTGATAAGGCCATGCTGTGCTTAAGGTGCTTTAAGTTTTTGCTTGCAAGTGCTGTGTCCAGGTGCTCCCCCCTTGCTGGCACCGGCATTGGAGACAGCCTGCTCACTCTGCTGTCTTGTTGACCTTGATGACCTTGGCGGGCGTCCTCTAGCTCGTGGAGCCTGTGCTGGCCCCGCCTGGGAGGGAGCGGCCAGTGCCACGGCTGGCATCTCCCCAGTCGCCGCATCATATGCCATGGTCACTGGCAGGGGGGCGAAGGAGCTGCTGCCATCATCCAGAGCACCCTAACAGTAGCCCGCAGAGATGACAGGAGGTCGTGCACCAGGGTCGCATTGGACCTCCCTGCTCACCACAGATGGACGGGCATCTAGCTGGGATACCTGGTGCCCAATCCGTCTCCCACACTGACACTGACCAGCTGAGATCATTGCCAGCATGAGGGATTGCAGGTCTGAGCGCATCCCCAGGAACCCTGATTGAGTCCCTGGAGGAGCTGTTCCATGAGGGTCGCCACTCTCTCCATGGAGCAGGCATTGCGCTCGGCCCTGAGGGTCATGCTCCGCAGTGCTTATGCTCCGCAGGGACTCCTCCACAACGGACACCATGGCATTCGTTCCCTCATATATCTCCGCCAGATTCTCCCGCACAACCTCCTGGACATCCAGCATCTGCTGCCTCATGGACAACTCCAGATGCCCATCATCAGCCACCGACTGAGCATGTTCCTGGTCTCCAGCAGTCCTCCAATTGCCGGTGCCCTGGGCACTCTCTGCCTCTGCCTGCGAGTGTGAAGTGCCCTCACCAATGTGCGCCAATAGACTATACAGCAATGTTATGCCCACCGAGGTGCTGGTATCTGTGCTGGTGCCTGCTTGACAGAGAGGGTGTGACACAGGCGCGTGATGAGCATGGTGGCCCTCAGGGGTCAGGGGTGGGCCTTCAAGCTCCTCATAATGAATGGCTGCTGGTGAGCCTAAAAGGGACAAGAAGGACATATCATTAGTATAAGTCATGAAACTGTCACTGTGCATGCCTGGCACCCTGATCAGACAGAGATATGCATCATGGTGCCCTCGTCTTTCGATTATCAATGCGAATTCCAGGTTCGAGGCTCACATGAATATAGAGACTACACTGGAATGGTTGCAAAAACCACATTCTCACCTCAGTGCACTGCACTCTTACCTCCCTCTGGCACCCCAACCTCACCACTGCCGCTTGACTGAGTTGCATGGTGCCTCTCCAGCTCCAGGGTGTCCTGCTCGTATCGAGCGAGGATGAGGAGATGTGGAGGGTCCCCCGCCAGTCCGCGGCCTTTCAGCATTGTTATGGGATGTTTTCTCCTGAAAGGGCAGAGGAACATTGATTCTCTCTACCTGCAGCGCCATTGCAGCCTGGCCAGTCCCACCTGAGGTACACCTCGCAGGGCTCAGCCGATTCGTGACTCTGGACTGGCAAGGCACTCAGTCCAAACAGCCAGGGCTCACCCCCTTGGCCAGCTCTTGCCTCATTGACATTTGCCACTCACACTCTAACACCTCTGAGGTCCACTGGGGGATGGGCAGCTCTTACCTGTTCTGCAAAGTGACCCATGCCAACACAGTACTCACCCTTCCCAATTGCAGCAGATCGTTGAAGCGCTTCCGGCACTGCATTCATGTGCACCTCACCACGTTATGGCTGCTGACCCTGGACGCCACCTCCTCCCAGCCCTTTTTGGTGAGGTTAAGGGGGGTCCTCCTCCTCCTGTTCCCTAGGAACAAGGGTTTCTCTCCTTGCTGCCACCCCCTCTGGGAGGGCTGCGAGGCACTCATCCGAGAAATGTGGGGCCGACTGCCCCACAGGCCTGGCCTCCACCTGCCATGTCCATCCGCTACAGTTTCCATTGACAAGACTTCTGTGTCCTTCAGTGGCAGCCTTCCAGGGCTGCCGAGGCTGCATTTGAATTGGCTGCCGGGTCGCCATTGGACCTGGTGGACATCATGCCCCCACTCGTCCTGCACGCCAAAGGCAAAATTCTGCCCCAGGAATAATTCCTCTGCTCTTCTTCCAAAGAGTGCCAGGGGATCTTTGACATCCACCTGAGAAAGTAGATGGGACCTCGGTTTAATGTCTCATCTGAAAGGCCACACCTCCAACTGTGCAGACCTCCCTCAGTGCTACGCTGGAGTAGTAGCCTTGATTTTTGTGCTCAAGCTATGGAGTGGAACATGGAACCTAACTAAAATTTCACAAAGAAACAAAGACTCCTCAACTTTTTCTTTAAAATTTAATGTATACCTCAACAATTTCCTGTGGGCAGCTTAATAAAACTACAAGGGAGCTCCTGCCAAGGAGAATCTGAAAGCCGCAATACAAGACTGATGTTTGACATTGGTATGTGACAGGCTATCATTCAATGACTCTGTTCAATTTAACAGATTGAAACCTAACAGAATACAAATGATGAACACCCCTTCATCGAGAAGGTTCAAGTGCACTTACCCCTTTACGAGCAACTTATAGGAAGTAACAGATTGGACTTTTTAACTTGTTTGTCTGAGACTGCTAATTATATTCTATTCACTGAAATACTGCAACACATGTGATATGTTTACATTGGGAATAATGGATACTCAAGGAATAATCACAGGACAGCAATTCAATCAAGAGTATCAGTGTTACCATGAAAGGTAAAGTTGAATTACTTCCAACAATTACTTCACTGATGAGAGAGCTGTGTGCTGGACATCAGTTCCCATTTATCTTACTAAGCAAGCTAGTTTATGTATGGAATTAAGTCTCAGTTTGAATGAATATCACAGTTTTAGAATGAACACTAGTTTTTTTTCCCCAAACTCCAACTTTGAATCTATAGAACATTTGATGAGTGATTATTGAAAATCCTAGGCATTGGCTTCCCAGGCCAGATCTGTTGCCTCTTGTGACTTGCTGATTGGCATAAGTGATTGCTTGTAGATTGATTTCCTAACAAAAGCTGTTCATAAGAACATAGAAAGTCAAGATTGAAGAAAGATTAATTCGACCCATAGAAGCTGGTGTGCTAAGTCTCCCAAAATTATAGGGTTATGGACAAAAATGAGGTATGCAACTAAGCATGACCACTCTTTTAAAGAGCCAGTCCAGACGTGCTCTAAGATTCTATTATAATGGCCAGCCTCAATTTGAACATTCCGAATGTTCTTGGCTTTAATTTCCTACTTGGCAAGTGTATAGACTAAGTAGGATCTTCCTAAAGCTGAAGAACTGCTTAAAACAAACAGTACTTTCTACACGCATCCAGTTTAACCCAGTGGACAGACTGTGCCGCATAGAAATGTGAATCTAATTTCATTTTGCCACTATGGAATGAAACAGAATTCACAGAAAATACCACAAAGTATTGCACAAGCCTGTCTGCAGGGATAAACAGCTCTGATATTTTGATCAACATAAACTATCTGCTCTTTAATTAAATGACACAAGCATTTACAACTCTGTGACCAAATGCAAAGAATATGCTTAGAACATAATGTGATTAAAGACCTGATGTTAGGCTCTTTGGAACTGTGCCTGCAAAAGATCAATGAATGAGATAGGAGTTTGGAGGGAAGTGAATGGTCTGGATTTTACATAAAAACATAGAAAATAGGAGCCAGAGTAGGCCATTCGGCCCTTCGAGCCTGCTCCTCCATTCATTATGATAATGGCAGATCATCCAACTCAATAGCCTGCTCCCGCTTTCTCCCCATATCCTTTGATCCCTTTCACCCCAAGAGCTATATCTAACTCCTTTTTGAAAACATAGAATGTTTTGGCCTCAGCTACTTTCTGTGGTAGCGAATGCCACAGGCTCACCACTCTCTGGGTGAAGAAATTTCTCCTCATCTCAGTCCTAAATGGTCTACCCCGTATCCTCAGACTGTGACCCCTGGTTCTGGACTCCCCCACCATCAGGATTATCCTTCCTGCATCTACCCTGTCTAGTCCTGTTCGAATTTTATAGGTTTCTATGAGATTCCCCCTCATTCGTCTGAACTCCAGCGAATATAATCTTAACCGACTCAGTCTCTCCTCATATGTCAGTCCCACCATCCCAGGAATCAGTCTGGTAAACCTTCACTGCACTCCCTCTATAGCAAGAACATCCTTCCTTAGATAAGGAGACCAAAACTGCATACAATATTCCAAGTGTGGTCTCACCAAGGCCCTGTACAATTGCAGCAAGACATCTTTGCTCCTGTACTCGAATCCTCTGGCTATGAAGGCCAACATACCATTTGCCTTCTTTACCGCCTGTTGCACCCGCATGCTTACCTTCAACAACTGGTGTATGAAGACACCCAGGTCTCGTTGCACATTCCCTTCTCTCAATTTATAGCCATTCAGATAGTAATCTGCCTTCCTGTTTTTGCTACCAAAGTGGATAACCTCACATTTATCCACATTATATTGCATCTGCCATGCATTTGCCCACTCACTCAGCTTGTTCAAATCACACTGAAGCATCCCTGCATCCTCCTCACAGCTCACCCTCCCACCCAGCTTTGTGTCATCTGCAAATTTGGAGATATTACATTTAGCTCCCTCATCTAAACCATTAATATATATTGCGAATAGCTGGGGTCCCAGCACCGATCTCTAGTCACTGCCTGCCATTCGGAAAAAGACCTGTTTATTCCTACTCTTTGTTTCTTGTCTGCCAACCAGTTTTCTATCCATCTCAATACACTAGCCCCAATCCAATGTGCTTTAATTTTACACGCTAATCTCTTATGTGGGACTTTGTTGAAAGCCTTCTGAAAGTCCAAATAAACCACATCCACTGGCTCCCCCTCATCAACTCTACTAGTTACATTCTCAAAAGGTTCCAGTAGATTTGTCAAGCATGATTTCCTTTTTGTAAATCCATGCTGACTCTGTCCAATTCTGCCACTGTTTTCCAAGTGCTCAGCTATTAAATCTTTTATAATGGTCTCTAGAATTATCCACATTACTGACGTCAGGCTGACTGGTCTATAATTACTGTTTTCTCTCTACCTCCCTTTTTAAATAGTGGGGTTACATTAGCTACACTCCAATCTGTAGGAACTGTTCCAGAGCCCATAGAACCTCGGAAGATGACCACCAATGCATCCAATATTTCTAGGGCCACTTCCTTAAGTACTCTGGGATGTAGATTATCAGGCCCTGGGGATTTACCGGTCTTCAATCCCATCAATTTCTCTAATACCATTTCCCTACTAATACTGATTTCTTTCAGTTCCTCCCTCTCACTAAACCCTGTGTTCCCCAACATTTCTAGTATGTTATTAGTGTCCTCCTTTGTGAAGACAGAACCAAAGTATGTATTTAGTTGGTCAGCCATTTCTTTGTGCCCCATTATAAATTCCCCTGTTTCAGACTGTAAGGGGCCTACATTTGTCTTCACCAATCTTTTTCTCTTCACATACCTATAGAAACTTTTACAGTCAGTTTTTATGTTCCCCGCAAGCTTACTCTCTTACTCTATTTTCCCCTTCTTAATCAATCCCTTGGTCCTCCTTTGCTGAATTCTAAAGTGCCCCCAATCCTCAGGTCTGTTGTTTTTTCTGGCCAATTTGTATGCCTCTTCCTTGGATCTAATACTATCTCTAATTTCCCTTGTAAGCCATGGTTTGGCCACCTTTCCTATTTTACTTTTGTGCCAGACAGAAATAAACAATTGTTGCAGTTCACCCATGCGCTCTTTGAACGTTTACCATTGCCTATCCATTATCATCCCTTTAAGTAACGTTTCCCAATCCATCATAGCCAACTTGCATCTCGTACCATCCTAGTTTTCTTTATTAAGACTCAGGACCCTAGTCTCAGAATCAACTATGTTACTCTCCATCTTGATGAAGAATTCCATCATATTATGGTCGCTCATCCCCAAGGGGCCTTGCACAACTAGATTCCCAATTATTCAGTTCTCATTACACAATACCCAGTCTGGGATGGCCTGTTCTCTAGTTGGTTCCTCAACGTATTGATCCAGAAAACCATCCTGTATACACTCCAGGAATTCCTCCTCTATGGTATTGTTACTAATTTGATATGCCCAATCTATGTGCAGATTAAAGTCACCCATAATTACAGATGTTCCTTTATTGCATGCATCTCTAATTTTCTGTTTAATGCCATTCCCAACATCACCACTTCAGTTTGGGGGTCTGTATACAACCCCCACTAACGTTTTTTGCCCCTTAGAGTTTCTCAGCCCTACCCATACAGATTCCACATCGTTGGAGCTAATATCTTTCCTCACTATTGCGTTAATTTCCTCTTTAACCAGCAATGCAACTCCTCCACCTTTTCCTTTTTGCCTGTCCGTCCAAAATACTGAATACCCCTGGATGTTCAGTTCCCATCCCTGGTCACCCTGCAGCCATGTCTCCGTAATCCCGACTATATAATACCTGTTTACATCTATTTGTGCAGTTCATTCATCCATTTTATTGCGAATGCTCCTCGCATTAATGCACAAAGCCTTAAGGCTTGTCTTTTTAACATTACTTGTCCCGTTCCCACTATTTTTTACTGAGGCCCTGTTTGATTCTTGCCCTTGATTTCTCTGACTATCACTTTTCTTATTCCCCTTTCTTTCTTTTGTTCTTGTCCTTGATTCCCCCTCCTCTGACTCCTTGCATAGGTTCCTATCCCCCTGTCATTTTAGTTTAAACCCTCCCCAATCATTCTAGCAAATGTTCCGCCTAGGACATCAGTCCTAGTCCTGCCCAGGTGTAACCCGTCCAGTTTGTACTGGTCCCAACTCCTCCAGAACTGGTACCAATGTCCCAGGAACCTGAAACCCTTCCCCTCACACCATCTCTTCAGCCATGTATTCATCCGATATATCCTGCTTTTTCTACTCTGACTAGCACGTGGCACGGTAGTAATCCTGAGATCACTATCTTTGAGGTCCTACTTTTCAAATTACTTCCTAATTCCCTATATTCTGCTTTTAGGACCTCATCCCTTTTTTTACCTATGTCGTTTGTACCAATGTGTACCATGACCACTGGCTGTTCACCCTCCCCCTTCAAAATGCCCTGTAGCCGCTCTGAGACATCCTTGACCCTGGCAACAGGGAGGCAACATACCATTCTGGAGCCACAGAAACACGTATCTATTCCCCTTACAATTGAATCCCATATAACTATTGCATTCCAACACTTTTTACTCCTCCCCTGTGCAGCAGAGCCAAACCATGGTGCAATGAATTTGGCTGTTGCTGCTTTCCCCTGAGAGGCCATTCCCCCAACAGTCTCCAAAGCGGTATATCTGTTTTGCAGGGGAATAGCCACAGGAGATTCCTGCTCTGTCTGCCTAGTCCTCTTGCTCTGCCTGGTGGTCACCCATTCCCTTCCTGCCTGTGGACTCTTAGCCTGTGACCACCTCTCTACACGTGCTATCCACGATACTCTCTGTCTCGCGGATGTTCCACAGTGTCCCCAGCCGCCACTCCAGCTCCGAAACCCGGGCTTCCAGGAGCTGGAGACACTTCCCACACACATGCTGGCCCCGGGCACTGGAAATATTCCCGGCTTCCCACATAGAGCAGGAGGAGCACACCACGGCTTTGAGCTGTCCTGCCATGATTTCCCCTTTTAAATTAAATTAAATCTTTTGGAAGATACTTAATATCAAATTATATCAATTACTCTAGGGCCCTTCTTCTCTGCTCCTCGTTGTTACAGAATATAGCCCTTACAAATGATGAACCACAAAATAAGACCTTAAAAACTATAAGCGATAAAAGTAGTAAATACTTACCCTACCGTACTCCCAGTACTCAAAGGATCACCTCGTTCCCTCCTCGCCGAACTCCCTCAGTCACCTCTGCTCTCCCAGTATTTATTACTTTTATCGCTAATAGTTTTTAAGGTCTTCTCGCGCTCCTTTTCAACTCTTGGCTCCTCTCGCGCTCCTTTTCAACTCTTGGCTCCTCTCGCGCTCCTTTTCAACTCTTGGCTCCTCTCGCGCTTCTCTTCAACTCCCGACTCCTCTCGCGCTCCTTTTCAACTCTTGGCTCCTCTCATGCTTCTTTTCAACTCCCGACTCCTCTCGCACTCCTTTTCAACTCTCGGCTCCTCTCGCACTCCTTTTCAACTCCCGGCTCCTCTTGCTTTCCTTTTCAACTCCCGGCTCCTCTCACGCTCCTTTTCCAATTTTGCAGTTGTAATGAGGCAAAATTGCCAGTGTTCATCATCATTATCCTGTCAAATTGACAGCAACTTCTGCCACCCGCACTTGCCCTGTTAAATGCAGAAATCCTGAACTTCCACTTCCACAATTGCACTGTTGAAGTCCCCGTAGATAGCAATCTTTAGACATCGCTGAACTGACAAGAACATCCTCTTTTACGTTGCCACATCACTGCTAAAAACCCCACTAAAAATGATGCCATATTCATGAGGTGTAACTGGGTTTTAATGGTTTACTAACTCATAACTACTGCTGAAAAACCTCTCTGGTTTGGAGAACTAAATTTATATTTGTGTAACACCAAACTTTTTGCTGATGATTTCATAATTTCTCAATATAATTATCTTTTATTCAGTTTATTTATGATATTTCAGCTTCTAAGTGCATGTTCTGAACTTCATTTTACTCTCTGTAAAACTTATGAAAAAGATTACCAGTGCATTTTATTTTCTGGTTTTGCTGCGAGTGAGAATTCTTCAATGTGATAGGATGCTTCCCATGCTTGACGGCATTGCTGTTGCCGGATGCCTGGAGAATTCCTTGACATGGCATCAGATTCAAATTAACTTCAGCAAAGGTGAAATCCAGGGATCACTAGGCCTTTGGTCAGCAGCTTTTTCCAAGATCAGGGGTGCATGCCGTCATTTTTCTACCTCTCTTCAGAAGTTCTGAAGAAAAGTCATACAGACTTAAAACATTAACACTGTTTCTCTCTCTCTACGGGTGCTGCCAGACCTGCTGAGTTTTCCCAGCATTTTCTGTTTTTATTTCAGTACTTTGATTTTATTTTAGACTTGAAGCGTTATCTCTGTTTCTCTCTCTAGATCAGACATGACCTTATTGAATGGTGGAGCAGGCCTGAAGGGCCAAATGCCCTACTCCAGCTCCTAAGTCCTATGTTCCACAGATGCTGACTGACCTGCTGAGTATTTCCAGCATTTTCTATTTTTATTATAACTGTAATCCTTCACTTGCTAACAATGATCTTAAAATGTAACCATTACCCAAATATGCTGGCATTGTTCACCACGAATAGGTGCAGTTGACTTATTGGTGACTACTATGTAATGTTCTGGTACTTTGTACCTTGCAAAATATAAACCTTTTGAGCTTTTTGTTGGCTCCAACTGTGAAAACTGAAGGCAGGTGCCTGATGAATTGAACATTACATTGCCTGTTGATTGTTGTTTAATGAGCTATCGTGAACAACCATCTTTAGTGGCTGTGTACGACGCCATGCATTAGAGAGCCACTTTAATGCGATTGCTGTTACTGTCTGATCAATAATGGGATTCCTAGTTTATAGCTCAGGTGCAGTTCTTTATTAACTGTATTTGTAGAAATTATTGTTGAAAACTATGCAAAGGTATTTCTCCATGTCAACTGCAAAGTCCAGGCCAATGTTCCCATTCCTCTGATGGTCACCACTTTATATGGTCATTAATAGAACCTGCTTGAAATCTCTTAATGAACATTCATGGCTCCTTTCTCAAAAACCAAAGGAATAGTTCTATAAATGTACCTAGCTATAAATTGGGCCATTTGCCCCAAAGAGTGGGACTGGTCTTGAACTTTGGAGCAGTGATGAAGAAGGGGTTAGTGCTAGAAATCTCACATGTAGCTTGCATAGTTTTTCAACAATAATTTCTACAAATACTGTGGATGCTTGAAATCTGAAATAAAAACAGAAAATGCTGGAAAAACTCAGCAGCTCTGGCAGCATCTGTGGAGAGAGAAACAGTGTTAATGTTTCAGGTCTGTATGACTCTTCTTCAGAGCTGAAGAGAGGTAGAAGAGTGATAGATTTAATGCTGTTGTGGGGTGCGGTGTGGAGCAGGTGGAGCAAAGTGGAAGGTCAGGGATAGGTGGGAGCTCAGGAGAGATTTGACAAAGATGTCATGGACACAAGATGAAAGGAGTGTAAATTGTAGTGTTAAAGACTAAAGGTGCTAATAGTGGCATAAAGGTATGATAGCAGAATGTGTTAATAGCAGAACGAGGGTCAGTGCTCTCTGAAAGCAAAACATTGAAGGGTTGGGAAAAAAATTAAGAAATTATCAAAATGGAGGGCTGAGTTTATGATCTGAAGTCATTGAACTCAATGTTAATTCCAGAGCTGTAAAGTGCCTAATCAGAAGAAGCTGTTCCTCCAGTTTGCGTTGGGCAAATATTTCAGATTGCCAGTACCAGAGTATTTATTTATGTAGAAAGATTACAGTTAGTTAAAAAGGGGGTAAGATACTGAAATTGTTGTTACTGGAAGAGATGCTAATGTTGCTGACAAGGTTTTCATCATTGATTGGAGTGACACATAATAGGTAACCAGTAGTCAATTATTCATCCCACAAATCCATATGAACAATGTGAATATACCCTAGTATGATGGATCTATGGAATCACGTATACATCATATATATAATAAAACTGCCATCATGAAGTTAGTTAGGAGGTGCTGTATAATGTCTCCATCTTACCACATACCATGCAGCCATTCATTTTTCTACAGGTAACGATGCTTTGTCCTCGCTGTTAGATTTCTTATCATCAAAAATTATGGATCGTGTCACCAACCTCTCAACAGGAGTAATCAGATTAGGTAGGCATTAGATTAATAAATATTCTGAGTTAGTAGTTTGTGTTTCTTTTCAAGTTTTCAGAAGCCTAAGTTGTTGACAGCATTTGCCAGCTTGCAACATATCTCCAGGAAATATTTTTTTTTCAGATCTTTACAGAACAAAATAAAGAAAATGTTTCCTCTTCAGTTTGTGCGGTAACGAGAACGGCCTAGCCTTTGATGCTCAGAAAAACCAATAAAGCAGGCAGAAACAAACCGGCATTGGTATGCGGGAGGGATAATCCTACATTGGAATTTCCCACTCTGCACAAAGACTGTAACAGTAATGGCCCTTTCCACTTAACATCAAAACAAACTGCCACTCTCCTTGGGTGAGCATGTTTGTGCTGAGCCATTGTCAGCACCAGCTAACATAGAATTCTATTTAAATTAAAGGGAGGAGGGATAAAAAATAAAGAAGTTTTACTCCTCACCTTAATCATGCAATATTTTGTGAATAAACAAACCTTCGAACATAGCAGCTGGCATGGATTTTCTAAAAGCTAACTCAAAAAAATTCTCAAGTTAATGCCTAATATTTTGATCTGAAAGAAACATCTAATTATTTAAACTGCCTGATATAATGGCTTTCCTGGAAAGGATTATCATTTCTATGAATTTACAGCAGGGAATAATTGGGCCTTATAAACTGTAAATACCTGACACCCACCCTGTACTGAGATCTTCTGCACCCTATATATATATATATATATATATATATATAGATATGAGCAACAAAATTAAACATGCAGTGGAGATTGGATCTAGGATTTGCTGCTGTAAGTGCCTCAGTTCATTAGATAGGGAATTTACCAGCTTAAGCAATCACAGAAGCATTTCGGCTGTGATATTATTCATATATTCATGTCAGATAGCCCGCCTTGAGCCAGTTAAATCATAATCCAATCATGGGATGGTTTGGAACTTTTTATCTTAATCTGTGTTGCCATTTAATGTGATGTGTTAATTACTTTCTACATAGGAAACATACTTAATGTAAAAGAAATGTGGATTAGGTCCGAATTATTCAGAACACATCCATCTAGTTTTCTCTTTCTCAATTTACTCCATCTGTTTAAAAAAGGAAATAAATCCAAGGAAGACTTTGATTCAGCCATTGGAAAGTATTAAAACCTGTTTCGCTTTGAGTTGTGACACTCGTGGACTAATGGATTTCAAAAATCGGAAAGTGGCATTTTGGATCGTGTACAATTAGCTTCAAGCTCCCCATGTCTAATATTTGATCCATTTGACATTTCCATTCTGGGTGGTAATCTGTTACCGATGTATCGTAAATCTTTCTCATTACCTCCAGTGTCGTGCTGGACGCACTTACTGACAAACTTCACGTTTTCCAATCAGCATTAATCAGCAGCTCTGTTGCATCTGAAAATCACCCTATGGTTATCACATAGTTCTTCAGCATTGTGGTATCTCTACAGTGTACCTTATCCCTCTTAACTCTTCCATCTCCCTTGCACAGTCCTGTTCAAACTCTCTGAGCTCAGTTCTTCCCTGCATGTCATGAACATTCTATCAATGATATTTGGAAAATCTCTATAAGGAGATGAGGATAAGTATGTATTACAGGAAGCCAGAAACCTAAGTTTTCAGTACTGAAGCCAACACTCCCTCCATAATTAATACCTAGGGACAAGACAAACTGTAAGTTGGAGTCATCTAGCTGGTGCTCTTCATATTGTTAACTAACCATGAGGCAGTTTTGAGACATTATTCATTGTCTAAAATAGAAGGGAACAACAACTGACAAACGAATTCATTTATTAATGGTGACTGCTATTCATAACTCAAAATATAACATGTAACAATGTTATTTGGCCTATGGCTGTGTCAAGATATTATTCTGCAGAAGGGGAGATGGTGGTGTGATGGTAATGTCACTAGGCTAATAATCTAGACACTGGGGCTAATAACTCAGAGACCCAGGCTAATGCTCTGGGAATATGGGTTCAAATCTGACCATGGCAGCTGGTGGATTTTAAATTCAATTAATAAATCTGGAACATGAAACTAATGGTGACCATGAAAACTATTACTGTTGCACACCAACCCCCACCCCACCCCACCTGGGCCTGGTTGCAATGGGTCTGGCGTCACATGTACCAGAATGGGTAAGGATAGCAGATTTTGTTCTGTCATAGACAGAATGTATCTGCTCTCTTATTGCCTGTAATCAGTATGGTTTTTTTGGAAAGAGGTGTTTCTTTTCTCATTGTTGGAGTATTCTAATTAAATAATTCAGTAGCAAACTTTCATGAGTTTACAAATGAAGAAGATTATTTAATCTCACACAGGCACCCCGAATTAATACAATGCCACACACTCAGTCACGCACACACACACACACACACACACACATGAAGATTGGATACAGATAAATATAGTGCACTTTTATAGATTACAGTTAATTCAGTCTCTGATTTATGAATTTTTCAGTCGGTGTGTGGGGGCGGACCCGGCAGGTCAGTGCATAAAATGACACGCGATGACGTTGGGCGTGTGTCCCATCCCATCATCACCCTGTCTCGCGATGTTTTGTTCAGCGGGCACGCGCCAGAGTCGGCTGCGCGCCCACCGAAAACAAATAGGCCTATTAAGGCCATTAACAAATTAATTAGTGTCATTGTTAACGCTGCCCGTCCAACCTTAAAATTGGCGGGCAGGTGAAAAGGCCAGGCGGCCTTTACTTATTTTAGGAAACCTCATCCACGAGCGAGATAAGGTTTCCTAAAGCTTTTATGAATCAATTAAAAAAGATTCGTGAAATAAAGAAACGTGTCCCTTCTCAAGTGACACAGTCACATGAGGGGATATGTTTAATTAAATTATTTCCATTTATTTAATTATTTCAATAGCGAAGAGCGCTGGCTCCGACTCTCCCCCCTTTCCCCCTGCCCGCACAGGTAGCGCTGAGCGCTTCGGCTCACATCTTACGCTGGGCAGGCCTTAATTGGCCCACCCACATAAAATAACGGCGCGGAGCTGATCGTAGGCGGCGGTCGGCTCCGCAACTGCTCCCGCCAAGCCCACCCACCCGCCGACTGAAAAATTTAGGCCATGATTTCTGGTCTCCCACGTGTCAGGCCTGTGGTTTCTTGAATGAGTTTAAAGTAGAAGTGAGGGCCTTGTAAAGCAAAGGGTTCGCAGCATGTTGTAATGTTTCTTGTAGTCGAATATCTAGGACGTTGGTTCTCAGGTGAATTTTGAAACTGGAACGGGTTAAGTGTTTTGGCTGCTTGATAACTTACAGCTAGTTTCAGAGTCTGGTTCTCAGTCTGGCTGACAGCTGATGGTTCTGATGGATCTGCTTGGTCCTGTGGTAATGAGGGTGCAATCCTTGAAACCAACTTTGATCACATGACCACTGGATTAACACTTCTGATGCCCACCCAGCTCTGTTTGGATGGGGAGGCCATCACGATACAATGGGAAGTTGACAGTGGCTATTAAGTCTTGATCTTCCCTTTCCTCCAGTAAGAAACATGAAAACAGGCAGTCTAGAAACTCCATAGACTTTAGGTGTTTGCCCATCCTTAAACAATGAGATGTGTGAATTCCACAAGTGGCTGTGAGGTACCCTCACCTATGTCCATATTTAATAAGGTATTCACCAGAGGCTTGATATCGACTGTAGTTCAAATGCCAAAAGTCACATGATTTGCAGCAGGCATCCTAATGCAGTGAGCCATTTAAATCTCCATTCAGTTCGGTGGGACCTTAATATCCCGCTGGGCGGGAGGGGCCATAAAATCCTGGCCACGATTTCTGGATTGCTTGTCCATAATTATTGGGCTGCCATTCTCTGGAACTCAGTTCCCTCTGCAGAAACGGGGAATTAAGGACTGTTTATACTGAAGTTCAGCGCTGTACTCAGGCTGACTAAATCAAGTCAGTATTTGTTGAGTGAAGCCACCAGAGAAGTACCAGCAGGACAACTGTGCACAGCTTTGCCGCTTTTGGGGTTATTTTTGTTGGTTAATGTTTCTCCAGAAGCATATATAAGCAGTGCATGGCCAGGCTTTCTACTTCTGCATTTGGCATGCAAGTTTCTGCCGATTGAAATGAGGCAATAGAAAATTGCCAGCTGGCGAGTGCAGGGGTGGGAGGCCCTGACCATATGTTTGCAAAGTCGAATTGCATCTTTTCTAAATTAACTTAAAATGAATCAGTGCAATAGCTGACATTGAATGAAATGTGGTCATTGTAACACAAAGTCACAGGAAGGGTAATTCAATGAGGGCATTGGAGCTATTTCACCATTCAACATGCAGCTGGGTAATGCTGACATATATACAAGTCAATTACTAAGGTGGGCATCAGTTCAGAATGCACATACCAGATCCAAGCTGACTCTCACAATATAATGTGGCCATCACAACACAGAACTTCCCAGATATTATGAACTTCCCATCTTCCTGTCCCTCTGGGCAGGATTTTCAACCAAAAGCAGATGGGCCACTGGCCAGTCTGTCAGTTTGCTGCCATGTTTCTGTCTACGGGCCATTTTTGAACTTGCTGGTTTGGGGTGGGAATGGCTACCTACCCACAAGTGGCAGATAACCAATTAGGCATCATTAGGGTCTATTAGGACCGCTTTGCCAATGCTGACTGGAACTTCACCCCTGTGAAGGCCACAACCCAAATGAGGGATGGAGGCGGCCTGCTGACTGCGCACTGGAGAGTGGATCAACGCTAAAGATCTATCCCCCACAGCCTCAATAACTAATAACCTCAATAACACAGCTGTGGTCGACTGGCTTCCCTGGGTACCCTTCCACAATGATGGCCTGGCACCTGCGACCTATTTACATTTCAAAGTTTTGAAAACATTTTCAGAGGGCATCTCCATTTTGAGGTGCCCTCTCTTTCACCTACCTACATCAGCAGCTCTCACCTCTGGCAGCTTCCAATTTCTCAGTGCTAGAGTGGCCTCCTATTGACCCTTCAGCTTCAGGAGGCCATCTGCCGCCTTAATTGGATGGGTCTCCCACAGGTGACCACTTAATTGACTGACTCCTCAAACATCACCACCACGGAGCAGTTCTGGTTTCCGAAATTCAGTCTAGCCTTGAGATCAGGACATTGGAATGAAAATCGAGCCCTCTGTACTGTGGATGACATAGATATCAAATGACTTCAAACAGTGAAACCAAGAGAGAGGAACCCAAAAACAACAGTTCATTTCTTAACTCCATGTAAGAACAGAGATTTAGATATAATGTGCTGATAAACATGCAATATATAAATATATAAACATTTTTATGTTTCCAATGAATAAATGAATAAACTTGGCCATTTTATTTGAATTGAGTCCATGTTTAACATAGTTAAAGTTATATTCCACCTATTATCATTTTGCTAAAAGAAAATTCATGTCTTTGTCTGGATTCTATTACAAAAAGGAACATGAATTAAATTGTCTCATCCCCCTCCATAGGCCAGGATTTTCCTGTTGGTGATTTGGGGGCGGGGCCCTCTCGCCGATGGGAAAATTACGCGGGATGACGTCGGGAGGAACCCCTGATGTCATCCCGGTCCCTTTAAATTTTTAGGAATGTGGGCGGACAGCGAAATCAGCTGTCCCCCGACCTGTCAATGGCCAATTAAGGCCATTGACAGGCTAATTAAGATTGTTCAAGACCTGCCTGTCCAATCTTAAGGCTGGTGGGCTGGCCAGGAGCCCCAGCGGGCTTCTGATAGTACATGAAACCTCATCCACTGGCGGGATGAGGTTTCATGCCCGTTTTTAAAACGTTTTAAAGCTTATGACGTTTTTATTAACATGTCTCGTGTGACATTGTCACATGAGGGGGACATGTTAATAATATTTTTATTTTTCTATTCTTTAAGTTTTTCAGACTGTCACTGATCTCCCTGAGACATCACTTAGTCTCAGGGAGCAGTACGCTCTTTCGTGCGTATGCATGAAACGGCGCACTTTGACAGCTGGGGATTCCCTCCCCCCACCCCCCTGCACAGGAAGCACATAGCGCTTCCTGTCGGGAAGGCCGCTGGGCGGGCCTTAATTGGCCCACCCACTCAAAATGGCGGCGGGCCCCACTTTGCCCGCCGCCGAGCCGATGGGGCCCGCCCACCCACCAAGGGCAAAATTCTGCCCATAATGTCATAGTACACAACACTACTGGTCTGAGTAACTTTTATATTTGCTGTCTAAAGAATGAATCACGAGATGACAGTCTTCTTTATCCTAAAGTCAGGCGCCCACTTGTTAAATAATGTGTTCCAGATAGGAGATGAGGGGGAGGGAGATACCAATGACTTAGCTCCAGTGCCTAATCCTGTAGGAAGCACTTTTTGGAAATCTTGGGCAGAATTTTACGGCCCCGTTTCTGCGGGGACAGGGCCGTAAAATGCGGCGAGACATTCTAAATCTCATTGGTTTCGGCGGGAACGTTAAATCCCGCTCCCGTAAAATTTCACCCCCTTGAGTGTGCTGGTGATTCCAGTTAGTTCCATCCTCACACGTCTTTGGAAGATTCTGCTCCAGACTATCCAGCTTTTCAGAAGGATTATCAGTCATTCCAGCCCCAACAGTTAAATATTTGATAATTTTCTTTTTGTAATTACTAAAGAATACGATTCCTGACTCTATTCACTAAATAAAATATAGCTATACTGCGTTCACAGCTCACTCTTTGCTCTTTCAGGGTGCTTTTACTAATTCACTCTATCCCCAATAACTAACTTGAGTTTTAAATTATACTCTAATGGGTTTTTTGCAGTGTGTGGTTTGGAGCAGGGCACCACTACATTACATACAATGGATTCCTCAGACAACTGCTTAAATTATATCTATTGATTAATGGTTGAGCTACTGGACAAGCTGTGGATGTCAGAAGCAGACTCAGCAAAGTAGCCTATACCCCAGCAAGTCTAATAGTGCTGTGGTGAAGAGATAAGCCGATTCATGGCAGCAAAGGGGCCACAGGGTAATCATTGAAGTGTTGAACAGCTAGCTGATGGATCCTCAACAAGAATCACCTGTTAATCTACTCTGATGATAAACTAGATCCCTTGCAATAACTTCTGTATGCACTCCCTTTCTCTATTGTAATGCATTAATCACTGCGCTGCAACTTTTGCTTTTATGCCTGCAGACTTCCTTCTTTTTTTGAGATCCTCAATGAAATCAGCAAACTCTCTCCATCCTTGGCTTAGATTGATTCGGCATTTGTGTCGCTTTTCAATGGTATTTATTTTCACCTTTTGTGATGAAGTTAATCCCCGAAATGTGATACAAACCGGAACGCTTTCCTTATCGCAATTACTAACGACTCTCTTTCACTATTCTGTATGTCTTCCCAGTCTTAAGCGCATGTGAACAAGGATTTATCTTGCTGACAGTTACATGGCAGCCTTTTTTCCAAAGCAGTGCATGTGCCAGATAGTATCGTATCTCAGTTTGATACTTTCATATCTGTTTTAACCTGACTTGCTCTGGAGCCCATTCTAAACTGGTGCTTATCAGTAAGAAAGTCTGCTCATTCACATCATTAAAACAATTTGTCCCAATGTCATTTGGATTCATTTTGAAGATTAATTTAATAGTACAGTGTAAGGTTCCCAATAAATTTACAACTACCCTGATGTTCGATCCTCGTCACGGTGCATTGAGCCTGGATTATGTTGACCTTATTTCCTTTGTTAGTTCAAAAGGCATGGCCTGCATGATAAAGCTGCCATGGCTCAACATCTCTATTTCTAATGCATAAATTCTTCCTTCTGGCACATCCAGATTGACATCATGCTCCATCAGCAAATTATTCAGGAAAGAATAAACTATATACATGTTGTATGACTTGGGGCATGTTGCAAGGCATCTCATGTTTGGCCCAACCAATGAAAGTAGGTTTTGAGTGTTTCCATTTTTTCCAGTGACTTCTTGCTTCCCTGAGCTTTGTTTTACTGGTGCTTTTCAGGAATTTGTCGATTGTGTAATGAGTCATGCCATAATGCCTTGTGGAGCTAATATCCCAACCATTCTTGGTTGCTGAAGATTGCTGTATAATCACCTTTTGCTTGTAAATTACTTTCAGTTCAGAGAATGAAATCCTTTCAATTCACAGAGGAAGAGCCAGTGGCATAAAGTTGAGCGTTACAGAGAACAACATGGACCAAATCTTTCAATGTAGATGGAAGATGCGTAACTGCAGGCCTGCTCGCAACTGACAATCTGAATCTCTGTTCCTCTGTTAATTGACAGTAAATAATTCTTGAGGAGTAATACCTTTTCCTCCTTTATACTTCTTTCTGTTACTCTCCACTCCCGCTCATTCATTTTCACAAGAAAGGACATTGCTTCTGGGACAAAACTCATTCTATTGTTGTCGTCTTACAACAATGACTACACTTCAAAAGTACTTCATTGGCAGTAAAGCATTTTGCGACATTCTGGGTTGTTAAAGGTGTTATATAAATGAAAGGTTTTCTTTTATTTAACCCCAGCCACCCCCGCCCATTTTACCCTGTTTTGCACGCATGCACTCACACACGCGCACATTTTCCCGCTGATTCCTTAACACGAGTATCTCGCTGATTTATATCTTGGTCAGTAAGAAATACGGGGCGCCAATTTTGTTGCTACCACTAGACGATCCAGTACTGATGCTATAATCAAATTAGACATGTCAACTATACAATTAGCTGCCAGACAGTCTAGAATGTTGACATACTGAAAGCGACTGAATTCCCTTTATATCCAAGAAATGTCTTAACATTTTCTGCCATAAAAATCTAATGATCTCACACAGCGAAGAAGCGATTGCAGTTGTTAATAAAAGCACTGCTGTTCTATGTAAAATGGGGGTCTCATTATTTATTCACATAAGATTAAGAAGGAAAAAAGAACTAAAATTAACTTGCTTTGACCTTATCATAATGCACTGTCAGAATGGGGAATATTGAAATTGTTCCTTACAGTGCTAGGCACTCTGCATAATGAACACAGGAGGTTGCTGATGACCAGCAGATACACTGGTGAACTATTGATATAAAGGGTGGTTCGCGTAAGCAGCCACACTGTGTGGAGCATTGCAGCCCAATTAGCGTCAGGTACCAAGAGCATCCACAGAATGAATCTTTCAACCTTTAATGGGAACATGTGAACAAAGAATGTGCAACAGCAGTACAAGTGTCTGTTTTGCATTCTGCAAAGGGCTGCTTGGAACAGAGTATGACTATTAGCATACAGACTTATCTATTGTCAGTGCTCTGCTGTCGCTAAATGCTGATGTGTTTTCATCTGTAGACTAAACAGAACATATATACACACCCAGAAGGAATAAGGAATCTCGGCCTTTTCAAGTTGAGCTATATTTCCAATTGTATTTTGAGATTCATTCCTGGCTATCAAAATTGCCTTTTTCTAAATTCCTCTCCTCCAATTTTAGTAATTCTTCATTCTTTTAAGCTCTTCATACACATACCATTCCAAGAAGCTAGCCACACAGCGTTCTCCCCGTCTTGGATGATCCCTTGATCCCTTCTTCCTTGAACTGAAATGATTGATCTTCACCCATCGCATCTCCTGAAGGCCTAGCTCAGATTTAGAGTTCAAAATATCAGAAATGATGGGTGCAAATTGCCTATACTATCAGCACTTCACACTTTTTAACTTTGTCATAAAAGAATGCTGGAAATATAGTGTTATGGATTACATTGGGCAGAATTTTATATTCCCCCTCCAGCGGGTTTGTAGGCGGGGGGTGGGCGGGGTGCGACTGTAAAATCTCTCGGATTGTCTTCACACCGGGCCCCTGCCCACCCCGACCGCTCCACAATTTTACACTTGTACGTGCGAAGCCTAGGCTAGGCCCCCCTCCCTTTCCTCAATTGAGGTCCTTAAGTGGCCAATTAATGACCATTAAGAGCTGTTTCCTACCCAGCCTCAATTTTCAGGCTGGCGGAAGGAATTCAGAGGCATGGGGAGAAGACTGAAAATGAACTGTGTTCAGACCTCTGGTAGGAAGGGCTGTGGGAGGGGAGGGCATCTCCATCAGCAGCCTCCTTTTAACATTGAGCACCGCCCCCCTGCAGAAAGTCTGGGTCCTGGAAATCCTCTCTCCCCCCACCATCCCCCCCATGGCGCCTCCACCAACACCCACACCCCCTTCTGCCCAACCTCCTGGGCCTCACCTTCTCTCCTGGGCCTGAGATTCCCACACTTACCTGGTCCTGGACTCCTGGAATTTAGGTTCTAGGGACTGCATGCAGTCCCAGTCCTGTCCACCGCTTCTGGCATTGCAGGGACTAGAGAGCTGTCAGCCAATCAGATTGGCCAGTGGCTCTCTGAGGCTGGTCTTTCTACCGAGTGAGGGGCAGAAGTCCCTCCTCCAGCCAATTAATGTTTGTTGGAGCGTTAAATAGCTGCAGGCCAGGCAGGATCAGCAGGGATGTGTTCTCCACCGATTCTTCGGATGGCAGGAAGGGAAACCCTGCCATCTTAAAAATCTTGGCCTTTATGTTAGAGATAAATATTGTTCAGCGCCGAATCAGCTTTGAAATCTGTAGTGTTACTTAACTTTCTGAAATGCTGCTATTATAGATGAGATATCAATACAATATGTTCCTCCTGAGGTTGGGTTTTTTTTATTATTGGAGAATCTAATTGAAGAATCAAAGCGAATAATGCAAGATGCCATCAAAGGAGAGGATAAAACAAATGAAGAACTTGTGATTACATGATGTCAAGATTGGATTTAAAGACCTGAATATTTTGTGAGAAACAATGAATAAGTTCAAGTTCCAAAGTCTGGGAAAAAGATGAGTTAACTTCAGAGACAGTAAAATGAATCATGATTTCAACAAAGGGAAGAGTAAAATGTGTAGGATGTTGTATTTGGAGCTGACAGGGAACCCAAAAATGGAAGAAAGAGGAACAATAACCATACCAGTATTGATAAAACAGAGACCATGGGGAGAGTGGGTTTGGAGGCTACAAGTGAGACAGTGATCGCATTTCAAATGGAAGAAATAAAGAACCCTCAATTGTATAGTGACCTTCAAGACCCAGAGCGCTACACACCAACTGAATTGTTTTTAAAGTGCAGCCACATTTGCTCTACAGGCAAATGTGACAGCCAATTTGTGCACAGCAAGGTCCAAGAAACACCAATGAGAAAACGCTTCTTGTGTCCTGTCCTGGGACATGAGTGGAATGTTGGAAGATCTCTGGATTCTGTTAGAATCATATCTCTCAAGACTGAAGTTTTCTTTTATAAAATGGAAGGATTTGGCATGATCTGGACATGTGGATGCTAACCTGGGATTTTTTTTAAAAGGTCATGAATTCACCTTGGAACTGTAGACAACAGGCCTCTTCCAGGAAATCACCTGACCTATATGGTACTTGAGAAAGAGTTGTTTGTTTGTGTTGAACTGCAAAGCAATTTAATTAATGAAAAGCTGGGAGACAAAAAGGCGATCACATGGGAGAGAGGAAAAAACTTAAGTTGTGTACCTGCTTGTTTTGAAGGCAGCTTTGTTGGAGAATAAGCTGAGGAAAGAAGGCTACCTTAACTGGCTCCCTCTCTCTACCTTGTCTAAAATTGCGTGTGGCTATCAACCTGTAGCCAGAGAACCCTCATCTGAGTGTAACCAGTCTGCATTTGGACCTGCAAAGCTGAGACAAGTGGTGAGAATGTCTAGGCATCCACCGGGACCAGCAGCCTGTCTGCACATGAGAGAACTCCAGGTCGACAGTGTCGAGACCCTGCAGACTTTATCCTTTATCTTACAACACCCATCCTCCAAAACCATCTCTGCAGAGAGACTCTATCTGTTTCTCCTTTATTTGTCCGTGTGTGTATCTGTATGTGAGCTGGGGGAATTCTTTAGGAAGAGATAGATAGTTATACTTCCTGATTACAACTGTGTGTTAACCAGTACTTGCAACTTGTTAAAAAGAAGTTTTGTTTTGAAATAAATTAATCATTCTGATTTTTTGAAATACTAGAGGTATAGGTACACAGATGGCCATTTTGGTGAGAAATTTAAATGTTTTAATGAATGGTACAGCCTGTGGAGCAGTGGGGCTCGATAATTTGTGCACTCCTCCTATCCCGGTCGTAACAATTGAAGGCAGTACTGAAACTTTGGATAAACTTCCACTTTATAGAAAGTTAAGAATTTCTCAGGAAAACAGAAATATTCATTATGAACGAGGACACCAAACTTCTTGAAGGCAAATGAAAGATGTTAGAATTTTGCTCGAGATTCAAGGTCGTAATGAGCGCAAGAATATGTAAACAAGAGAGAATGAAACCAAAAACACAAAAGTAGATAAGGTTGTTCAATGAGTGAAAGAGGCCATTGACATGAAGAGGGAACAAAGTGGGAGAGCAGACATTGATCTGGGAATCTCAATAACAGAAAGATGTATAAAAGGTGAGCCATAAACTAAAACACACATAGCAACTTTAAACTGGACGCCATGAAAGGACTTTAGTAAAATAAATGACTTGTCTTTGCATACCACCTTGCATGTGATCAGGTCCCAAATACCCAATGGAGCAGTCTTGAAGTGTAATTACTGTTGCTTTGTAGCAAGCCAGTATGCTTACAGCAAGGTCCCGTAACAAGATAAAAGATCACTTCATCTCCTTTCGTGATTTCAGTTGACGGATGAGCAAGGACGTCAGCAGAACTTTCCTGCTATTCTTTGAATAATTTCATAGGATCTTTTACACCCAACTGAACATATTGACTGTGCATCAGTTTAACGCCTCATCTGAAAGATGGTACCTCTGGCAATGCAGCATGCCCTCAGGACTGAAATATCATCTTAAATTATGTGCTCAACTCCCTGAAGTTGTTATTGATGTCAGTAGCTTCAGTCTCAGAGACGAGAGTGATATCTCTCCCTTCTGCTCTTACATCCATCGCTGACAGACTGGGTGAAAGGCTCATCTTCCTGGTGGTAATTAAAGATCTCAAGCAAAGTGAATTCAAGTAGTCCCAGTGAACACAAGACAAAACTGCCCAGTAATTTGGCAGTAATTGGTCCTAATTTATCACTTTAGCTAAGCAAAGCTACAAAAATCAAGAATTTATCAAATGAAAGTGTCATATTGATATATGAGCAAAATATAGTGCAACATTCTTCTAGGTTTGGAGATCTCTGCATCGCTATTGATAATCACCGTTGATTGAGAAGCGCATTGTCCACACGCAGCTATTTAGGCCTTGCTACCTCGTGTATCACACTACCTGAGAAACTGACATTGCAGAAGCCCACTAAGTGTACTATCCTGCCATCATTGTCAAGAAACCCCTACCTGCCAAAGAATGCTTCTGTCTGAGGAACAAGCTGCTCTATAAAATCTCACCATTTTCCTTACCTCCCTGCTGGCTGGCTCTCCCATTCTGTTAAAGTCCATCTTCAAGGTTACCTCTCGCCACAATCATCCCACTAAATATTTTATTTTCTCTGCCATTTAGAATCAAATTTAATTGCTTACAACTTTATTCCCCCATAAGCTCTGATTAATTTCCTCTCTCCGCCCTCCAATATGCTGTTCATTTGGTTCCCATGAAGCTTGGCGAACTCCGTTTTCCTCTTCCATTCCACTGCCACATTTATTTAATTTGAATTTCTCCCTCAGATTTATCTTCTGGCTGCCCATGAAGCCCAGTTTTATGTCGCAGTGACAGACAATCCACCCCTTGAAGCGGAACTTGATACACACATAGGGAAAGCAGCCACCACCTTTGGCCGACTCACAAAACATGCATGGGATAACATCAAGCTAACCTTCCATACCAAGCTGATACTTTGCAAGGCACTGTTGTAGGGTGGCCGAGTTGTACTATTAATGATAGAGTTGAACTGCAGATACTTCTTGGGTGGATACGTTAAGTTTATTTACAATACACTCAGCAGCAACTACACGTGTGCTTTCAACTCCAACTCTAACTCTGCGCTGACTGCTGAGGTAGCCCACACTACTCTCCTAATTGGTTACTACAGATCATGTGAACTTTGGTAACAAGTATTATTCTTAAAGGTACATTACACACTAAATAAAACCATAATTACCATAGGCACCTTGTTGTATGACTGGCAAACATGGATGACTTACGGCTAGAAAAGAAGCTCAACAATTTCCATCTTTGCTGTCTGTGGCGCCTTATGGACAAAATCACGAGTGTGTCAGCCCTCTCAGAGGCAGAGCTCCCAAGTTTGTTTGCACATCAAACAGAGGCAGCTTTGTTAGCTCAGGCACATCTGCAGGATGGAAGATGTTGCATACCCAAAAGCTTTCTATATGGTGAGGTAGCCAGAGCCAGACAACCAGTAGGATGCCCAAAGCTCCACTTCAAAGACACGCGCAGGAGTGTTATTAAGGCCCTAGACATCAATTATCACAGCTAGGAGCCACTAGCTGACAAGAGAGCAAAATGGTGATATGTCCTGTGGTCTGGTGTGCACCACCATGATGACCAGTGGCTACAGCAGCTTGGCAATGGGTGCCAACATCAAAATCAACAAGCTATAATGACATGGTTGCTTCATGTGCGGCACTTGTAGCAGAACCTGCCTGTCGAGGCTTGGCCTCTTCAGCCATCAGCAAAATGCGCCACATGAAAACATGCCAAGTGAAATGGATTTGGTTGCTGCATGTCCATCACCCTTCATAGATGGGAGGATGCCAGAAATAGTTCCCTAAATTATATAAATCAACCTATCACTCGCTGTGAGCAATGTTAAAGGAAATCTGCTTGTTGGATGATAAAATCTTTTTGCAGGCATGCACTTTCTGTACATCACACTTTAGGTGGATGCCAGGCTTCAAAATTCATGCACTGTCTAATCTACATCTCTGGCCCAGATCTTCCGAGCAGTGGCAATAATTGTCAGATTGCCGCTGTGATCGATAATTCCCCCAACTCAACACAGCTACGCATTTCTACCGGAACCTTCCGAGCCCAGCTTCCCAGAAATGCGCAGCATAGCACCCATTGGAAAATGCATCGAAACAAAGTAGAGTTGATGGGGGTGGGGGGGGAGCAGGACATGCCCACTTTTTACAGCACTAGCTGCCGTATGGTGAGTTTAAAGGCCCAGTCTGAATGTTAGTGAATTTGTGATTGGATGAGGGAGTTAATGTGGGTAAGTAGGTAAGGTGGGTAAATGGGTGAGATGGGTAGGTGGGTAAGTAGGTGAGGTGGGCAGTCGGGTGAGGTGGGTGGGTGAGGCAGGTGAAGCAGTAAGTAGGTGAGTGGGTGGTTAGGTCAGGGGGTTAGTCAGGCCGGGGTGATAGTCGAGGGTTGCGAGGGAGCGAGGTGGTCGGGGGCTGTCAGGTCGGCTCGGGGGGAGTCATCAGGTGGGCGATGGGAGGATAGTCAAGTATTCAGGAAGAAGTTTGATGGTGGCGGGGAGTGCAGGGAGTGGCTGTTAGGACGGTCAGGGTTGGGAGTTGGGGGGCTGGGGGTTGCTGTTGATCGGAGGTTCCGTTGTCTAGTTACCCAGATGTTAGACTAGGTTTTAATCTGTCTAACATTTCCTCACTATCGGGTAAATACCACGGAACTGTCCAAAGTCTCCAACTCCGACTCTAATTCATTTTCAGTTGTAAGTCCTGTCTTCAACCACCTGGAGACCAGAAGATTTGGCCCTCCTTTGTCACAGCTGGAAAAACTAAAAATAAAGAAAGAAATGCAACTTTTGAAACCTCGTGCCTTTCACAACCATTGGATGTCTCAAAGGACCGAGCCAAAATTCACACCTCCTCATAATTTACTTCCCCACAAATGGAGCCAAGCTTTGATCTCCAGCCTAAATAACAAATAACCTTTCAACGAACTAATTCCACTGCGTTACTTAAAATCAATCATGCATTCTAGCCTCAAAAGAACAGCACCTAAAATTTAGCCAAATACGTTGCTTCCATAACTCTAGTGAGAGATGGCAGAATGCACAGAGAAGAGGTGTAAATAGCCACTTCCACAGTTTCCCAGTTAATGCCACCATCTCCTGTTGGATTTATGGTGATAGCCTGAGAGAAACCCCAGGAATTTCAGGACCATTGTGTTTTACATGATATAGTGTTCCTGTCTGTACAGATCAGTGCATTCTCTGACCTTTTTGAACAGCACGAGGGAGATTCACTGGTAAGGTAATAAAACCAACATGGCTATTCTCATTTGTTTTCTGCCCACTACACTTTTGCTGTCGCACTTGTTCTGTCAACACTTCTTCATAATCAAAATTTTTTTGAACCAACTGGATCATGTGCAACTTTATTTAAGCTGTTAAACGTAAGTAAATTCTTCATTATAAAACAGCAAGACAATTGAACATAAGCAAACAGGAGCTGATGTTCAGCAACAGCTGTGAATGTTAAGGAGCAAAAGGGGGAAGCCGTACAAATTGCTCTAATTTTTTTTTTTGGAAATCCTTTGACCATGATCTTGGATGCTTCAAGCTATACTCTACCTGCTGGGATTGTAGATTCTAATACTTTTAAGATTATAGCACAATAAATATATTTTAAAGGCTAAAGAAAACTAGATATTTTCATAGAATCAGAGAATGGATACAGCACAGAAGGAATCCATTCAGCTCTTTGAACCTGTGCCATCTTTCCAAGAGCAATTCAGCAAGCTCCACTTGCCGCCCTCTCCCCAAAACCCTGCAACTTTATCTTCAGGTGCTTATCCAATTTCATTTTGAAAGCCACAATTGAACCTGCCTTCTGATCGTCATCAGTCGCTGTGTTAAAAAAAATGTGTCCACATGTTGCCTTTGGTTCCTTTGGCAATCACTTTAAGTCTATGTCCTCTAGATCTTGACCCTTCCATCTGGCACTAATATACACATGGAGGTAAGACCAAATTTAGTCTTTAGGTAAATTATAGCTAAAGGACAGGAGAAAATTGGACCAAGGAAGGAAGATGTTGTTACAATAATTGTGAATTTGTTTTCCCTAATGACTTGCTTCTGCCTTAGTAAGACTGAATGTCCTTCAAATCATCACGAACACTGCCAAGAGGCATCTACTAGTTCTTATCATGATGACCCTATTTGTTCATACAGAGCAGCAAAATCTTCCATTATCATTCCTCTTGACCTTCATTTTTGGAAGTACTGGACGTAAAAAAGACTTTTATTTTCCAAGAAGGGTCTTTCATTTTGTTTGGAAGCACAGCAGTTAATGAGAATTAGGTAGCTAGAAAAATACTATGCATCCCCTTAAGTTCATTCCCTTTGCACAGCTCACACACAAACCACCCCATCATGACCACTGTCCCACCCAGTTGATATTCTGAATGTGTACATTCCCTGATGCCCGTGCTTAATCAAACAAAACCCCAAGATAACTCCATGTGCTCACATGTCTTCCTTTCCTGACCGCATGTTGTCCCCCAAAAGACAGCCACACAGTTGCATGGATGATGTAATCATCTCAGTCCAAATTTATCCCTATAGCCTTTAATCCTGTTCCCTTCCTGGTGTTTTTTCCAGCTATTTTGTTAAATTCACCAATGCAATGTCAATAGCTTTGCTAGGTGCTTCTTACATGTATCCACTGTGTTGTATCAGTGGGGGAGGGCATTCAGTCTTGCTTGAGGCTCATTTATTTAAAACCAGCATTCTCTATCTATGCAGTAAAACTCAAACACAAATCTATTTTCATCTGTATCATCTGTCAGATTATCCAGGAATTTAATTGAAGCCTGCAGTTTTTGTCCTGTGCTGTTGCGGCCCCCAATCAGTCAGTGATTGTTCATGGCACTAATGTAAATGATGTTTATTTGCGAATCAGGGAGAATTGGATGTGAAAAACTAAATCTACAGTTAAGCTCTGCCCTTTCTTTGTCTGGTATCTGTAGAGATCTAAATCAGTTCATTATTTGTGAATTTATTCCGTTGAGATCATTTAACACTTCAACGACATTGCTGCCCACAGTACCGACAGAGTGCAGCTTCAGCTTTTTTCCTATGTGTGCTGCAGGTTCCTTGCCATTGCCATGAAGCATACAAATTGTTTACTGCTCTATGTCTTTCCTCACATAGCCAGTCAATCCAGTTCCATGGAAGTATAAGCATCGGATTTGACTTATTTGCATGAAAGATGTTCATAGAACCAGAGATTGGTTACAGTACAGAAGGAAACCATTCAGCCCTTCAAGTCCGTGCCAGCTCGCTAAGACCAATTCAGCTAGTTCCACTTCCCGCCCTCTCCCCAAACCCTGCATTTTTTCTTTATCTTCAGGTGCTTTGAAAGCCACAATTGAATCTGCCTCCTGATCGTAATCAGTCGCTGTGTTTAAAAAAAAATGTGTTCGCCTTTGGTTCTTTTGGAAATCACTTTAAATCTGTATCCTCTGGTTTTTGACCCTTCCTTCAAAGGAAACAGCTTCTCAGTATCAAATCTCCACAACGGAAGCAAAATACTGCAATTGCTGGAAATTTGAAATAAGAACAAAAAAGGTCATTGGCCTGAAACATTAACTCTGTTTCTCTCCACAGATGCTGCCTGACCTGCTGAATTTTCCCAGCAATGTACTTTCCTGATTTCTATCAAATCTCTTTTCAACCTTCTCTTCTCTAAGTCTCTCCAATGCCAGCCTCTCCAATCGATTCTCCTAACTGAAGCCCCTCATTCAGGGAACCATTCTCATAAATTTTTTCTGCACCTTCTCTAAAACCTTCAGATCCTTCCTAAAGTACAGTGCCCAGAATTGAACTCGGTGACCCAGTTGAGGCCGAACCAATGTTTTATTAAGGTTCATCATAACTTCATTGATTTTTGTACATTATGCATCTATTTATAGAGCTCAGAACCCATAATGCCTTTTGATCCACTCTCTGGCTTTTAAGATAACTCGGAAAAGAACCAAAGAAAAGATAAGGAGAATTTTCTTTATGAAACATGTTGTTACAATTTGCATTGCACTGACTGTACGAGTGGTGCAGAATCAATAGCAGAATCAATAGAAACTTTCAGAATGGAATTTAGCATATACTTGAAAAAAATGCGGGGCTGTGGGGAAGGAGCAAAGGAGTGTGTATAATTGGTTAGTTCTTTCAAAGAGTGAAAAAGGCATGATGGGCTGAATGGCCTTCTTTTGTGCTGTTAGATTCTAAGATTGTTCAGTTTACTGGCACTAGACTATTTCTAAATTTTAAGCCCATAAATAATTATCTTTCCTATGCAAAATACTGCGTCTTGTGGCGCAGTGGGTAGTGTCCCTTCCTCTGAGCCGGAAGTTCTGGGTTTGAGTCCCATCCCAGGACTTGATGACCATAGAAGGTGTGTTCATAACATGGCCAAACAGGTTGATTATCAACCTGTAAATCCTTCCGATATGCCTATGGCAAGTGGTAAGAGTGGGAGAGTTTCTGGTCAGGCATCTGCAGAAGGCAATGGCAAACCACTGCAGTACCTTGCCAAGCGTTATCATGGACCAATCCAATGGAAGTCCATGGTCATATCCCAATCCAATGGATGTCCATGGTTGCCAATGCCCTTTCAGGGCGTGGTATCTGAAGAGAGAAAAATTCAAAATCCACCATAGACGCTCAATTGTAATTGATTGTACTTGATTAATTGACTACCTTTCATTGTACGAAATTAGAAAATGTGGAATTGCTTCTTCCTTGTCCATACCTTGAGCCTCAAAAACAAAATGTTTTATCTCTTGTAGGTGAGTGATGGAAGCCTTACCATTTCATCGGTGGGTCGGAATGACCGTGGGCCCTATACCTGCCGGGCCTACAGTATTCAGGGAGAGGCTGTTCACACAACTCGGTTATTGGTTCAAGGTAACGTTTTACTTCATAGCTCTCTGGCCAGAGTTGAATAATGTTAGCTACAGTCTGTTGTTTCAATGTTTACACATTTCATTTTAGCAATTTAGTGAGTACAACAGAAAAAAATTGTCTTGTAAATTTATCTTAGAAAAAACTGTGAACCAACCACAAGACAGTTACCTTGCATTTCTTCAATTATGTTTTATTATTCCATTAGAAATCTAGTTATTACATGGTAGGGAACAGGTGCAGGGCCTAACCCCAAACTCTAGAATCAAATACTTTAAGAAATTGAGGTTGTATTGAAAATGCACCAGAGTATATCTGTAACAGGTGAAATTTGTTGGTATTTTCAAACTGATTTGACAGTTGAAATCCCTGTGCTAAATTTAATCCTGTATGAGACACAATGTGTATTACACACATCAGTGAAAAATAGAGATCCATCCTGTTATACTGCCATGCTGAGGACCCTTATTCAAAACCTGCAAAGATGCTGGTCAGCCTCAGTTGTAGCTGTGTGAATACATCCAAGCAGGCAATCTGAAGATAATGGGTGTCAAAGTTGCTTTATGTAAGCCAGAGAAGTATGTAGGTACTCAAACTCCAAATACTTCTAGTCACTTAATAGTACAGAGCTTGAGTATTGCTGGAGAAAGAGACATGCTGTCAAAGCTTTTTGTCTTGCATTCATTAGGACAAACGCAAGAATGCCTGATGTCTTGAACCAATTTGTCTGTTGGTTTGGAGTAACCTTTTTCCACATAATTCTGTCTCAAATTAACATTGCTCATTATAATCCACTGTTGGAATATGCAAATACTGGCACTCCGAATAGACATATATTTGAGATGCAGAACATATACTTGCTTTAGCTTCTTTCACTCCAGCTTATTATTTCTCATTCTTTATGACCAGAAGATTGTGAGCTCATTCCCCACTCTAGGATTTGCTTCCAGCCATTGCAATGCTGGAAGTGTATAAAATTCTGTGTTTCAGACAATAGAAAAGATTGGAGAAGACAAATGTAGGTCCTTTACAGCCTGAAAGAGGAGAATTTATAATAGAGAACAAGGGAATGGCAGAGCAATTAAACAACTACTTTAGCTCTGTCTTCATGGGGGAAGACACAAATAACTTCCCAGAAATACTAGGGAATCAAGGGTCCAGTGAGAAGGAAATTGAAGGAAATTAGTATTACTAAAATAAAGTGCTGGAGAAATTAATGGGACTGAAAGCCGATAAATCCCTAGGGCCTGATAATCTACATCCCAGAGTACTAAAGGAGGTGGCCATGAATATAGTGGATGGGTTGGTTATCATCTTTCAAAATTCTGTAGATTATAGAACAGTTCCAGCAGATTAGAGGGCAGCAAATGTAACCCCACAATTTAAAAAAGGAGGGAGGGAAAGGACAGAGAATTACAAACCGGTTGGCCTAACATCACTGGTAGGGAAAATGCGAAAGTCTATTATATAAAGGATGTGATACCAGGACACTTAGAAAATATCAGTAGGATTAGACAAAGTCAGCATGGATTTATGAAAGGGAAATCATGTTTGGCAAACCTACTGGAGTTTTTTGAGGACGTAACTATCAGAATAGATAAGGGAGAACCAGTGGATGTGGTGTATTTGGATTTTCAGAAAACTTTTAATAAAGTCCCACAAAAGAAGTTAGTGTGCAAAATTAAAGCACATGGGATTGGGGGTAATGTATTGGTATGGATTAAGAATTGGTTAGCAGACAGGAAACAGAGAGCAGGAATAAATGGGTCTTTTTCGGAATGGAAGGCGGTGACTAGCGGGGGTCAGTGTTTGGGCCACAGCTATTCACTATATGTTGGATGAGGGAACCAAATGTAATACTTCCAAGTTGGCTTACAACACAGAACTATGTGGGAATGTGAGTGGTGAGGAGGATATTAAAAGCCTTCAAGGTGACAGGTTGAGTGAGTGGGCAAATACGTGACAGATGCAGTATAACGTGGATAATCGTGAAGTTATCCACTTCAGTAGGAAAAACAGAATGGCAGAGTTTTATTTAAGTGGTAATAGACTGGGAAATGTTAATGTACAAAGGGACCGGGGTGTCCTTCTACACCAGTCACTGAAAGCAAGCATGCAGGTGCAGCAAGCAGTTAAGGAGGAAAATGGTACATTGGCCTTCATTGCGAGAGCACTTCAGTACAGGAGCAAGGATTTCTTACTGCGGCTGTACAGGGCCTTGGTGAAATCACACCTGAAGTATTATGTGCAGTTTTGGTCTCCTTACCTAAGAAAGGATATACTTGCCATAGAGGGAGTGCAGTGAAGGTTCACCAGAGTGATTTCTGGGATGGCAGAATTGTCGTATGAGGAGAGATTGGGCTGACTAGGCCTGTATTCATTGGAGTTTAGATTAATGAGAGGGGATCTCATTGAAATATATGAAATTCTGACAGGGCTGGACAGACAGGATGCAGGGATGATATTTCCTCTGGCTGGGGCGGGGGTCTAGAACAAGGGGTCATAATCTCAGGATATGGGGAAGGCCATTTAGGACTAAGATGAGGAGAAACTGAGATGAGGGTGGTGAACCTGTGGGATTCTCTACCAGAGAGGGCTGTGGAGGCCAAGCCATTGAATATATTTAAAAAGGAAATAGATAGATTTCTAGACTCTAAAAGCGTCAAGAGGTATGGGGAGGGAGCGGGAGTATGGCATTGAGATAGAGGATCAGCCATGGTCAGTTTGAATGGCAGAGCAGGCGTGAAGGGTTGAATGACCTATTCCCGCTTCTATTTTCTGTGTTTCTATGGGCAGAATTTTCCGGCTGACGTGTGGGTGGCAGAGCTCGCACGTCAGCGCTTAAAATGTCGCGCGAGCGTCCCGACATCAGCGCGTGGCATCACGATATTTCGGTCGGCGTGCTAAGCAGCGGGACACGCGCCCGCCATTAATTAAAGGCCTCGTTAAGGCCCTGAACTTGCCAATTGTCCAGGATTTTGAGGGGCCCGTGCGAACTTCAGCTCGGCGCACGGGCCCAACGGACAGACGGGTAGGCGATTTTTTAATAAAACTCATGCAATGTCGGGATATGTGGACTCAGGGGGGTTGTTCATGTTTTCCACAAAGTTTTAATTGCAGAGAGTGTTTTAAAGTTGCCTGTGTGATTGTTAGCAGCTCACACCGATTTCCAAGTGCTCTTTGTGTACTTTGAAACCAGTCTGCAGACAGTAATCTTTCTCGCGCCTGCAGCTTTCCGGAGGCCTCCATTTAGCCTGGGGATATGGGTTCTGACCTCTCCACTGGAGGCAGCAACCCTGAGGAGGAAGGGAGGGATAGAATAAGGAGGAGGCCAGGACTAGACAATCAGCCTCCAGGGGAGCCACCTTCGGGAGGCCAGGCGCAGGCACAAGGGGCGCAGGGCCAAGAGGTTGTCCAAGGTGGAAGGGGCCGCAGAAGACACCACTATCCTGCTGCCAGGGTTTACAGGCGGCGAAGCAGCTGCCTCAATATGACTGAGGTGCAGTGCCGAAGGAGGCTTTCTCAAGGGAGACAGTCAACTATGTTTGTCAGATGATTGGCCCTGAGATCTCCCCTAACTGTGTGGGTGGACACCCCATGCCAGCGGCTCTGAAGCTCACAGTTGCCCTCCACTTCTATGCCTCTGGCTCTTTCCAGGGCTCGGTGGGTGATCTTTGCGGTGTCTCCCAATCAGCTGTCCACACTTGTGTCAAGCAGGTTACAGACGCTCTGTTCAGACGGTCATTGACTTTCATCTACTTCCGCTGCGACCAGGCAAGTCAGGCACAACAAGCCGGAGGCTTCGCGGCCATTGCTGGCTTCCCCCGCGTCCAGGGTGCAATAGACTGTACACACGTGGCCATCAAGGCGCCAGCAGGTGAGCCCGGTGCCTTCGTCAACAGGAAAGGCTTCCACTCCATGAACGTGCAGATAGTGTGTGATCACAGGATGCAGATTCTACAAGTCTGTGCAAGGTACCCTGGCAGGTCTCACGACGCCTACATCCTCAGACACTCCCAGGTGCCGGGGCTCTCCAGTGCTCCAGCTCAACTGGATGGTTGGCTGCTGGGTGACAAGGGCTATCCCCTCCGAAGGTGGCTCATGACGCCTCTCCGCCATCCAAGAACAGAAGCTGAGCAGCGGTACAATAGGAGCCACGGCACCACAACTGTGGTGGAGAGAGCCATTGGTCTTCTCAAGATGCACTTCCGTTGCCTGGACCGCTCAGGGGGTGAACTCCAGTACCCCCCAGATCGCGTCTCTGTGATAGTGGTTGCATGCTGCACTCTGCACAATCTTGCGCTGGAAAGGGGGGATGCAGTTGACGATGAAGACCTTGACGCAGTGGATGAGGCTGCACATGATGAATCCAGCAGTGTCTCAGAGGATGAGGAAGCACAGGGCGATGATGAGGGGCAGCACGCCGACCCGCTATTACACCAAGGAGCTAAGGACACCCGGGATAATTTAATCCAAAGAACCCTCAGCTAGTTCCACACACATGGATCAGCAGGAACAGCATTGCCTGGCGCTTCCACACGTGGCACTTAGGTGCTACATCTTCCACCTCATCAGCTGCAACTAAGGGCTTAGTACAGAAACATCAATGTCCACTCAAACACTCATGATATGTCTGTGAAAAAGAAAAATGCAGCACAAAGGAAACACCCTCAGCCATGGTCAGAAAAGTGGACTTTATTATGTCCAAAAAAAAAACACAGACTTCTCCATTGCAACAAGAAGAATTTTGTTCCCTATTCTAAGGCCAACACAAAATCACCAGTGACAAACCCGTGGAGTGCCTAACGTGCCTTATGCTTTCATTTGCGGGTGCTACGTCTAGGTGCCGCCCCATCGCTCAGAGTGGCTTGTGAGACAGCCTGCTGACTCTGCTGTCCTGTTGGCGTCGATGACCTTGTCGGGTGTCCTCTGGCCCGTGGAGCCTGTGATGGTCCCGCCTGGGAGGGAATGGCCAGTTCCAGAACTGGCAGTCTCAATGGAAGCAACACTGACTGGCAGAGGGGTGGAGGAGCTGCTGCCCTTATCCGGATCGCCCTGAGAGGAGCTCGCAGCGAAGACAGGCAGCTGCTGCGCCGATGTAAGGTCCCTTTCGACCTCCCCGCTCACTGCAGATGCATGGGCACAGAGCGCCGACGCTTGGTGCCCACAACATTCCACATTGGGAATGACCACCTGTGGCCAATACCGCTGTGAGGGCTTGCAGGTCAGAGCGTAACCCAATCAGATTTTCCATCCGATTGAACCCCATCTCCATGACAGTCTCCAATCTCTCAGTAGAGGAAGCCTGAAGCTCTATCCTGAGGTTCATGCCTTCACGTGTACTCTGCCTGGACTCCTCCACCACAGAGACCAACTGAAGCACACCCTCATGCAACCCTGCCAGATGCAAACGCGCTTCCTGCCGCCTGTCATGCAGCTGCTGCATTGGTAACAACTCCAGAGGCACATCATCACTGCCGGACTCAGCATGTGCCTCGTCCCCTGCAGCCCCCCGGCTGCTGGCGCCATTGGCACTCTCTGTCCCTACCATCTCCTCCAGCGATTGTGAAGTGCCCTCTCCACTGTGACCCGGAACACTAGCCGATGGTAAATTCCCCGCCGAGGTGTTTGTGTCTGCGCTGGTGCCTGGCTGGCTGAAATGATGTGCCACAAGTTGCACGTCTTGGGCCTCAGGTGTGGAGGGGGTGCTGTGGTGTCTATGGGCACATCGATCTGGTGGTGATGCTGAAATTAACAACAAGGACAGTGCATCAGTTAGCGTACAGTCAGTAACACCTTTCATCCCTTTCCCCCCCCAGCCTCATAAGTCGCTCACCCTTCAAGACCCGAAGGAGACGAACATTGGTGGGATGGAAAAGAGTCAAGAGGAGCCCCAACCATTAAACACACATGCAGACAGGCTGGTCATTTGGCCTCAGGAATGCCACATGGCATGTTATGTACCATTGGAGTGGGGAGAGTGCAGAGGTTCCTGACCTGGATGCATGCTGGCCTGGATAGTTGCGGTGCTGAGGAAACATTGCAAACACTTGCGACATTTGCCGTGAAGCACGGGAGATTGAGAGGTCACATTATTGACCTTCGTTCCGTTAGGAGGGGCATAGACCGGGTGGGCAAAAGGCAATATTGCCCCTTGGCACAGGGATGAGTTACGTGGTGGCGTTTATTTAAGTTGAGTGCCATGAGGTTCACAGCTGAGGTGCTGAGGACCTTTTGGACAGAGTAATGTAGGACGTACTGGCTGAAAGGGTGGTGGAGGTCCCAAACCCCCTAAGATACAAAAAGTCTTTGGCTGTGCAGCAGCGATGCCATGGCATGTTAGGCCATGGTGATAGTGGTCACAAATGGGATAAGGTGACTTTGGAAGATGGTGGAGACGTGAATCCTCAAGGGGACGAGGGACCTTTGTGTATGACCCACACGTCAGAGTGTCTCAGTCTGTGAATGAGCGGTGTTTCAGCATTAACAATTGCAGCAACCATCAGTGCTTTGGATGGTGGGCAGACAGAGTGGATGGGACTGTGGACCTCAAATACCTGGTCGCTGCACCCCAGCCTCACCACCCCCGGCCGCCCTGGCCGCCTGCCTCCTCCCCAGCTCCATGGCCTGCTCCTCAAATGTTGTGAGGCGCTAGAGCAGGGCGTGCCCACCTCCAGTCCTCTGGCGCTCCCACAGATTGTGTTGACTTTTTGCATGCAGAACAGAGAAGAGGGTTTATTGGGGCTGATCGCTCATGTACTCTGCACGCGCACGCCGCACCCCAACCACAGTGGCCCATCTGAGGTCTCCAGCGGCTCCTGTCCACACTACTGGTGATCAGTCCCCAGAAGATAGTACGGCTGCTCCCAACTCCCTCGCCCAACGGCCACCTTGGACACATTCGGCGTCCATCACTTTGAATATCACATGGGTCTTAGTGTCCATGGCAAGAAGGCGCAACTAGGTGCGGCGCCGATGCCAGCAGATGGCTCTTGGCCATGACACCTTGAGGCTCCCCTTGCACCATCTCATCACCATCAATAAGACATGTGTTGGAGTTCTGAGTATGTGTCTAGCAGCCTCCCCTGCAGGTTGCCCCCAGACTACTCAAATGCCACAAACACCAACATATGCTGCGGGGAGAACCCATCTTCTCCTCAACCACTAAGGCTGATGTAAGCATGGTCAGTACCCATTTGCCCACCCAGCATGCGCCAAATGCCCAATGCAGTAACGACAGCAAGACGTGGGGGGAGGGCTCAAAGGCTGAGGCTACCTTCTGGGTCAAATGGCCAAGGCCGACATGGTACTCACGCTTCCAGAGCGCAGCAAATCATTGAATCTTTTTCGGCACTGGGCGCCAGTGCGCCGCACATCATCATGGGCGCTCACAGCATTACCAACCTCCTCCCACGCCTGGCTTGTGACATGGGGGGCCCTCCTCCTCCCATCCTCCGGATACAACACATGCCGACGGCTGGAAATCTCTTGCAGGAGGAGAGCAAGGCATGCATTGGAGAATCGAGGGGCACAGTGGCCCCCCCGCTGGCCTCTCCTGCAGCCTGCTCCTCTCCTCCTGCTCATGCTCCTCTGGAACCACAGCTCCCTCCCTCGCTCCCCGAGTGGCCATGGTGCACTGCCTCAAGCAGGCTGCCTGGCCACTCTTTAAACAGGCTGCCAGTTTTCCATTGGGTCCGGCAGTCTGAGGCTGCCAGCCCCCACGACTGTTTTCCCGTTCTCCACGGGAGTTGCTAACCCGCTGGGCAGGCCTCAATTGGCCTGCTCGCGGAATAATGGCGGCACAGCCCGTTTTGGCGGCGGCAATCGGCAGTCCGCCCACCCGTCAAACAGAAAATTCTGGCCTACGTCTCTGTGTAACACATTAAATTGAGACCCTACCTACTTATTTCAGCAATTCTGGTAAAGGTTAAAAGATCCTGTGAAACTGTTAAAAAGAACAGAAAGTCCTCCCAGTGTCCCAAGAAGTCTCATTGCTACTTGTGGAGTCTTTCTGTGTGAAAAAAATAGCTGCTGCCTTTGCGCATATTCTTCATTACCTTACAACATAATTCAGTCACTATTTATTCAGTGATTGTATTCTTAGAGTTATGATAAGGTACTATGTAAATACAAGTTCAATACCCCAGTTCCTTTTTGCTTCCCATCAGTCAAGAAGATAGAAAGAAAACATAACCTTCAGTCAAACGTATTCTCTCACTACTCACTAGAAAACACCTCATAAAGGCCCTTCAAACTGATTTTTATGTCTCTTTCTGAGAAAATATCCCATCTGGTCTCTCCCAGTGGCAAATCTTGGATTAGGAACTCAAATGTGGACACTGTCACTTCTCAGCGTCACCAATACTCCTCAACGAAAGGATATCTTGTATCTTTCTATATTACACAGTAAGCATAAATGGGAAATGGAGGCCCCAGTATTGTCAGGGATAGGCTGCCTAAGCAGGTGGGGGCGTGGGATTGGGGGAGGAGTTTCAGACAGCACCGTGTAACCTTTCTGATTGACAACTTTCCCCATCCAGAAGACAGCCTGATTGGCAGGGCTGGCTTATATTCAGCCGTGGAGGACTCCAGAGCAGGCCACAGGAGCAGATAGGGAGCTTACTGTTACTACTACCAGGATCCAGTGAGACATTTGATCTGGGGGGTGGGGGTACAACCTCCAATCCATGGGGGAGAGGGAGGGGGGAACTGATCCCTGATCCTGGTGATTGGGGGTCCTCGAATAGAGGGGGACAGGCGTCCTGATAAGGTTGGGGTGGAGAGCACTCCAGCAGTGCCATAAAGGCTGTTATTTCTCCTCAAAACCTGTCCTTACCTCGTTTCAGCTGCTACCCAAGGCCTGAGAAACCATGTTAAAACTGCAAAGCAGGTTACATCAGAGGCTGCCAGTCTCATGAGAATTTGCCAACCCACCTCCTTTGTGTGGGATGGCTGCCAGCCCATTGTTCTACCCCTGTTAAAGTGTGAACTGGGTGGGTTGGAGTCAGGTTTGAGATTTTTAAAATTTTAACATCTGACCTGACCCCAAGTTACTGGCTTTTGGGGGTTAAAATTCACCCTGAAACGTTTGGTTTGACTCTGCTATAAGTTGGCTTCATTGTTCAAGCCAAATCCAAAATTATCTGAAGCAAAATTAGTGTCACTAGTGAGAGATTTGAGATGCCTGACTATTTTTGTAGAGTAATTCTGCATACTGGATCCTTTCACTGCTTAGCAATAACTAACGGAAAGATTTTTTATTCCATCTTCTATTATAAATGTGAGGCTTTATAAGATTGCTATATTTTGGAACTGTGTCTTTAATTTAGGGTAAAATGAGGAATGAAGGGGATCACATGACCTGTTCTGAGTTCTGCTGACAGCAAGCTTGGGTGGCGTGGCTGTTAAAGATCAATGGAGAGCCTAAGTTGTTTTCCAGGAAGAAGGTGCAAAGTGTTCCCGCCTGTCGGCAGTGGCAACACTATCTGTGCTGACGGTTGATAGACCGTTAGTCCAAGTCCCAGGAAGGTGTTAGGAATATCAGGGCCAGAATTTTACATTTGGTGTGCGGAGGCGGGCCCGATGCGCCAGAACGTAAAATGACGCGCGATGTCGGGCGTGAGTCCCGATGTCATTGCGCTGTCTCGTGATATTTCATTCGGCGGGCACGCGCCAAAGTCAGCTGTGCGTCCACCGATAATTGAAAGGACTATTAAAGCCATTAACAAACTAATTATTTTCAAATTTACGCTGCCCGTCCAACTTAACGGTTGGGGGGCAGGCGAGAATGTCAAGCGGCCTTTACATTTTTTAGGAAACCTCATCCACAAGTGGGATGAGGTTTCCTAAAGCTGTTACAACTTAAATAAAAACTTTCTTTGAAAAATGAAAACATGTCCCATCTCATGTGACACAATCACATTTTACTGTTTTTATTTTTTTAACAATCGCTTCAACATCCCTGAGGCAGCTCCTTGACTCAGGGAGATTGAGCGCTGGATCCGACTCTCCCTCCTCATCCCGCCTGCACAGGTAGCGCTCAGCTCCACCACTCGCGTTCCACGCTGGGTGGGCATTAATTGGCCCGCCCACGTAAAATCACAGTGCGGAGCCAATATAGAATTCTGCAATCCTAAAACCATTTATTCTATCTACATGCAATGTTCTAATAATAAACTATAGGACTAAAGATATATTTAACTCCTAAAATTCATATATTCACATTATTTGAAGCCAAGGATTATACCACAGTTTCAGATAGCTATACAAAAACTAAGCGCAAGTTTAGCACTAGACTGTTTTGGATTGGACATAATTACAGCTTTACCTATGTTAATCCCTGTAAGCACCCCAAAGGACCTGATGCAGCTTTGCCCAACTTTGAAATGACATCTACTGCCACTTCCAGCACATTCGGTGATTCTTTAAGTAAGATAGGTGCAACATTCTGAGTTGTTTTTGTGGAGAGCCTGCATGGACATGATGGGCCAAATGGCCTCCTGCACTGTAACCAGGCTATGATTCTGCAGGTGATTAGTGCATATTTGATAACTAGAATCTGTTCCCAGCCATATCAAAGACCTATAGATTCCATTTTGACTGTAAACCTTTTCCTGTGTTGCAGTGTTTGTGAAAACACTCTGCCATTATCCCATTTGAAGCACTTAGGCATTTCCAGTTAAACAGGAATAAATTGTCGGTAATATTTCAGCTTGCATCCTCAGAGCTAATGGATATTGAGGAGATAAAACCGAACATTTGACTAACCAAAAAATCTCCAAGAACTTTACATGTTGAGTATTATGTTACACTCTACAATAAGCCAACTGATGAGTGCTGCAAAAGAAGTTAAGAACATGTTGCAGAATCTCCTCAGGAGTTACTGTCGCCACTCTTACACTGTGCTAGATCAAGTCAGCGTGTTTCAGACAATCTAGGAAGACAATATTTGTCCATAAGGAGAATAAATATTCCACTACTGAAACCAGGCAAATATACGGTGTATTGAAAATGTTCTGAAGACTGCGCTTTTGTGAATTGAATCCTGAAGTCAACGCCATTAAAATGTGCACCTCTCAAAAAGGTGTTGCACTTTCTGCATTCAATCCACACCTGTTATCCACGTTAACGAGATAATGGAAGCAGATACTTGCCTTGAGCCTTGTTCCCATGGGCTAGAGAGACAATGGTCAGAATTTTACATCTCGTAGGCGGCACACACCCGACCAAATGGATGTGAATTAGTGCGAGATGATGTCGGGCGAGTGTCCCAATGTCATCAGGCACGCGGACAATCTTCAGGTCAGCGGGTGCGTGTGGGTGTTGGAGCCGCACCTGCCAACAATTAAAAGGCCACTTAAGGCCATAAAAAAGACAATTGATCCGAATTTTACATGCCCGTGTGATTTTGTGCTTGGCGCACGGGCAAAATGGGCAGGTGGGAAGCCCATTTTTAATGAAACCTCATCCAAGGGCGGGATTAAAAGGGTCTGCAGCATTGCCAGCGTGAGTAGTGAGGAATTTACGAGATAGTTTGCTGCTGGTTGCTTATATGAACACGACGGCTTCATCTCTATTCTGAGCTTCAGTCTCAGCAGTTCTAGGCTTCATTTCAGGACTCATTGTTATCTCCAACGCCCCAAAGGATTTTGACTGTATGGACCCTTCCAGCACCAGACAACCTTCTGTTACTCCGGTAATGGGGATTGTGCTCTCCTCTGTTGGCACCACCTCTGAGGAGGTTCGAGAGGGGCAGAAGGGAGAAGAGGCCAGGTGTCCCAATGCAGCTTCCAGGAGAGCAACCTGTGGGAGGAAAGACGCAGACACAGGGGGGCGCAGGGCCAACAGGTAGTCCAAGGCAGAAGGGGCCACAGAAGACGCCGCTATCCTGCTGCCAGGGTTTACAGGCAGCAATGCAGGTACCTCAATATGTCCAAGGTGCAATGCTGACAAGGCTCCACCTCTCCAGGGAAACTGTGACCTCCATTTGTGAGATGATTGGGCCTGAAATCACCTCCAACTGTGTGGGTGGACACCCCATGCCAGTGGCCCTGAAGGTCACAGTGGGCCTCAGTAGCCTCTGGCTCTTACCAAGGGTCAGTGGGGGATCTTTGTGGAGTGCCCCATTTAGCTGTCCACAGCTGCGTCAAGCTGCTGACTGATGCTCTGTTCAGGTGGGTTAGTGACATTTATTCATTTCTGTACAGACGAGGCCAATCAGGCTGAGTGAGCCAGAGGGTTTGCAGTGATTGCTGGGTTCTTCAGCATCAAGGGTGCAATTGAATGCATACATGTAGCCATCAAGGCACCAGCGGGTCGGCCGGTTGCCTTTGTCAACAGGAATGAACGTCCAGATAGCTTGTGACCACAAGACACAGATTCTGCAAGTCTGTGCAAGGTACACTGGCAGCTCCCATGACGCTTACATCCTCCCAGGTGCCAAGGCTTTTCACTGCTCCGGCCCGACTGGATGGATGGCTGCTGGGTGACAAGGGCTATCCGTTGAAAAGGTGGCTTATGACACCTCTCTGCCATCCAACAACAGAGGCAGAGCAGCGTTATAATAGGAGTCATTCCTCCATAAAGGTGATGATAGAGAGGACCATAGGTCTTCTGAAGATACACTTCCGGTGCCTGTGTTCAGGGGGAGCACTGCAGAGCGGGTGTCACTGATAGGACCGCGAGGCACTCGTCCGAGATACAAGGGGCCAAGTCTCCACCCAACTTGCCCTTCTGCCTGTCATCTCCAGGCACTGGTGAGGCCATTGTTCAAAAGAAGTGGTTTCCTGGGCAGGCTCCAAGGATTCTCCCCTGGCAGCCTTCAGGGAGCTGCCTCTGCTGGTTTTAAAGCACCCATCGGGTCACCATTGGACCAGGCGTCCGACAGGCCCCTGCCCCCACCCGGCCCTTACCGACCATTGAGAAGACCTGTTTCACGTTGGGCGGACCTTAATTGGCCATCCAGCGTGAAATCGCGTTTACAACGTGCCTGCAGCCGGGAGTGGATTCCACATCCACTTTCACTTCCACTCCCGCCGACTTGGCGCATACGTCAAGCGTGAAATTCAGGAATGACACTGAGACAAATATCCTAATACATGGTGATTTTGCTCTGCTTCTTGCCAATGCTCTGGAGACACCCGAGAGCCAACACTATGAAATTGAATATTGAACTGCTTTTTCATGCACAATGAGTCAAAAGCTAAATTAGCTCTTGGAATTGATTAAAATTTCTGATGCTAAGCATTGTTTGGCAATGAGAATTTCAATCAAGCATTTCTTCAGAAAGACAGATGAGCAGATCCACACTAGAATGCCATTGTGAAGCCCTGCTTTCCTGCTGACCTCTGCACTTGCTGACTAACTGACTTCGATAAAGTCAAGCCTCCTCTCTCCATCATTTTTCGGATGGCTATGTTTCAAGGGCAGGTGACAATAGCCTTACAAGAGCTTATATAGCCTAGTGTAAAACCAGTTTGTTTTTCGATCAGTCTTAGCTGACTTGTTACCATTTTAAAGTAGTGTTTAAATGTGTACCACTGAAAGGGCTGTACCATCTAGAGGTGTTTGTGTTGGTTGGTCCTCATTAGACCTGCATTTGAAACACTAGCGCGTTGTGAATATAAGCCTAGAAAACACTAGCTACAGTGTTAAGTACAGGAACTGAGTTAATTCCGCCATGTACGATATAGCATGTGGGGCTGTCAAGTGAACCCATTAAGTATCTGCTTCCTTACGTCACAAGCTTTAACTTCCCCCGTTCAGTGTCTAGTGTATGTTCAATTCTCCTGGCAAATCAATTATTTACATTCTTTTAATAATAAATGCTATCAACGCAATTACTGGTCAACAAATGCAGAGCAATTTTGAATGTGTGAAAAAAAATCTAACTTTTTTTGCTTAGCTCTTATCTAAAAAGGAAATTGTAGAAAGAGATTTCTTGCTCGCATTCTGAAGAGGTTATAGTTGTTAGAATCCTTCTAAAGTTGTAAGGTTATTGCTCATGATTACGGCATCTTTCTTCTGCCAGTAACTTTATACAACGGTGGTCACATTTTGACTGATCCTCTTTTAGTATTCATGTCCCTCATGTATTTTCCTCTCTCAAACACTTGAAACACAAATCAGGCCTATATTAATCTCCTGCCATGTAGGCCTGCTTTCCCACACATCTGGGCCCTTCCATTCTAACGAACTGCAATAAGGTCAAGCATCTGTTCACCTTCATTTTGCGTTCACACGAGTTTAAAGAAAAGCAAAATGATAACAGCACCACGGTAGGTTATCAGCCAGTCAGGGATTTTTATTAAAGTTAGATTACACGGGTGAACTTTGACTCTCACTATCAGACTGAGGCCAAATCTCCAAGCTGATCAATAGTGCACACACAGCATAACGTATAAATAAAACACACATTCATTTTCTTACTCCTTATTTCTTTTTCTATTGTGTAAAATACCCTTTACCCTGAGCATATCTGGAACCTGTAGTCATGCTGAAGATTAAAGTGCTGTCAGGGGAGCAAAGCATATCTGAAAGACCTTTGAAGCCAGTGTTTGAATCTCATTTTTCTCAGTGGAATTAGTGCCACGTGTTCAGTAGTTCTGTCGGCTTTCTGTGGATTTCCAAAAGGAAAAACCTTAAGAGTTTGTAGCTGTGGTTTTGGTGATGGCTAACAATGGGGATTGAAACGTGTCGGTGCAGACTCGATGGGCCGAAGGGCCTCTTCTGCACTGTGATTCTGTGAAACTGCTTCAACTAACCATAGTGCTTAATTTTCCCTTGATGTTGATTGCATGCAACTCTCGGTAAAATCACATTGCTATAAGGCATTTCAACTAACTTTTTCTGGTTCACTAGTCAATGTGGAAGAGAAACTCTGAGTACATGTCAGACACAGTGTATATTTTTTTATTTTGGTGCTTAGGGCTCCATAAAATTTGAGTAAAGGGAAACAGAAGTAAGATTGCAGTGACCATCTTAAACAGATAGTTACGCTGGTGACTTTCCTTTATCACTGTGCTATGAAGGCTAACAGGGACTTTACCAGTCATACCAGAACAAAGGCCATGTTGGATTGCCAATAAAGAAATGAATTCACATACCTTTACTTTATAATATTTTACAGATCAGAATTCCTGCAAGGGTCCCCGATTTTCTATTGTAACTGTGATGGAAGGTTGACAGAGAGCTGGGTGAAATGTCTGTTTTCATGGAGTCTCCATTGTAGGCACACTGGGCGATCGGGTAAATGCCCACAAAAATGACTGGCATTGATTTTATACAGTTTGCCCTATGTTTGGTGCTCATTGATGCTGGATGCATCATCGCTGATCAGTCAAGTACCTTTCTGACTCTCAAGTGAGCAGCAAGTGGTCCCAGGTCAAACAAAGTTAAGTTGCATGTCAAGATAACGTTACTTTGCTCCTAACACCTTGGCTTAACCCAGCCTCAGAAGAACGATCCAATGCACCAGTCCAGTTTTTTTGTTGCAAATCTTCGCCCCAGATATCCTTGTGGGCTTGCTGCGTGAAGCTGTTTAATAGCAGTTTGCTTTGCTTTTGTCACCAATTTTCTGCTGTGGCCTCCAACCGTTTAAGCAAGGTACGAAGACTTCCCCAATTCATTTCATGTCATGTGGCACCCATAGCCAGCAGGAAGACCTGCATCCCATTCATCCAGAATCGATTTGAACACAGACCCCAGACGCACAAAGAGAGTTTGAACCTCATCTCATCCTCTAGCCCGCATTCCATAATTTTAATGGTTTCTTAACTAGGTTGGTTTATGTGGTGAATATGTGTAACTTTACATAATGCAGGGCATGTGTGCTACCTTTGAGGTACTAATTTATCTTCTCGATCTTCTTTATGTTTATCACTGAGTGAAAATTGCTGTAAGGAAATGACAGCTATAGCACTAGCAATGCTGACAGTGCTCTTCTAATTTTTATTCATTGCCTCAATCTCATTGTTTGCGATTATAAAAGCTTTTAAGTACGAATAGTGGAGGAGATCCTATCTATAATTGAAAACCATAGGAAATGGGGACAGTGAAATACAGCATTGTCAGTATTACTGCACTGAACCTTCCGGCAGGTTATCTTTAGTGCCTGCAGCCCTGTTGTGTTATGATTAGAATGCTCGCTTTATGACTTCTGCTGCTAGGTTCAAGGCTCGGTGCAGTGTGACACTCGAAGCTGTCAACTGCTCCTGTCACTTCTTTTGCTGAGAGCCTTGGTCAATGTAAGCCATGTGGCTTGACCGCAAGGAAGAATGAATAGCTGTCTCATCCCTCAGGACAACTGCCCATCATTGGGGCCAGACAATACTCTGCAGGTCAATCAGCATCACTGAGCTTACCCACAACATCCAATCATTAATTCCAAAAACTGACATGAATTGAACTCAAGGTATTGAACTCACAAATGAAGATAAATACCTACACCTTTATGTCAAAGAAAGTCTATCATGTCATGGCTGTAGATCTTGAGACATTAATTATCTCCCTCTCAAGCATATCTTGCACTGGATCATCCATTGAATAAAAATAAATTGTCTATGCCAATCCCCTAACCTCCACCCCCACCCTCACCCTCACCCTCACCCCTGCCCCACTAAGTCTACAACTAAAATTCCTGAATGCTGGCCAACATTCCTAACAATAGTTGAAATTTACAGATCAAAATACCTATTGTGCTACAAGATATCACTGAAGTTATTTTGCTTGAAGTGAAAACAGGCACTAAGTGGGTGGTGCGCTAATGAGACACAACTGTTTGGAAGTCTGGTTTTAGCATACAATTCTGGTCTAATTGCTGATTACCATAATTTGAATTTAACCGGAGATGCTTAGAGATACCTCCAGTTTTAGCACACAAGTGTGGATTAGACACAATTTTCACAGAGCTGTATGTATGGGCTCCACATACCCACATCCACTGAAGGCATAGAGCACGCTGGCTGACACACAGCAGCATGTTTCGGAATGGCTCAGGGTAAGAGGTTTTGAGACATAGCACTGGACACACAGACCTGGTGGAGGAGGAGGGATGTTGTATACTTGCAGTGAGCTGAGGATGGGGGGGCAGAGTTTTGAGGGGGGGGGGATACGGAGGGGGTTGGAGGGCGGGCAGCCACCTCACTCTATATTCTCTTCTTCTCCTGTGGCATCTGCCATTGCTCTGTTCGGCCTTGTTACCTCCCCCCATTCCTCTTGCAGACCAAGGGAGACTCCTGGTAAGCTGCTGATGTCCAAACACTCCCATTCACCTGGTGATGCCAGAAGGCGTCCATAAGCTTGAATAGTGTTTAGTATGTTGGTCATGCGGCCTAACCTATACTGAGAAGGTTTCCCTTTTACCATAAGTAACTCTGGCCTGACTCAGATAGGTTACTTCAAAACTGCTTGATTAACACTATATGCAAGGTAGGTACACCCATCTTGAGTAGAGGTTGTTCCATTTGCTGCACCAAGTCTTTAGTACATGACATCCCCGCCAACTCCAAGAGCCCCGCCGCCATTTTATGCTTTAACAAGCATTGATTGGCATAAGGTGGGACTTCTGCCCCTCAGCCGGAGGAGGTCCCACCTTGGAGAGCTGCCGGCCAATCCGATTAACCTGCACTCAGAAGAGAAAAACTGGGAAATAAGAATACTGGTCTGAACTGGCCTTGTATTCCTTTAAATGGAACACCAGTGAAAACTGGGAAATAAGAGTACTGGTCCGAACTGTTTTTTTCCTTCTGGGCAGTTCTCCAGTCCCTTCAGCAACAGTGCTGCAGTGGCCAGAAGAGGCACTGCAGGGAGTTTCCAAAGCCCAAGTCCCGAGAAACGGAGGCCCAGTAAGTATCAGTGGTCCCAGCGAGGAGAGGTTAAGGAAGTCCTGGGGGTTTGTGAGGGGGGTGATCGGGGTCTCGGAGGATAGTCCACTCAGAAGGGGGCTTCTGATGGAGGTGGGTCCCGGCTGAGATTGACTTCTCTTCATTTCCTGCTTTCCCCGCCTGAGCTGTCCTCACCCACAGCCTAAAAGTTGAGGCTGGGCAGGAAACTGCCCTTAAGTAGCCATTAATTAGCCACTAAAGGGCCTCAATTGGGAAAGGGAGGGCTTCCCCTCTGAGGCCCTGCCCACCCCTGCGTATAATCGCTGCGAGGTCAGGGCAGGCAGGAACCCGGAGGGAATCCCGCTCTTGCCCAATTTCCTGGGGGAGTGTAAAATTCCAGCCGGTGTCTTGTAATAAAAACAGGAGGAACCAGTGTTTCAGCTCAAGACCCCATCTTGAACTCCTCAGAGGCCCTTGGTGCCTAAAGTACCTCGGAACAGTTGCCCCCACAAATTCACTTGTCATCTAGAATCGAGATCAAAGCTTCTGTATCCTTGCTGACTTACAGCCAACTGCATTCGCACAGTCAGCTTATCTCTCATTAAAAGTGTGTATGAATTGGGGTACTTTCATAAATTAACTACGTTCTACCCTGTCCCACCAGACAAAACTGCAGCTTTCTCAGCTGCACATACCTGAAGCCAATTTTGAATTTGCATACACCTGTCCCTCTAATGTCCTACCCAAGAAAATATACTACAGAAATTGTTTCCAATTGGTGGAGGACATCAAGCCTGAGTCCATCACAGCTTCATTAGTTTGGATTTCAGAGATATGCCTCTCTAGGGAATGTAAGTGTTATCCAGTTAGGTGAAAGGACATTTTTTTATGAGATCTGATCAGAGTTAGAGCTCAACCTGTGCCCTGTAGTGGAGCTGGAAATCGATATGGGGCTGCCGATAATCTTACCATATCACTGATTTCTACTGCAACATGAAAACATGGTTTTTGTTATTTCTGAGCCATGTGCAAGTTATTGCTGGCACAATGCCCAGTGAAAAAGAAATGAGATGGACTGAATCAATTTAACATACAATGATGTCATGTTCCAGTATATTATGAACTCTCAGTCAATACTTTATATTTTGAAAACATAAAAGGCTACAAAAAGGTGGCCATCCGAGGATCACCTGACTTCTCTTGGATTAAAACATTCCCCTGTCTCAGAAGGAAACAAGAGGAATTTTCCAGACTCACGTTGATTCAATGCCTTTTCCCTGAAACTAATTCAAAAGGGTAATTTCAAATTAAATGGGACATATACAAAGATACTAGCTGTCTCAAACTCTGAATGATGAAAGTCATCACAAAGGGTGTATAATCAACCTGGCCACCCACCTTATTTGGAAAAGGGCTTTGGGCTTGTAACAGGTCACACGTTGAGATAGGCATGTTTGTGGACTGCTTTTAAACCAATAAGTAGCTATTCTGGACAGAGAGGATGTCAGAAAGCCATCAAACCAGCTGCAGTCCACTAAGCAGCCAAGGTAATAAACAACAATACCTTGAAAGTGGAAGGAGGACTTTCCCCAACCTGTTCTGGCTTCAGGTTCAACTGAGAACCAACTTCCTGGAAATTCAACTACAGGAAGGAAGACTCGCAGCTTCCTGAGAAACCTCTGCTTAGGAGACCTTCACTTCAACTAAAAGCACCAACTCATCTAAAAAACTATAGCCTGCCACGAATGAGAGACTGAGACAATTATACATTGCAATTGTATTTTTTTTTTTCTTCATTTATCTAATCCTTGTGTGACTGAAGGCGTGTGTGAGTCAAGTGAGTGAGACGTCACGTTTTTAAAACTCCAGGGCAAGTGTTGGATAATAAATACCCTTCTTTATTTTAAACACTCACAGAAAAGCTTGCTGCTGGAATTATTTAAATGGGGACAATCACTCTGAGGGTAAGAAAATACACACAACTCATTTACAAAACACATTAATCAGGGAAAGTAAGAAAACATATAAACTCTATCGGTCACAGTGGAAACAGAATTTCAGGTGAGAAATGTCTATCTGTATATTTAGCAATAATTCCAAGACAGAATTTAATTGTAGTTTCTGTGTACAACCTGTCATTCTTAAACAAAGTTGTGGATAAATACATTGAACATTGGAAGAAAAGTAAGGAAGCCAATGTGCCCATAGGAGGACACTCAGATGTACTGGCAGAGAATGTGCACTCAGGAAAATCCTCACAGATCAGACTGGATAGACATAAGTAGAAGATGCCGTGGGAAAATAAAGAATACACTGAGAGAAAGAAGAGGAGTAAGAGACAGCAACAACTGCTGTTCAATTGCAGCTGTTTTACCACAGATACATCATACACAAATATATTTTCCTCTGGACAGAAAATGCCAAAACATCATTAACAAGAGAGACCTAGGTGTCCTTGTACGTGAGTCACAGAAAGTTAATGTTCCTGTACAGCAAGTAATCAGGAAAGCCTTTATTATAAAGGGATTGGGGTGTAAGAGTAAATACATCTAACTACAATTATATATAGGGCTTTGTTAAGTACTGTGGACAGTTTGGGTCACCTCAGGAAGGATATACAGCCTTAATGAGGGTGCAATGAAGGTTCACTAAACTGGTTTCTGAGATGAGATGATTGCTTATGAAGAGAGATTGAGTTCTAGGCCTGTACTTCCTAGAAGCAGAATGAGAGGTGATCTCATTGAAACACATAAAATTCTTTACTGGCTTGACAGATGAGTGGTGGGGGGGGCTGCTCCTCTGGCTAGGAAGTCAAGAATCGGAGGTCATAGTCTCAGAATAATGAATCAGCCGTTTAGAGATGAAAAATATTTATTCACTCAAAAGGTTGTTTTGAATTTTGGATTGCTCAGTTGTTGAGTACACTCAAGACAGAGATCGATAGAAATTTTGGATACTAGGGGAATCAAGGGATAGGGGCATAGTGCAGGGAGGCTTGACTGAGATAGATGATCTTATTCAATGGCGAAGGGATGAATGCCCTACACCTGCTCTTATTTCTTATGTTCTTCTGAAAATGTGCAAGTTACAAATACGCAGAGGAGAAAGGTCCAACTTTGTCTGTCCTGCCCACTTTCCCTTATCTTGATCAAAAGGTGTGATAGGCGCTATTTTTCATATTTTGTTTCAAGTTTACGGCCAGAATTTTCTGCTCGTTGGGCGGGTGCCTGATCTGAACAAGCGTAAAATGATACGCGATGCCATCTGGTGAGCATCCCGACATCACCGCATAATCGTGTGATATTTCAGTTGGCAGACGCATGCCGACAGTTAACAGGCCTATTAAGGCCATTAACAATCTAATTCAATTAAATTTTTCGCTGCCCGTCCAACCTTGCAGTTGGCAGGCAGGCGAAAAGGCCAAGCGGCCTTTGCGTTTTTTGCGAAACCTCATCCACAGATGGGATGCGGTTTCAATCTGTCATTAAAAGAAATAAAAATTTACATACTAATTTCTAACGTGTCCCTCATGCGTGAAGCTCCCCACTCGCTCTCCTCACAGGCACTTTTTCACGCTGGGTGGGTCTTAATTGGCCTACCAGCGTGAAATCGCACTTGGCTTCCCAACCGCCCCAGCCAAGCCCGCCCGACAAGGGCAAAATCCTGGCTTATGTGTAAGAATCAATTTATGTAAAAGTGTTTCTGCATGAACAAATTTTTATGTTTACCAAATGAAAGTCATCAAACAGGGAATCAGTTCATGGGCTGAAACATTGGGCAGAATGTTACGTCCAACCTGATTGGGCCTAAAATAGCGCACGATGACGTCGGGTAAACGTCCCACGTCATTGTGCACTTGCGCGATGTTTTGGTCGGGGAGCTCGAGCCGCACCAGCCATGAATTAAGAGGCCACTTAAAGCCCTTTAAGAAGCAAATTGACAGTGATTTTACATTGTCCGTGAGATTTCGCACTCACCGCATGGGCACAACAGGCAGGTGGACAGCCGACAATTTCAAAAGCGCCCCTTCTGCTAGGCTACCAAAGCTCAGCTTCAGCCTCATGCTGCCTCCATCCCAGATGTCTGAAATGACCCTTTCATTTGCACCCAAAGTCCACTCAATGCCTGTGCAATAAAGTATCCAGCCACTCACGTCCAGCATTACATACTGGCATACCTCGCACCAGAAATTAAAAATGGGAAGCATACTCAGGCCATCAGAACCAAATTTAATGTTAACTTCACATTGGAATCATTATGACATTACAATTACTGGCGTTGATGTCCACACCAGCAGACATATAAACCAAACATAAATGAACAGAAAACCTTGGTGGTCATCCTCTGGCCAGTGAAGCCTGTGCTGGCACCGCCTGGGAGGGAGTGGCCAGTCCCACGGCGGGCATCTCCCCAGTCATTGCAGCCCCATCAGATGCGATCGTCACTGGCACCTCCCTGATCACCATGGATGGACGGGCACCTAGCTGGGATGCTGGGTGCCTCATCCATCTCCCACACTGAGATGCTGGGTGCCTCATCCATCTCCCACACATCGATCTCACACACTGGCACTGACCATCTGAGGTCATTGCCTGTGTGAGGGCTTGCAAGTCCGAACGCAAACCCAGGAACCCTTGATTCTGTCCCTGAAGCTGCTCTCCATGAGAATTGCCACTCTCTCAATGGAGGCGGCACTGTGTTTGGCCATGAGGGTCAACACAGCGCTCACGCTCTACATGGACTCCTCCACAATGGAGACCATGGCAAGCAGACCCTCGTGGATCTCCACCAGATCCTCCCACACATCTCACTGGATGTCCAGCATCTGCTGCCTAATGGACGAGTCCAGAGACTCATCATCTGCCTTTGATTCAGCATCGTCCTGGTCCCCAGCAGACCTCCAACTGCCAGCGCCTTGGGCACTCTCTGCCTCCGCCTGCACCTCAAGCGAGTGTGAAGTGCCCTCACCGCTGTGCACCGACATTCCAGCCACCAATCTAGTGCCTACCAAGGTGCTGGTATCTGCGCTGGTGCCTGCTTCAGAGAATGGGTGGGACGCAGGTGCAAGTGAAGCCTCGTGATCCTCCAGCATCAGGGGCAGCCCTTCGGGGTCCAAAGACCAAATGCATGCTGGTGAACCTAAAAGGGAGAACAAAGTTAAACCATCACACTGTCACTGTATATGCCAGGTACCCCGGTGAGACAATGGAGATCTGCATCACGGTGCCATTGTCTTTCAATGTTCAATGGGGACTCCAGGTTTGAGGCTCCCATCAATGAAGAGACTACACTAGAATGGTTGCACAACCTGAGACTCTCACCTCAGTGCACTGCACTCTTACCTTCACCTGGCACCCCTGCCTCTCCATGCCTGGTTGCACAAGGAGCTTGCCGGCTCTCGAACTCTAGGGCATCTTGCTTGAACCTGCTGAGCAGCAGCAGGTTGGGCAGGCCTCCACCTGTACGTGCCCTCTCTGCTTGATTATGGCTCAGCTTCTCCTGAAAGGACAGAGGAGCATTGATTAGTCCACTCTCTACCTGCAGCACCATTGCAGCCTGGCCAACCCCAGCTGAGGAACACCTCACAGGGCACATCCAAGTCGTGGCCCTCAAGCCACAAGGCACTCAGTTCAAGCAGCCAGGGCTCATCCCCATGGCCAGCTCCAGCGTCATTGACAGTTGACACTCAGACTCTGGCACCCCTGAGCTCCACGGTGGTGGGGGGAATGTTGGGGGCGGCCACACCTTAACACTTCAGCACACTGACCCATGCCAACACGGTACTCACCCTTCCTGAGTGCAGCAGGTCACTGAACCACTTCCAGCACTGCATTCATGTGCGCCTCACCACGTCTTGGCTGCTCACCAGCACTGCCACCTCCTCCCATTCCCTCTTTGTGAGGTCCGGTGGCCTCCTCCTCCCATCTCTGGGGACAAGGTATCCCTCCTGGCAGTGCCTCCTCCAGCAGGACCGCGAGACGCTCATCCGAAAAACGGGGTGCCGAGTGCCCACCCGACCTGCCTTCCCACCTGGCTTCTGCAGCTGCACTTGACTCCGTCAAAACAAATGGAGGACAGGTGTCCTTCCACTTTCAGGTGTCCTTTCTGGGGCTGCCTGGGCCGTTTTTAAACCGGCCGCTGGGTCGCCACTGGACCTGGCGGCCGACAGGACCCCACCCCCGCTCGGCCCTTCCTGACTAGTAAAGAGCCACATTTCACGCTGGGCAGGCCTTGGTTGACCCGCCAGCGTGAAATGGCGGGTCGGGGGTCAATCGCGGGCGGCGGGCTGTTTCCCAGCTGCTCCCAGTCCCGCCAACCGCGCCCGCCCTCCGACCTCAAAATTCTGCCTATTAACTCTGTTTCTTTATCCAAAGGCACTGCCAGAGCTGATTTATATTTTGAGCATTTTTTTGTTTCATGTCATATTTCCAACATCTGCAGTATTTTGCGTTATTTTATTAGGGATCTGATGTTGTGTCCCATCACCACACCCACAGACTTTGTTCATTGCGTCTGGTTTTGACTCCGCTTGTTTTTGCGTATTGCGCCATTCCAGCCAAAGGCCCCCACCTACCCACGCTCCCGAACCCACACCACCTCCTAAAACACAGCCCAATGCAGCCATAGGCAAATTTCTCAAAGTTCTGTGAGCTAAGGCTCTCAGGAAGTTATGCCCAAGTGTTGCCCTTAATTTTTAAGGAGCCACAGCTCTTAAATCAGAGCAGCCTTTGAAGAGCTGCTGCTTTGCAAGAAATGCCAGCCTTTCCCCCTGCAAGCTCCTATTGCTGGTCCGCTGTTCACAGGGAGCTTTTAGATTTAATCACATGAACTGGCCTTAGGGGTTTCCAGCCAGGTCACCATCTGTTGAGCAGACGCGTGCACTGAAATCCAACCAGCTTTGCACCAGGAGCAGGATTCGTGCTTGAAATTCTAATCAACAGCCAAAGCATTTTTTATTTGTGTAACATTTCAGAAATTTAAAGCGTGTGGTACACAAAGAGGCGCAGAGAGTAAGGGGGATCTGCGAGTATGGTGCAAGTCCGCTCTCCTAAACATGCCCGTTTGAAAGGATTGCCAAGGTTTTTTTTTGGTAATCATGAAAGGCTGTCCTGACATGCTTAGCATTCAGTCTGATAAATTAACCTTATTAGGTCAGAATGGGAACAGTATTTAGAGTGTGAAAGTGGATTAGTTGTAATGATAGCTAGACGTTAGTTAGAATTTAAAGTATGGAAGTCATTGCCAGAAACTCACGTAACTTGGAGGCTGCTAACAAGGTTGCTTTGCTTGTGTCCTGGGAGTGTGCAGGTTTAAATGTTATAAGAATGGCTTAAATAATTGTTGCCATTTTGCTGACCGGTTGATGTAGTGGAGATTTTTCCCAGATAAGCCAGAATGTGTCTGTCTCAAAGTAAAATTTAACAATATTACAGTGTTTTCATGTTTAAAAGTAACGCTATCCTCTACTCTATATCGATCTCACAGTCCATTGTTTAGATATATTTTTCCAGAAAATCAGTCTGTGTTTCTTGTGAAGAGCCTGTATTTTGAAGACTCTGAGTCACCCAGTACAGTTCAATGAAAACACAGGCACAGACACACTGACATTGCAGATTGAACTCTTGCAGGCAGTATCACGGAAAACCAAATTCCTGAATAAAATCTTTCCAATAGCCATCAGAGAAACATGCGGTAGTCTTCAGTCCATGCTTGGGCCCCAGCTATTGACAATCTATGTTAATGATTTGGATGTGGGGACCAAATGTAATGTTTCCAAGTTTGCCGATGACACAAAACGTGAGTTGTGAGGAGGCTGTAAAGAGGCTTCAAGGAGATAGAGAGGCTAAGTGAGTGGGGAAGAAGAACATGGCAGATGGAATATAATGTGGAAAAATGTGAAGTTATCCACTTTGGTAGGAAAAACAAAAATACAGAGTATTCCTTAAATGGTGCGAAGTTGTGAAGTGTTAATATCCAAAGAGACCTGGGTGTCCTTGTTCATAAGTCACTAACATGCAAATGCAGCATGCAATTAGGAAGGCAAACAGTGTGATGGCCTTTATTGCAAGAGGATTTGAGTACAAGAGTAAAGATGTCTTGCTGCAATTGTGTAGCGCCTTAGTGAGACTGCACCTGGAGTAATGCATATAGTTCTAAGAAAGGATATACTTGCCACAGAGGGAGTGCAACAGAGGTTCACCAGACCGATCCCAAGGATAGGGAGATTGTCCTATAAGGAGAGATTGAGGAATCTGGGCCTGTGTTCTCTAGAGTTTAGAAGAATGGGAGATGACCTCACTGAGACATAGAAAATTCTCACAGGCCTTGGAAATGTAGATGCAGGAAGGGTGTTACCCCTGGCGGGGGGGGAGGAGGGGGAGTCTAGAGCTAGGGAACACAGTCTCAGAATTAGGAATAGGCCATTTCGGACTGAGATAAGGAGGAATTTCTTCACTCAGAAGGTGGTGAATCTTTGGAATTCTCTACCCCAGAGGGCTGTGGAGGCTCAGTCATTGAGTATGTTCAAGACAGAGATCGATAGATTTCAAGATATTAAAGACATCAAGGGGTATGAGGATATAGCAGGAAAATGGCATTGAGGTTGAACACCAGTCGTGATCTGGTTTGTAGTAACTAGATGTGTTGCCCCTCCCTCCTGTCAATCACTCATTGATGCAATTATGGGGGCTTCGACCAATAAGTTTATTGCGCGGGTAATCCTGTGGGCGGGGCTTCCGACAATGAGATTGTGTCTAACATGCAAGCACCTCTACATGTCCCCTAAATAAAGTTTAGTCTTTAGTTTAGTCTTTTCTTTACCAAACCTGCTGCTCTGTAAAGTTATTATATTTGGCAACGAGGGTAAAACCGACTTCTGTGTACTTCGCCCTAGCTGATGTGAGTAAAACTAAGTTGAACAATACTTAATAGTCATGCCGCTGTTTGGAAGAATCAATCCATACGGTGCTAACATTGAAGATTGGAGTCAGTATGTTGAGCGGCTCAGGTTCTATTTCGTTGCAAACAAGATTACTGCTGAAGAAAAACATAAAGCTATCCTGTTGAGTGCACATGGAAGCAAAACATATAACCTGATTCGAAACCTGACTGTCCCGAGCACGCCCAGTTCTAAGTCATACAGTGAGTTAATGGAACTGGTGTAATCGCACTTTCAGCCCAATCCATCTGCGACCATGCAGCGCTTCAAGTTTAATTCGAGAGTTCGTGCCCCAGGAGAGTCCATTGCTACCTTTGTGCCAAATCTGAAACAGCTAACCGAATACTGTGAGCTTGGGGATGACTTGAATGATATGCTGCAGGTCAGGATCGGATACGGACTCAAGGACAACATACAGCGCGTTTGCTAGCTGAATCTGACATCGATTTCGAGTGGCCCTGGAACTTTCTCTTACTATCGAAATTGCTGCAAAAGACTCGCAGGCTTTGCAGCATGTGGATAATGGAGCCATAGTCCATGTCGGGCAGGAACATGCGCTGAATGTGGCACGAAAAACAGAACAGCCGATTTTAAACCAAAAACAGAAATACCTGGAAAAACTCAGCAGGTCTGGCAGCATCAGCGGAGAAGAGCAAAGTTGACGTTTCGAGTCCTCATGACCCTTCAACAGAACTAAGTAGAAATAGGAAAGGGGTGAAATATAAGCTGGTTTAAAGGTGGGGGTGGTGGAGAAGGTGGGGGTGTTGTTGGGACAAGCAAGCAGTGATAGGAGCAGATAACCAAAAGATGTCACAGACAAAAGAATAAAGAGGTGTTGAAGGTGGTGATATTATCTAAAAGAATGTGCTAATTAAGAATGGAGAGCAGGACAAGCAAGGTAGCTCTAGTGGGGATGGGGTGAAATAAACCATGGGTGGAATACATTTAAAAATAATGGAAATAGGTGGGAAAAGAAAAATCTATATAAATTATTGGAAAAAACAAAAGGGAGGGGGAAGAAACGGAAAGGGGGTGGGGATGGAGGAGGGAGTTCAAGATCTAAAGTTGTTGAACTCAACATTCAGTCCGGAAGGCTGTAAAGTGCCTAGTCGGAAGATGAGGTGCTGTTCCTCCAGTTTGCGTTGAGCTTCACTGGTACAATGCAGCAAGCCAAGGAAAGACATGTGGGCAAGAGAGCAGGGTGGAGTGTTAAAATGGCAAGCGGCAGGGAGGTCTGGGTCATGCTTGCGGACAGACTGAAGGTGTTCTGCAAAGTGGTCACCCAGTCTGCGTTTGGTCTCTCCATTGTAGAGGAAACCGCATTGGGAGCAACGAATGCAGTAGACTAAATTAGGGGAAATGCAAGTGAAATGCTGCATCGCTTGAAAGGAGTGTTTGGGCCCTTGGACGGTGAGGAGAGAGGAAGTGAAGGGGCAGGTGTTGCATATTTTGCGTTTGCATGGGGAGGTGCCATAGGTGGGGGTTGAGGAGTAGGGGGTGATGGAGGAGTGGGCCAGGGTGTCACGGAGGGAACAATCCCTACGGAATGCCGCCAGCGGGGTTAAGGAAAGATGATTTAAATCATGATTCTATGCCCACTACATGAAGACTTAGGAAGCCTAATGGTAACACGTCAGTTAATAAGATAACCATTTGCTACAGATGCAGAGGAAAGCATGGAACAGACATTTCTAGGTTCAAAAGGGGAGAATGCAATTATTGACACAGGAAAGAACACCTAGTTAGGCAGTGCAGATCAAAGGATAGGCAAACAACAAAACAACTAACAAATCTGATTGAGCTCACTGATACAGCAAAGGCTGAGGCTGCTACTACTCTGTATCATGTAACTGCTGTTAAATCTGAGCTGATTTCAGTGACAGTGCAAGTGAATGGCAAGCAACTGAAGATGGAGGTGGATACCGGAGCTTCAACTACTGTTGTTGGGAGCGCAAATTCAAGTACCTCAGTGAAGGGAGTCAGCCTCTGACATTGGAATGACGTCCGCCAAGCTGAGAACTTACACTGGAGAATCCATTCATATCAAAGGCATTGCTGCCCTCCCAGTCTACTGCAATCCACAGACAGCCCAACTGCTGTGATAATCGTAAAGGTGGAGGGGCCCAGTCTTACGAGTCGAGATTAGCTGCAGAAAATAAGACTTGACAGGTCAGAAATATTCCATTTGAAGTTCAATGGAATTCCAGAGCCCTTGAAGAAATATGACATTGTTTTTCAAGACAAATAGGGAAAACTGAAGGGCATACAAGCTAAAATGCACATCCGTCCCCAGGCAACACCACTGACACTTTTCTATTGTAAATGTAAGAAACTTAGAGGGGGAGGAAGTGTATTAACTGGATGTATTGCCCCTCCCTCCTGTCAATCATTCATCATGTGATGCGACTACAGGGGTTTCGACCAATAAACTTATTGTGTGGGTAATCCTGTGGGCGGGGCATCTGACAGAGAGATCGTGTCTAGCGTGCAAGCACCTCTACATGCCTCCTAAATAAAGTTTGGTCTTTTCTTCACCAAACCTGTAATAAAGTTATTACATGGCTGAATGGCAGAGCAGACTCGAGGGACCGAATGGCCTACTCCTGCTCCTACTTCTTATGTTCCTCCTTCAATGTGACAATTTTCCAAAAAACAAGCTACAATAAAAAACTGGCAATAAGTTGCAGAGCAGTCAGCATCCATATGAGAAAAATTTTAATGTTTCAGCAGTAGCATCATCTGAAAACAAAGCCTCAGTTTCCACAGGTCTGTTGACGACATCCAGCTCTACTTCACCACCATCTTTCTCAAACCATCCACTGTCTCTAAATTGCCTAGCTGCTTGTCCAACATCCAATTTCCTCCAACTAAATATTGGTAAGAGTGAAACTATTGTCTTCCGTCCGCACAAAATCTCCATCCCCTAAATATTGATTCCATCCTTCTCCCAGGCAACAGTCCGAGGCTGAACCTTGGGGTTATATTTGATTCCAACATGAGCTTCCAACCACATTATCCGTGCTATCATTAAGAGCGACTATTTCCACCTCTGAAACATCACCCAACTCCACTCTGCCTCAACTTATCTGCTGATGAATCCTTAATCATGTCATTGTTACTTCCAGATTTGACTGTTCCAATGCATTCTTGGCCAGTCTCTCATCTTCCACTCTCAACAAGCTTGAGGTCACCTAAAACTCTGCTGCCTATGTCCTAACTCACACCAGTCCCATTCACTCAGCACTCCTGTGCTCACTGGCTTACATTGGCTTCCAATTAAGCAACACCTTGGCAGGCATCTTACTGGCACACAGTGTGCCCTGACTTCAAGACCTAATTCAAGTACCCTGCCCAGCGAACTGCAGTGGCCTCCACCGGGCCCGCCCTCTAATTAAGGGGTGACTCCCCATGCTGCCAGCCCAATCAGAGGGCCAAACAGCTATGCAGCCTCGGAATGGTTAATTGATGTGCCAGGACCAGGCAGGTAGTCCGGACAATCAGAAAGATGAACCCTCCTGCAGATTGTAGGGAACACAGGGGTAGCCATTGCCATTGGAGGCCCTTCCTTCAGCCACGGAAAAGAAGACCCGCCCACCCTAGGAAGCTGCTGGAAGACCCCACAATGCAGCTAGCAGACTCCCCACGATGGGGCAATGTTCCAATGCTGGCTGACTGCCTGGTTAAAAAGGTGGCCAAATAATTGGCTTAATTGGCCATCCACCTTCAACCTAGCCCTCCTGTCCAACTGCTGTCCCATCTCTAAGCTTCCACTCCTCTTGTGGGTCTACACTTGACCTCCCAACCTCATGTACACCTATGCTGAAATTGCCTGTCCGAATCCATTCAGTCAAGCTTCCATCCTACTGGCAGCACCAAGGCAGTTCTGATCAAAGTCACAGAAATATCCTTCATCTCTGTAACCTTCCTCTGCCTTTCTGCAGCATTCAATAAAACCAATCGCAACTTTCTATTTTTTGGCTATGTAGACCTCCCCTGTGCGGTTCCACTTATTTTTCCAATCTCCAGTCAATAAATCCAACCAATAAGTTTGCTGTGTGTATGAATGAAAACAAACTGAAAGCTGCTATTACATTGATCTTGTGAAAGGGAAGGGTTAACAGCACAGTGTTCCTGTACAGTGATGCTGCTGAAGTAACGTAGAATAGCACACAGGTCACAATGTGATACAAAACGGGAGCGTATCAAGGGGTCAGGGGACAAGCTGATTGAATATTGTAGATGTGTTACTGCTTAGAAATAAATTCCAGTCACTGGCGTCAGTCAGAAGAAGGAGTGGGAGGGTTTGTTTTATTAGCTTTCTATGCCTTTTTTGTCATTATTGAGTGATGTGTCAGACAGGGACTTTTCTTAATCAAATCACTTGACTTACCCGCTGGCAGTACAGGCAGTGATTTCTCCACATGTCACAGGGCAATGTCATTCTCTAAATTCATTCTATACCTGCTGCATTCAATATGCATTGATTTTTCTACCAGTGAGTTGCTTGTGGGTCACCGAGAGACGGTCACCTCCCACTAGAGTATCATGTTGCCAAGATAGAGAAAACATGTGACTATCCTCAAAGTAATAGTGTTCGGTATGGTTAGACCAGAAAATAATTTATTTTATTGAGACAGGGAAGCCTATACATCTGAATATTACAAAATTATTCTTCACAGTAACATGTTGATTTAACAAAAAAGCAAATCATCAGAAGTAAGTGAAGATTTGAAAAATGAAAGCTTTATGTTAAAAGTACTCGTTGTATAGTAATTTGTTAACACATTTGAACATTTAAACTGAATAATTTATGTTAGACTAGTAAAGAGATATTGGATTAATCTATTTCTGTATCTGGTATATATTACAACTTGATATTGTTGCAAAACTCGACTGCTTACCTTGGAGGTCAGGGACTAAGTTCTCCTCCGCATGCACCAGTCGGGAAATGGTCAAACATGAACAGATCATTGATTGCAGCACATGCGCCGGCCAGGAAATGGCCGCAAATGCGCAGTTTGCCCATTTCTACATGTTTAGGCCAGAAACCGGACCTGCGCACATGCACAGAAGAAAAGGAAGCAAAGAAGTGAAACGGCGTGTAACTGGAGGCCAGGTGACCTGAACTAAAGCACCATTTGAGCAGGGCTCGGGCAGGAGGAGAGGGAGAAGGTCCCAAACCAAGAAGAAAGCCCCAAACCAGGGAGTGGGACAGAAAGAAGTCCCAGAAGTAAGTCACTGGCAGGGACAAAGACAAGGATCAGAAACAGGTCCCAGAAGACAGTCCCAGGTAAGGGACAAGGACAGAGACCAGAGACAGATGCTGTTAAGTAAAGCTGAGAGAAAGGAACAGAACAATAAGCTCCAAATTAAAGAGAGAGAGCTGGGGGGAGCAGACTTGAAGCAAAGCGGGCTCGAGAGAAGCTCAGAAGATCCGAGAGGGCATCCGAAGGTTGATGACTCCGTGCTGTGGGCCATAAGGACAAAGGACCCTCTATGGAGCAGAGATGTCCTGCTTGGCATAGCTGAAGATCTGAAAGCGTGCTTGGAAGGTGAAGGGTGAGTGTACTCGGAGATCCAAGGGAAAGGAATTTCAGAAGGTGAGATTTAAACCCTGGAGGCGGGTCCTTGTTGAAGCCGTCTGAGTGGGAGCGACATTGGGAGAGCATTCCCAAACAAGCTCTTCAAATGTGGAGCTTGGAAACCCCCGTGAGAAAGCCAAAGTTTCAGTGAGACCAGTTGGCTCACAGTGTGACAAGGATCTGGGTGGGTTGTTGAGAAATCCATAGAATCTGCTTTGGTCGCATCTGTCATTTAGAGTATGGTGTGCCTGATCACAGTTCGCCAGTTGGTTCACAAGTACTGCATAGTTACCCTGAATATTAGAGTATAAGAAAGAGATGGTAAATAGTTTTATCTTTCTGAATTTGTATGTGTCTGAAAAGATATAGCTGAGGTGAAGGAATCATGTGATTTAAATCATTTTCTTGTATTTGTTTTGAGATCTTTCCAACCTTTGTGTCTGATGGAATATAGTTCATTTTATTTCTTGTTTTATAAATGTTTTATTTGTTGTGTTAACAGTTCACCAGCGGACTCCTGTGAATTTGTTCAGTAACTTTCCTCTGAGTTTTCAAAAAAAAGTTATGATCTATCAAGCCTGGTTTGTAACCATGTTCCTGTTAGCATTTTACAGTCAGCCTGATTTACAGCAAACATGCCATTTTACTACATTAAAAGTGCCACGTAAAAGCTCGTTGTTGTTGACTCCAGCCCAGCTATCTCTTTGACGTCTGTTAAGACATGGGGAACAATTTGGACAGTTTCCTAGGTTTTCCCCAACCCCAACATGCAAAGAACCCTGAGGTCAGGGACCAGACCAACATGGCCTTGCGGCTTGCTTCAGAGTTCGTCACACCCAACTTTGGTTAAGGAATCTGCTAAATACAAAGGCGAGCACTGTGGAGTCTGCCACTCTGCCTACCACACACATTCCTTTTAATATCCAGGCCTGTGTCTCTCTTTCTCTTATCTTCTCCAACAAAACACTTATTAAAAGCGTGTATCTCATTCGTTTGCATTTTCAATGCACTGGGAAATACGCAAAAGATACCAAGACCCATATAAATTAAAATTGTACTGTTCAATATATTTATTAGTAAGACATTTTGACCTGTCTTTATGAAATTTTGTTATTTTAATGCAAGTGTTGCTGATATTAATCCCAGTGGTCGTTACAATTTTGATGTCACATCATTTTCTCAATTTATAGAACCTCAATTATTAATGGAAATAAGATGAAGTTTGTCCATTACAGTGATCCATGAATCTATCCCCTCTCCCACAGAAAATTTCTCACTAACCTGCACTTAAGCTACAAACCCCGAACAGAAGAAAAATACGTTGACAATCCTAATGGTACAAATATATGTCAGTAACTCAGTCTAGTGTGGTTCAAACTCAGTTAAATAGAAAATATCTCTGTTTTCACGCTACTGTAATATTTATTTTTTCTTGGAGAAAGGAACATGAAAGGTTCTCCTTTTGTAAATATTTTCTTCTCTTTCATTCAAGTTCCATCTTGCCTGATCATGGTCTGATTGTAAAAAGGTGGGAATATGGCCCAGTATTCAACTTGTCCAAACTCTGCTCCCGATTGACCTGGCTGATCCAGTTACTGATTTTCCCTTCAGTTCCTCCGTCAATTTGCATCTGCCTGTGGTGGTCCAGCCCCCACAAGCTGCATCATGGATGGGATAATTACCCTGTACTCACCTGCTGCTATGTTTGATGAAAAGACACAACGAAACCTTAAAACAGGCATCCTACAGATCCAAATTCCAACAGTGAGGATATTCAAGGGTCGGAATTGTCCCAGATTTGCACTAAGTGCGTTAGCGGGTGGATAAAACAATATTTTACTCGCCGGCCGCGATGGCGGGTTTTCGCACCGTATTGTTCCAAACCTGCCGCATTACTTATGCATTCCCGGGAAACACGCCGTTTCCATGGTGGGCGGGCTCTCATTCGCTCGCCACGCCGTCACCTCACCACTTCATCACGTCGAACACCATATTTAAAGTCCAGCTGCGCGCACACATCTCAGTGCTTCCAGCCCAGGACTACTGCAGGGAAGATGTTCACAAAAGGCAAAAAGACTGCAGGCTCCAAGTTTAATGATGCATCACTGGAATACCATTTGGGTACCATGGAGGACCACCGTGATGTCCTCTACCCCCGCTCTGACTGCAGGATGGGCAGCGGCATCACCAACCCAGCATGGCAGGCATTGGCAGTGGTGGTCAGTGCCAATGCTGTACAGAAGATGTTGGCCATCCAATGCGGATAGGGGATGAATGATCTCATCCCTGCAGCCAGAGAATGGTAACCATCTCAGCACTCAAAACTCTCACACTCAAGCCCATCACACATTCACTGGCATCTCACTCACTGCCAGCTCAAAGGACATCACCACCCATTCTCACACACATACCCTCACATGTCTAACTGGCCTGATCTCCTTTGGAGACTGCCTCCTCAGCTCTCACCATCTTGAGCCCACTTGCACAGATCAATATGTGCCCCATTACACACACCCTGGGATACCCTCCTTCCCCAGTACAGCTCTCATCCTGCAGCCCCTTCCCTTGCCTGAGGCCACTTCTCCCCCTTCGCCAAGCAAGACCTTGCCCTGCAGCCATTGAAAAGCCACCCACATACGGCTGATCTGGTAGGTAGAGACATGCCCGTGAGCCCCACTAAAATTGATGTGGTGCTGCCTGTGAAGCCCGGTGTTGATGACTGCGAGTGCTGAACCAAAGCAACGTAGGTAAACAAACCTTGAAGTCCCGAGCGAAGTGCAGCCCGCCAGCTATACATCACTTATGTGCTGTTGTGAAACCCGTCTGCGTGTTTTCCCACCGACGTGGGCGAATGATCCAGCAGGGGGGGGTGATGAGCCCGACGGACTGGCCTTATAATTATATACTGAAGTATTACAATGAGATTGCCGAAGATTGCAAACTGGCTTCACACCGTCGTGAAACCGATTGCGCTACATTGACTGTTCACGCCACTGAACACACCCGATGCCAGCGGGCACGGAAAACCCTGGCCAAGAGTGCCTCTCGAAAATATTATTTTTCATGTTTAATTTATTAATTGGTGGGAAATACGGCTTTGATGTTCAGTGCCCTCCAATGCTGAACCCACTGCAGTTTGCAGGGTCCGTGGGAAAGCCATTCATTTGCATGGCACTGGCAGTGGCAAGTGCCAATCTGCCCCATAGAACCAGAAAATCTACCACTTGTCTGGCATTTGAGGCTTTGTGTAGCCCCAGCGACCCTGGCTATCTCCTCATAAATTCTTATGGGAGTGAAGGCTTATGGGGCAATCAAAACCTGTTTTGAAATAATTGTTCTTTCTTGTGGGCTGTTGGTCTGGCATGGAGTTCCCACACTAGGGGTCCAATTCTGCCCATTTGTAGGAAGGGACATCTCATCTCACTCAGCTTACCTTGCTCGCAGCTCTAGGCTGCCGTTTTCGCAATCATGTAGAGGCTCTCCGTCTTTGCAAAAATCGTGGCCTCTGACTCACATTTTGGGAGTCAAAAGGTGAACTATTTGCCACAGAATTTCCAGCATCTGACCTACTCATAACCGTAGTAATTATGTGACTGATGCAGTTAAGGTTCCTGTCAGTGGTGCCTCCTTGATGTCGATGGTAGGAAATTCAGCAATAGTAATGCCATTAAATGTCAAGGACAGGTAGTTAGACTCTCTCTTGTAGACAGAGCCATTGTTTGCCACTTGTGTGCCGTGAATGTTACTTGTCATTAATCAGCCCAAGGCTGAATGTTGTCCATGTCTTGTTGCATACAGATACAGACAGCTCCATTATCTGAGGAGTGCAAATGATACTGAACACTGTGCATTCATCAGCAAACATCCCCACTCTGACCTTATGCCGGAGCAAAGATCATTAATGGAGCAGCTGACTACATTTAGGCCTAGGATACAGCCCTGAGGAACTACAGGAATAATATCCTGGAGTTGAGGTGATTGGCCTCCAACAACCACAACCATCTTCCCTCGTGCTAAGTATGACTCCAGTCAGTGGAATGCTTTCCGCCTGATACCCATTGACTTCGGTTTTGCGAGGGCTCCTTGATGCCATACTTGGTCAAATGCTGCTTTGATGCCAAGGGCAGATACTCTCACCTCATCTTTGGAATTCAGCTCCTTTGTCCACGTTTGTGCCAAGACGTAATGAGGTATGGAACCAACCAGTCCTTGCAGAACCCAAACTGAGCGTCAATGAGTAGTTTATTGGTGAGTAAGTGCTATTTGATGGCACTGTCGATGTCACCTTCCATCACCTGCAGATGATTGAGAGTAGGCTGCTGGGACAGTAATTGGCCGAATTTGTTAGTGGGCTCAGTGCTACTGGTTCCCTACATTGTTGCTGCACAGGAATAGTGAAGAAGATTGAAGAATGAATGGACCAGCCAGTGTAATCCAACCTTCATTACTCACAGGAAAGTTAGACAGAATATTTTACTCATGCCTGCGCTGCTGGTAAATTGTTCCATTTTTCAAGCCACAGGAAAAGGATAATGCAAATTGCATATTATTCACCAGACAAGGATAAAATCTGCCCTGTAAACTGATATTTCATTTTTGTTCTTAAATCTCGCTACACCAGGCAAACTTTTATCCGCAAGCTATTTATATAATAAATAAGGGGAACTTATTGAGTAAAATATTTGCAAATTAATTTAAGGAGGTGCTTCAGTCACAGAAATGGAAGCCCTATTGCTTGTGTCTTAACATTGATTTACGTTCAGTCAGATTGAAATTAGTGATAACCTGATTTTTTTTTTGCCTTTGGGTTTTTTTTTTAATTGTTGACTATCTTGTTGGTTTACGATGATGGCGTACGGACGATTTTACTTTGCTTGCTCCTTAAGAATTGATACAGGGAAGAGAAAAAAAGGAATGCAGACTTCGTAAGTCACGTCTCCATTGTTTCCCACTGAAGCTTCAAGGACTTCCCCACAGGATACAGTGGAGACAGTGCCTGTGGTATGCAATGGCACAGCAGAGCCACTCTAATGAGGCTGGAGAAGACATCCCAGCTTATCGTTCCATCCTACGCTGGATCTGCTCACTGGACACCCCTGTGCAGCGGCAGCTGTCAGGGTATGGCACCATGGAGGGTCTGCAGGTGTCCCAGGGGATGGCCTGTTCACTCGAAGGCAATGCTAGGATTTTCCTTTTTTTGTAGCACATTATGCTGCATTTATTCAGCACCCACTATATGCCTGAGGAGGAAATTCTGCCATAATAGGTTCAATCCTGATTAATTTCTGGGATTCTGAAATTTTCCTGGGGCTTTGGGGATGTAGCTCCACTGTCTATTTTTCAGTGGAGACTGTAATTTATTGGCCTTAATTCCATGTGGGAACAGGAATAGCAGTGGTCCATTCAGCCCCTCTAAACTGTACCACCATTCAATTAGTTGATGACTAATCTATACCTAATTGGAAATGTTTCAAAGATTTCCTTATTTATCTTTGAACATCAGGAAGTGCTGAGGTGATATTTTTCCTGAGGAGATTATATAGATGGGATAGAAGGGAGGGAATGGTGGCATAGTGGTAATGTCACTGGGCTATTAATCCAGAGGCCCAGGCTAATGCTCTGGGAAAATGGGTTAAAATCCATGGCAGATGGTGGAATTTAAATTCAATTAATAAAACAGGAATACAAAGCTAGCCTGAATAATGGTGACTATGATGACTATCATCGATTGTCCTAAAAACCCATCTGGTTCATGAACATTCTTTGGCCACCTGCCCTCCTTACCCATTCTGACCTACATGTAACTCAAGACCCACAGCAGCGTGGTTGACTCTTAACTGCTCTCTGAAATGGCCTAGCAAGCCACTCAATTCAAAGGCAATGAGCAATGGACAACAAATGCTGGCCTCGCCAGTGATACCCACATCCCATGAAAGCAAAGCTATATTAAGGGTAGGGGTGCCTGGGAGAGCAGAACTTGAATTAAATGTGGAAATACCAAAAAGCAAGAAAATTATGATACAGATGTAATTTTTTGAGCTTCCTTCATATTGCACATCAGACTGAGAATGTGACTTTGCTTCCATAATCAAACTTGTAACACATCAGTGATCTTTTTACTATCCCTTGGTGAGAGGTACTGATAGAGTCCAGACATTCCCACAAGGAAGGAACATTAGAGAGCGATAGCATTGGCTAATGAGTATCCTTGGTAGAGAGCCATGAACAAGGCTCCAGGCCAGCTTCATGGTGCAGTCAGTCAATGCATAAAGAAAAACACTGAACCAAATAATGGAACAAGTTACAAAATAAGCTATAATTACTTGCAGCTAATGTAGAGATGATGGTGAGAGCCTGTCTGCCACTTTGGGGCTCTGCAGTTTACACAAAGCCAAGAAGTGATGCCTTTTGTTATTTGTTCTGTGCGGGAAGTAGAATCCATCCAGCTGGAGAATCCCAAGTTTGATGTTCTTATCTATCAAGGAAATAGATGGTCCACCGATATTGTCTTGGACAGTGCACTTCAGTAAATTGAAGCCTGCAATTGATGCAGTTAATGGTTGCAATATTTCCTCAGCAGAATGAAGAACCATTAGCCTCGCTCCTATAATCGAAGATTTGTTTCACAAATAAAGTGCCGAGAGAATCCTGTCAGTGTGTTGCTGAGCTAATGGCTCCTGCAGATAATCTCTACAATCCTGCATTCTCATTTCCTCCGTCATATTTAGATTTAGTGCTGCATTCCAAATCACACTGCAATAGTGCATTGACTCTCCCCTTCAGCACCGCGCTCTAAAACTAGCCCAGACAAACTGACATTCTTCTTACTGCACCAAGACCTTGAGTAAACTGATAGTTGTAACTTGGTTCCTGGTGTGCGCTAGTCCACTGGAAAAGAAGAATTCAGATTTTGACACAAATTTGTATTAAAATGGCATGAGAATGCCTGGTGTGGGAAACTGGATGTTAGACTGGTGTTCTGGAGTTATGATATATTGCTGGATCAAAGCAGAAAAAAATCTGCTATTGACTAACTAGGTGGCATTCCCCACCACTCCACATGATATTATAACCCTTAATTGTTCAGTACCCTTATTATTTACCTGACAATCTTTGCCAACCCATATTAGTGAAAATGCTGTCCAGTCCAGTGTTCATTTGCAAGTGAAGAAATTGGTTTTAGCGACACTGTATTGAAAAACATGAATACAATCATAGTAAGCAAGCAAGTTATATATGTCTATGTACTTACAAACAGACAACTGACTGAATGAACTTGACCACCAGTGTCTTCAGTCTATCATTGCCTTTGTTGCACTGGGATGCACTAGTATTTATACCCCATAATGTCATGTCACCTGACAGGTCCCTGACTACCTGACTGTTTCAAGGAGTTAGACTAGGACGCTAGCTGAAGATCCATTCTTACTTATCTTTCTCAAGGTCACCCTGTTCCTGTTGGGTTGAGTACATTCCATTTCCCTCTTTTCCATTCCCCTTAAATTTTCTTACCTTCTGTTAATCATGTTAGCTCAGTAAAATCATACTTTGACAACTTAATCTAGTTCCTTTTTATCATTCATCCCTAATTTAGTTTGCATTCTGGCTAACTATAAGCTGCCACAGCTGTCTGGGTTTCTACTTTGCATTTTATCTCCCCCTACCTGACTGAACTGCTCAAGGATGTGTCCTCCTGCGTCAGCAGGAATCTGCTATGTTGTACATGTCTAACTGCACATATTCATTTTCACTCACTTTACCTGCCCATAATGCATATGTTAGCCAATCTATCACTACCCCTAAAACCTACAATAACGACAGAAAGCTTTGATCAGAATTTAAACTTCTGGTTCTTAAACTCCTGTGCACCTTGTAGTGATATATATATATATATATATATATAGCTGGATTATTCAGACTTGGTGTCTCCTTTCCAACATTGGATGGTAAATGCTATTAGTGTGCATTTCACAACTGACTATTTAACATGGTGTATCAACTATGTATATTCAGTATCACAAGCAACTCATTCTGTGACTTCACAACACTTCACACTATATTGAAAAATCTGTCATTGAACTTTTTAATTCTCAGTCTTTGGATTCAGAATTTCCATTTAGTGGTCCATGCTAACTGTGATATCATACAGCGATCAACAACAGTGGATGTTTACTATAGTCATAGAATATTACATGCACAAGATTTCAAGTAAGTGTTAACAAGTGTGAAGATAAGGTTATAATGGTTTATTCATCTCAATCTCAAATTGCAAACGTGAAACCAGTTAAATAAGAACTGGATATTTCAGGAGAGAAACATATTTTTTGCTGAAAGTTATTAAATTCTATGTGTATGGCTGGAAGAGTTTAAGTGAGTAAGATATTCAGGAAGGAAAGAAAAAAACTCATTTATATAGCACATTTCATGAAATCAGAACATCCCAAAGTCCTTTACAGCCAATTAAGTACTTTTGTAATATAGTCACTGTTGTAATGTAGGGTACAATTTGCATATAACTGTGTGATAATGACCAGATAATCTGTTCCAGTGATGTTGGAGAGGCATAAATATTGGCCAGGATACCAGAGATAAGTGCTCCGCTCTAATTTGAGATAACGCCAAAGGATCATTTATGACTGCCTGACAGAGTAGACAGGGCCTTAACATCTCATCGGAAAGATGCACATCCAGCAGTGCAACACTCCCTCTGTTCTGCACTGGGAGTATCAGCCTACATTTTGTGCTAAATCTCTGGAGTGGGACTTGAAGCCACAACATTTGGCTCAGAGTTGAATGTGCTGCCACTGAGCTGACACCATAGAGAGCCTTCAACATAAAGTATCCCTTATCTTAAAGTAGAGATCCTCAATCCACAATGACATTTTTCTTCTCCCTGATCAAATGTCTTGATGAGAAAACAGCCTAAACATCATCAAGTGGATCAATCAGATACTCTGAAGTTCTTTGAAAACTGCCCTCTCTTAAAGAATATATGAATTTGCATTCTGCTGACTAAATAGCTCTTGAAAACCAACAAAAACGATAGCAGAGTGTGTGAGCTGTGTCAATGGCTCGTGATTCTGTTTTTTGTATATCCTCCTTCATAATGTGCCATCGAGAGCTGGGGCTCAGCTCTCCCACCACCAATCCAAAAACATAAAAGACTATAATTTTCAGAGGAACTGATAGTTGCTGATTTGCTTGCAGAACAAGTGCTTTTAAATAGTCCCAAGAGGAAATAAAAAAAGGCTTGCAATTATATAGAGCTTTTCATGACCTCAGGATGTACCAAAACAATTGTACAGCCAATGAACTACTTTTGAAAAGTCATCATTACTGTATTGAAGGGAACATGGCAGTCCCTTGGCACACAGCAAGCTCCCACAAATAGCAATTAAATAAATAGCCAGATCACCTGTTTTAGTTGTTGTCACAACACTATGCCTCTTTATTTTTGAAAATATGATTTTTAAACTTTCAACTGACTGGACATTTTGCAATTTGAATTGAGACAGAGCAAATTGCTTAAAAACGCGAAGCCGTATTCTAAGGTAAAGGTGGGAAACACATAAATCACCCTCAGGGAAGTGTAAAGAGAGAGACATTCCCTACAATTCAGATACCCATCGAAACTTGTCACTGTCTAAGGAAGAGACAGGAAAAATGCAAAAAACTGGATATTGAAAGAATGGCTGCCACAGACAGACACATCCAAAACCTCTTGAAAATACGAAATGGGTGAAGTATTTCAAGGCAAGGCTGCCAAGTCATTAGAGAGAGATTTCAAGTGACATAGGCAGTATCAAGAAAGTCTTCAGCAGAGGAAACAGGCTGAAGGCTGCTCTCTCTCCCTCTCTATCTTTTGAAATAAGTGTGTTGCCCAGTTTGAGAAACCAACCCTACCAGAAACCTACCAGCAAGCCAAGATCTTGTAATAATTGCAACATCTTCTACATTTGACCACATCTAGCTAACCTAAATCGGCCACAGCATTTAAAACCTATGCCTCAAGGACAATCATAGGAAATTTAATCATATATTCTTTTACCTTTCTCTATTGGGCTCTATCTGCCCGTATTTCTGGTGTCTGTGTGTCTGTGTCTGTGTATTAGGGCTGAATGCTTGACATCACGTTTTTATTTTCTCGGGTTTAGTAGTTACTAAATTTTCTCTTTCTTTGACTCAAGAAAACCTTGTTTGATTGGCTCCTTATTGTTTGCATCTTAAATAGTTAACTACATTCTGATTTGGAAAAGGCATATCTTTGTGAGAGGAAACTTGAACCTTTGTTCAGCAGAGGAGGCTAAATAGAGGGGAGCCAGTTCACCCTTCTTCACCTGATCGTAACATTGTTGATTGAGGGATAAATGTCAGTCAGGCAACTGAGAAAACTCCCCTGTTCTCTTTGAATAGTGCCATGGGATCTTTAATATTTTCCTGAGCAAGCAAGTGGGGCCTCAGTTAAAACCTCATCAGAAATACATTACCTCCGGCAGTGCAGCACTCCTTCAGTGCTGCGGTAGAAGTTTAAGTCTAGTTTACCTATTAAGTCTCTGGAGTGGGCCTTGAGTCTATGACCTTCTGATTCAGAGGTGAGTGTGCCACCACTAAGCCCAGGCAGTAGGGACCAAGGCAGGCCTGTATAAGAGCGAAAGGGGAAACACAGAGTTCATGGGTCACCAGACAGTGGCATGTATAACAATATGACAATGAACCCTGATAACAAATGCCCATTGTCGCTTGTGTGAGAATGAGCGGTGCAGAATCCTCATGAGTTTAAGTGGAGACTTTTGCAAAGTGGTCTACATTTTCCTGCTGAAAGATTGCCGATTCATACTGTTGCCTAATGGAACTGTCGGTTCTTATCTGTGGGCAGTATGTCAATAAATAGAACATGTTGTCACATGTTTGTGTCAGAAGATCACATTATCCTCATTGAATATGTCACTACAGTTCCTGGATGCACTTGTTGTGAAAGGTTTTGTTGGAGAGTACAATTATGACAAGTCAGGAGACTGTGTGTTACTTAATGAGGAAAGGATTTATCTTAAACAGGGTGAGTAGGAGGGATGAATCAGCTATTGTTTGTTCTAGTGGATCTGGAGTGGAATTGATTTGTAAGGGTGTGTGAAAACACATACATACAAAGAGCTAGAATAGACATTAGAAAAAGGTACATAGTTCCACACAATAAGTGAAACAGAATGCCAGAGAAAAGTCAGCCAGTTTAAAAAGAAACGCCCTTTAAAAAGAAACTGGGTCAATGCTATCATGAAAGGTGTTTGAGTGATACAGTGCATAGGTTCCCAAACTTCGATCCATATGGTGTAGTACCACACGGATAACTTCAAACAGCCAAAGACAGGTGGGTTGGAGCCAGGACCAATGTTAAAATTTTATAAACCTGAACCCTGACACTAACCCACTCACTCCTGGGTTTAAGGGTGGGCAGCCAGCCTGCTCCTAGGAGGCGAATTGCCAGTTAAAATATTTTAACATTTTTTAATTCATTTATGGGATGTGGGCGTCGCTGGCTAGACCAGGATTTATTGCCAATCACTAATTGCCCTTGAGAAGGTGGTGCCTTCTGAACCGCTGCAGTCCATGTGGTGTAGGTACACCCAAGGTGCTGTTAGGGAGGGAGTTCCAGGATTTTGACCTAGCAACAGTGAAGGAACGGCAATATATTTACAAGTCAGAATATTGAGTGGCTTGGGGCGGTATTTCCAGGTGGTGGTGTTCCCATGTATCTGCTGCCCTTGTCCTTCTAGTTGGCCGTGGATTTGGAAGTTGCTGCCTAAGGAGCCTTCGCAAGTTTCTGCGGTGTGTCTTGTAGATGGTACACACTGCTACCACTGTTCATCCGTGGTGGAGGGAGTGAATGTTTGTGGAAGGGGTGCCAATCAAATGGGCTGCTTTGCCCTGGATGGTGTCAAGCTTCTTGAGTGTTGTGGGAGCTGCACTCATCCAGGCAAGTGGAGCGTATTCCATCACACTCCTGACTTGTAGATGGTGGACAGGCTTTGGGGAGTCACGAGGTGAGTTACCTGCCACAGGATTCCTAGCCTCTGACCTGCTCTTATAGCCACCGCATTTATATGGCTAGTCCAGTCCAGTTTCTGATCATTAGTAACCCCCAGAATTTGATAGTGGGGGATTTAACAATGGTAATGCCATTGAACATCAAGGGGCCATGTTTAGATTCTCTCTTGTTGGAGATGGTCATTCCCTGGCACTTGTGTGGCACAAATGTTACTTGCCACCTGTCAGCCCAAGCCTGGATATTGTCCAGGTCTTGCTGCATTTGGACATGGACTGCTTCCGTATCTGAGGAGATGCGAATGGAGCTGAACATTGTGCAATCATCAGCGAACATCCCCACTTCTGACCTTATGATGGAAAGAAGGTCGTTGATGAATCAGCTGAAGATGGTTGGGCTGAGGACACTACCCTGAGGAACTCCTGCAGTGATATCCTGGAACTAAGATGATTGCCCTCCAACAACCACAGCCATCTTCCTTAGTGCTAGGTATACTCAAACCAGTGGAAAGATTTCCCCCTGATTCCCATTGACTCCAGTTTTGCTAGAGTTCCTGAATCTGTAGTATCCAGTGCTTTCAGCTGTTTCTTGATATCATATGGAGTGAATCAAATTGGCTGAAGACTGGCAACTGTGATGCTGGGGCCTACTGGAGGAGGTTGAGATGGATCATCTACTCGGCCTTCTGGCTGAAGATTGTTGCTAATGCTTCAGCTTTATCTTTTGCACTAGTGTGTTGGGCTCCTCCATCATTGAAGATGGGGATATTTGTGGAGCCTTCTCCTCCAGTGAGTAGTTTAATTGTCCACCACCATTCACAACTGGATAGGACAGGACTGCAGAGCTTAGATCTGATCTGCTGGTTGTGGGATCGCTTAGCTCTGTCTATCACTTGCTGCTTATACTGTTTGGCACGCAAGTAGTCTTGTGTTGTAGCTTCACCAGGTTGACGCCTCATATTTAGGTATGCTTAGTGCTGCTCCTGGCAAGCCCTCCTGTTCTCTACACTGAACCAGGGTTGATCCCCTGGCTTGGTGGTAATGGTAGAGCAGGGGACATGCCAGGCCATGAGGTTACAGATTGTGTTTGAGTACAATACTGCTGCTGCTGATGGCCCACAGTGCCTCATGGCTGCTAAGTCTTGAGTTGCTAGATCCGTTCAAAATCTATCCCATTTAGCACAGTGGTTGGGCCACAGAACACGATGGAGGGCACCCTCAGCTTGAAGATGGGACTTCACCTCCACAAGGAGTGTGCGGATGTCACTCCTACCGATACTGTTATGGACAGATACATCTGCGGCAGACAGCTTGGTAAGGATGAGGCCAAGTATGTTTTTCCCTTTTGTTGGTTCCCTTGCCACCTGCCACAGACCCAGTCTAGAAGCTATGTCCTTTAGGACTTGGCCAGCTATGTCAGGAGTGGTGCTATCGAGCTACTCTTAGTGATGGACGTTGGAGTCCCCCACTCAGAGTACATTCTGTGCCCTTGTCACCCTCAGTGCTTCCTCCAAGTGGCATTCAACATGGAGAAACATTGAGCGGGGGGGGGTGTGGTAGTACGTGGTAATCAACAGGAGGTTTCCTTGCCCATGTTTGACCTGATACCATGAGACTTCATCTGGTCCGAAGTCGATGTTGAGGACTCCCAGGGCAATTCCCTCCCGACTGTATACCACAGTGAGGCTATCAACCTCTGTTTTAATCTGCTTTGCACATTTTATGGTGGGTGGCTAGATTCCCAGCCTTGGAAAACCGGGTAATCTCATGTGATTGTCAATGAACAATAATATAGAACTGCTGAATCATAAAGGGCAGGTTGGCACCTCATTTTTAGGTATGCCTGGTGCTACTCCTGCCATCTCCTCCTCAGTTTGCCAAAATCTTTGTCAGCTTGTAGCAATTGCCTTTGGTAAAATTGGGTGTGGAGAGCCCATATTCGACAAACACCACAAAGCAAAAACAATGGGGTTAATTTTAACCCTCCCGCCCCAAAAAAGAACAGAAGGGTTTGAATCAGGTGGGGAGTTAAGATTTAAAGCATTTTAAACCCAACCCATCTTAAACCTGTCCACTTCTATTTTTACTAAATGAGGGATGGAGCCGTATAACCAATGCACCCTCAGGAGGTTGGTCCATCATTTAAATATTTCGAATGAGGATACAAGCCTAAGATTTTATCTGTATTCCAGCTTTAACACAGCAGCTGAAGGTAGGCAAGGACTGTTGGCTAGGACAGGTAAGTACCTTCCCAGCACTGCTTCTGGGTCAGGAGAAGCAGAAGTGCTTTCATTGCTGGGTCCTCCAAGTTACATTGAACTTCCCAAGTGATCAGATCCTTTCCATCCCATCCAGATCTGACCTCCTCCAGCTACCCTCTCTAGACTGCGATCTCCTCCCCTGGCCAACCTTCCCCTGCCCTCTCCAGGCACACCTTCCCCCCCCCCCCCACCCCGCCTCCGCTTCCACCATCTTCTCCACGACACCTGACCCTGCTCTCGCCCTCACCCCCAATCTCTCTGGACCAGTGCCCCCATCCACCCCCCCAACCCACATTCCCTCCCTCCTCAGCAGCCCTACCCACCAACCAGACAGACAAGCTCTCAGTGTGGCTGACTATGCCTAGGAAACAGATTCCAAAGCTGGTAACCAACTCCTGCCACTAAATTCAGCAGGACCCAGGGGAAACCTTGTTCTTTCACATTTCCTGATCACTAAACTGGCCCCTCCTTCGCTGCACTCTCCTTCCTGCTCCATAACTATCAGGGCCAATATGTCTCTTGGCATGTGGTGGAATTGACGTCTGGCTCCTCCACAAGCAGGCAATTGTAAATCCCTCTCCAAAATGGTGACATTTTGTCTTTAAGAGTAAGCCTGCTCCACATATAGCTTGAATGGAGTAAGTTCCCAAAACGCACAGGTTCATTGTCAGACAAGTCATTTATTTTCAGTACAGCCTGTGATAACAAGAAAGATCAAGCCATCTGAGGGAGATGTTTAACTGCCTAACTATCTAATGGATTTTGCACTGTTTTGAACAGTTGCCATGCTGTGATTTGTAGCTTCTCCAGTGAAAAGCACGTGTTATGAAAGCGATGAATCCTCATGTATCAGCTCTGAGATCAATCCATAATCATGGAAAGGGCAAGTTAAGGGCAGGTTGTTTTTTTTTTGTAAATTGAACTTCCGCTCACAAGGGCTATATATTACCCAGCACAATGTTGCAAAGGTATCACAATGGTCTGTACTTACAGAATGTAAAAATACCATTTAAAGAATTTAAAATCCTGACAATCATGGCTTTGTTGTTTGCTATAATCTTCTGTTCCAGTTGTTGGCTGATCCGTTGTTTCATCCTAGCTCCTGCGCAATTGTCTCTGGAATAATTAACCAACTTGACCTTTCTGTTGTCTCCTAGGGCCACCCTTCATCATCTCTCTGCCAGAAAATATCACAGTAAATATATCGCAAGATGCCCTCTTCACCTGTCAGGCAGAAGCATATCCTGGCAACTTGACGTACACCTGGTTCTGGGAGGAAGAGAATGTCTTCTTCAAGAAGTAAAGTCTTGTTTTTTCTTATGCACTAATTGGCATTTCTGTCCCCACCAGGTGACTCCCTCATACAGCTTCTAATCTATTGGCAACAATAACATAAATGCACTTTTTACTTCATTTTTTTTTTAGTAAGTTATTTTTCTTAATTTATTAGGCACGTATTTTTTATTTCCTTTGAATTTTTTCCTCTCCTCCTCTCCAAAAGGTACTAACATCCGTGCTGGGGCCCAGGTTACTTGGTGCTGGCCACCTACAGTTCATCAGCCAATTGGGCATTCACCATGGGTGAGGGTCCACAGGTTTTTCATCGTATGAGGTGTCACAAACAAGCCTGATCCTTCAATTTGCATGAACGTCCACTTTGCAGCAGGGGTCATTAGAAATCAGTCAGGCTTGAGAACTTGTGTTTTATTTTCCAGCATTGAGACATTGTATTTTTACCTCATAAACTGATCATTAATGTAGAGCCAATGTTAATGTATAATTCATGATTTGGTTAAGATTGCAACCAGTAATATGAGCCATAAATTCACCTCTGATTCGTTATTAAGTTATGTTGTACTGTACCGTACTGCCGCCCTGATACAGGCTGTGACATATTTGTGAGTATGGATGTGTGCTTTTTAACTTCCTTAGCACAAAATTAAACCCAGGTTTCTCTTCACAAGCTTCCTAAACACGAGGAGACATTTCCTCCACGTGCAATAAAATCATAAACCTGTTCTCTATGAATGGGTTTATATTTTCATTACAAGGAATGAGCAGATGGACACAGAGCTCAAAACTGAGCTTGACCTGAGCGAGCGCACGTGGCCAGCTCACCGAGTAAACGAAGTACTGCAAATGGATGCACTTTCTATTCCTGCAGCTAAAGAATAAATCAATCCATCAGGCTTACACCAGGGATTTCTGCTTCTGCACTCGCCCATTCACTCCTTGAGTGAGACATCACTGGCTGTCAAGTACAGGAGTGAAAATCCCGGCTTTTAAAGCCGTTGGCTGGTTCCCACAGGCTAAAAGTTGTTCAGTGACAACATTGTTCAACTCCCAGACTTCAACTAATATATGCACACCGTCACCGCCTACAGTGACTGTAAGATTTGAATATGTTTGTGTACATATTCCTAACTAATATACAACCTCCTGATCATAAACTGCTGAGGCTGAATTTTCCCCCCGTCGGGGGCGAAGTTGAAGGGCGGGCACGCACAGGCATGCTTCCGATCGGCGCCCCCAATCAAGGGTGCGACGCCATTTTACGTGGGCGGGCCAATTAAGGCCCACCCAGCGTGATGTCTGCACAGAAGCGCTATGCGCTTCCTGTGCGGGCGAGGGGGGAATCCCAAAATCGAGAGTGCGCTCTTTTGCGCATGCACACGAAAGAGCGCACTCATCTCCCTGAGGCTAAGTGCAGCCTCAGGAATATCAGCTCAAAATGTAAAAAACCTGATTTCGCTGCACCCCCGCCTTCCTGAAAATTTAAATGGGGTGTGGTGACATCGGGAGTCCCCTCCGACATCACCGCGCGACATTTTACGCGTCAGCGAGCGGGCCCCGCCCCCACTCGCCGACGTGTAAAATCCTGCCCCTGGAAACTTTTTCATAAATTTAGCAGTAATTATTTTACCCATTGTTATATCTCTTGTGTTAATGTTCATGTCTCACAGACAAGGATTGCCAACACAAATGGTGTCCATCCCACTGAGGAGACAGAAATGGGACAAAACAAGCACCTAGAATAGAAGGCATACTGTTATCAGACATCAGATACTGATTCATAAGAAAACAAAAGTGTGGCGTGGTAGGAATAAATGAGTCTTCTTCAGAGTGGCAGGTGGTGACTAGTGGGGTACCACAGGGATCAGTGCATGGGCCCTATTCACAATATATATCAATGATTTGGATGAGGGAACCAAATGTAATTTTTCCAATTTTGCTGACGACACAAAACTTGGTGGGAATGTGAGCGATGAGGAGGGTGTTAAGAGGCTTGAAGGCAATTTAGACAGGTTGAGTGAGTGGGCAAATACATGACAGATGCAGTATAACGTGGATAAGTGTGAAGTTATCCATTTCGGTGGGAAAAACAGAATGGCAGAGTATTATTTAAATGGTGATAGATTGGGAAATGTGTCCCTGTACACCAATCACTGAAAGCAAGCATGCAGTGCAGCAAGCAGTTAAGAAGGAAAATGGTATGTTGGCCTTCATTGCGAGATGACTTGAGTACAGGAGCAAGGATGTCTTACTGCGGCTGTATGGAGCATTGGTGAGACCGCACCTGGAGTATTGTGTGCAGTTTTGGTCTCCTTACCTAAGAAAGGATATACTTGCCATAGAGGGAGTGCAACAAAGGTTCACCAGACTGATTTCCTGGTATGGCAGGTTGTCTTATGAGGAGAGTTTGGGCCGTTTAGGCCTGTATTCATTGGAGTTTAGAAGAAAAAGAGGGGATCTCATTGAAACGTATAAAATTCTGACAGGGATGGACAGACTGGAGGCAGGGATTCTGTTTCCTCAGGCTGGGGAGGTCTAGAACAAGGAGTCACAGTCTCAGGAAATTGGGTAGGCCATTTAGGACTGAGATGAGGAGAAACGTCTTCACTCAGAGGCTGGTGAACCTTTGGGGGCCAAGTCACTGAATATATTCAAGGAGGAAATAGATAGATTTCTGGACTCTAAAGATATCAAAGGTATGGGGAGAGAGCAGGATTATGGTGTTGAGACAGAAGATCAGCCAATATCATATTGAATGATGGAGCAGGTTAGAAGGGCCGAATTACCTACTCCACTCCTATTCCCTATGTTTCTATGGGCAGGATTTTTAGTTTGGCGGACGCACGCGATCGGCCGGCCCGGGAGCGGCCAGGGAACAGACTGCTGACTGCAATCGGCCCCCAACCGTGATTTCTTGCTGGCTGGCCAATTAACAGCCAGCCAGTGTGAAAGGTGCCCTAAAATGCTCAGTGCTGCTAGGGTGGGGGCGGGCGCTGACATAAGCGCAGGCGCAGGGGAGAGCGGAATGAAAGCTCCCTGAAGGCAGAGAGCTGCCTCAGGGAGCTGAAGAATTTAAAAGCAATGAATAAAGATTTTAAAATGCAGAACAAAATGTCCATGCACCAGAATCAGTCACCTGAACATATAGATGATGAAAATTCTGTCCAAACATTTTTTTTTAAGTTAATGACGGAAACCTCATCCCGCCCTTGGATGAGGTTTCACCAAAAATGCAAACTCCGCCTGGCAGGTTCGCCCGTCCGCCAGCCGTAAGGTTGGGTGGACCATGAAAAATTGGAGTCAGTTGAAACTTTAATGGGATTAATTGCCCTCTTAATTGTTGGCGGGCGCGCTTCCGACTTTCGCGCGATCGGAATATCGCACGAGTGCGGGATGACGTCGGGACACTGGCGCAACGTCATCCCGCACTATTTCACGCTCGAGCTGGTCGGGCGTGCACCCGCATGCCCAGCTAAAAGTCCTGCCCTATGTTTCTATGAGTGGAGGGGTAGGTCATTCAGCCCGTGGAGTTATATCCTTCAGTGAACCATGCGCACTCTGCATTTTTTTAACCTTGTAACTGGCCTACATTTCCTGAGGGGTCACTTAAACGCAAATGAAACTGCAAACTTCCACCAGATAATGTCCTGATGGTGCAGCGTAACCACTAGAGGCGGCTTCTTGATGTTTTACCAAACCATAAAAATACATCAATCACATTCAATATACAAATTACCTTCAAATCTGTGTGAAAAGCTGGAATGTTTCTTCTCAATTCTATTCACTGATTTTAAGTGGGTGTTCTCTGCCTTCCGGTGACCTATGTCATTGTTCCCCATCTCACTGGGCCATGTAAAAAATCACATGGTTGCAAGAATCATGATATCATATCTCCACTCTGAACCCTGCGCTAGTCTGCTATCTCTGTTGATTTGAAATGACTGTGCTAATTCAGTAAAGTTCGACTGGGTAGGAGTTAAGATATCATAAAAAACAATAAGGAACGCTTACCTGTGAATCTGTTTGAGGCATGAGAAACTTTTAATAATGCACCACTGTGAAATAACTTGCATATTCTACAGTTTGTTTCTGAATCTATTAACAGTAGCCAAAAGTAGAAACATGGACATTCTGCCATCTCGTGGTAGCATTCAGGGGTGCATGTACGATGGGATCTTTTTGTATAGCTGCCAACACTGACAAGGCCATTTCAAATGATCTTTTGTAATTATACTGGGAGGCACTTTCAAAACAGCATTAATGGTCAGAGTTATTCGCAAATAACCCCCCCTAGGTCCCTTTGAATCAAAACACTAAGGTGCAATTTTTTGAGTTTCTGAGCATGGGATAAATAGGCAACAAGATGGGTTTGTGTATTGTGCAGTGATTGTTCTGAGACATTAAGGAAAGATTAGAGGTAAAGTACAAACCAACATGTTTAAACTGGAATATAGACACTAGTTTCTTGTATATTTAGACTAATGGATTTACATCTTTAAAAATTTATTTATCGCCACTTTTGCCTGCCTGGTTGCTCATTGTTGCCATCCTAGCCTGTTAATTTCGGGAGAGCTGAATTCAGAACAGTACCTGGCGGACAGACTGCTTGGGTCTGGGGCTGTGTGGTTCATTGAGAAGAGGAGGTGTGTTTGTAAGCAGGACAAGCTGAGGATCAAAACTACAATATTCAAAATGCAGATTTTTTTTTTAAAAGCAGAAATGCAAAGTAGATGAAATTTGGCCTGAAAGAGGTTTAAAAAAAAGGTCAATTCTTATGAAAGGTTCTGCATTGAACTTTAAGTTGCCTCTCTGCTGCTGGAGGATCTGCTAGTGTTGGAGACAGAAACAACTGTGGTAAAGTCTGTCAAAACTGTGTATAGCCTGTGGACATATTTTTACGTCTGGGGTAAATGAGTTCATAGGCCAACCGAACTTTACCTGCACACCTTCCTATGTTCTCATCAATTGCTGCTTGCAGTCAGTAACGGGGAGAGACTGATATAAGAATAAACAGTGATGGTTTATTGAGATATAGGGCAGAGCAACAGATCATACATGCTCACTCAGAAACCTCCAGAAATAGACTTAGAGTTCCCAGTTGCCTGCGCTGTACAGTGATTCATCAATGCTGTCACATGTTCAGTACACGTGAATTCTCTTAAAGGGACAGGGTACCTCACTTTACTACATATAAGGAACAGGCCCTCCTGTAAAATGAGATGCCATTATACCCATGTACCAGAGTCAGCCGTGCACCGTGTTTTGTGTACAGCTTGAGACGGTTAAAATCTCCATTTCTACTTTTCCTTCTGCTGGTTTGGAAAATGTTGCCAATATTTGGAAATCCTTAGACACGATTTTCAATCCAAAGCCGGGACCCGACAGCTGAATAATTTCCACGTCCTGACCCCACGCCGCTCGTGCAATCTTCAAATGTAGATGCTCACTCCCAAAACCTTTGTAAGTCACAACTCATGAGTCTGGGGCGAGTTCAAACAAAATGCAACCATCGAGCCAAGTCCAAAATTGAAATGATCCAGGGATTTGCACTGAGGACTGGTTGAGCTTCTGAAATTTGTAAATTATACATTTTTTTAAACGAATGAAGATTGTGGAATGAAAACCTGGTAGTCACAATCCCACTTGTTGCACTAGGGTCACTCCCACTGGTACACTCCGGCAGTAACTCTGCCAGAGTTAGTGGAATGGCACCTCGCTACCATGAAACAAGGCGACACAGGCGCCCTATCAGGTGCCACATCGCCAGCTCCCCATCAAACCATAGCAGTCGGAAACTCTGGCCCGTCTGAGGGAATGAGTTATCCAGGTCACCTCCCTCCACCAAAAACCTGGCATGTGACCTCGGAGCTCCGAGCAAAGGGAAAGCTTCCAAAAATGGCAGAAACCTAGCGGGGTTCATTTTAACTGAACTTGCCTGGTGGGAGACTGACATGAATTGATTGTTTGCATTTTACGTGTCACCCAATTTTTCTTTCCAGTGACTTCAAAGGGCATTCAACGGAAAACATTTCTGACGATGCATACTCCCTCAGTGCTGCACAGGAGTATAGAAACAGCAGATGCCATTGAGCAGCTTGAACCCATTCCACCGTTCATTCAGATCTTCGCTGATCTGTATCTTAACTCCATCTACCTGCCTTGGTTCCATAACCCTCAAGACCCATGCCCAACAAAAATCTATCAGATAAAAGCAAAATACTGCGGATGCTCGAAATCTGAAACAAAAACAGAAAATGCTGGAAAAACTCAGCAGGTCTGACAGCATCTGTGGAGAGAGGCACAGAGTTAACGTTTCGAGTCCACATGACTCTTCTCCAGAGCTACAGAGAAGTAGAAATGTGATGAAATTTATACTGCCTAAGCGGGGTGAAGCAAGTGAAGCTGGATAGAAGGCCAATGATAGGTGGGGGTAAAGGAGAGATTGACAAAGATGTCATGAACAAAAGGACAAAGGGAGTGTTAATGGTAGTGGTAAGTGCTAAAATGAGACTGATAGATTTTTTAAACAAACAGAAAATACTGGAAAAACTCAGCAGGTCTGACAGCATCTGTGGTGAGAGAAACATAGTTGATGTTTCGAGTTGGTATGGCCCTTCTTCAGAGCTACAGAGAAGTAGAAATGTGATGAAATATATACTGTTTAAGGGGGAGGGGGTGAAGCAAGTGAAGCTGGATAGAAGGCCAGCAATAGGTGGGGGCAAAGGAGAGATTGACAAAGATGTCATGAACAAAAGGACAAAGGGAGTGTTAATGGTAGTGGTAAGGGCTAAAAAAGGTGCTGATAGTGGCATTAAGGTAAGAAAGCAGAATGTGATAATAACAGGACAAGGGTAAGCTCTGTGAAAAGAACAACATGAACAAGTAACAGATGGCCCTTGTGGGGTGGAGTGGGGGGAAGGACGGTGGTGGGGGGAGAAAAGGGATCGAAAATGGGATAAAAAGGGGGATAAAAAAGGGGATAAAACAACGAATAAATGAATGAAAATAAAAATGGATAAAAATAAGTGGATAAAAAAACAAAAATTAATTTTGAAAAAAGGGGTGAAGAAAGAGAAGAGAGTTCATGGTCTGAAGTTCTTGAACTCAATGTTAAGTCCAGAGGCTGTAAAGTGCCTAATTGGAAGATGAGTTGCTTTTTTGTCCCTTGTTCAAAATTCATTTTTTATTTTTTATCCAGTTATTTTTATTCATTTATTCATTTTTATTTTCATTCATTGTTTTATCCCCCTTTTTTACCCTCCCCCGACTTTTTATCCCATCTCCCCCACCGCTGCCCCCTCCCCCCACCCCACTCCCACAAGGGCCACCTGTTACTTGTTCATGAACAAAAATTGTTGGACAGCCATACGGACTCGAAACGTTAACTCTGTCTTTCGCTCCACAGATGCTGTCAGGCCTGCTGAGTTTTTCCAACAATTTTTGTTTTTGTTTCAGATTTCCAGCATCTGAAGTATTTTGCTTTTATGTTACTTGTTCATGTTGTTCTTTCACACAGAGCTTACCGTTGTCCTGCTATTATCACATTCTGCTTTCTTACCTTAATGCCACTATCAGCACCTTTTTTTTAGCCCTTACCACGACCACTATCACTCCCTTTGTCTTTTTGTTCATGACTTCTTTGTCAATCTCTCCTTTGCCCCCACCTATTGCTGGCCTTCTATCCAGCTTCACCTGCTCCAACCTCCCCCCCTCCCCCCCACTTAAACAGTATATATTTCATCACATTTCTACTTCTCTGTAGCTCTGAATGAGGGCTATATGGACTTTAAACATCAACTCTGTTTCTCTCTCCACAGATGCTGTCAGATCTGCTGAGTATTTCCAGCATTTTCTGTTTCTGTTTAAAAAATCCATCGGTCTCATTTTGCCATTTTCAATTGACCCAGCTTCAACGTTTTTTGCGGGAGAGAGTTCCAGGTTTCTACTACTTTTTGTTTGAAGAACTGCTTCCTGACATCATTCTTGAATGGCTCGCTCTAACTTTAAGGTTATGTCCCTGGTCCTGGACTTCCTCACCAGAGAAAATAGTTTCTCTCTACCTACCATATCAACTCACTTAAACATCTTGAACACCTCAGATAGATAACCCCATAATTGTCTTTATTTCATACATTCAATCCTTGTGGAACTTGAAGGCCCAACTTTCTGACTGAGGCAAGATTGCTGTCAATTGAACCAAGTATTAATGGGATACGTTAGTGAGGTTATTTTGGTACCAGATTAGCAACCCAGAGACGTGCACAATAATTCAGGGAATGAGAGTTCAAATGCCTCCATGGCATTCAGAGAATTTTTAAATTCTTTTTAAAGGAAATCTGCAAATAAAATTCTGGCAGTAGTGAAAAAAACCATGAAGCCATCAGATTATCATGAAAACGCAATTGGTTCACTAATGTCCTTGAGGAAAGGAAACCTTCCATCCTTACCCAGTCTGGCCTATGTATGACACCAGTCCCACACTAGTGTGCTTGACTCATAACTGCCCTGTCTTACTAGGACAAATTATATTAAACTAGAGCCAGTTATATTAAACCTACCCAGGGAGCCAAATTTTCATTTCAGGATTGAGAGCCCAAAGCCCAGAACATTTCCGGGTTCTGACCCCATAGCGTGATGGAAGTGACAAATGCAATTTTCAAAGTGTCAGCCATGAATTGGCCCAGAGCCAAGCTCGGTGTCCAATTAGGAGCATTGGTCTGGAGGTGGGAGCTAAGCTCAGAGGGATCATTGAAAAGGCCAATGGCAGCCATGGCTGGACTTGCCATTCCATTTGGAAATGAATGAGCAGGGAGAGGAGAGGGCCAAGAATGGTTTGGGCTGCTGTCCCCAGGTGGTTTTTCTGACGCCTTGAGGCCCTGATCAAGGCTGTGCCGAACAAGAGTTCTTCCATCTGGAAGAGGAGCTCTAGTCAGCAAGATCAAGCAGGCATGCCTAAAGGTGGCCACGGAGGCCAGCAGCCACACGCTCCTGTCAAAAGTCCAAACACTGTCTTCCTCACAAAATCAGGTCTGTCAACTCGAGCGGTGGCAACTCTGTGTGAGCAGCTGAGTTTAAATGTCCCATTGTATAAACCTTTTTCACACTGCCGTCATGAGCACTAATGGCTCCCCACTGTGTTCTCGATAGCTATGCTCAAACGTGCCCCAGATCCTCCATGTTACCCATGCTTGCCACTTTAAAAATTGCTAACATTTACACCGCATACTCCTAACAAAGCTCTACAACAAGCTCAACAAGTAATTAATTAGAGGCGTGCAAGTTGCCATCTCCCCCTCCCTGTCCTCCCTTTGAAAATCTAATCCCATCACTGAGGTATCGGGAAGTCTTCTGAATGAGTTTACTGAACTCACCCCCACAGGCGACTGAAAATTCAGCAACTAGGGATGGGCAAAAAATGTTGGCTTTGCGAGCAATGTCTGCATCCTGAAAACATTCCCTTTTTTAATGTTAGAATTTAGCCTCAGTGCTGGGGAAAGAGGGATCCAATTGGAATTGAAGAATTGAAAAGCCATTTTCTCGATGGTCAGTGACCTAAAATGGAAAAAGGCACAAAAATCAGTTTTCTAAAGTTCCAAGTCAGGGGAAGGTAGGTAAAGCCTTTTTTTAAAATTACTTTTTTTTAAATCACAGCAGCACAGTGTAAACACCTTTCTGTCTTTAAGATGGCGGTATCAGCGACAGGCCAAATCTGGGTTACCAACAGAAGGGTAGGTTTCCTCTGCGTGCTGAATATAATTGAAATCCCAACTCACAGGTCAATGCATTTACATAGATGTTGCCTCCAATAATGCATGGATATATTCTCCATAATGACAGATTATAACATCATTGGGAGATTGAAGAGACAGCATGTGAGCACAAGCTGGGCCATTAAATGATATCTGCAGATTTTACCTTGGAAATTATGCAACCTGGCACGAAAGCTGAAACCTATCAGGCTGCTGTAATCTTGATAATTATTTTTGATCAGCCTCAAAGACTCTATTGAAAATCAGAAATGACAGCAGCTTGAAATCTGGATGCGCCCAAATTGGATGCATCTGCAGTTTCTGTCCAGCCAGCATATTATTATTGCAGGATAATAAATCCACTAATAAAGAAATTTGTTGATAAACAAGCATTAATTAAATGGTCTTCTTTTAAATTGTTTACATTCAGAACAATTAGCCATTGACTGGGTAAACTTTCTACGCAATGTCACTTCCAAGATTAAGTTAACCCAACAAATAAAATTGCGCCTCGAGTCACTTGCTACATCAAAAGTATTAATGCTGATGACTTGTTTCTTAGCATAGCAGATGTCTGAGAAAGTGCAGCATGCACTGGTCCTAGACTATGTCATTAGCTGTGACAGCAAATAGCATCTGACTCTCAACAGTGTGTTACGGCTTTAAATACACTTGTGGTAGCTCTTTTTCTCTGATACGCGTGGTTTTTCTTCCATTAGTGAGCTTTCTTACTCAAGCTTTAGCATCTTCGCTCATAATAACAAGGATTTTCTTTCACTTCTAGCCCATAAGTGCTCCCGCACACTCTCTCTCACTTTCCAATTCACCAGCTCGCTCTCTCTAGCTTGCTCTCTCTCTCTTTCTGTCTAGGTAGTTAGATTCTTGTTAGGCAAGGGAATCAAAGGTTATCGGGGATAGATGGGAATGTGGAATTTAAAACACAAACAGATCAGCCATGATCTTATTGAATGGCGGAGCAGGCTCAAGGGGCCGAATGGCCTACTTCTGCTCCTATTTCATATGTTCGTATGTATGTAGAGTTCACTCTAGCCCTCCAGTTTGCTGTCTCTCTCTAGTCCTCGCTCTTCCTCCTCCAATATCACTTTGGTCATTACTCTACTGAATGATCCTTGCTTGTCCTTCTTATTCTCCAGATACAATGTTCTACATACTCTTAAACTTGCCCACATTTTCAAAGCTAATTACATCTCAGCCTTTCCTACTCTAACTGCTTCTTTACCAGAACCCAAAACTGTAAAATCCTTCTCGTTTTTCAATTTCACTCCCCACCAACCCCCCCCACCCCAAACACAGATTCCACCTTCAGTCTTCCAATTTTGCATTCCTTGCCACCACCACACCATGACTTCTGGATTTATCTTACCACCTTTTCTACTGCTTTGACCTTTCTGGTGTTCTGTGCTTTTAGCCTTGGTCCTTCATTCATATTTTCCAATAAAAGAGAGATACAAGGCCAAGTTTTTTTAATAGCACCAATCAATAGAAAGATAGTGTTTTGCTGAGAAGTGTTATTTAGTCTCTTGGTGAGTTGTAATACCCTTGTATATGCAATGTAGCATCAGGTTTCTCTTCTAATACATTAATTATAATAAGGTTAGGATATTATTTGGTGGAGAGCTGATAGTTACAGTTGCGCTGTGAAAGGATTCCGTATGCAACCATAGATATAGCATATGTTTAAACACCCAAGTCTGATAACTGCATGAAGAAAATCATTAAGTTGATGTGCTGATCTGGTTTCCTTAAATTACATAGATGCAGTATACTAATTACAGTGGCACTGTTTGGAGACCATTGATGATTTTCTAGAATTAGGTTTTTAGTCCCAAGTCTCACCCTTTTAGATAACAAATTAGTGTTAATCTATGTAATGTTGACGAGAGGCGTTCAGATCATATAAGCAGTTTCAAGAGCTGACAAATCCTTTTCACTCATTCATTTTTAGCTTTTATTTTACTAAACAATCTTGATAAAGGTCCTGCCAATGGGCAGTGACTCAAGTTCAAAATGACAAGGAAACAGTTTTAGTTGTATTTAAATAAAAGTATGCCTGTCTTCAAAGCATGTTCCTGATTTATATTGGAGATGAGATTAAGTTTCGATGAGGGACTGAACGGAGCAGTGGGTTAGCACTATGTTCTTTCGCCTCCAGAACTCAGATTGGAATCTGATAAGAAGGCAGCCTCCTAGCAGTAATGCTGTTTAATTAAACACATTTTAATTACAGTTCCTGTAACTTTGCAATAGAAATCTTCTCTCGTGTGCAGCATTTACCAGGACTAAATTGGAAAACCCATTCAGTAGGGCAAACTTTCATTTTGTTGGGGCCCCCATCAAGGGGGGCGACAAGGCCTGAGTCAGTTTGAGCTTGAATTTCATTTAAATTTCATTGTAGGTTGCTCGTTGCAAAAGATCATGCTGCAGCAGCACTGGGCTGGCACAATATCAGGCAGGTCAGAGGGCATGTCAGCCAGCAGGGGCTTGATAGGAGGCGAAGACAGAAGAGGATCAATGCAAGGCAGCAGTGATCCATGATATAATTCTGAATGCAGGAGGATTCTGCTCCACAAAAACATTAACCGGAAACTTTCCTCGGCCATTTTGGTACAGCCGGCGGATGCCTCAATGAGGGCCGAAGGTTAGCCATTCATTGCCACAACACACACATGGCACATACTCTGCCCATCTGTCCCTGAAAATTGCAGTCAGAATGCTGCGTATGTCATAGGATCCCAGTTTACATAACAATGAAGCCTATCAGCTAAAAGAAGCAGGTGCTCCAGCCATCTAAAGAAAGGCCCTTTGAAAATGGTGGCAGTCAATGTTATCAATGTTAATGAGGCGGTCAGTCAGCCCACCCCATTTTGTGGCCATGGCTTCCCTGTAAACAGCTATTTAGTGGGGTGAAAATTGGCCCCAGAGATGCCACAAAAATTGCCAGCATGTAAGATTGATGAAGTCACACTGACAACAGTGGATAATGCCATTCGTATGTAAGGCACATATTTGAAGGCAGAATAAGGAGTGCTTTATTGTCTGCAAAATCAGCCTGTGCTGTCCCTGACTTTAAAGTCCCCCAAGTCTTGGAGTGCAGTGCAATAAGTCTGCATTTGCTAATAAATGTCAGTTAGGGAAGCACAAAATTTGCCAGAAAAAAAATTCAAGCCCATCTGTTTGAAATTGAATTTGATCCGCTGGCAGTATCTTGTGCACCTACTCGAGTTAATGTCAGAGTGCTTTGTATTACAGTCCCTGTGATGTGGTGAGTGATACCCTGTGGGGCTGGAGTAGAGCAAAGATTCAAGTGAAGCTTGAGGCAGTGTTAACGTCTCCTGGTGCAGTGAAAAATTGTGTATTGTGCGCGCAATAAATATAAATGAGGGAGAGCTGTAAATTTGGAATAATTCCTGGCTTGCAGCTGTAGCGTAGAGCTACTGATGGTTTCTTATGGCATAGCCAGTATAGATTTTAAACCTCATCAATGCCATCTGGCTCAAAATATGTACCGTCACTAATTGGATAGGATATCCCACAGGCTTCAATTGTTACCCGGGACTGTATCAGTTAAATTGCTATCACACTCCTTAAAGTTAATCAGCTAGATAAATTGTTTCACCAAAACCTCTTCCACAAACCTTTAATTCTGTGGGACTTCCTTCCTTTAAATATAGAATGACCACCATGAATTAAAGGCAAAAGCAAAAATAAAAGCAAAAAACTGCGGATGCTGGAAATCCAAAACAAAAATAAAAATACCTGGAAAAACTCAGCAGGTCTGGCAGCATCTGCGGAGAGGAACACAGTTAACGTTTCGAGTCCGTATGACTCTGTCCCACCACCGCCCCAACCCTCCCCCCCCAGCCCACCCCCCTTAAACCAGCTTATATTTCACCTCTTTTCCATTTTTACTTAGTTCCGTTGAAGAGTCATACGGACTCGAAACGTTAACTGTATTCCTCTCCGCAAATGCCTCCAGACCTGCTGAGTTTTTCCAGGTATTTTTAGTTTTGTTATGAATTAAAGGCAACCTTTCTTTTGCATCATTTGACAGAATTGGTTTCTGCTAGTGCCTAGAAGCCAGATGTTATAAAATAGAATTAAAAGATTGCAAAGAACCCAGGTAGATTTCTTAATTCACAGAAATATTGGAATAAATTAAAATTAGTCAGCTCAATTTTGATAATGAAACCATTTATCATAAAACTTTATCTTGATTTTTTTTTTAATGACCACAGAACAGAAGGAAATAACACTTCAGTTGGAATTAAGTGATCAATGGACATTAGAGTCTTTGGCCATAAAAAACATCATCTTTATCAGTACGCTAATCATGTTTCTTAATTATGCTTTATAGAAGTGTATTCATTCCAGTTCAGCAGTCACAGGAATGAAGCCGGTTGTTGAAGTGCTCCATCAGTTTCATGTCTGCTGCATATCAAAACTGTGTCTGTTTCCTATAACTGAACTTGAACTGGCTACTTGTCTCATTTCACTGAATCATAGAATGTTACAGCTCGGAGGCAGGCCATTTGGTTTATCACCTCATGCTATTGCTTTTCCTCCAAAGGAGTTCCTGTCTAATCCCACTATTTTGGTCATTCCTTTTGATACTCCTCTTTTTCAAGCTATTATCTAATTCACTTGCAACATAATTTATGAACATTACTTCATCAACGGTCCGTGGCGTAGCCGCACATTCTAATCCTTTTCTAGCCTCTCATGTTTTTGTGATTGTCTTAACTTTGTGCCCTATTATTAGCACTAGTTGATGAGAGAAAATGATCAGTAACTGTTTACTGTATTATACCTTGTCTTTCAGGGCTTTTATGAGGTCACCAGCTATTGGATGCAATGGAAAAGCCTAAACTTCTCTCTTGTTAACTGTCATCCCTCAACTTTGTTAGAATGCTAGTACATCTTTGCTGCATATTTTCTTTGCTTTGCTATTCTTTATATCCCACCTGTAAAATAGCTTTCATAACTGTGCATAATACTCATACTGTTGCCTAAGATCTTATGCGAGTTCAATATTTCATTCTTGTTTCTGTATTCTATGCCTCAAGATGCTAAACCAGGAATTCCTTGAAAATCTTACCATTTAAAGTATACTTCTTATACTTCTTATAGTTCTGTTCTTAATTCCAAAATGTATTACTTCACATTTTTTTGACATTGAACTGCATCTGCCACATGTGCGTCTGTCTAACCAGTAAACCAACTTGGTGTAATCAGCAAATTTGATATTGTTCTCTCACTTTCTAAGTCCTGAAAACTTTTGCATGTAACAAAAAAGAGCAGCTTCAAGACAGAGGACACAACACACACATACATACGAACATACAAACATATGAACTAGGAGCAGGAGTAGGCCATCTGGCCCTTCAAGCCTGAGCCACCATTCAATAAGATCCTGGCCGATCTGATTGTAACCTCCCACAACCCCCAATAACCTTTCACCCCCCTGTTAATCAAGAATCTATCTAGCTCTGATGAAAAATATTCAATGACTCTGCTTCCACTGCCTTTTGAGGGAGAGTTCCAAAGACTCACGACCTTCTGAGAGAAAAAAAATTCTTCTCATCTCTGTCTTAAATGAGTGACCCCTTTTCTTTAAACCGTGACCCTATTTATTCAGTCCGAGAAACTTCCATTTTCCTTTCTTCCCTTGAAACCATTTCTATCCATATGGCTATATTCCTTTAATTCAAAATGCCATTATCTTCATCATAAGTTTCCGATGTAGTATCTTATTAAGTATTTTTGAAAATCCATATAAACCAGTTCACTGCATTTCGCTTAACTGCTTCTCTGTTACTTCAAATAATTCTACAAAGCTGCTCAAGCACAACCTGTTCTTCAGCAATTTATGCTGACTGGCGCTGATTAACTCATGTAACTCTGAGTGCTCAGTAATTTAATTTTGTATTATAGACTGATAATCTACTGACAACTGAAATAATTTACTCCTTATCGTTACCTCTTTTTCAAAAAAGGGATGTCGCAATTGTCAATTTCCAGCCCTCAAGCACAATTTCCATTTCTAGAGAATTGTGGACAATTTTAGTCAGAGTTTGCACTATCTAGCTTCCCTCAGGATCCTTAGTTCTGAACAGTCAAACCATGGTGACTTGCCCACCTTGGGTTTCAGTAACCTCTTCAATGACTTGAACAAAAACAGAAATACCTGGAAAAACTCAGCAGGTCTGGCAGCTTCGGCGGAGAAGAACAAAGTTGACGTTTCGAGTCCTCATGACCCTTCAAAAGAACTAAGTAAAAATAGGAGAGGGGTGAAATATAAGCTGGTTTAAGGTGGGGGGATGGGGGGAGAAGTGGGGGGGGCGGGGTGCTGGTTGTAGGGACAAGTAAGCAGTGATAGGAGCAGATAATCAAAAGATGTCACAGACAAAAGAACAAAGAGGTGTTGAAGGTGGTGATATTATCTAAAAGAATGTGCTAATTAAGAATGGATAGCAGGATAAGCAAGGTACGGATAGCTCTAGTGGGGTTGGGGTGAAATAAGACTAAAAGGGGCATAAAAGGTATAGATTTAAAAATAATGGAAATAAGTGGGAAAAGAAAAATCTATATAAATTATTGGAAAAAAGCAAAAGGGAGGGGGAAGAAACGGAAAAGGGGGGTGGGGATGGAGGAGGGAGTTCAAGATCTAAAGTTGTTGAACTCAACATTCAGTCCGGAAGACTGTAAAGTGCCGAGTTGGAAGATGAGGTGCTGTTCCTCCAGTTTGCTTGAGCTTCACTGGAACAATGCAGCAAGCCAAGGACAGACATGTGGGCAAGCAACAGGGAGGTCTGGGTCATTCTTGCGGACAGACCGAAGGTGTTCTGCAAAGCAGTCGCCCAGTCTGCATTTGGTCTCTCCAATGTAGAGGAAACCGCATTGGGAGCAACGAATGCAGTAGACTAAGTTGGGGGAAATGCAAGTGAAATGGTGCTTCACTTGAAAGGAGTGTTTGGGCCCTTGGACGGTGAGGAGAGAGGAAGTGAAGGGGCAGGTGTTGCATATTTTGCGTATGCATGGGGAGGTGCCATAGGTGGGGGTTGAGGAGTAGGGGGTGATGGAGGAGTGGACCAGGGTGTCACGGAGGGAACGATCCCTACGGAATGCCGCTGGGGAGGGTGAAGGGAAGATGTGTTTGGTGGTGGCATCATGCTGGAGTTGGCGGAAATGGCGGAGGATGATCCTTTGAATGCGGAGGCTGGTGGGGTGATAAGTGAAGACAAGGGGGGCCCTATCATGTTTCTGGGAGGGAGGAGAAGGCGTGAGGGCGGATGCGCGGGAGATGGGCCAGACACGGTTGAGGGCCCTGTCAACTACCGTGGATGGAAAACCTCGGTTAAGGAAGAAGGAGGACATGTCAGAGGAACTGTTTTTGAAGGTAGCGTCATCAGAACAGATGCGACGGAGGCGAAGGAACTGAGAGAATGGGATGGAGTCTTTACAGGAAGCTGGGTATGAGGAGCTGTAGTCAAGGTAGCTGTGGGAGTCGGTAGGCTTGTAATGGATATTGGTGGACAGTCTATCACCAGAAATTGAGACAGAGAGGTCAAGGAAGGGAAGGGAAGTGTCAGAGATGGACCATGTGAAAATGATGGAGGGGTGGAGATTAGAAGCAAAATTAATAAATTTTTCCAGGTCCCGACGAGAGCATGAAGCAGCACCGAAGTAATCATCGATGTACCGGAGAAAGAGTTGTGGGAGGGGGCCGCAGTAGGACTGGAACAAGGAATGTTCCACATACCCCATAAAAAGATAGGCATAGCTGGGGCCCATGCGGTTACCCATAGCCCACACCTTTTATTTGGAGGAAGTGAGAGGAGTTAAAGGAGAAATTGTTCAGTGTGAGAACAAGTTCAGCCAGACGGAGGAGAGTAGTGGTGGATGGGGATTGTTCAGGCCTCTGTTCGAGGTAGAAGCTAAGAGCCCTCAGACCATCCTGGTGGGGGATGGAGGTGTAGTGGGATTGGACGTCCATGGTGAAGAGGAGGCGGTTAGGGCCAGGGAACTGGAAATTGTTGATGTGACGTAAGGTGTCAGAGGAATCACGGATGTAGGTGGGAAGGGACTGGACAAGGGGAGAGAGAAGGGAGTCAAGATAACGAGAAATGAGTTCCGTGGGGCAGGAACAGGCTGCACTCCTTCCTTCACTTCCTCTCTCCTCATCGTCCAAGGGCCCAAACACTCCTTTCAAGTGAAGCAGCATTTCACTTGCATTTCCCCCAACTTAGTCTACTGCATTCGTTGCTCCCAATGCGGTTTCCTCTACATTGGAGAGACCAAAACGCAGACTGGGCGACCGCTTTGCAGAACACCTTCGGTCTGTCCGCAAGAATGACCCAGACCTCCCTGTCGCTTGCCATTTTAACACTCCACCCTGCTCTCTTGGCCTCATGTCTGTCCTTGGCTTGCTGCATTGTTCCAGTGAAGCTCAACGCAAACTGGAGGAACAGCACCTCATCTTCCGACTAGGCACTTTACAGCCTTCCGGACTGAATATTGAGTTCAACAACTTTAGATCTTGAACTCCCTCCTCCATCCCCACCCCCCTTTTCCGTTTGTTCCCCCTCCCTTTTGTTTTTTCCAATAATTTATATAGATTTTTCTTTTCCCACTTATTTCCATTATTTTTAAATCTATACCTTTTATGCCCCTTTTAGTCCTATTTCACCCCACCCCCACTAGAGCTATCCGTACCTTGCTTGTCCTGCTATCCATTCTTAATTAGCACGTTCTTTTAGATAATATCACCACCTTCAACACCTCTTTGTTCTTTTGTCTGTGACACCTTTTGGTTATCTGCTCCTATCACTGCTTGCTTGTCCTTACAACCACCCCCCCCAACTTCTCCCCCCACCCCCCCCACCTTATACCAGCTTATATTTCACCCCTCTCCTATTTTTACTTAGTTCTGTTGAAGGGTCATGAGGACTCGAAACGTCAACTTTGTTCTTCTCCGCCGATGCTGCCAGACCTGCTGAGTTTTTCCAGGTATTTCTGTTTTTGTTTTGGATTTCTAGCATCCGCAGTTTTTTGTTTTTATCTTCAATGACTTGTCTCCTTTTGAATAATAACTTCCATTGATGCTTTATTTACATCTCTGATGATTCTGCAGTTTCAGTATTCATCTCCTCAGTGAGAAATATGGCAAACTCCTTCTATAATAACACAAGAAGTAACACAATAGGGGTTCACTGCATATATTTAATTTGGGTACAAACATGCAGCTATTGTCTCCAATAGGTTTGGGATAAGGAATTTTTGAGCTGCCTTGAATGATAATGCTATGTTCTATTTGAGTATGGTGCAAAGATCAGCATTACTTTGATCACCATTTTTATAGATTTTGGATATGTGCAGGATGAAAAATGGAATGTTTGACTTCTTTCTGAACAGGATGTAGTGTTTCTTAGTTCAGTAATGTGTGGCAAGATGCGATATGCATTTGAGCTGTATGGTGGAACAGTCACTGCAGCATCAATCTGCTTTAATAGAGAACAGTGGACTGATGGCTTTCACCCATTATCCCTCGCAAGATGATCTCTCAGTCCCAGCCGTGCAATCATTTTGACATTAGGAGCAATAGGAAAGAGGCAATATTGGAGAATGAATGCCTGGATTGTTCCCACACATTTCCTAGCGAACAAACGACAGAGTGGCATCATCAAAGGTTTAGGAGTACATGATTGGGTGGAACAAATGGCTTTGGATTTCTGGTTCCCAGAACTTTCCACCACTGAGGTTTCCTTATCTAATGCCTGTGGCTGTTGTCAACTAATTGATAGAGATAGATAGGTATGATTAGGCAACAACTTCATTATCCTTATATCATGTGACTATCAGGATAGTAAAAGACAAACTACATAGACCTTCATCCTTTCAAGCAATTCTTAGGCTCTTTTGAGTATACCAACGTCCCCCTCTTTGTGCCTGACACATCCACACAGATCATGATGGCTGAGGTGGTGAGGGGTAGAAAAGAGAATGAAAGTAATTGTCAAATCAAATTGCAAACTAAATTGTTCCGAAATCTTGTACACGCCAGTTAATCTTAGTGAGTCATTTATAAGTTCACTGGTAACTATAGAAAGCCTGTATAGCTGTACTTTCAGTGGAAAGTCATTCTAGTTGGACAGAGTTTCTGTGCTTTACAAAGATCTCATTAGAGAGGGGAGCATTGTGTTTCCTGTATGATAGATCTTTATCAGCTTTCTGAATTCTATAAAGGCTTAGTGACAATTAGTCCCAAATTAAGAACAAATTTATGCCAACGTCTGTCTTTTAGGAACTGGAGTTGGCCAAATAACTTCTTTTAGGATTACAACAGCTGGTAAAGAGGACAGGAAATTTTCATCACATTTATCTGGAAATGATTAAACCAAATCCTGAAGTAATACGAGAAGTTCAAAAACACTGCTTCACATTGTCAGAAAACAGCAAAAGGAGTGTATTTTGTTCTCTTCATTCTGGTTGTCAGCCTTGGCTCAGTGTTCCCTCCTCTGAATCAGAAGGCTGAGAATTCAAGTTTCATTCCTGAGATTTGAGCATTTATTCTAAGCTAACACGTACTGCGGGAGTGCTGCAAAGTTGACAGTGTTGTCTTTCCTAAAGGCATTAAACTGAAGCCCCATCTGCCCTCTTTGGTGCACATAAAAGATCCCACCGCACTATTGGAAGAAGTGCAATTGAGTTCTTCCACTGTGCTAGCCATAATTCATCATTCAACCAACATCTAAAACAGATTATCTGGTGATTTCCTTCATTCCTATTTGTGGAACAGTTCTGTTGAAGGGTCATGAGGACTCAAAACGTCAACTGTACTCTTCTCCGCCGATGCTGCCAGACCTGCTGAGTTTTTCCAGGTATTTCTGTTTCTGTTTTTGGACCCAATAGTCATTGTCAGTTTATGTCTGACTCTTGGGAGGAGAAATGCTACAGGGTATTGAATTGACAACAAGCTGTGCCAAAGAATGTTGGAAAAATGTGCAGAGTGATTACAAAATGTAGGCTATAAGTTGCACGCTTTTCCATGCATTTTTACACAATATTGAACTTAAACAGTCACTTGTACAACATAAAAAATCAGATTTAATGATAGAAGGAAATCAACAGTCTGATCCCAATTTTTATAGCAGTTTGATTTTTTTCTCTTAAAGGCCTTGTGTGTGTTTAATGTCGGTGATGGTAAGTCAGTGCTGGCATCCTGCATTTTTTGCACTGACTACTGTTGGACTGCAGCAATGTTCAGTCCAATTTCAGCTGGATAGAGTAGAAGAAGATGCAAATAATTTCACACTGAGATTGCCTGTTTATGTGCCACAGCTTGGTTAATGTTTGAATCCTTTGGCGTGGTGGAACTGTGCAATGTTGTGCCAGTGGAAAGTACCAGTGAGAGCTCTATCGTGTGCCAGAAATTATGTGCAACTCTCTAATATGAGAATCCGTTTTGCTTCTATTGGGAATCATAATAAAATGCAATAAAGCTACATAATGTTGATACAGTCGGGGGACAAAAAGCAGGAATAGTCCCAAGTCAAAAGATGTCTCGATCTCTAACAGGACAATCTATAGTGCTTCTGTACGGACTAATGGCTTAGATCTCAGTGCAAGGCAATTATCAAATCAAGGGATCCTGCAGGTCTAAACTACAAAAGGGGTCAGGATTTAACTATTGACTGAGCACTGAGATTCAGTCGCTACCTAGAAAGCACTCCACATGTTTATATTGTAAAAATATTGGTTTTATTTAATCTGGCGCTGCTTTTAGTGAACAATGGCTATTGTGCAGTTGCCAGTGAGCTCTTTTTCAAAGGTATGTTCATGCTGAATGGTTAACAATCATAGAATTATTACTATAAGTTTAATGAGAAATGATGTACTGAGGAATTCACTGTCCAATATGATGTAACTACAGTTGTGCATAATGTGATCATGAGTGACAGCTGAGTCACAACATTCCTGTCAACACAAGACACCAAGTATGTCTGCAATTCATCTGCCTCTCCATTATCTTGTATATCTGCCCTGCTTGGCCTCACCCCTCACCATCTTTGTAACTTCCTCCAACCCTACAAAACTGCAAGATTTCTGCACTCCTCCAATTCTGGCCTCTTTCACATCCCCTGCTTTAATCTCTCCACCATTGGCAACCGTGCTTTCAGCTGCATAGCACCTAAACACTGGAATTCCCGCTCTAAACCTCTTCGCCTATCTACATCTCTCATCCTCTTTAAAACACTCCTTAAAATCTACTTCTTTGACCAAGCTTTTTATCATATGCCTTAATATCTCCTCTTGTGGTTCGGTGCCAAATTTAGTTTGAAAACACTCCAGTAAAGCAAGTTGGGACATCTTAGCACATTAAGGGTGCTATACAAACGCATGCTATTATTGTTGTAAGCATCACTTGATGCAATAACCTGTGAGAATGAAAGTGCCATGAATAATATTTAGCATGTGAACCCTGGCATGAGATCACTGTTTTGAAATCACTCCATTCTTTCATTAGAATGTGTATTCCGCTATATGGGATGTATCCTCTTTTTAGCCCATTTTCTGCTGGCAGCAAACACGGGCAAATGATGAATCTGTGGAGTTGATGTGCTGTTACAGTCACAAAAGAGAATAATGGCTGTGGTGTCATAGGTTTATGAAGAAATATTTGTAGTTGATTTCCAGGAACTGCTAAGGCTGATATATATTACAAGGCTGTCAATTTCAAAAAGTAGCCAGTGTTGCAAGAGAAAGAATATTGGTGGTTTTGTAACAAATTTGTCTTGTCTGTAGGATAAGTTTGCTATTAAGATTTTAACTGCAATTCAATTAGCCAGAGCCTAGCAGTTCTCATGGTCAAGCATTAAATTAATGAAAAATCTGTATAAAACATGGGCCTGAATTTTCCAGGCGGCGGGCAGGCTCGGCAGGAGTGGGAGGGGACAGTTGCGGAGTGGATTGCCGCCCGCGATCGGCTCCGTGCCGCCATTTTACATGGGCGGGCCAATTAAGGCCCGCCCAGCATAAGACCCGACCGGTAGCGCTCTGTGCAGGCGGGGGAAGGAGGGGGAGATGGAGCCAGCTCTCTTTTGCGCATGTGACTGTGTCACATGAGGATGGGACATGTTTTTGTTTTTACGAGTTTTTAAAAATTTATTTAATAAAAGCTTTAGGAAACCTCATCCCATTCGGGCGAAGGCCCGCTTGGCCTTTTCGCCTGCCCGCCAACCTAAAGGTTGGACGGCCAGCGATTACAATAGCCTTAATTAGATCCTTAATAGGCCACTTACATATCGGCAGGCGCTCAACCAACTCCAGCTCGTGCCCGCTGAACGAAACATCGCAATTCAGCGCGATGATGTCGGGACGCACGCCCGACGTCGTCGCGCGTCATTTTATGCGTCGGCGTGTTGGGCCCGCCCCCCACACGCCGACTGAAAAATTCTGCCCATTGTCACTTCCCTGCGGCTTCGTGGGCAAATGCACAGCCTGGTGTGGTACTGAGTGAAATAAAGCATAAGTCCCTGAGTTTGATTCTCAGGCTGATCTTGGGTAGGACAACAGTTTCAATACTACAATTGGTTGTCAGATGTTTAGGCTTGGAAGGAAAGCATTTACAATGTTACCTGCTCCTGATAGCATTCACTCAGCCTTTTCCGGAAAATGTATGTTTGGACATTGAATGCGAACTGGATCAGGCTCACCTTGACTCATGTGTTTAATGAACATTCTTACTATCACTATTCGGCCGTACACATAATGAACGATCACTGGGACGGGGTTCCAGAAAGCAGCTTGCACATGTGGCACCATTACCCAATGTACCAGGAGAACAGATTTAAAATTTTAACTTAACTACCTTTGGCCAAGCTCTATGCAAAGAAACTCCCAGCTGATAGTACAGCAAATAGTTATCTGAAAGCTTTGGAAAGAAAACATTTTGATCTGTAGCTGGAATCAGCAAAAAGGAACTTTTGACCGTAATTGATTTTATTCATACAGGTCAGTAAATGGTTCATGGAATCTAATAGCAATGATGTATTTAAAGACATGCACATATCATATTATTACAACACCAAGCAATCAATCCTTCAACTTATCCTACAATTTACACATGACTCTCCTTGGTTATTGCCAAATTCAGCTGTGGCACAGTTAAATCAATTCTTGGCCCCTGTGAGTGCCTTTACACTGTGTGCTAATGAGATAGTGGCAATTTAATACATTGCGCGATGGGTTAATACATTTCATTTAATTTTACAGAAGTTAAAGTGAGAAAATTATACTTCCTTGAATGTTTTTTTTTTATTTTTACATTTCTTGAAAACTGCAATCCATGTTGAATTGAGATTTTAGTAATAAATAAAGTTCAAACATTCAGAGAGGTATGATCCATTATTGTGGGTTTATCTGCGGATTCATTGGTTTCTTAATCTAGAGGAGATCTTGCTGGAGGCAATGGTCTTTTGTTCAAAGACCTTTATTTACATCCTAACTATTTATAAAGGTTATATAATGTCAAGACATAGCTAGAACTACCCTCTGAAATGCTTCTCAGTCAGCTTCTCTCAGCCAGTGACATCACTGTGACGGAGCTCCTTATGCACATGTTCAGTAGCTATTCTTAGAGTTAACCCTTTACTCTACATATGGGCCAGAATATAACACTCGTTGGGCAGACCCAACCGAGCGTAAAATGACGTGCGATATTTCGATCGGTGGGCACATGCAGGGGTCAACAACGCGCCCACCGACAATTAAAAGGCCTATTAAGGCCATTAAAAAGGTAATTGAATGAAATTTTTCGCTGCCCGTCCAGTTACGGTTGGCGGGCGGGCATGCGAAAAGGCCAAGCGGCCTTTGCACTTTTTAGGGAACCTCATCCACGGGCGGGATGAGGCTTCCAGCAGCTTTAAAAATTAAATAAAAATTAAAACGTTTCATCAATAACATGTCCCTGCTCATGTGACAGAGTCACGAGAGGACATGTTTTATAACATTTTAGAAGTCTTTATTTCTAATGTCCTAAATCCTTCATCTCCCTGAGGCAGCTCTGTACCTCAGGGAGCTTTTCCAGCGCACACCCACGCATTTGCGTGCTCGCCCTCCTCCCCCCCTTTCCCCACACACACAGGCAGCGCTGCCACAGGCGTTTCACGCTGGGTGGGCCTTAATTGGCCTGTCAGATTGAAACCGCGGTCTGACCCCGATCGCGGGCGGCAGTCAGCTTCGCGACCGCCCCGCCCAACTCTGCCGTGCCCACCCGACGAGGGAAAAATCCTCCCCATGGTAGTTCAAGAGTTACATAGTTAACGGCAAATCTGATCAATATATATGCCAAATGTAACTAAGGGATAAATGCTAAGATAATGTTTGGGAAATGTCTGCCACTGCCATCATTTCATGACGATGAATCTCAAGAACTGGTGAGGCCAATTTTATTTATGTTCAAGAGAGAAGGAAAATTAATTCCAAGAACTTTTCCAGGTTAACTGTGTGGGAATATATAGCCTCCATAGATAGTATGATCTCAAGTAATATCCAGAGCCTTAGATTGCAGGTTGTTAGGCACTAAACAAAGGAAAGCAACATCCTTTAGGGAATTGGGGAATTCAGGAGAAACTTCTTGACATAGAGAGTAGTTAGAATGTGACACTGGCTACCATAAGGAGTAGCTGAGCTGAATAGTGTAGAAGCATTCAAGGGGAAGCTGGATAAGCACATAAGGGAGAAAGGAATAGAAGGTTATGTTGATGGGGTTAGATGAAGAGGGTTGAGAGAAGGCTCATGTGGAACATAAACTCCACCATAAATCTATTGGGCTGTCTTGAAAGTATAATAATACTGATAATATTAATGTGATGTATTGTAAAAGAAGGGTAATAGTGGGGTTTGGATAGTTTCTGTGTGTGTGATTTTATTACATCTTGTAGCCAAGCAGACTGCAAGTTGAAGTTATCAAAAGAAGTAAGGTGTAGAAGTGTCTTTAATATGTTAATGAGTAAACATGGTTGGGGTCTTAGCATGTAAAGTGTAATGGGAATTTGCATTTTTAGATGGAAAGGGGGATTTGATTTTCAAAGGGATCTCAGTCTGTTTACAAATAGCCAGACAAGCAAGTTAAGGAATGTGTTTATTTGTCTCAAGGGTTCTTGACAATATAGTGGTAACATGAAAAGATTTATTTTATGAGAAAGGTAAAGTTCCAAAGACACATGGACAATGGAATTTACATGTATAAAGCAGATTGAGGTTATGTATCAGGAGGGGAAGGCATTGCAAGATCTACCAGAAGTGTGAGAAGCCTCCAGTATTTGTGCATTAAGGCTGCTGTCTACAGAAACTGAAGCTGGGAAAAGCCACTTTGAACTCCACTATCCAGGGTATTGTGTTAAACTTGTTGGATCTGTCTAAAATCTATTTTTTTTGATGGTTGTCTTAACGGGGGTGTAGCTGGAAATAGATTAATTAGGGGTTTTGGAAGTTATCATAGTAGTAATTTGTAGACCTATGTGTGTGTTTAAAATATTTTCTTTTGTTAATAAATGTTTAATTTAGTTTTTAAAATAAACCTCTGAAGTCTTGGTGAACTGATTACTTCTCAATTCAGGGCATGCATCTCAAAATAAATACAAATTGCAAAACCGTTGTGATAGCGCGATCAAGTTTCCGTCGTGGATTTGATCCACCTGGCACACATCACCTGCTGCATCATAACATGGGCCAAATTGCCTGTTTTTGTGCTGAACGTTCTCTCTGATACTATGTAATGCATTGTAAATTGGGGTTTCATCCTTACTGGGGTCAAAACACAAAGAAGTAAACCATTCTAACAAGTACTATTGAACAACATGAGTTCCCCATTTTAAAAAAGATCTGAATACTATTTCCAGAGTGGTCAGCAACACTACATCTTATTGGTTGGCCAACATTAAACTGAAATGTAGTTCTGGTCCTCATTCAGCTGCACATTTCGTGTCTGTTTAATTAAATTTAAGCTGCTCAAATGCATCTGGCTGGATCAGAGTCGAATAGGACAGGGCTGCCCAGCTCAGTGAGGTCACCAAACCAAGGTTTCAGTCATTGTTTGAATTCAGTTATGGATTATGGAGGCTTGATGAAGGTTGTGAATTAGATTTTAATTGAATACATTTTGTCCATGTCCTTGAATTCATTTGTATTTTTTAACTTAATTTTTGCTGTTTGAAATAATGAAGTAGATGTTCAACTTGCTGTTGGGGTAAAATTCACACTGTGGACCGAGTACGTATTATAAAAGCCACAGGATTTTTATTTCCATTAATTCCAATGGTATGAAAATTAGGCAGGCTCTGTAGCAGATCACCAGTCCACAACACCAGTTTGACTCCTGACAGCAATTGTAAACCTACTTCAATGTGCCCCATCTTGCATTCAGCTTTTAGTAATAAAAAGGGATTCTAAACTCATCAGTATTTTGTGTCTGACCTATCAGTAGCATTTCTAATTCATCAATATGGTATCTTATTCATCATTTGGTCTCAGTATCATCTCCAATTCATCAGTATAATTTCTGAAAATTTGGCATGGCAGATTATCCAATCTGCCTGACTCTGACTGATCTGCTGTCAAGGAAACGTGTTGCAGACTGTGCTTATCACTTCAGTACGACAGTTTTATCTTTAGTGACTGTCATAATGGCCTTGTGATAAGTGAGTATAAGGCAGTTAAAATCATTTCCTAGAGGGTAAGCACTTCTAGTACAAACCTGCCCATAATTTAATACAAATTCATACAGAATTCAGAAGGCTAGCTGAAATGATAGCTGGTACAGCACAAAAAATGCAAGTGTCCCATTGGTGGAGTCAGAAGTGCTCTTCTGCAGTTGTGGCAAAGGCACTTTGTTAGTGTTGAGCAGACAGACCTTTACTTGTGTCTGGCCCATGCTGTAGACTTGATCTGGGTACACTTCATACTCTCAGGGTGTTCCAAAGTGGTAAAATACTCCATTTCCACTCATTAACTTACTGAGTTTTGATGACCACAAAAGAACTAAACTTTGAATAATTTTAGCATATTAAATATGATAGATACCATGGTGTGTGTTATAGTTTATAATCCAGTCTGGAGGTTGGAATGTACTCTGCTGTTCATGGTTACTTGAGAAAGTGCAAACATACAAAATGATGGGCAGTTAAAGACCAGGGTCCATCAAGTCTTCCCCACATTTATAACACCTGGAATATCTTCCAAAACTCTTCAATATATTCCAGACTAGCTGCCTCTTTTGTTAGTACCAACACCCCCACTAGGCCACTCATCTCCTTTAGTAGAAGAGAAGTGGCATGTTTATGTAGGTTACAGATGTTTCTAGTGAACATTGTGTTACGACACAGCAGTTTTTAGAGGCTGAGTTATTTAAAATCCTCAAGGGAAACTTTAAACAACTGTCAGAACCTATATTTTCAATTGGTATGTTTTGAGTTGCAATTCTAAATTCAGGAATAAGATCACCAGTTCTCGAGAGGTTTTTATATCAAACTGCATGAGACATTTATTACTTTACAACACATTAAACATATACACATGGCTACAAATTACTACTATCATAACTTTTTAACAAATTCCCAAATTAATCTCCACTAAGGCAACAATAACCAATAGACTTAACCAGACACCAGGCAAAGCATTTTCACCTTACGAATTCAATATGAGGTTCCTTTCAGTTTGGTTCCTTTGCAGATAGTTGTAGGCTTACAGCTGCTTTGATTGTTACATGCCTCTGCATTGTGCATGCAAAACCCTCTCAGGTTATACCCAGCACTTCTCTTTGAATATAAATTCTCATTGTATCACCAGGCCCTTTGAACTCCACCTCTTCTAACATGTTCCTGTTTTTGTCTCTAACAGTGATCTGAAGCTGAGGGTGCGGATTTTGATTGATGGCACTTTGATCATCTTCCGAGTCAAGCCTGAGGATGCTGGAAAGTACACCTGCGTACCTAGTAACAGCCTTGGGCGTTCTCCTTCAGCCTCATCTTACTTGACAGTCCAGTGTGAGTGTGACCTTTGCGGGGAGGGATTGGAGGGGAAGGCATAGGGATTCAACTTGCACTTACTTGTTGTTATGCACACAGTTATCTTGATCAACCACTTTGTCTTTCCTGAATAAGTATTGAAAATGCTGCATGGCTTTCATGTCCACTGAAGTCTTGGACTTCAGACTCTAATATTCTGTTCACTTGCAGCTCTACACCGCTATTGAAACAACGTAAAGAAGCCAATGTAACCATTACTGAACTGCAAATGCCATTTAAGTCTTGTGATGATGTGTGCTGAACTGTGGGAAGCTTAAAGAAGGAATTTACAAGTATAACTGACTGAGAACATTATGAGATAGAATGTATTCTGTTCCAGTTGGGCCACAACACATTTATGTACATTCAAATTAGTTGGAGCGAGTCAATTATGAAAATCTGTGCTAAATTTAACAGCTACTGGTCTTTGCCTGTTTGACACTATCACTCAATGACAAAATTACCCCCAGTCCTTTTGTAGCATAATATTCAACAGTTATCTAAGCAGGTGGATTTAGTAGTGAATCTGTAAACTGTGTTGTTCAACCAACAATGACACTGTCAGGCACCAGTCACCAGTCAGAACTTATTGGGGTCATCTCAAGCCCTTTCTGGATATAAAGGAGACACTCAGGAACTGGAGGCTGGACTGCCATTCCTCTCTGAGCTGACCATGTGGCAATTTCTTCCACAGTTTCCATTTCAAAAATTTGTTCACTTATTGCTACTGGAACCGTATTTTCAACATGTCTTCAAGCACTGAAAACAATTGTTATATTTTTAGGATTTCATATTAGATATTTCCTTTGCCCTCAGCATCATGAAAAACTCCAGTAAGTGGACCTCACAGAGCCAGTGAATCAGTTTATGCCTTTACCCACCCACTATTGAGATAGATATAGAAAGGTATAGGCCTGAATTATATGCTGCCCCGCCAGCGGGTTTTTAGGTGGGGGGACAGGAGTGTGAAGTTGAAGGAACGGGATTCCCTCCAGGTTCCCGCTTGCCCTGATCTTGCAGCAATTTTACCCTGGGGTGGGCAAGGTCTCAGACGGGAAACCTGTCCTTGTCCCAATTGACGCCCTTAATTGGCCAATTATTGGCCACTTGAGGGCCATTTCCTGCCCTGCCTCAATCTTTAGGCTGGTGGGAAGATTGACCTTGTGTGGGGTAAGCCCAAAAATCAACAGACTTAGACCTCGGATGGGAAGTGGGGGAGGGGGTGCGCCTCTATCAGAAGGCCCCTCCTGAAGTTGGGCACCCCTCACTTAAGGCCTGGTTGGCTCCGAACATCTCTCCCACCCCCAACCCTCCCCCCCTGACCTTTCCCCCCGTGACCCCGATCACCCACTTCGTGCCCCTCTACACCTTCCCTACCCTCCCCGCCCTGGGACCCTTTAATCTTATCTGGGCCTCCAGTGCCCAGACTTAGTCTCAAGTGGCTTCCTCTTCCGTCCACTGCAACTCTTATTGGTGATTGGCCAGCAGCTCTCCGAGGCGGGACTTCCTCCCATGTGAGGGGCGGAACTCCTGCCTGTAACCACTTAATGCTCATTGACTCTTTGGATGGCAGGAAGCGAGACCACACCATCTGAAAAATTCAGGCTCTGATGTTGAACAGAGAATACTTTTTGCTAGAACAATACTGCCAAAGAACCTCTGACTGCCTGTGTACAGATTGACCACATACTGAAAATGTGAGCTCACAGTTAGAAGCTACAGAACTCCAACATAAAAATTACAAAGAATCATAGGACTTGTCTCCTCACAGACCTAAGCAGGACCTTGATCCCCAGACAAAACTCTTAATCAGTCCCTCCAACACAAAAGATTTAAAGATGCCATTCACATGGGACATTTCATATATCCGCTTTGAATGGGCTGTGATTAACAGAAGCTGCTCATTCTCTTCTCTTAGGTGGTGCTTCAGGATGGAGGATGACTTGCTTCCACCCCGGTTCAGTAGGTTCTGAGATATGGCTGATAGGTCTAATGTGTAATCTGCAGACTCTGCCACATGCGGAGCAGGTGGTGCTTGAAGGGTTGGGTAGATCGGTAGATTGGAAGCTTGCACGCTTCCTCTGACGTCTTGACTTCAGCTCTGCAGGTCCCGATGGCATCTTTTGATGTGTACGGTGCCTTCGCAAGTGAGCTTTCTCCATTTTGGTCGGCCACAAGCCAGGGTCTCCAATGAGCTGACATATATGTGTGACCTCTTCAGGGACGCTTTAAGGACATGCCTAAAGCTTTTCCGCTGTCCTCCTGGGAGTCTCATGCCACAACCGAGTTCCAACTAGAGCATTTGCTTCAGGAGTCTGGTGTCAGACATTAAACGACCTGTTCAGTGGAGCTGGATTTGCGCGATTTGCACCTCAATGCTGCACAAGTTGGCTTGGGAGAGGACGCTGCTGTTGGACCGTCTCTCTTGCCACAAGATTTGGAGGATCATGTGAAGGCACCGTGGGTGGCACTTCTCAAGTGCTTTGAGGTGCTGCCGTAGGTTGTCTAAGTCTCTGAATTCATATGGGAGCACGGGGATCACTTTATTGGAAGCTAACACTGTATCGAACCAGCTATCAAGGACAGTATTCAACAGATTGACACCAATTCTTCTGCATTAAATCCCCTTTTTGTACTGTGATGAGCAGTGTAATCAGATAAATTTAAAGTTAAATTTACTTTAATTTTTTGACCTGGTATAGCTAGGGTTATCAACAATGATTAAATGTATTCCTGGAGATGTCATCACATGACTTGCACCCAGTCTCCAGCGATTCGTTGGCCAACACATCCATCCTTGTGACGCACTGCTATCCTACGCCAATTGGAAAGCAAAAAGACTCATTATCCAGAAGGATGATGCTTGCCTGGCAGCCAAACAGCACTTTTTCCATATTTTTTATATCTGATAAAAAGAAATGTTCAAAGAATTTTTTTTTTTAAACCAACCCCTATGATTTTTCTTCAGGACAGCACACACTAGTATCCAGAAGACTGATCTTCAATTCCTGGAGACTCTAGGCCAATCCATCTCCTTTTCATCAAGAATCATTAAATGAAATGTTTCACTTCTAGGTTGTTCTTCATTGGTACAGATAAACAACAGCCGCTTAATTTTGCATGGCATTTTGCTCATGTTCTATGTCTAAAAGATAGCAAGTGATGTATCGCATCTTGTGTTCTTTTCCATGCTGGGCCCTTATTTCTTAATCTATGCATGTTGAAAGTGGTTTGTCACGATGCCAATAAGTTAATTATAAACTCTTGAAAAAAAATATTATTAGCGCTTCTTTCAAAACAAGTGCATAATGCAATCAACATTATAATTTTTCAAAAATCACTAAATTGCTTAAAATAATTGAAATGCTTGCCAGATGTTGTGCGAGTTGGGATAATAAGGCACCATATTTGTGAATTTCAAAGGAGTTTCACATTTATGCAAAGAGTATCAATCCCTGAGCAACATTCAGTAAAACAGTGGGATTTCCAATTTGCCTCTCCTCCCTAATACACTAGTTAGGAATGATAGCCGATGGGTGGATTATGGTATGAATTGGTAATCCAAGTGCCTCCCTGGCAACTTGCGAAATGTAATAAAGTTGGTAAATTGTGGATGGCACCAGGTAAGGACTGTGCTGAGTCCCCTATTATTCATCATTTATATAAACGACATAGATGACTATGTGGGGGGTAGGATTAGTAAATTTTCGGGTGACACAAAGATTGACCGGGTGGTTAACAGTGAGGTTGAGTGTCTTGGGCTACAGAAAGATGTAGACAGGATGGTCAAATGAGCAGATAAATGGCAGAAAAGTGTGAGGTGATACACTTTGGAAGGAGTAATTTGACAAGGAAGTATTCAATGAACGGCATGACACTAGGAAGTTCTGAGGAACAAACCATGGCGTGTGTGTCCATAGATCTGAAGGCGGAGGGGCATGTTATTGGGGTGGTGAAAAAGGCATTTGGGACACTTACCTTTATCAATCGAGGCATAAATTACAAAAGTAGGGAGGTCATGTTGGAGTTGTATAGAACCTTGGTGAGGCCACAGCTGGAGTACTGTGTGCAGTTCTGGTCGCCACATTATAGGAAAGATGTGATTGCACTGGAGAGGGTGCAAAGGAGATTCACCAGGATGTTGCCTGGGATGAAACATTTAAGTTATGAAGAGAGGTTGGATAGACTTGGGTTGTTTTAGTTGGAGCAGAGAAGACTGAGGGGCGACCTGATCGAGGTGTACAAGGTGGATAGGGAGCAGCTGTTCCCCTTAGTTGACAGGTCAGTCACGAGGGGACACAAGTTCAAGGTGAGGGGCAGGAAGCTTAGGGGAGATGTGAGGAAAAACCTTTTTAACCAGAGGGTGGTTATGGTCTGGAAAGCACTGCCTGGGAAGGTGGTGGAGGCAGGTTGCCTCCCATCCTTTAAAAAGCACCTGGATGAGTACTTGGCATGTCATTAACATTCAAGGCTATGGGCCAAGTGCTGGTAAATGGGATTAGGTAGGCAGGTCAGGTGTTTCTCATGTGTCGGTGCAGACTCGATGGGCCGGAGGGCCTCTTCTGCACTGTGAGATTCTGTGATTCTGTGACCATGATACTTTTGCTTTGTCACAAAAACCAAGCTGCCTGTGGACAGCTCTCCCAATTTTGCCACAAGCCCCCAGATGTTAATGAGGAGGCCTTTGCAGGATCTACTGGGCAGTGATTCTGGTGCCGAGGTCAGTGTAGTCCTTCTGGTTTTATTCTTATTAGATTTTTGCATAGCGGTTTGATACAGCTGAGTGGCTTGCTAGGTTTAGAGGGAGTTAAGTGTCAACCACATTGCTGTGGGACTGGAGTCACAATATTCCAGGTAAATGCAGTAGATGTTCTTAATCTAAAGGACATTAGTGAACCAGATGGACTTCTATGACAATCCGGTGGTCTCGTGGTCACTATTATTGATACTAGCTTTTTACTCCAGGTTTATTACAGAACTAGATTGAGCTTAACTTTAAGTGTGACCTGTTCTTTTGATTGATTATTACACTGGGTTTCAATAAGTCGCCAGGTTGCTAGTAAGGCAAGCTGTTATATTATTCACTTGCAATCTAATTGTAAGCTGCTTTGGAACTGCGTAGGCACATCTTGCTGACACAAGCCAGAGATGACTGTTATGCACAAAGCCAAAATAGAAATTGGTGTCAAGTTCATTTGACCAAAACAAAAAAAAAATTTGGATTCTGACATGGTCAATCCAAGACAGTCTACTGGGGGAGGGTTGGAATAGATCTAATTTAAGAAATTCTGTTGGTGTTGTATTGCACCCAGTAAATGGCAGTCACCTTTGATAGGGAGGGTAGAAATAAACACAGCCAATAATCGGCACTGTACGAAGAACAAGTATTTACCCATAGCTGCCCAATACTTATTGGTGCCCATATTCTAAAAAGTGGTATGTCCAATCAGTGATTGTTTACTGGGGTCACAACAAATTTAATTTTGGCAATCTTTGGCGGTGGTGTGGCAATTCAGCCAATAATTGAAAAGTCACTGGCTAGATCAGAAATTGGACCCAATATATGGTAATCTGCTTGAAGTGGCAGAAAATAGAACAAAACCCACAGCTGTCTGCTGAGGGAGGCAATAGTCCCAGTTTTGCTCCTTGTCCTTCTGCTTCCATTTCTTCAACCAACTTGAGTTGGGTGTCAAAACTGAGGAGGACTGTAACACGTTACAGGAGGACATTAATAAACTTGCAAAATGGATGAATAATTGGCAAATGAAGTTGAACACAGGTAAATGAGGGTAGTAGCTTTTGACAGGAAAAATAGAAAGGTCACTTATTACTTGGAAGGCACAAGCCTAGGTGGTAGAGGAACAAAGGATCTCAGTATTATGACACAGCCGATGGTAAAGGTGGAGTTGTTCAAATCCCAGAGTAAAACTTGAAACAACTGTCATAACCCATTTTTGCAATTTGTATTTTTCAAGATGCAGGCTTTGAATTCAGTAAGAATCAGACCACCAAGTCTCAAGAGGTTTTATTTATAAAACTAAATTAAACATTTATTAATATAAGAAAGATTGTAAGCACTACATATGTCAACAAATTTACTACTATATTAACTACAAAAATCCCCTAGTTAACCTGACTCTCAGTTAGACCCCTGGCAAGGCAATAGTAAAACACGTATATTTAAACAGACCCCAGGCAAAGCTTACCCTGGACAGTTGCATTCAAAAATGAGTTTCTTTCAGCTCTGAGTTCTTGCAGACTGCCTTGAGCCTTGTAGGCTGGAGGCTTTAGATCTTAGAATCCCTCCTCCTATTGCCAACAGCCTTCTCTTCCTTCATACATATTTTCCTCTTTGAATGCAAATCCTCATTGTCACTAGGACCAGAAATTTCCCCTGTTGGGGGGGTTGTGCAGTGTCGGGTGGGGGTGAGCGCGAACCCGATTGGTGCCCCCCGATCAGGTCCGCGGTGCCAGTTTACGTGGGTGGGCTCCCTGTGCGGGTGAGTGGGGATTCCCTGAATGGTTCCATGCGCTCTTTCGCCACGCACGCGAAAGAGTGCAGAGATCCCCCTGAGGCGCGGAGGTGCCTCAGGGAGACTTGTTTCAGTGTTAAACTTTTAAATAAAGGATTGTTAAACTTTTGAAACATGTTCCCTCATGTGACAGTGTCACGTGTTCATGAAATTTTGGAAAAAATTTTACTGATTTTTTAAAACATTTCACGAAACCTCATCCTGCCCATGGATGAGGTTCCATGAGATATGCGAAGGCCATCTGAACTCTTCACCTGCCTGCCAACCTTTAGGTTGGACGGGCATCTCATTTAATTGTTTTAATTCGTTTTTAACAGACCTTAAGGGCCCTTTGACAGTTCGGCGGGTGCGCAGCCAAGTCGGCTGCATGCCCACTGAACTGAAAATCTAAATGACACGTGGTGACGTCGGGACGCCCGCCCGACGTCACCACATGTCATTTTACCTGTCGATAAGTGGGCCCGGCCCCATGCTCGCAGACAGGAAAATGCTGCCCTGGTTTTTTTTACTTCAAATCTTCTAACAATAAAACGCTTTCATAACACCCACTTTACTAGTAAGCTTCAAAAAAAATAAATTGTTTTTATTCTGTGCCTCACCTGGTTAGGTGTAATATTTCACCCGCTCTTTTGAATGGTCTATTTAAAAATGCAAATTGCCCCCTTTACACCTCACCTTCTATTTCCCAATGTTTACCTAATTACCATTTCAAACTCACTTCTCTTCTATACATCAAAGCCTCTCGACCAACTGGCTTTAATCCAATTAAGACATACACACACACACCACTAACCTCTATTTAAAATAATTTCCAATAGCATTATAGACATTATTATACCTTCTTGACAAAAGACAAACATACCGATCTTTAACAGTTGTGCCAGAGGTCAGCAAGACCGTTAAAAAAAAACCAAGCAGAGGCTTTACTTCTAGAGCGTTAGAATTGAAAAGCGGGGAAGTTATGCTAAACTTGTATTGAACCTTGGTTATACCGCAGTTCCTGCATGCAGTGTGGTCGCTATGTTATATAAAAAATATTGAGGCATTGGAAAGGGTGCAGAGAAGATTTACAAAGATGATACCAGAAGGGAAAAAACAGTTCAGACCAGTACTCTTGTTTCCCAGTTTTTACTGGTGTTCCATTTTAATGTATACAAGACCAGTTCAGACCAGTATTCTTATTTCCCAGTTTTTACTCTTTTTTCGTTCTGGTTACATATCAAGAAAGGAATAACAGGCTGGGTCTCCTTTCTCTTGAAAAAAAGAAGGCCGAGGGGTGCAATAGAGGTCTTTAAAATTATGAAACATTTTGCTGGAACTGTTGCAGAGAGAATGTTTCCTCTTGTGGGGAAGAGCATAACCAGAGGCCATCAATATAATCATCAAGAAATCCAATAGGGAATTCAGAAGAAACTTCTTTACTCAAAGAGCGGAAAGAATGTAGATCACGCAGGAAGTGCTTGAAGTGAATAATATAAATGTATTTAAGGGGAAATTGGACAAGCATTTAAGAGTGGAGGGGACAGATGGTTATGATGATAGATTTAGATGAGAAAAGATGGGAGGAGGCTCAAATGGAGCATAAACACTGGTATTAAGTGGTTGGGCCCAGTGGCCTCTCTCTGTGCTATGTATCCTATTAATCCATTAGGAAGCCAACCCTCAGTGTTTACTTACAATTTAAATATTTCCACATGTTTTCAGCCACACGAGGAATACCTCAGGCACAAGCACAAACCGATTGGAGAATCTGACATTATAGTTTCTGCCCCTTTCTGTTCTCCTAATGACCATAAACAGGCTGTTATAGGTAGAGAAAACTGAAGCCCAATGTTCTTGATCCATCAATAAAGAAAGACTTGCATTCATATAACACCTTTCACAGCCTCATGATCAGCTAAAGCTCTTTACAACCATGAAGTACCTCTTAAATGTAGTTCCTGTAAGAAATGCAGTAGCCAATTTCACACATCAAGCTCCCACATACAGCAATGTGATAATGATCAGATGATCTCTTTTTGTGATGTCGATTGAGGGATAATTAATTGCCCAGGACACAGGGTACAACTCCCTTGCTCTTCTACAAAGTCATGCCATGGAATATTTTACATCCAGCTGAGAGGGCAGACAGAGCCTCAGTTTAACTTTTTATGCAAGAAACCACCATCTCCGGCAGTGCAGCACTCCATCTGTACTTCTCTGGAGAGTCAGCCTAGATTTTTGTGCTCAATTCCTGGAGAGGGAGTTGAATCTACAACCTTCTGCCTCAGAGGTGAGAGTGCGACCAACTGAGCCATGACTCACATCTAGTGCTTATGACGATCTGCTGATGGATGCAGTATGTTTAATCTATAACATTTGAGTGTAGTGAGTATAGATTCAGGCTTTGCTAATCAAACAACCTACCCAATCTCTGACACAATGTGGGGGAGGAAGGGGAATGGGATTAGACATGCAAAGTTGTACAGTCTATTGGATGGTATCCACTCACTCACGTGCAGGATAGTGTTTCTACATATGGGCATTTTTTTGATCACTGGGAGGCACTTGGTGCATATGTTAAACGTTTTGACATTTCAGAGAGGTTGCCTTCGTTGGACAGAATAGGATGCACACCTAAATGTTGAACCTTTTGCATCTGAAGTCTGAATATGCCTCCAAATATTAATCTATAAGATAGACCAATTTCTCTAATGACCTCTTCGGTAAACTGGGTAAGAGCTGAACCCGATCATATCCTTCTTTGTACCTTTTTGTCCCATTCCGAGTTACATCCTCCCTAACATGAGATGCTTTTGTCCATTTCCTTTTTTCATTAGCCACCATTCTGCATTTACCTAGAGCCAGTTCTTAAAAAGTCACAAACGGCATTGTAGCTTAGCTGATAGCCTTTGATGAATTGAGTCAAGTTGCCGTGGCCCAATCACATCTCATTCAGCACTTTTCTTCTTACTCTTATCACAGCCATTTCTGCTCCTCTTCAGTCTAGTTTTCCTTGCACATACAAGCATTAAAATAACAATCCTGCAATTCACTGTTCAGAACAATGAGTGTGGAACCTCAGTTTGAAAATAAGGTTGCTTTGATTATTCGATGTTGAATATTTAGAATGAAGTATCGCTGTCTAGCTCACAAAAAGTAATTACATTTCTTAGTAGTGCAGAATATAAATAAGTCTCATTAGCTTTAACTTTTGCTCTAAATTGGATAGATATGAGCTGGAGAGACAGAAGTACTGACTGCTGCATTTACTGTAATCTCATTACTTCCTCGCAGCATGGAGCTAAAAAATTAAAGAGTAGTTTGGCTGGCATCCAAGCGTGGGACCTGGAGCTTTGTCCCCCTCTCAAGGCTGAGTTTTGTTGATTAAGTGTCTCTGTTTGTCCTCATCTGGCATCATTACTTTGTGGTTCTGCGTTTCAGTTTTGCTGCAGTCCCAGATTTCTGTGCCCTCTTGTTCCATTTTCTGTAATGGACAGTAATAACTGAAAGGAAACTGGCAGTTTTCCATATATATCTGGTCTGATTGAAGAGTTCTTTCTGCTTTCAATCATACTGAACTCTTCTAAAATAAGATGAATTTGCAATGAAATATCCCGTAACTTACAGCAGGAGGGAGGGGAGAGGGAGAAGAAAGCAAAGCTCTTGAGAAATCTTTGTGATTTTTCCTTCCCTTCAAAGATATCATGCGATCATACCAGATGTTAACATGATGACTATGATTGCTGAACTGCACAGTGATGTTTTCTGCCATCAGGTTAGTCAGACCTGAACCCCAGTCACTCAGTTAATCAATTTATAGTATGGTGCACTCCATACATGCCACACATGCCAGCGAGTTCCCACATCCACTCCTTGCTGTTGGCCACATCAGCTGGGGCAACAATGGGAGAAGGGTGTGAAAAAACCATCAGGCCCATCAATGCACACCCTGTTAGATGGTACCAGCTCATACACCTCCCTCCCCAGTCTCTTGTCATTGTAATCCCTCAGAGAGGCAAAAGAAATCCATGGCCAATTTCTAGAAAGCTTCTCCTCCAAGTCCCCAAGGTAATCGATCAACTTGTAGAGATGACTGTTACAGCAATGTATCACTAGATATACATTACTAATGCACAGTCCAGGCAATTAATTGTGGGCACACCTGGCTTTGAACCACTAGCCTTCTGATTCAATTTAGGTTAGGAATACACAAATCCAATGTGATAAGCTAATTGTTAGATCTGCCATTTCTTTTCCTGGTGGCCTGTTATATTAGAAACAACCTCAAACTGATGGGTAATATTGGAAAAGGCAGGATGTTTTTGGAAGAGCGTTTGGTAGGCATTTTTCATTTAATTTGCAAAACTAAACAGAAGGAAGGATCAAAATGAAATGCACCATCACTTAATTTCATTGAAATGTCTTAAAACAATGACACCTGACTCATGTTCTTGGTAAAAAAGCAAGGATAATTACCTTAAGACAGTGAGGGTAACTTTAACCTAATCCACCCACTGGAAAACTGGCAGGATCAGATGCAATGCTTGTTTAATTTTCACTCAATGTATTTCTCCATTGAAGTCGTAGGAAAGTAAATGAGATGTAAGAAGCACATTGGACCTGATCCAGTCAGTTCCACAACTCACCAACGGGCTAGGATTTATTAGCCCCAGTATCTCCCACAACTACTACTTTATGTGGTTTTCTCAGACATCACTGAACCCACAGTTACTCAGGCGCAAACGCTTCAAAATGTTGAGATTATAATTGAATCACAGTAATAGATTTGTAATTATAACTTGTTACAATTGCTTGATTGAATAATTTGACCAAGTTTACAATCCTTATTTACAACTACTCCCACACATAACTGCTAAATATACAACAAAATACCTATTTGTCTCACAGCTTGCACAGTTCCTTCAGTTTTACCTGTTTTTTCACAAGCCCCTCTATATGGTCTACAGTAATAATTAGGGAAATCTATAGGCAAATGTTTGTATATTGGCAGCTGAGGAAAGATAAAATACAAACTCTACAGTATAACTGTGAATATTGTATTTATAAATATCTGAGGTCCACCATTTCTCTGCAGTTACACCAGTAGGAACAAAGCAAAAACACGTTTGGTTGTGTTTTCCCCTGTACACGCCAACAAAAACCCACAATAGGAACAATCTGATCATGACATTGGAAGGCTGCAGATTCGGCCTTCAATTTAAGCTTTTGACCCCAGCTTGTTCATTACTTGTCAGATCCAGCACGAGTTGTCAACATGCCTCCCATCATTTATCTGCCTGTTGGAATGCCTGCATACATCAAGTGCCCAGTGGATGCGGATCCTCCAGTAACACAAGTCAAGTGGACCAAAGATGGACGACCACTAAGGATTGAAAAGGTAAAATGTAGGATTTAGGATCAGCAACTTCAGTTTGTATTGAGGACCAGACTGTGAGATCTAGTGTCTGGATGCTTTTTATTAAGTTTACTTGGGATCTGATGCCAATATTCTCTGATTCCTAAAATCAGAAATTTGAGACTGAATAAATAAATGGATCAATAAATAATAGAAATAAAGAAATTAAGATCATACAAAAATATATTTTTCCTCATACATTAAAGCAATGGTGCTCACAATATGGCCCCTGCCAGTTCTGACCTACCTCCCCTATACCCATGAGCCTAACACAGTTCCTACCTACTCCATGATACAATATTGGCTGAACTTGCATTGACTATTGTTTTCTCTCTTTTTCTTGATCTCCAGAAGAATAAACTGAGGAAATTATATTCGGGGATAGGATTCTCTCAACTTCAACAGGGGACCTGTTATAACAGAACTATTGATTCTATAGTTCTTTCCCTCTTCCTGTGGGGAAGTATTTGGCTGCTTGATGGAAACTATCCATGATCAAAGTCAGGGAATTGTGTGAGATATTATGAATTCAAGTGCAGTTCCCATCACCCTGGTGTAACACGTTTCAATAATTGACTCTCCAACAAGGCATTGGTTGGAATTGTGATCATTTACCAAAAGAATGTGACTAACACTGCCATGTTACTGAAAGTAGCTTGATATACAGTAGGGCAGAAATTGTGAGATGGCAATTTTGATGCCAAACCGTGTTATACCTGACCTGGTTAGACCTGATCCAGGATCAATGCTGCAAGATTGTAGCCTCATCTCTCATTTATTCTCCCATTAACATTAGCTCCTGAATACAGGTATGTCCTGTTTAAAGCAAGTTCTCATAGCACATTTTCATTTGAATGCACTTTGTAAATTAGAGTATTTCTCTGAATAGTGCTGCTTTGTTTTAAATTTAGCATGGTCACTGCATACGCTGCCTTTTTCAAAAACAAACTGCTTCTTTTCTCATCATCTGTCCTGACCAGCCCGCTTACCACTCCCCTCTCCTGACCCTCCAGTTCGCAGTTTCCCTCTCCCGACCCCACCAATCCCTCCTGCTCGCCATTTCCCACCCCGACCTTCCAGCTCTCTGCTTCCCTCTCTTGACATTCCCACTCCCACCCGCTCACCACTTAACTCCCCCAAGCCTTCAGCTCACTGCTTCTCTCTCCAAACCCTGCTGCTCGCCACTTCCTTCCCATGACCTTCCCACCCTCTCCCACTCACTTTCTCCCTCCCCCAACCCTCCCGCTCGCTGCTTCCCCCTCCTGCACCCTCGCTACTTCCTGCTTACTGTCTTGCCCACAAACCCTCTCCCAAACCCCCGCTGTGATCTAAAGCTTGGGAGAGAGGCAGCAAGAGGGAGGTAGTGAGCAAGAGGAGCAGCGAGTGAGAGGAAGGGAGCAGGAGGGTTGGAAGAGAGAAGCGGCGAGCAGGAAGGAGCAGGAGGGTCAGGGGAGGGAGCGGCAAGCAAGTAAGGTGGTGAGTGGGGGGGAGCAGGAGGGTCAGGGAAGCGAAGCGGTGAGTGGGAGAGGTGGGAGAGGGAAGTGGCAAGCAGGAGTAAGGATTACACATCAGGAACATAGCCCATCCTTATTACACGTTTGCTTATGGTGATTTTTATTTAGCACGTTTAAACTACAGACTTTTGCACAATATTAGGATCATTGACATTTTGTCCTAAAGAACATGTCTTAGTGCAAAGTGACGCATGCCAACATTTCCCTATAAGATTAGATTTTTTTCTACTATATGGCACCTAGGACCCGACTGAAAAGTGACAGCTCTCATGTGTTATGGCACAGCCGATGGTAAATGCTGAGTTGTTCAAATCCCAAAGGGAAACTTGAAACAATTGCCACAACTTGTTTTGCAATTTGTATAAATTTCGAGATGTGTGCCTTGAATTCAGTCATAATAAGACCACCAATTCGTATAGGTTTTAACAAAATTATATTAAACATTTATTAATTATGGAAATGATTTTAAGCACACATATGTCTACAAATTACCTCTATGATAACTTCTAAATCCCCTACTTAATCTGACTCCCAGTTACATTTTTGTTAAGGCAACAGTAAAACACATAGATTTTAAAAGGCCCAGGCAAGGCGACACACATTACCCTGAACCAGTCGAATTCAAATTGAGTTTTCTTAACTTCAGTTCTTTGAAAGCAGCAGCTTGAGGCATAGATGCTGAAGGCTTTTCACACTTGTTAGGTCTTAAGAATGCCTACCCTTACACACAGCCTTCACTCCTTTATACATATTTTCCCCTTTGGATGTGAATTCCCATTATTTTGCTATGTTTTTGGAATTTATGGCCAGAATTTTCATATCAGCATGCAGGGGCGGGCCCTGCACTCCAACGCATAAAATGTGGGCGAGCATCCCGACGTCACCATGCGCCATCGCGATATTTCGGTGGGTGGGTGCGCGATGATCTCCGATGCACACCCGCCATTAATTGACGGGCCATTTAAGGCCCTTGAGGCAGTAATTGACGCCGATTTTTCAGGGCCTGTGCGAACTTCAGGTTGTTGCATGGGTGCAACGGGCAGGTGGGTAGGCCACATTTTTATAAACCTCATCCACGGGCAAGATAAGAGGGTGAGTGGGGTTACGAGTATAATTTGTCAGACAGTTAATGCTTAACCTTCCTGCTACTTGCCTGTGTGAGCAGGAATACTTCAAAACTCTTCACAGCTGCTTGGACAGGAGTAACAGGCTTCAGGTCAAGACTCTGGAGTAAACATCATTTCTGGGGCCTTGCTGGTTTCAGTAAGCCTTCCCATAGCCTGGGAATGGGAGTTGTGCTCTCCACTGGTGGCACCTCCTCTGAGGAGGAAGATAGGGCCAGAAGGGGAAAGAGCCAGGAGTCCACATTCAGCCTCCAGGGGAGACACCTTTGGGAGGAGAGGCGCAGGCACACGGGGCGCAGGGCCAACAGGAAGTCCAAGGTGGAAGGGGCCACAGGAGATGCCAGTATCCTGCTGCCAGGGTTTACAGGCGGCGAAGTAGCTTCCTCAATATGTCTGAGGTGCATTGCCGAAGGAGGCTCCGTCTCTCAAGGGAAACAGTGATCTCCATTTGTCAGATGATAGGCCCTGAGATCTGCGCAAACTGTGTGGGTGGACACCCCATGCCTGTGGCGTTGAAGGTCACGGTTGCCCTCAACTTCTATGCCTCTGGCTCCTTCCAGGGGTCAGATGGTGATCTTTGCAGAGTCTCCCAGTCAACTGTCCACAGTTGTGTCAAGCAGGTGACAGACGCTCTGTTCAGGCGTGCATTGACTTTCATCCACTATTGCTGGGACAAGGCCAGCCAGGCAAAGCGAGCCCGAGGCTTCGCAGCTGGGTTCCCCCGCATCCAGGGTGCAATAGACTGTACACATGTGGCCATCAAGGCGCCAGCAGGTGAGCCCGGTGCCTTTGTCAACAGGAAGGGCTTCCACTCCATGAACATGCAGATAGTGTGTGATCACAGGATGCTGATTCTGCAAGTCTGTGCAAGGTACCCAGGCAGCTCCATGACGCTTACATCCTCAGACAGTCCCAGGTGCCGAGGCTCTTCAGTGCTCCGGCCCGGCTGGCTGGATGGCTGCTGGGTGACAAGGGCTATCCCCTCAAAAGGTGGCTCATGACGCCTCTCTGCCATCCAAGAACGGAAGCTGAGGAGTGCTACAATAGGAGCCACGACACCACAAGGGCTGTGGTGAAGAGAGCCATTGGTCTTCTCAAGATGCGCTTCCGAAGCCTGGACTGTTCAGCGGGTGCACTCCAATAACCCCCCAGATCGTGTGTCGCTGATAGTGGTTGCATGCTGTGCTCTCCACAACCTGGCGCTGGAAAGGGGCGATGCTGTGGAGGAAGAAGATGTAGACACAGTTGCTCCGGATGCACACGATGAGTCCAGTAGTGAGTCCAAGGATGAGCACGCACAGGAGAACGCTGGGAGGGAAGGCGCTGACCCAGACAGGGACACCCGGGAGGATTTAATCTAACAAACCTTCAGCTAGCCTGCCACAAATGGACCTTCAACACACACCAGGGCTGCAGGCTCCATACTCGATACCTGAGAGCAACATTTACCTGGTTAGGAACATTAACTATGTGCCTTGTCAGTGAAGCACAATGACAAACAAGTCACTCATAACATCATAGGTTCCCGTTCACCTGCAGAAGTAAGGAATCACCCTGAGCCATGGTCACATATAAGCGTTTAATGAATTAACAAAATGAAGCAGAAAATAAACTGAAAGCAAAGGTGTTACGCGTCACACCAACTTGTCATAAACTCATAGCAGGACAACATAAAACCACCACTGAGAAGCCCGTGGTGTGCCTAAGGTGCCTTAAGTTTACGTTTCCCAGTGCTACGTCTAGGTACTCCCTCCTTGCTGGCACTAGCATCTGAGACAGCCTGCTCACTGTGCTGTCCTGTTGGCCTCGTTGACCTTGGCGGGCGTCCTCTGGCCCCTGGAGCCTTTGATGGCCCCGCCTGGGAGGGAGCGGCCAGTTCCATGGCTGGCATCTCCCCAGTCGCCGCAGCCTCATCGGATCCCATGGTCACAGGCAGAGGAGCTGCTACCCTCATCCGGAGCGCCCTGAGAGGAGCCTGCAGAGATGACAGGCAGCTCCTGCACCCACGTGAGGTCGCTTCGGACCTCCCTGCTCATCATTGATGGATGGGCACCGAGCTGGGATACTTGGCGCCCAATCCATCTCCCACACTGGCACCCACCAGCTGAGGTCAATGCCGCTGTGAGGGCTTGCAGGTCTGAGCGCAACCCCAGGAGGCCCTGATTGTTCTCCTAGAGGAGCTTCTCCACGAGAGACGCCACTCTCTCCATGGAGAAAGCATGGCGCTCGGCCATGAGGCTCATTGCATCGGTGATGGTCCATGTGGACTCCTCCAGCACGTGGACCATGCCACGCATAGCCTCATGTATCTCTGCCAGATCCTCCACATACCCTGCTGGAATTCCAGCGTCTGCTGCCTCAGGGACAACTCCAGAGGCCCATCATCAGCCACCAACTGAGCATGTTCCTGGTTCCCAGCAGTCCTCCGACTGCTGGCGCCATGGGCAATCTGTGTCTCCGCCAGCTCCTCCAGCGACTGTGAAGTGCCCTCACTGCTGTGCTGCGGGACACTAGCCGATAATCTAATTCCCACGAGGTACTAGTATCTGCGCTAGTGCCTGCCTGGCAGAGATGGTGTGATGCTGGTGATTCCATTTGTTCTGGGACCTCAGGTGTCAGAGGTGGCCCCTCTGCCTCCTCCCAGCCCTGCTCCGGTGATGCTGAAAGGAAGAACAAGGACATTTGATTAGTTCAAGTGGAGACAATGTCAATTTGCATGCCTGGCCATCGGATCAGTATGTGCTCATCCTTCCATAATCAATGGTCAACCCATGTTGGAAGCTTCAATCCCTGAACATTCAACAGTGGGATGGGACACATGTGGTGACCTCAGTGCACAGCAATCTTACCTCCCCATGGTACCCCAGCCCCACTGCATGGCTCATCTCCAGATCCATCGCCTCCTGCTCATAACTGGTGATTATGGCCAACTGGGCCTGGTCTCTGTCAGTCCACATCCGCTCGGCGGTGTTGTGTGCGGTCTTCTCCTGAAAAGGAGAGAGGAGCATTTATTAATCCACCCTGTACCTGGATTGTCATTACATCCCTGCAGGGCTCCAGTGAATCTTCACCCCGCAGCTGCCGCACACTCACACCAAGAAGCCGGAGCTGAACCCCCCTTGCCCACACGCTGCCTCCATCACATTTACCACCCACACGGTTTCACCTTGCAAAGCAAGGACGCACAAGCACGTGGAACGCCAAGGGCAGCAGATGGATGGATGTCCTACCACCTGGAAGTTCCCTCCCAGCATGTCAGCAACCTGACCTTGACATGTTTTGCAGTTCCAGCACTGCGCCTAGGTGCAGATCATTGAGGTAGACCCCAAGACAGTACACTGGGTGTCAGTCTAACACATGCTGCAGGTGCAGAACCCATCTCAGCACAACCCTCTCAAGGTGAACTAGGCATGGGCAATATCTGCTGGCCGACCCAGCGAGGAACACATGCCGTGAATGAGTCAATGCTGATACTGCACTCAGAGTTGGGGGTGGGGGGGTGGTGGCTGGGTTGAGAGCCTACCTGCTGTGTTAAGTGGCCTCTGCCAACATGGTACTCACCCTTCCCGGGTGCAAGAGGTCATTGAAACACTTGCGGCGCTGAACCCACATGCGTTGCACCACGTCATGGGAGATAACCATGTCTGCCACCTCATTCCCAGGCACATTTGGTCAGGTGGGGAGGGGGCCTCATCCTCCCGCCCCTCGGAATCAGGACCTCCCACGTGCTGCCACCTTCTCCAGGAGGGCAGCTAGGCACTCGTCAGAAAAGCGAGGGGCACAGTGCACCACTGCCCTACCCTCCTGCCTGGCCTGTTCATCAGCAGCATTCTGAGGAGCCCTTCTGTTTGCCATGATGAACAGCCTTTGCAAGGCTGCCTGCATGCTATTTGAACAGGCCACTGGGTCGCCATTGGACCCAGCGGTCATTGCACTCCCGCTGCCTCCTGCCCACTCCTGCTATCCTCTGGAGCCACGCTGGGCGGGCCTTAATTGGCCTGCCCACATAAAATGGCGGCGCAGAGCTGATCGCAGGCATTGATCGGCTCTGCGCCTGCTCCCGAACAACCCGTCCGACAGGGAGAAAATTCTCCCCTATTTTTCTGACAATAAAAGTCTCTCGTAGCACTAAGTTTTACCAGTAATCTTTGGGAAAAATAAACACACTGCTTCTGAACTTCACCTGGCTAGGTAACACATTTCACTCCCTCTTTTGAAAGCAATCTTGTCTGGTTTATTTAAAAATGCAAATGTTCCCTTGATACCTATGTTTACCTACTTAACATTTCAAACCTAGCTCATTTATATATCACCTCAGGTCATCGCCAAATGCTCCACCGCAAATTAATTGCTTTTGTGGTCTCTGTTATTGTCCAGGCAAGTGCAGCAGCCAGTTGTCCACAACAAGCTCCACCAAACAATATTGAGATGAATGACCAGTTCATCTGCTTATCTCATATTGAGCGATGGATAAATCTTGACCAGGAAACCACGAGAGTTCCCTGCTCTTCAAAAATAAAATACCATTGGATCTTCCCTGTCCACCTGACCTGATAGCTGGAGCTTTGGTTTAATGTCTCATTTCAGCCTAAATTATGTGCTTAGGTCCTATAATGGGACGTGACCCATAAGCTTCTGACCCAGCTGCTGACCAAATCAAGCTGATACTTGATAGGATTTACACCTACAGTGAGCCAAGCTTAATGAGGAAATCCTACCTTTGAACTGAAAGTTGCCACTTCTACAACATTAGGATGTTTATCTGACATGAAATCTATCTGTTACAACATTGCTAAGAGACTTTCTAAAATTAGGATGTTCTGGTTGTATCCTAGTTGGTCGGTTTACATCATTTACAGTAACTTTTTCCGGCAGTTTCAAGGTTGGAATTTGCTAAATGACGGGACCATTACGCTGGAAGAAGCTACAGAAGAAGCTCTTGGCACTTACACCTGCATGCCTTACAACACTCTAGGTACCATGGGACAATCTATCCCTGCTCGACTGGTGCTTAAGGTAAGCTCAAACTGATTAATTCATTCTCGTCTGTTTACCTTGTTGTCAAGTTTAAAGAACCAAATGAAAAACAGTGCATTGGACACTCACCACATTTGGTTTTTCTTCCTAGAGTATAGCTCAATGTGAACTCCTGCAAACGCAGAGTAATAGCATCTATTTGCTCCTGTGTGCTGTTGTATTGCTCAGTAATGTCTCTGCAGCAATTCCTATGTGTTTACAATATACAACTAGCTGTATTGTACACCTCAAAACTCAGAAGAGCTAATATTTGTGAGTGGGATAGTCCCAGTCAGGACAAAGCCATCATTATCTGCAACATTATGTACGGGGAGGCATAGTGGTATTGTGGTGTTGTCACTGACTAGTATTTCAGAGACCCAGGGTAATGCTGTGGGGACCTGGGTTAGAGTCCCACCATGGCAGATGGTGAAATTCAAATTCATCGTTGAATTGAATTCAATAAAAAAAATCTGGGATTCAAAGTCTGCTGATGACCGTGAAACCATTGCTGATTGTCGTAAAAACCCATCTGGTTTACTAATGTCCTTTAGGGAAGAAAATCTGTCATCCTTACCTGGGGTCTGGCCTACCTACATGTAACTCCAGACCCACAACAATGTGGTTGACTCTTAAATGCCCGCGGCTCAATGCAATGAATGCTGACCTAGCTGGTGATGCCCACATCCCATAGAATGTATAGAGTGACATTGGTGTAAACTTGTTTGGTAGTTCTCAGTTGCTCTCCAAAATTGAATACAGCTCCTATACAGTATGCGTGTATCTGACTGTGAAGCATTGCTGAAAGATTTAAGAAAACACAATCACTTGCATTCCATTATAAACCAAAGGTGGTCAAAATGTACTAACTGGCTCCTTTCTATCACACCCTTGAACTGGCTTACTATAAATTGTACGTTAGCAAGTATTTTAGAAAAGTGAACAGCTTTCTTAATGTTAAAAGAAACATCAAACATAAAGCAAGATAGAAAAATTTGCATTTATATAACCCGCTTCACCAAATATCTCAAAAAGTTTTACGGCCACTGAAGTACTTTTGAAGTGTAGTCACTGTTTTGATGGAGGAAACTGAGTGACTGAGGTGAAGGGAAAGGTGCTGGACACCAATACAGTAGACAGAGTAGGAGAGAAGAGCAGGGTGAGTTATGATTGGACAATTCTAACCCTGGCTTTTAAACTGAGAACGGTAAGCAACCTCATAATTTTGAATTGGCAAGACAGAACAGAGTAGGAGACTGCAACACAGTGAAGGTGCAGGATGAGTGTGAGTGAAGATTTACTTGAAGCTTGGGAGGACCGAGGAAGGAAACTATTTTTGCTCTAGTTTCCATATTCCTATACTTTTTATCTGTCTGGTGCATGGAATAAAAATCACACGTATTCCATATTCTAGATCTGTGCTCAATATAAGTTGAAAGAATGCTAAATAAAAAGATGTAAGCTTTTGAAAGCTTAATACTTTATGAAAGATATAAATGCTACGAAAAACTATCTGCTCATTCACATCCTAGACTGTCAGCTTTGATGTTGCCCTGCAGAAGGTTGCCTGTGGTGGAGGATGGTCCAATGTAACAGACTGCTGGACTCTAACAACCAAACAGTTATAATCAATTAGCACTACATGTTCCTCGAGTTTTTCCTTTCAAAGCCTTGCTTCACTTACAGCAACTGATTAAGCAGCAACTGGAACCTTTCAGGAGAAATATTACCTTGTAATCGGTAATGAGTTTGAAAAAACTTCAACTAATTTCCATAGCGCAATAAGACCTATTAGTGCAGAATATGTATTACAATCCACCAGAGGGACCAATGGACAGATAGAATAAACCGTATATGTACATTGATCTATAGCATTTCAAAATGTATTTGCATTTTCCTGGAAAATAAACAGAACCTCATGCAGATTGTTCATCTAAGTATAAAATTATTGATTTTTAGATGACTTATAAATATCTTTTCTTGAGTATTAACGAAAAAAGACATTTTGTCTAAGCTTTTCGGCTTGCACTCATCAGGACCATTGCAATGTCACGGGAAACAATAACGTTACACTGTATGAGAAGAGAGTTCTACATTTGCTAAATAGTCCTCAGTGTGCTAAAAATTATGCTGACAACCAATTTAGGATTGTCAGTTGGGCTCGTAGTGTGGCGCATTTGTGTGTACTGAAAACTGCATATATTAATTCACAGGGCCTTGTTCTTTGCAGACAGAAAGAACATGTACATAATTGCACCTGTTTCAGCTAAACAAAATAAGTGACAGCCATTCGCTGGTGCATTCCTCAGGACAATGCCTTGACCAATCAGAGGCAAGCTGCCTGATTTAAAATTTCAAACAATGCTTGGCAGTTGACTGTCAATCACCATTAACTGGTGCATTGTCCATGGCAATGCCTCTATCAATTAGAGTCCACTCTGATTAGTATTCTTATGATTACCCTGATGAGTGCAAGATGAAAAGCTTCCGCAAAATGCCTTTTTTCAGCATTCTCAAGTTCTGTACTACCAAACGACTATTAATATATTTTCTGCTCAGTTCATGTCAAAGGCTATCAACAATTATTATTTTTTTATTAAGCACTTGTTTCCTGCTGTCTTATTGTATTTTTCAGTCTTTGCTGTTCTGATTATAATCAGTAGTTCTAATATTATCATTTTGCAATGTAAGTTAATGTTCCTGTGTTCATGTGATCCCCTTTGTAAGGCTGCATTTTGGAGATAAACACAAAATGCATTCCAGTGAGATGTGCACTGTAAAGAATTTACATTTGTTTCTTTACAGAAAGGGAGTGATAAGCACACTGCAGGCTGTATTTCAGTTTAATGCTAACCCAGTTTTAATTAAACCATCTTGCTTCATCCCTTCCCACATTCGAAGTCTTCTTAAATGCTATCTCTTCAATTGCACCATTGGTCACCATTCATAATTCCTCTCCTTGCATTTATGTTCAACAAAATTGTCAAGTCATTTGGGCATTTCCTGGCATTAAAGGAGCAACATAAATGTAATTTGGTTGTTATTCTGGGTAAGATAGATGGGACTGGATTTTCATGGAGTCAGGGAAACTCCGTAGAGATGTGAAAATGGCGGCCGGGACCCAATTCTGGGAATCCTGACCCCAGTCCCAAGATTTACTTTTTTCACCAGTGGGGATGCCCCGGGTTGCGAGCCCACTTCCTGCACACTAAACCTGACTGGCTCCACTGCGGGGATAAGCATGTCCTAGTCCTCCACAATTGTCATGGAGTCAGGCCAGCATTTCAAAATGTCATGGCTCACGACACCTCAGGGGTGTCGTGAATCGTAGTCTGAATGAGGAAACCTTTTAAGAGGTAAGTTCAAAAGGACCTAAACACACCCCTAATGCCTACCTATGTTCGCTACCCACCCCCATGGCCCTGCATACCCTCCATGCAAAGCTATGCCCCTCCACCCATCCCCCATTGTCTGTCATACCGTCCATGCCAAGATATGCCACTCCAACCATCCTACATGACCTCTCATACTTCCATGCCAATCCATGGCTCTTCCATGCTCAGTCATACACTCTGTATAGAACTAATGAAGCCTATAGTGGCAATAAGATGTATTAAAAAAAAGCTTTAAAAAAAGTCATTCATTCATTCATAACTTTCTGCTTTCTTAAAAGAAACTCCTTTTTACTACAGCCCAATAAATTTGTCAATCAACCAGACCCTTTAAAGTATCAATGGTAGAAACTGCAAGCACATGAAACCAAGCCTCTTTTCTTGGCTGAGAATCCAGACATCTATTAGCGTGTTGAAACAGCTGTGCCCCAAGGAAATCATTGCTTGATTGACATTTCCAGCTTTCTGATCTATCCTGTCAATTGCTCAATGTTTATTTTCACAAGATAACGAGGTTTCAGGTGCTTACACTTTCTGCTGTTAATACTTTAAAGAGTCTGGATGAGTGACACTTGTTGAGCTGTAGTGAAAGGAGTCTTTTTTTAAGAAGTGGAAAGTTACGAATGAATGGCTGATTTTTTAAAGCTTTTTCAACACATCCTATTGTCACTATAGGGTTCATTACTTCTATACAGAGTGTATAGTGGGTGAATGGGCATTGCAGTGCTATAGCTTGGCATGGAGTGCATGAGGAGCTATGGGGGGGTGGGTGGAGGGGCATGAGATGACATGGATGAGGCATGGGAAATGTGTATGGGGGCTGAGGGCTAGGCTTCCTTACTGTTTTTAACTAGGATGAAGTCCCAGAGCAGCGAGGCTTTTAAACAGCCTGCCTTGGCCCCTGGCAGCCCCAGTGGCTGCATCCAAACTCTTTCCAGGGGTGGCAGGCCTGACTCCTGTTAGCACCCGCCACCTCACCCCAGAATGGAAATCCCATCTTTGCTGACACTTCCTCCTGAGGTGGGTGCGCCCAGCCGGGAAATTTCCTGACTCCCGCTACCCGCCTCAAAGATGAAAACCTAGTGCTTGATATTCAACTGACCAGTGTATTAATATCACCGTAAATAGGACAGAAGGGATAGCTCATGACTAATAATGCCGCCAATAAAGCTGATCATGGCCAGGTGTGTCAGAGGAAATAGTTTGCCCAACCAATTATCCTTCTTATTTGAATCTGGAGAACAAGTATTTGCAAAGCTATTTGAAAAAGGCATACTGAAAAAACAAGTATTGCACTTCTAAATAATCTCCCATGCTATTAGACATGAACATAAAGACCTAGTGTGTCTTTAGGTGAAGTGAGGGTCAAGGGGCGAGATAATTGGACCAGGCAGTACAGATGTAATTCAGTCTCCATTTTAAGATCTTATATCCTATTTTTGAGGAGGTCTTGTGAAGCAATGGGTAGAGTTCCTGCCTCTGAACCAGAAGCTCTGGATTCAAGTCCCACTCCAGGACTTGATGACCAAGGAAAGTGCGTTCATAATGTGGCCAAACAGGTTGAGTATCAACCTCGTAAATCCTTCTAACATACGCCAATGGCAGGTGGTAAGAGCGGGAGAGATTTCTGGTCAACCATGTGATGGACAAATGTTGGCGCCTCTACCATCAGTGGGATGGATTCGGGACCTGCCTCCCTGCCCTACCTGTGGTGGAGATCATGGTGCTGTGGGGTTGGACCTGCCTTCAGTCAGAGAACTCCAGAAGAATATCCCATCTTTCAGTATAAATGTCCATGGCAATGTAACCTTGTCATATTGTAATTTCCCCTCTAAGGGCAGCAGGTCGAAGTCTTAGGTACAGCTATTAGCATTTAAATTGGTAGCATTACTTTAAATATTATTTCTAGAGATAGAAATAAAGAGATTAAGAAAAATTGTGGGTTGAGAATTATATTGAGTAACTAAAAGAATTGGTAATAATTTGTGCACCCATTATTATTGTTTTTGCAGTTGCTATGATGAGCAATGGAAAGTAAAGCTACACCTCTGAAAAATAACTTCAAACCATTCCTGTTTCCCAGGATCCTCCTTACTTTACGGTGCTACCAGGCTGGGAGTATCGGCAGGAAGTAGGCCGAGAACTGGTCATTCCATGTGCTGCTGCAGGTGATCCATTCCCAGTAATCTCCTGGAGGAAGGTATCTGAGCCTTTGTTTATTTTAATAACACAAACTAAGCTGCCAGTAAGAGACAGAGCTTGTCATTCCTTCGCATGCACAATAATTACTGAACACATGAGCAAGGCTGCTAACTCAGATGACTGAGAAAGCAAATATTGTTTTTATTACATCAAATAATTCTGAATCTTTTAACATTGTTTGTAGGATCACATCCCATATTTCTGAAAATTGCCAAGCAGTGACATTACACATGAACATCAAAAGCATTAATGAATCATGTGGCTATTAGCATCAGCCTCCTCTAGGGACTTGTCCAGCTCTTTGAATGTTTGCAATGAATCTGTATCCATTGTAGAAGCTAAATTGGAAGAACCTTAATCAATTATCATTGATTTAGTTGAGCTGTTTTTTGAATGAAAGGTTTTGAAAAATATTCTTGTAAACAAAAAATAACATTGGAGTGGAAAACATGTCATATAATGCATCATCACCTGATTGAAGAGACATTATTTTACAGGCAATGATCACAACTTCCATCTTGTGACTACAAATCTGCTTTTTCATGAATTTTTAAAAATGTGCCTCATACACCCATGAATTTGGTGCTGGTAGTAGTTGCAGAGAGAAGAGCTGGATGTCATGGGGGAGGGTTTGCAAAAACGTGGGCTTTATTTGCAGAGAAAAACTAAAAAAATGGAATTCAAAGGCAGGAGCATGATAAACAAGACATGCTTTACTGGTAAGATTATTTTTAATATTGTATAAACATTACACAGGACATTTACTGTGGTGTTTTGCCCAAACATATTGAACTCTTCTAATGTTATTGCCTTCAAATGGAGAGGTGGGAGGATTCTTGAGCTTTTAAACCACCTGATCCAAAGGAGCCTGACATTTTGAGGAAACTCTTCCAAGGGTCATCTGTTCAGGGTATACTGAGTTTATTTTATAGCAGCAGTTGATTTCACATGTTTGAGGATCTCACAAGTAGGTCTCTGCTCGCATCTCTTAGTCATAGATCAGTGATTGTTTAGGGACCACGAGTTTAGGAACAGAGTGCAAAACTCAAATCCGGCTAAAAAGAGCTATTTTCACAAGAGATAGCAGAGAGAGACCATCCAACAGCTCTGTATCCTTCTTCCGTGCATTGGGAAAATCAATCTGCAACTACTGTGGAGCCCACCCAACTACAAAGACACTTAATCATGTGTTCAAGTTTCCAGAATGAATGCTAATCAAAAGATACATTTCTAAGAAAAGTAGTTTGATTAACTACATGGTTTTGTTAGATAATTGAATGAGTTTGATTCAGATTTTAAAAAAACACAATGCTCTGATCCTCAATTCTATGTAGATCTCAGTCAAGCAGCAACTGGGCTGGTACAATTATTCCCAAAGCCCCTGGGGTAGAGTGGAAAAGTCAATACGACCCTCATCCCTGATAACTATCTAGTGAAAAATGTTGCAAAGGACAGTTGCATGGTGTCTTGTTTTTTGTTTCAATGATACACACAGGTCATCAACATTGTAGCTGAGATAACTTTATTGATAACACATTTTTGTAAGATAAACACATATCTGCAGTAACTGAATCCTATCAAGACAGGATCCAACATGTGCTATCTGACCTTCAACCCTCCAGGCCAGGTGACCCCCTATCTAGTACAGTGTACCATATAGTATCTAATACTGGAGCCCACTACCACAATCGACAATTATCATGGCAGATAGGTGTCAGGTAAGGGCTGGATCAGACTAGGCTTTGTGATCCACCATAGCTGAAAATCCTATAAAGTGAAAGAAAGACTTGCATTTATATAGCACTTTTCAAGACCTTCAGATGCCCAAGGTACTTTTTATTTTGAAGTGTAGTCACTGTTGTAATGTAGGAAATACAGCAGCCAATTTGAAGGCAGCAAGTTCCCACAAACAGCAATGAGATAAATGATGAGTTTAATCTGTTTTGGTGTTAGTTGAAGTATAAGTATTCCCCAGGACACCAGGAGATCTCCCCTGCTCTTAATCAAATGCCATGGTGCCATGGGATCTTTTGCATTCATCTGACAGGGCAGATGGGGCCTCAGTTTAATATTTCACCCAAAAGTCAGCACCTCCGAGAGTGCAGCACCCTCACTGACGTGTCAGCCTGGATTATATACGAACGCTCGCCACTTAATAGAGGTACCTTAGGATACACAGCAATTCTGGAACTGCACAGCAGCTCATGCCAGCGCCTTCAGGAAAGAAGGGAAGAAAATGACCAAGTATTAAAAACTAGTTACAGCACTGAAACAGGCTATTCAATCCCTCTGCTCCGTGCTCCACACAAGCCTCCTCCCACCCCTCTTCATCTAATCCCGCCAACACATTCACATATCTTTCTATTCCTTTGACCCTCATGCTTATCTAGCTTCCTGGGATGAGGGGAGAGATTGAATAGGCTAGGCGTATACTCTCTAGAACTTAGAAGAATGAGAGGTGATCTCATTGAAACATATAAAATTCTGAAGGGGCTTAGCAGGATAGATGCTGGCAGGATGCTTTCCCTGGCTGGGGAATCTAGATCCAGGGTTCACAGTCTCAGAATAAAAGCCCGGCCACTTAGGACCGGGATGAGAAGAAATTTCTTCATCGACAGGTTTGTGGACTTTTGGAATTCTCTACATTAGAGAACTATGGATGGTCCACTCCTCCATCACCCCCTACTCCTCAACCTCCACTTATGGCACCTCCCCATGCCCACGCAGAAAATGCAACACCTGCCCCTTCACTTCTTCTCTCCTCACCGTCCAAGGGCCCAAACACTCCTTTCAAGTGAAGCAGCATTTCACTTGCATTTCCCCTAACTTAGTCTACTGCATTCGTTGCTCCCAATGCGGTCTCCTCTACATTGGAGAGACCAAACGCAAACTGGACGACCGTTTTGCGGAACACCTGCGGTCTGTCCGCAAGAAAGACCAAAACCTCCCTGTCGCTTGCCATTTTAACACTCCACCCTGTTCTCTTGCCCACATGTCTGTCCTTGGCTTGCTGCATTGTTCCAGTGAAGCCCAACGCAAACTGGAGGAACAGCACCTCATCTTCCGACTAGGCACTTTACAGCCTTCTGGGCTGAATATTGAATTCAACAACTTTAGATCTTAAACTCCCCCTCCCCCCATCCCCACCCCGTTTCTCTCCCCCCCCCCCTTTTTTTTCAATAATTTATATAGATTCTTCTTTCCCCACCTATTTCCATTATTTTTAAATCTAAACTAAAACCTTGTTAGTCTTTCCACCCCACCCCCACTAGAGCTGTACTTTGAATATCCTGTCTTCCATTCTTAATTAGCACTTTTCTCAGACAAATATCACCACCTTCAACACCTCTTTGACCCTTTTGTCTGTGACATCTTTTGATTATCTGCTCATCTCCACAATCACCACACCCTCAATGTCTCTCTCTCCCCCCCCACCCACCTTAAACCAATTTATATTTCTCCCTTCTTCTAACTATGCTTCAGTTCTGCCGAAAGGCCATGAAGGCTCGAAACGTTAACTGATTTCTTCTCCGCCGATGCTGCCAGACCTGCTGAGTTTTTCCAGGTAATTCTGTTTTTGTTATGGATGCTTAGTCATTGAGTATAGTCAAGATGAAGATTGATAGTTTTTTTGTCTAATAAGGGAATTATGGTCCTAGGATAGCATGGGGAAGGTGGAGTTGTGGTAGAAGATCAGCCACAATCTTATTGAATGGCAGAATAGGCTGGGAGTATCTTATGGCTTACTCCTGCTCCTATTTCTTGTGTTCTTATGTTCATCTTGAATTCATCCACCTAAATGTAACAAAACACAGAAAGTTTGATTTGCTAATTAGGTTTGGAGGCCACATTTTTCGATTTTTATATGATGGGGGATATTCATTAAAGTTTTGCATTGATAGATCAGGTATTAGCTGATAATTCCTAATATTCCTTCCAAGCATTTGTGCGAATCAGGTTTAATAAGCAGGAAATAGTACATTCAATATTATGAGACCACGAGTACAATTGTTCACCTAGGGGAGGGATCATTTTTCCGTTTCATTAAAACCATTTTTCTATCAAATAAAAAGGGCTTCAGGGAACGTGGGCAGATTGAAATTTCTCATACAAAGAGTTGAAATGTGTCCTGGTTGTTTATACAATTACATGAATGCTTCCTGACTGTAAATTACCTAAAAAGATGTGTGATATTGTTTTGTGCATTCCCAGGAGGTTGGAACATAATTACATGCCACAAGGTAGTTTATTTTTACGTCCTAACTTTCCCTCTCCCCATCGGGTGATTTCCCAATCTGGCTTTGGGTTCCAAGTGAGATCAAAGCAGCTGCAAATCACTGCCTCTTTTAAAAAAAAAGAAAGCTGCCCAAATGGTTGTTTTATGAAGGAGTAACAAAGGTGCAGACTGCAACAATGTAAAATGGAAACCGCTTTATAATCGGTTGTAAAATTTTGAAAGCATAACCTGAATGTCTGCTGGAGCCCATCTGCCAGTTCATCTGCTTCGGGGAGCATGAAGACATTGAGGGTACGACATTTGTCAGAGTTAAGATGCTTATCAGTTCTGCTCAGGATGCAGGTTTGATTCTCTCCTGGTGTTTTTGGGTTCGGGTCTCTTTTGGCTGTTTCTTCATTGAGCTTCTTCCATTGAGCTATCAGTGCACACAACCGGGTTGAAATTATGGCGATCTACTTCTTGTCTAGTGCCCTTTTTATACTGTGCAATTTGCAGTGATCTTTTGTATGCTGCCTTCATTAACCCACATGCAAAAGTATAATAGAATATGCTTGGCTCCATCCCTAACTCAAATGGTGATTACATGATAAGACCAGTTCCTGACACTGCACCTACCAGGCATTTCCTTGCAGCAGGGAGGAGATCTAGAAATCACCCTTTCCCTTTCTAACAGTTTTAAAAATGTTTTTTCTTCATGCAAATCAAAAATATCAATTGATCAAATACCATCAGATTTCCCAGAGTACAATCAAACAATCTTATGCTGTATATTATATTTTATATCTATAATATATCAAAGTAAAAACATCAATCCTTCTTGTATTTCATGAATGTTATTACTCATAAATTAAAATAAAAATGATCACTGGAATCCCCTGCAGCTGAATGGAAATGATCCCAAACTGTGCTGACAGATCTACTGTTGAGCTAGGTTACCTGGCTAGCAGGCTGAGTATTTTCCAAGCAACGTCTTTGAGCTACAAAGGTATAATAATGCACTTAGAGGTACCATATTTCACTGGTTCACTCATTGTTCAAGAAGCTCAGTACAACATACTAGAACCCTAGGTGAAGCCACCATCTGTGCAGACAACAGTCACTGAAGTTGACTCCCACAAACTGATCCAAAACATTATTGAGAGGATATTGAATAGGATAGGTGACCGCGGATCATAGCTTCACACTTATAAGATAAATAGCTTCTCATCTTACATGAAACTTGGAGCCTAGTGGAAATATCCCAGTTATAATGCAGGATTTGGTCATTTATTTCCATATTTTCTAGCTTCATGAGGGTTGCAAGTGCCACTGAGTCAGAAATATTATGTAAATCAATAAAAATAATGTATGTGAGTTTTCTCTAAGTTTTATGATGTTCTACAAATTTGTATAAAGCCACAGTCTTCCCTATATATTCCTCACACAAGCGAAACCTAAGCTGGTCCTTTATGACTTCTGTGAACTGCCAAAGCATCCAGTATGTAGGCTGCAACAACCGGAAGAACCACATTAAGAGTCATTGAGAGAGACTTCTCTGTAGTCTTTGGGTTCACATCAGGGCTTGGGTACAGGAACTGCAATAAATTGTAAGAGTGCCACATTGTCAGAAGTGCTATTGTCAGATGAGGCATTAAACTGAGAACTTTGACCTTGTCTGGTACAGGTTACACCTATGGATGCAACTGCTGTTCCCCCATTGTCCTGACTAACACCCTTCCATCACCTTTCATGTTTTGGATCCACCAATTACAGATATCTCTGAGGTATCTCCAGCTGCTTTTGCTGCATTCTGAGATCCACCCTCAATGTCATGTGCTGCAACATGTACACTTACAACCTGACTCTTCTCTAGAACTGACTCACCCTATCTTAAAGCTGCCCTGGCCCACATTTCATCATTCATCTCATCCAGCACTTCAACAAAACTTCCTTTCAGGGGGTCAAGGATTCCAAAATTTTGATACCAGTACCTCACTGGATCTTCTTCCCCTTCAGTTGTCTCTGACCCCATTCCCTTAACCTTTGCTGTATTTTCGCCATCCTCTCCGACGTTCCCCTCTCTCACCTGAATGATTCACCCTCAGAAAAGGCCTCAGTTTCATCCCCTTGCACTCCTGTCTCAATGAATTTTGAGCTTGGCACATGATGCTGAACTCTTCTTCCATTGCCTTCACCTCCACACTTGCTTTTTTGGGCCGGTGTCTTTACCCTGCAGTGAGGATCCCTTCTCCCATTTTCAGAGCTCTTGTTCGAATTGAATTTCTCCCTCTGGTCTCTTATCCTCTCTAAATCTTCTCATTTGGAACTTCTCATGTGACATTGGTCATCTAAATTTTTCTATTCCACTTCCTCACGCTAAGCTACTCCCTCTGAACTTGCAGCATTCTATTCTCTGTTGTAGCTTAATGGACCGATTTTTACCTTGTGGAGGCTGATGCCAACTCTCTGACACTTGCTTCTACCTCCCCCTGGAGCATGACTCCACCAGTGAACGTCAAGCCATTGTTTCCCAGGCTTCTCCTCTGGAAATCTTCCCTCCATGGCCTCCAACATAGTAGACCCCAACCCCACAGACCTGCTGCTATATCTTTCCCAAATTCCCCAAACTGGACTGCCCAAGTAGTGTTTCGACTTGAACTTTCCTGATGCAACTGATTTCTTTCTATCTCAACGTCTTTTTCTTCCATTTTCCAGTCTCTTCCCACCACCATCCGTGACTTTTCCGATGCCCTCTGGCACTTAAACATATTCCAGTTTCCTAGCGCTAACCAACTCCTTTTCATTGTGGATGTCCCATCTCTCTAAACTTTCATTGTCCACCAAGACTATTTTAGGGCTCTCTGCTTCTTCCTTGAACAGAGTTCCCATCTACCAACACCCCTCTCTGCCTGGCTGACTTTGCTATTACTTTGAACAATTTGTCCTGTGACTCAGCTTACTTACTTCAAATAAAAGATGTTGCTGTGGAAACCCATGTGGTTCCTAGCTATACCTGTGTTTTCGTGGATTATGTAGAACATTATTTGTTTCAGTCCCATTCAGGTCTCCTCCTTTGCCTGTTTTTTTTGGACACCAGCTGCTGATAATGATTCTGCTATTGCCATTTACCATCAATTTTTTTCTGGTCCCCTTTGCCTTGCACTGTCATCCTTTTTTGTAATTTAATCTCTCCTGCCTTACACCTGTCTCAGACCTTCCCATTTGCTGTTGGCTTCTCTCAACTCTTTCCTTGCCTCCATACTTGCTTAAAACCTGTTACGTCTCCAGTTTTTTTTCCAGTTAAGTCATCAACTTGAAACGTTAACTTTGTTTCTGTTTCCACAGATGCTGCCAGAAGTGCTGAGTATTTTCAGCGTTTTCTGGTCTTTATTTAAGCGTCAGAGTGGCCCGTTTTCCATTTGCCCTCTCAGGTGGACAGGAAAGATCTTGTGACATTATTTGAAGAAGAGTCTGGATTTCACCTGGTTTCATGGCCAACATTTATCACTCAAACAACACTAAAACATAGTTGATCCGGTCATTTGTCCCATTGCTGTTTGTGGGTTTTCACCATGCATAAATTGTCTGCTGTTTACGCCTGACTGTACTTCAAAAGTATTTAATTGACTGGGAAGCACCCTGGGACATCCTGAGGTGCTAGTTTTTTCTCTTTCAAGTATAAATATATGATTTATTATAAAACATAAATCGAGTGGAAAATCTGTTTAGTATACATTAGGGCCTGAGAAAATAGAAATTTTCAGCCTGATCTGATGCATATGTTTGGTTTGTTGACTCTTTGAAGGTAGGGAAGCCCAGTAAAAGCAAGCACAACATCCTTCCAAGCGGCAGCTTGCAATTCAAAGCTCTCAGCAAAGAGGACCATGGACAATGGGAATGTGTCGCCACCAATGTTGTCACAAACATCACTGCCAGCACGCGTCTCACTGTAATCGGTAGGTACGGCAGGTTATAACCTGACTCCAGTCTACATATTTATTTCACATATATCATGAGGCATAGAGTTATTGCACTTGACTTCACATGTTACAGAATTCTGGCTATATGAATAATTGCGTACATAATTAGTCATTGATAAAAAGCTAATTCAGTGCTGGTTCTAGGGTCAATTTATAATAGATCCTGTTAGTAAACTGGATTGTACTCTGATTTATTGATGTTAATCTTTTAGATGTTGCTTTCCTGAAACTGCTTATTGCACCTGCTTTCTCAGAAACCAAACTGCTTTAGTAATAAAGCAAAATTCACCGATTCCTTTTACAAATTTTGCGATTTCTGACATAGAGTACAACTGCTAATAAATATTTTGATTTTTCTTCAAACTTTATCTAGCTTCGTTGTTGCAGGCTATTTCCTTCTACCTGAATGTTGTACACCTCCACGCCTTCCACTTGTCTCAGTTTTGGAATGTTTGTAATTTAACAACAACTTGCATCTTTAACAGAGTAAAATGTCCCAAGGCACATGACTGGGGTGCATTCAGACAAATATTGACACTGAGACAAAGCTTGGGATATTAGGTCAATGACCAAAAGCTTGGTCAAAGAGGGAGGTTTTAAAGAGGAGAGGTTTAAGAAATTCCAGAGCTGTCCTTAGAAAAGCAATACCAATGAACTTTTTGATTTTGCACAATGACTGACCGTGTAGTATCTCAGTGGAAAGCTTGTCAAATTGGTGCAATTTGTGCCAAATTTTCCATTTAAGAAGAACTTCATGAAAATCAGTCCCAAATTTGCCTTTTACTGGTCTGATGCATGCCCCCCAGGTCTAACTTTAGAAAAGGCTAACTATTGATTTTGAATAAATGGAATAATTGGTAAGGCAAATACGTATAATTTAGATTTAAACTGTCAGTTTTTTGCTCTCGTGTCTTTTTAGAAAAAGAAATGGAGGTGCAACATGACAAATGATATTGAGCACAAAAATATTCAGATACTGGGAGACTAAAAATGATAAGGATATGGAGAACCTTGAAAATGGATTTGAATGAGAGCGACACTCATCATTCAGTCTCAGCATTAGAAAGATATTCCGTTGCAAACTTTTGAGTTCAAAATTAATTCAATTTTTTTAAAGAATAGCTGATTTAAGGAAGAATATTTTTGATAACCACATGCAATACTGACTCCATGCTGCAATTTTTAAATATCAAGAAAATGCTCTGATTTACAACTTTAGGTGATAAGTATTAAAAATTTTAATGGATGCAATTTTGAATTAATGTTGTAGTATGGTTCATTTATTACAAGATATAATTTAGTAATTATACCAAAACAGTGAATATTTTTATAAATGGTTTATTCAACAGCAAGATTGAACTAATTGTTAGTTTATTTAGTATCATTACAAGATTGCTTTCATAAATCTGATAAATTCAAGTCCAAATATCTGCCAATAATTATCCTTGTTTATTTTCCTTTTCTTAAACTAATATCTAACTATGGGACAAATTTTCAATTATTTTGCATTCCTGAATCTCATTTTCTCTTCCGAATTAACACAGATTAAAGCCCCATTCTAGGAGGTGGTGGGTACATAACTAGTGATGAGTCCCTACATGCATAGAGGCATAACATTCTCCCAAACAATAATATAAAGACAGGTAGACATTTTAGTGAAGAGTCAGAAGGGACATTATGAAGCCAAGACAGAGCAGTTAGTGTAAGAGAAGCAGCACAAAATTTGCAATCAGAAAATTAATTGTTAGATTAAATGCCCTTCTTATTATACCAAGAATTTGTCTGGTTCTCAAAAACCAAAATATTACAGTTGTTCACTATATTTAAAGCCATCCTTGAACAGGAAAGTAAGATCAAGCACTAAGTCCTCAGTCTTCGCAGGACCTGGAGAATAATTTGAGATCTGATCATATCTTTTGTCAATTCACATAACATAAAATGAAAACTTTTCAATATTTATAGAGTTAAATGCTAATGACATAAGAAGCATTAAAGGAGCTTCATTACAGGTGCATTAGATCTTGTAACAAAACTATATTCTTGGAAGAAATAACCATTTTAAACCAGAGAAAATACAGCTCAGAGTTGGAGCACTTAACACATCAGATGGACAAATTACTTCATCGAAAGCTGTCTAATGTATTCTTTCGTCAATTCAGTTGTAATTGCAAAATAGCATAGGATATTTTAATTAGTCAATTTAATATTGTACAATATCTAATTAACAAATCAAGTGTTTTACAATTTCTGTTGTAGAGCAGTGGAACATGCCAATTTTAGAGAATACAAAGGTGCTAATTAATAGATTAAAAATGACAACTCATTAGTAACATGCAGGAAAAATGAAAATCTTTGGCGTGTTTAATAGAAGTTATTCACCCTATGAACTTAATGAGCTTTAAGAAGGATGATTGGTAAATCTATCTGCTTTCAAATGCCATCACTGCATGAGGAATCTTACTCCAATACCTCATTAAAGCTGCCAAATGTGTGCCAGAGTAAATCTGTGACAGAGCAAACATCCCGCATTTATGCAATAGCCCTGCTTTAGTAAGTAACACTGCCTTAGGAAACCAATAAAATAGTATGCCTTTCTCCAGGGACTGAGAAAAATAGCTTTCAAAGCAAACCAGCACCAGGAGTAAAGGTAAATATTGGCCACTGCTGGTGCGTGACTGAGACTGCCATTCTTGTTCTAGCCAGCCCTGAGCTCACGATCACCCATATAGCCAGTAGTATCATTCTAACATTGTTGACTTCAGTGAACCTTCCCACTGTGTCAGAGAAGGTCCTTGGCCAAAATGATTAAGTATGACTTAAATCAGCTGCAACACACAAGTGCACAGTTTTGTGGTGTTTCTGCTACTTTCTGAATCTACCCACTGTGTAAATTCCAGGCAGATTCAGCACAATAGGGACCAACCATGCTGCAGAACGACCTTCACTAGAAGAAAGTCTGCAGTACAAATGGCGCATTAGCATTTCACTATTGTATATGTTAACATTCAGCCTGATGATGCTGGCGTCACACTGCTACCAGTCCAGTGTAAAGAAGGTACCTGGGTTTCATACTAGAAGAAGCCTTTAGTGCCCCCACTTGTTTCTCAATGAGAAAGCAAGTGTGAGGTTTTTCAAGTTATAGTCATCAGTGCTCAGTTTGATGTCTGGAATTCACAGTGGTGTAAATACAGCTGTCTCTGGATTGTGGCTTGCCATGAACTGACTAGAGTCAGTCCAGATACCCTTGGAGGTCCCATAATTAACACACATTGAATCATCAAACGTTAATTAGCATGAGTTTCTGAAAGCTCAGCTGCTCCATATATCATTGGATGTGAGAATTTAAATAAACCTCTGTAACCATTAGCAACAAATGAAAATACGGCCTAATTGCTATTCATCTGTAGCTGTACAATTATAATGCTTTGATTAGATATCACACCTACATGATGATCAGAATCTACCTTGCTCTTAACTCTGATTTTCTTTGCTCCAATGACATTTAATATTTTTGAAGTACCTTCCCAACAGAAAGTGAGAAATTCTTCTGAGAGCCTTGAATTGCTGTCCAGCTTTCAAAAATGGACTATGAATTCTAGCTGTGCGTGCGTGTGTGTGTGCGCGTACGTGCGTGTGCATGTGTGTGTGTGTGTGTGTGCGTGCGTGCGTGTGTGTGTGTGTGTGTGTATACGTACACGTTTCTGTTTCATTATGAAAAATATATATTAAAATACATGCACACTTACATTGCTGCCTGAAGAAGAGACCAGGCTGTGGCAGGGTCAAGTGTAAAGATTCACAGTAATATTTCACCTTCCAGTTTTCTGGTATAATAAGGATACCCAAGTTCTCAATCCTGAACAAACAAGGGGTGGAATTCTCCATGCCAGCTGGCGTTGGGCGTGCTCGGCAGCGTGAGCGGATAATATGGCGCGAAGACCAGGAATCAGTTTCCCGACATTGTGAAACCAGTTTGCGATTGTCCACTCAGCCCGTCGATGGTGGGCCGCTCCACTGGATGTCGGGAACCTCTTTGCATTACATCAACATATTATAAAGCCAGCCCGCAGTAATCGTCCATGCACATCAACATGATTTCACGCCAGTGCAGAACAAGTGTGACGTGCAGAAGTTGGGACTTACCCCCAGGGCCTTGCTCACATCGCGGACATCCAAGGAGCAGAAGATGCTGGAGCCCGACAGCAAGAGCGCAGTGGAGGAATGTCCATGGCATGCTGGGTGGGTTCTCATGGGCATGGTGCTCCTGCAAAGCAGCTCATGGAAGTTGGAAAGTCACCGTTGAGGGTCTGCTCACAACAGATGATGGTTGAGAGGGTAGAGAGGAAGGTCCAGCTGTGTTTGGGGAAGGAAGATATACCAGGGGGTGGGAGAGGAAGGCCAAGGATCGATGGGAGAGAAAGAGGTGTCAAGATGGGGTGACTCCAGAGGCACATCATCACGCCCCGACTCAGCATGTGCCTGATCCCCTGCAGTCCACCGACTGCTGGCGCCATCAGCACCTTCTGTCTCTGCCAGCTCCTCCAGCGGCTGTGAAGTGCCCTCTCCACTGTGCCCTAGGACACTAGCCGATGTTGCAATGCCCACCGAGGTGCTAGTATCTGCACTGGTGCCTGCCTGGCAGAAATGGTGTGACGCAGGTGACACTTGAGGGCCCTCAGGTGTGAGAGGGGGCATCTGCAATTCCTCCTGGCGGTCATGCTCTGATGATGCTGAAATGAACAACAAGGACAGTGGATCAGTTAGCGTGCACACACTGACACACTTCATCCCTTTCCCCCTGGCTCATTATGCGCTCAACCTTCCAGAACCTATGGACACAAATATTGGTGGGGTGGCAAATAGTGAGGAGGAGACCCAAACATTACAGGTGGATACAGATGGGCTAATGAATGCCAAATGGAATGTCATGTGGATAAGTGTGAGGTGATGCACTTGGGCAGGACAAACAAGGCACGGGAATACTTGATGACTGGTAGGACCGTGGAAAGTAAGGAGGATCAGAGGGACCTTGCTGGGCATGTCGACAGGTCCCTTAAGGTAGCGGGACAGGTACAAAATGTGTTTAAGAAGGTAAATGCCATATTAGCCGAGGAACAGAATATAGGAGCAGGGAAGTAATGTTCCAAGTGCAGGAAATGCTGCCTAGGCCACAGCTATAGTTCTGCATGCAGTTGTGAAATGCAGTTCATGGGAGGGATGTGATTGGAGTGGAGAGAATGCAGAGGTTATTGACCAGGATGCTGGCTGGTCTGGAGAGTTTGACTTATGAGGAGACATCTCATAGACTGGGGATATTTCCCCTGGAGCAGAGGAGATTGAGGGGTGACATGATTAAGGTGTATGAAATTATGAGGGGCGTAGATATGGTCGACAGAAAGGAACTTTTCCCCTTGGCAGAGGGATCAGTAACCAGGTGGCATAGATTTAAGGTAAGGGGCATGAGGTTGACAGGTGATGATGAGCAACTTTTGCACACAGTGTGTGTTGGGAATGTGGAACGCACTGCCTGAAAGGATGGTGGACGCAGAAACTCTTCCTAACACATAATAAGCATTTGGATGTGCAGTTGCAATGCCATGGCATACAAGGCTATGGGCATAGTGCTGGGAAATGGGATTAGTAGACATAGATACGTGTTTGACCGGCGCATCCTCAAAAGGCCGAAGGACCTTTTTCTGTGCTCCACACCCCTGACACTATCACTCTGTGACCGAGCAATGTTGCAACAATAACAAATTAAACAATCATCAGTGCTATGGATGTTGGGAGGACATTGTGGATCTCACTGTTGGCCTCAAATACCTGGCTGTTCCACCCCCGTCTCACCGACACCAGTTGACCTGGGCGCATGGCGCCTCTCAAGCTCCAGGACCTCCTGTTCGAAGTGGCTTAACATGAGGAGGCGTGCCTGGCTGCCTCCAGTCCTTGAACGCTCAGACACATTATGAGCATTCTTCCCCTGAAAAACAGGGAACACCATTCACTGCGGCAATTTGCATGTGTACTCTGCACGCGCATGTCGCACCCCAACCACAGTGGCCCATATCAGGCCTCCAGTGCCTCCTCTCCCCGCTACTGCTGATCATTCACACAACGATTGTACGCCTGCTCCCAACCCCCACAATGGCCAGCTTGGACACATTCTGCCTACATCACTTTAGGAACCACACGGTCTTTGCTCCCATAGCAAGGAGGCGCAACTATGTGCAGCGTCGAGGGCAGCAGATGGTTCTTGGCCACAACACCTTGAGGCTGCCCTTCCACAATCTCATCACAGTGAATAGAACATGTGCTGGAGTTCTGAGTATGTGCCAGGCTGCATCTCCTGCAGGTTGCCCCCAGACTAGTCATGTGCGACTAAGAGCAACACATGGTGCGGGGGAGAACCCATCTCCTCATGAACCACTCAGGCTAATGTAAGCATGGGCACTATCTGCTTGTCCACCCAGCGTATGAGAAATGCCCAACATGATTCAATGCAGTCACGACAGTAAGACTTGGGGGTGGCCTCAAAGGCTAAGGCTACCTGCTGGGTTAAATGCCCAATGCCAACATGGTACTTACCCTGCCAGAGCGCAACAAATCGTTAAAGCGCTTACAGCACTGGATCCAGGTGTGTCGCACCACGTCGCGGGAGCTCATCACCTCCGCCACCTCCTCCCAGGCACATTTGGTCATGTTGGGGGGGCCTCCTCCTCCCATCCTGGGGGACCAACACTTCCCACCGTGCTGCCACCCCCTCGAGGAGGGCAGCAAGGCAATCATCAGAAAAGCGAGGGGTGCATTGGCCCCCAGCTGGCCTACCCTGCAGCCTGGCCCTGCTCCCCTGCCCTTCCCTCCAGCCTGGCCTGCTCAGCCGACCCCCTGTGGTGTGACCTGGAAGTGGCCATTGTGAGCAGCCTACAGGAGGCTGCTAGGCCTTCCTTTAATCAGACAGCCGGTTCACCATTGGACCCAGCAGTCTGTGCACACCCGCCGCCGCCCACACACTCCCGCTATCCACGGGAGTCGGCAAATACGCTGGGCGGGCACCAATCGGGTCTGCGCCTACCCGCACCCGCTCCAGCTCCGCCCACCCGACAGGCAGAAAATTCTGCCCTATGAGCAGCTGAGTTGGTAGCACATTAGCCTGTGAGTCAAAAGGCTGTGGATTCAGGTCTCAGTCAAGAGATTTGAGCACAAAACTCTAGGCGGATGCTCCTGTGCAGTACTGCACGAATTCACAATTTCGGAACTGCACTGTCCTTCAGGTGAGACATTAAACTGTGATCCCATCTGCCCTCTCAAGTGGATGTAAAATAACACAAATACTGTTTCAAAGATTATCAGGGGAGTTGTGCTATTGGCTGCAACGTTTCCTACATTACAACAGTGACTATATTTCAAAAGTACTTTATTAGCTGTAAAGGCACTTTGGACCTAATAGGTGCTATATAAATGCAAGTCTTTTTTCAATAAAAACAAAACATCATTTGCTTGAGTAGACATTTATGGTTTTCACTTGAACTCAATTTGTAAATTAGTACTGGTGATGACCGTCCCTCTTTCCTGAGGTGTCCGCACATCAGAGCCAACAAGGGAGGGAATTAAAGCAAAATACGGATGCTGGAAATCTGAAATAAAAACTAAAAATGCTGGAAAAACTCAGCAGGTCTGGCAGCATCCATGGAGAGAGAAACAAAGTCTTTTCAGAGTTTAACATTTCGAGTCCGTGTGACTCGAAAGAAGACGGACTCGAAACGTTAACTCTGTTTCTCTCTCCACAGATGCTGCCAGACCTGCTGAGTTTTTCCAGCATTTTCTATTTCGATTATTATAAGGGAGGGAATATTTAGTTTCTGTGCTATATGCAATAAAGTTAGAAGCCCCCTTTGTGAAACAGGTTTATAATATTGTTACCTATACCACAGAGGAAATCATCCTCCATCACGTTACCAGTGTTGATTGATGGCATCATTACACCAACATCTTTACAAAGGGAAAATTTAATTTTGTAAGAAAATAAGTCCTGATTCCATGTAGAGACAGCCTTCAATATTTTTGAATTAGAAGCCCTGAAGTATGTCAGTCACAGTAGATTAAGTGTCCTTCATAGTCTCCTTGATCTGCTAGCAAGCAGAGTGTCTGAGCACAATTCCCCATTGATTTCTGGATCTCCGTTGAAGAGGTATTTGTTTTCACATTTGTTTTTCTAAAATTTGTAATCCTTTCTGGTCGCAGTCAGGTCCTTATGGTTGTAGTCCTGTTAGCGCTGGAATGTCAATTGGCTCTTTATTCCCGACTAAATGTACGGTGCTAGCTGAAGAAATGGCCAGTTACCTTCTGATAACAGCCCACCCCATGTCAGAGACTTTCAGATTTGGACCAATCATTATCTATGTGGGTTTTATGAGAAGAGTGAGCTCCACAGCAAAGGCTTTCAGTTTAATTTCACACTTGACTGAGCGTTGCCTCCATACTTCCTCTCATTTGTCAAGGTTATATTCTGTCACCATTTCTTCAGTTGGCTACTGGAATTTAGATGAGGGTTTCTGCCCATCATGAACTGTATTTCCTGTTTTGTTTTTATGCTCCCATGGAGTTAAAGTGTAGAGTGATTTAGCAAATTGAAATATTGAGATTTGTTTTGCGCATTGGTAGGTATATTTGCTGAATTAATTTACATGCTGAGCTGTAACCTTATCATCTCCTTGGGTTTACAAACAACAGTGTTTTGTATTTAAAGAACAACTATACCCCAATTATAACAATCTTCAGACAAGAGTGTGTACTGAAGACCTGGGTGACACAACACACTTTTAACTAGGAAACTGTAGCTGTGAATATATTCAAAGCTCAGTCACAATATTGAGTTTTTCTTCATTTCTGTCTGTTGTTGGTATTGGAAGTTCTCAGCCAATCAGTCAGCAATGGGATATCAGACTTGTGTAAAGTTATCATTCCCTGTTTAATAGTAGCTGGTTGCCAAAAGTTGAAATTGAGAATCTTCATGGCTGAATTGTTATTTTTACACGTATACTTTGTGGATTGTTTCAAGACCTATTACAAATAACAATTGCAGTTCATTTGACAACTATCACAAAAAGTGAAATTCAAGAATACAGTAGAATGATTATCTCTGTGTTCTACTTTTTCGTGACTGTGGTCAGTTCGTTTTGCAATTTATTTCTGTGACTTTAGCAGCACTAGCAATAACAATAGCACCCTTGACAAGAAAGTATGCCCAATAAATATTAAAATATACAAGCTCTGCATTTTCATGTTGCATGCAATGCTGCAGGAAGCTTTTTCTCAGCATGTTCAATTCAGTTGGTAGTAATGTCCTCAACGTCTAGTCATTTCCTGTTGATTATTGGTTTAAATGTCATGTGGTACTTTCCCCCGGTGATGTGACAAGCCCCATGTTGTACTGTAAGTTTATCCCAAGTTCCAGCTCATACTTTCTTGTGAACGCTGCTAGTCCCAACTCACCACTTTTTTTTCTGTACAAGTTCCCTACAAACCCTACATACAACTAACTTCATTTGAAGATTTAAGCGGACTTGCATTTCTGTCTCTGGCCTTAGTTTCCTGAGTTCGTCCTGCCTGTATGATAATTCCACCCCATCCCCCTCACATAATATTTTTAAAAATCAGTTTGATTCATGCTAAGTTGATGCAGTGCTTATTTGAAAAACCCTTGGGAACTTAACTGATTGACACTGGGTGATAAATCCCATTAATTTACATAGCAAAGGTTGCACTGAGGAAGAGCTCGCTTCAGCATTGCCACTAACATGAAAATACCGACTCTAGTCATTGTAAGATTTACTGTGCATTCACTACTCCCAAAGGTGCAATTGAAGGTACAGAGCTAAATTGTGGTAAGGAACTGACCACAGCTATCAAATTTACTAAACATAGATCCTCAGTGAATGAAAACATCTGCCAGGCCAGGACTGTACTTGCAAAGACAAAGGACTGGATTAAATTACTGTAGTTTTCCAACTGAAGAGCCAGTGGCAGCCCTGCCGCAGCCATTTCCAGGAGCCACAGAGCATTTTAAATCTCAATTTAAATCACGAGGGTTCCCAGGGTCTTCAGGATGAGGATCGCCCAGCCTCCAAGAGCTCCCGCCAGTCAGAAGGCTGGCAGCTCATCAGAACCAGCAGCACCAGCCAGAGTGGCGGCCACTACTGGGACGGCAGGAGGCCCGGGAGGAGAAACATGGCTGGAGAACTCGGACCCGGGTAGGTCGGGGGCCTTGCTGGGGCCACAGGCAAGCCCCAGCGGGGGAAGGGGATCAGGTTAAAAGGCAGGGAGTTTTCCTGTCGGGGCCAGCCCTTGCCACGCACAGGGCCCTCCATTGGGCACAGGGTGCCCAAGCAGGAGGGACCCCAGGCTGCAAACTGATCTGCCAGAGTACACCTGGTGGCTTTCCCAGGTTGGTACCCCCAACACCCAATGCAGGTGCAATACCAGCGGGGGCGGGTTCAATCCTGTAACACCTTTATTGGTGGTGGGGAAGTTCGAGGTCAGACTTAGTTGGAGGAAGTTGGGAAGGTGACAGGCTCTCCGTCCCGCACGATTAAAGGACCTCTTCCCCATTGCTTCCAGGGTTGGCTGGCATTAAATTCCGCTCATAGATTCAACCCATAATTTCCCACATTGCTATTTCCTGTTGAGAGATGTGCAACCCAGGTCCAAGAGGGAGCGAAGAAGCAGAAGTTGAATCATCCCAATCACTGCCACTGTCCTCTTACTGCCTGACACTAGCAGGCACCTAGTAGGTTGCCCTCCTGCTGTTTTGGCTTCAGGAGCAGCACATCAACCAGAGAGACCTGTTGAGAGCAAGGAAAATGTGAAAAATATCCAAACAAAGAAAAATTAACGGTTTCACTTAAAAAATATCCCACTAACCAAAGGATTCCTCCTAATGTAAATGATTTTCTATTATTTTTTGATATTGTGGTGGCACTTCTCCATTTCATACATCCTCTAAACCTTCGCAAAATCATGTCCTGGCAGTATATAACTCATATAATGGTCATGTTTGAAATGGTATTTGAGGAGGAGGTTCTTCGGAGTGTATTGTAGCAAATGGAAACACGATGCTTGGACACAAGTGATAGTGTATGTACAGCCTGATCACAAATGAAAAGGCAGCAAAATTCCTTAATTGGTACTGTCAGTAGAACAATGCTCCCAACATGTGGCCAATTGAAATATTTGATCCTTTTAACTTAGATGAGTTTTCTCACTGAGATATTCCACGAAATGAGGAATACTGAATACCCCACAAGAATGTGAACTCCTTTAGTGGCCAATCTTACGTTGACACAGGCTCTCAGTAAACCATTAAGAATTAAGGGTGGCCTGCTCTGTTTGACTGTTGCTTTTGCGTGTTTAATTACTGCTGGTGTGATTTTGTTGGAATTCCTTTTGAACAACATCTGTCTTGTGTGTATTTCAGCTCCTCAATGATGTGAAGACATGTTTTTATTAGCTGAACAAAAACAAATTTAAATGACAATGCAAACACAGGTCGAGATTGATGCGCCAAGTTTCGATCTGAGTATAGCTTTGTGCTGGTGGAGGGATTAATAATGGGCATAAAATACACAGTGGTGGTGCAGTTCAGGCTCATCGCACAGAAGGTAACATTTGTCAAACTGATGTAATGACAAAGTACCTCCACACAATCTGGTTGCTAAGGCATATCACTATGTTACGATTTCAGGATTTAATCACTGCCACTCACAACTCTCATGTGCAACCCCTGTACAATATTCATCAGTTACAGTGCCTAGTTCTTTGAGAAAAACAGACAAAGCCCATCTTGTGTGAAAATCACAAGCTGTAGTCTCAGTCTTACACTGACACTACTGTTCAAAAGGAGCACAACCAGAGAGCAGAAGTCAGTCGGAGCCCCAATGCCAAGCTCATTGTGGGAGGATGCCTGAAATGTTCCAATCTCTATTGTGCCACCATGGGAAGGTGTAGAGTAAACATGAGGCATGCCCCCAGAGGGAGCAAATTTCACTCACCTCAAACAGCAGTTTCAGAGAAGTACAGATGTAAGTTAAAAAGTAGTTCATTTTCTCATTCAACCAGGGATTTTACGTAATACCAGGAGAAATTGGGGGTGAAATTGGTTACGGGTGGGACACAAAGCAGGGAGAGAATCCCATTTGCCACCCATTACATGGCAGCCTTGCGAATCAGTTCTGTTGAAGTCAGTAGGGCTAGGTGATTCTGTCCCCTCCCATGTACAATTCCCCAGCCCTCCCTGCACCCTCCCCCACTCTCTTTAAAGAGAGGGAATCTCACCTTTGAAAATATGTATTCACACCTTTCAAGAACAGTCAGGATACAGTTTATGATTTTTCTCTTTGTTTTCCCTTTTTCTTTTTCCTCCTACTATATTATTTCCACCAACCCTCTTGTTGCCCAGGTACATTCCTGTCTGGGGAGCAATGTAATCTGGTAACCAGATGCTCCTGTGACTGTAGGGAAGATTAGGTGAAGATGGACATTTGTAAATTGAAATAGAGGAACTGAATGAAGCTCACTCACTACGTTCAGCTGAGTGGAAAACTCAAGCTCGTTCTGAGTTTGAATGAAATCCACTTTTGTTTGTTTCTGTTCCAGTTTGGATTTTCTCCTAAGATTTTGCCAATGTCATCCTCATGTTGTGAGTGAGCTCTCAACCCCAATGAATCAAAGTGTGATGTTACATTCACACTATCTAGTGTTGCCCAGAAATCTTACAGAAACACTTATTGCTGGCTGAATTGCTTCCTGATCCCTGGCAAAATCTGCACCATTAAAAATACACAAGGGGTGATTTTGCGCTTAACATTGTCAATTTTGGTTGGATTATTCCTGCAGACTTCACCACATAACAGCCTACCTCCAACCATCTCACCCAGTCAACAGACTTTCCCCAACTCCCTTATAACTAGGCAACAAAAGCGTTCAAAGATGGATAAGACTTTTTTTTTCATGCCCCTATGATTTATCTCCTGGGCTGCTTGCAGCAATGCGCTGAAGATTAATCCTTAATTCCTGGATATTCCAAGGTTAGGAGAATGGGCAAAGAAGTGGCAGACGGAATACAACGTGGGGAAGTGTGAGGTCATGCACTTTGGTAGGAAGAATAGAGGCATAGACTATTTTCTAAATGGGGAGAGAATTCAGAAATCTGGAGTGCAAAGGGACTTGGGAGTCCTAGTCCAGGATTCTCTTAAGGTTAACTTGCAGGTTGAGTCGGTAATTAGGAAGGCAAATGCAATGTTGGCATTTATTTCGAGAGGACTAGAATATAAAAGCAGGGATGTGCTACTGAGGCTTTATAAGGCTCTGGTCAGACCATATTTAGAATATTGTGAGCAGTTTTGGGCCCCGTATCTCAGGAAGGATGTGCTGGCCCTGGAGAGGGTCCAGAGGAGGTTCACGAGAACGATCCCAGGAATGAAAGGCTTAACCTATGAGGAACGTTTGAGGACTCGGTCTATACTCGATGGAGTTTAGAAGGATGAGGGGGGATCTGATTGAAACTTACAGAATACTGAAAGGCCTGGATAGAGTGGACGTAGGGAAGATGTTTCCATTAGTAGGAGAGACCAGGACCCGAGGGCACAGCCTCAGATTAAAGGGAAGACCTTTTAGAACAGAGATGAGGAGAAACTTCTTTAGCCAGAGAGTGGTGAATCTATGAAATTCATTGCCACAGAAGGCTGTGGAGGCCAGGTCATTGAAGGTATTTAAGACTGAGATAGATAGGTTCTTGATTGGTAAGGGGATCAAAGGTTACGGGGAGAAGGCGGGAGAATGGGGTTGGGGTTGAGAAACTTATCAACCATGATTGAATGGCGGAGCAGACTCGATGTGCCGAATGGCCTAATTTCTGCTCCTATGTCTTATGGTCTTATATCCCGCCATGATCACTGAGCTATTTAGATTGTGTTGACGATCCCAAAATGACTGTGAAAATAGGTCATCCTCAGATCAATTTCAATGAGTGGTTATGGCCTCACCTCCCGAACATCAGCCTGATAGAATCAATCTCCTGAAAATTGACCCCCATGTATTAATTTTCATTCAGACATACACTTCTTATTAATCGATTTTCTTACAACCCTAATCTTGTACCAAGATCTTGTAAGTGGCCCGTAACTTTCTGATCCAGAAAGCCTTGTATGCAAAGTTGATCTAATAGCATCGATCAGGAAACATAACTAATAATAACTACATATTGTAGTAAATGTCAGCTGTGGTCAGTTGGCAGCACACTCACCTCTGAGTCAACAGAGGCTCTGATTCCCATTCCAGAACTTGGGCACAAACATCAAGGCTAACACTCCGTTGCAGCGCTGATAGAGTGCAATGCTGTCAGAGATGCCGGCTTTCAGGTGAAACGGTGAACGGAGGCCCTGTTTGCTGTCTAAGCTGTACATAAGAGAACCCATGGCACCATTTTGGAGTGGAGCAGTGAAGTTATCCCCAATGTCCGGGCCAATATTTATTCCTCAATCAGCATCACTAAAACACATTATCTGATCATTATCACATTGCTGTTTGTGGAAGCTTGTTCACAAATCGGCTGACACAATTCTGACATTACAAAAGTGCCTACACTTCAAAGCACTTCATTGGCTGTAAAATGCTTTGGGGTATTTTGTGGCCATGAAAAAGCATCACATAGTTTTTTTTTGTTGTTTGTTTTCCAGTCTGAGATCCAATCGGGTAAAGTGAGAAGATCTAAGAATCTAACCATTAGGTCCAACAAGCCTATTCCAATTTTTGTACATATTCCTTAAACTCTTCTCTCCAGCACTGTAGCTAATTGCCTTCTAAACCCATACTATCTGCTTCAAAGGCTTTCCCAGGTAGGTTATTCCATAACCCTATTACTCTTTGGATACAAGGATTCTTCCTACCTTCCCATTTAACTCTTAACCTCCTGATTTATTTCCTTTGAAAGAATAGATTCTTTAATTTGAGATCTAGAAAAGAGTAAGCCCAGAAGTCATGCATTATTAATGTTATAATAGGGGATTTTGCATAAATGAGGGATAAACAATGACTATGTGACAATGAAGCTCTTTTTTCTCCTCTTTGCAGGCACAAGTCCACATGCTCCAACCAATGTTAGAGTCACAGCCACAATGACCTCTGCTAATGCCTCCTGGGACCCAGGTTATGATGGTGGATATGAGCAGACATTCACAGTCTGGTATGGCCCTGTGTGAGTCATCCTAGCATGCTTTGCTTTCCGCCCTTTCCTTCTCAATTCTTTGCTTACAATGAATGTTCTGTACGCATTAGGCTTCCTATAATGATTTGCTCTTTGCTGTTATCGCTTGGCAGTTGTATAGCTGCAGGCTGCTGATTTAGAGAAAACAGGCTCTGCTGGCTCAATCGTTTTTGGGCTTACTAACTGCCTTGACATTTCACTTGTCCTTTATCATTCCTCTCTGGGTGAGCTGTCCTGCTATGCTCATAGTAGAGTAGAGCTTCTTAACACTTATTATTATGAAACTATCCAGACTTATTGTGACTTGAGAACAGTCAGCAGTTTTTATTCCCATTGTCTAGGCTAGATTCAAAGCTTGATCTTGGTGGGGAAAAGGGTAGTGCTTCAGCACTGCCTCCCAATTCTTTTTAACCACCCATTTTATGCACACTTGATCCTTGATATACAATCAAAAAAGGTCTCGTGCTACCCTGTGATATACTAGGGTTGTTGCATTGCTACAAGTTATTTCAGGTAATAACACCTTGCAATGTCATTTATGAATCGGAGCACAGTTGAATGAGAGCCATAGAGAAGATGCCAATGATACTCAAATATAACAAGATATTGAAACGTGTCCTAATCTGAGGGGGGTGCATTTTTAATGTATCTACAGTGTTACTAAGTGTAGGAGCCAGAACAAATACTCCCTCTGCCCAAACTGATTTGTTGGTTCCCATGCGAGAAAATAAGTGACATGGTGTCATTATTAAAAAGGCCCACGCTGACTTCAGGCAAATTGTGTTTGTAGGGCCTGACATACATTCATCTCAGACAGAGTACACAGTTATCATTAAGCTACTGTCTATTAGAAACAAAAGCTAGCTAATTGCCTGGATAACTTCGATTCTAAATATTACATAAGATAAAAAAATAAATCCAGCCATGTTTGGTATTTAACATAAAGATGGTTTGTTTTATATTCTCCCAAATTGAATTAGCAACAAACAACTCACCTCAAACACAAGAGATACTTTCTATCCTGTCTGTTTCTTTGCAAGAGAGCTATAATAACAAGATATGCTGTGTTCAACAACAAAGGATTGAGAATGTCAGTAAACCACCAACAGAGGAGCTTAAGGGTATCAGAGTACTATCACTTAAAACAGCCAGATTTGAAACAACAGAAAAATGCTGGAAACACTCAGCAAGTCAGGCAAGATCTCTGGAAAGAAGAAGATGGGGTTAACATTTCAGGTATGAACTGCTGATTTTAACTTTGTCCCATTTTAAATTAGTACGGTGCTTCACAAAATAGATCCCAACCATGTACAGTAACAGGATTTTCGGCCCCGTCTGACACCAGGATCATCCGGCCCTGCCGAAAATCAATGGACCTTTGGTTGGGCCGCCAAATCTCCCATGGCCGGTCCCTACAAAGAGGCTGGAAAGTCCCAGCTAATGTCAAAGAGATCTGTAAGGAAGATTGAGGGGGTCATTTAGTTGGTCACTCATGGCGTATCTATTAATCGTTCTCAAAGAATTAACATATTAATTAAGAGCATTGGAGCGGAAAGTGAAATGTTGCTCACTCCCCTTAAGAAAGGACTCTAGGTATCATACATTATTCTAAGACAGATTATATACTGTGGGGCAAGCTTGATGGTCTTTTCATGTCCGTCAATTTTGTATGTTTAACTTCACATCCCTGGGATTTTCACTCTTTCATCATTAACTGCATTTGCACCATTTTCCAAAGGTTTCTGCAGCTCTCCCACCAAAGCTATAGTGGGAAAGTGCCAGGGAGATTTGTACCTCATCATGCTATATATCACAAAAGACTAGTAAATCCAGTAGAGCTGGGAGCTGGGTGGCACAGCTGATTAGATACAGGTTAGGCACCTTTTTGCATCAGTGATTCTCTGTTCAACTCCAGCCCAGACTGGAGATGAAAGTTTCCCTAGTATGTTATATTAATGTTCTACATGAACTGACATTGGACTGTCAGTTCAGCACTGTTGGTCATCTCATTCAGAGAGGTTGCAGAACGCCTAAGTGTTTCTCTTATTTGTTCATGGGATGTGAACATTTCTACCAAAACCAGCATTTACTTCCCATCCCTAATCACTTTCCAGAAGGTGGTGGTGAACCACCTTCTTGAACTGCATACAGTCCATGGCGTGTAGGCCACATCTTCTGTTCTGGATTCTAAGTTCGGTAGCAGGCGCAAAAGTGAGAGTGATTTCTGGTGGGGGGGGGGGGGGGGGGGTGGGGGGGTGGGAAGGGCGTGAGACCAGCTGACCACATGCAATCTTGTGCTGTTCAGCTCAGTAAATATGCTGAGGAACTCACCGATTCTCCTGGCGGGGGCTGGCAGGAAGTCACTATACCCTTCATTACCTCATAACGTCGAAGGTCCAGGCACCTGGACAGCCTGCACTATCCCTTCCGCCTTTGCCCGGCCACTGCTCCACCCTTCCCTGCTCCTCCCTTCCTCGGTCATCCTCCACGCAACTTGCACTGCCACTACCCAGCCTCAAGCATAGGCTGGCATTACAGACGCTCCCTAAAGAGGACAATGCAGCAGCAACTCACCATTAATCATGGAAGGAGTCAACCTCACCAGTTGCACACCAGTTATGTGCAGTTGTAAAAGTGAACATTCCAATTCCTCACTGGTGGGGAACTTAATTTGGAGGGGGAGCTTAATTCCTGTGAGCTGACCTTTTAATGAGCATGCATGACATGCTAATGCAAACTAGCCTCCCGACATTGTTCGTCAGGACGCTTGACTCACCTTTAAAGTCCCGAGAACATAATTGCTAAAGTTCATCCCGACGTCAGGAGACTCATTTTTGGCCTCACGCCAAATTAAGATGCCCCGCCCACCAAGCTTCCTGCTGCTGTTGGGACAGGAAGATTCCGCACGTGGGTACACCCACAGTGCTGTTTGGGAGGAGTGAGGAATAAAACGTGAGCAGTCTTTATCTGAAGTTGCAGCTGCAGCAGAGCAAAGAGGGGTTAACTCCATATCTGTCCTGTACCAAACCTGAGAGTGCATGATGCTGACACTAAGCACTTGAAATGAGAAGTTCCGTTCCCCAGCATCAACATCCATAGTGAATGCAATTTATTTTCTAAACCCAGCACTGCGATGCTTTCCTTTCTCTGTTGGCTTTGTGTGCCCTCTTTGAATGTATAGTAAACCAACTGTCTGTAGCTTCAGTTACTTAATACGTTAGTTAGATAGGTCCTTATGACGGTATGCAAAATAAAGAAGGCATGTTAGCTCCATAGAGAGAGTTCAGTTAAAGTAATGGGACTATTGTTCAGATAACGTAGGCATAACTCTGTACACCATCCACCATGCACCATACCAGACTTGAGTTTAGTGTTTGCTCATGTGTTCTGCCCCTTTAAGTATGAGAATGAAGAGCTGTTCATTGCCCATAATTATCTTACTTCCCCTAATAATAAGCACATAGTTATGGATAGTTTAAACCACTATGCTCATCGTCGTCACAAAATGTTTCCTTCCACATAAGCTTGGGGGTTCTCGGATAATAATAGGATCACTTTAGCAAATTTATGAAAGAGTTTACAGAAAGTTCCTCTGTCTACCTTTTTAACGTTGTCTATTTCTTTATGTCTATTTGTGAAGAGCCTGGCGACTTCTTTTTGTATTAAAAGCACGATAAAAATGCAAGTTACCTTGGGGGGCAGTGTCTATATAGTGTCGTGGGTTAGTCCTCAAATCTAACCCAGACTGCTGGATTGAATGTCTCCTGTTGGCTATAGTGCTCTAAATTGAAAAGGGCTTGGATATTTTCGAGACCGTATCTCATGGGCAGCAAGTTTTTATGATCTGGAATGTGCTGCCCAACAGGCTGATGGAAGCAGATTCAGTAGTAACTTGAAAATGGAACTGGGTAAATGCTTGAAGTGAAAGCATTTGTAGGGCTATGGGGAAAGAGCAGGAGGAGTGGAACTAACTGGATAGCTATTTCAAAGAGCCAGTACAGATATAATGGGCTGAATGACCTCCTTCTGTGCTATAGCATTCTGTGAATCTATGTGCACACCACAGAATTGGCACCACCAGGTGCGTTTTCTCTGACAGACCACATGGTTGGTTAATACTTGACATGCTAACCTTCAGGGCAACAATAGAAAATTGTTGTTGCTCAGAATAGACATATCTCTCATTATTGAATGAAATGGTTTACTTGAAATTAAACAATGCAAAGGATTGGCCAGTTTCATCCATGTACTCTAGATTTATACCCACCTATTACTGACCTCTCCTTGTTTCCTCCAATCACAGCCAGTCCTGTGCCAGTTAAGGACTGTACCCGAGTGTTGAAACTATCCAAATTCCTGTCAATTTGGATCATGACAGCCAACAGGAGGCCTTCAACCCACCAGTTTGGGCTGCAGTTGAAGGGCAGGATTTTACACTCACCCACCAGTGGGTTTGAAGGTGGAGGGAGAATGGAAAATGCAGCAGGTAGCCTTCCCATCATCTACCCGCCCACTCCCAACCTGACTGAAATATTATGGGGCTGGTATTCGACAGCCCACCCAGGCCTTTGAGGCCCTTAAGTAGCCAATTTATAGCCACTTAAGGACCTAATCCCACCCATGGAGTCAGGGAAGCCCACACCATGTGGGAAGCCCAGCAGCTTTAGCTGCGCGGACTGGTGTCAGCCAAGGGGTTCTGAGTCGTCTGGAGACACCCTCCCACCCTCAAGGCCATATTTCGCCCTTTATCCCCCCACCCCCGGCCTTGGCCTCTCAAACCCAGGCCCCCCAGCCCCCTCACCTGCACCTGCCAGCCTGGCCCCAATGACCCTGGATTCTGGGCTCCTCTTAATCAGGTCTGCCCAGATCCCCGTGGTGGCCACCACTCCCGCCTGGTGCTGCTAGGAGTACAGAGCTGCCAGGCATCTGATTGGTCATCAGTTCTCTAAGATGGGACTTCCTCTTCAGATAGGGTCTTGCTTTAAGGTAATTAACACGGCCCCCAGTGTTAAATTGCTGCAGGCTCACCTCCGACTTTTTAGCTGGGGGAGCAGGCACAACGGCGCTCATAAAATCTAGCCCGAAAGCTATGAAAGCTACAACACTTTGCCATTCAAACACTAACCAAAAGATAAATGGAGGTGTTTGGACTAAATAGCAATAGTCAATATTAGAAACAGAGCCAGAACTCAGGGCTTAGAGCCAATGGGGTTGAGTACGGAGTTCCAAAGGTGATTTCTGCTGAGAAAACACATTTAACCATGAAGAAAAATAAGTCAAAATAGAAAAGAAGAAATTTTACCAGGTGGAATTCTTCAGCCTTCTCTTATATCGGAATTTCATCCCAACAGCTGTGCGGTATGACAGCCTAAAGATGATCGCAACTGTCTGTGCTGACGCAGCCACACATGTCAGCACACAGACTGCATTTGAAAAGGAATGCCAATCAAACCTATATAGCAGTGACTTAACATATGTCGGTCATGTCATTAGTGAAGTAAGCTTGTAGTCAGATGATAGTAGTGGTATATTTTCATGCACGAGTCAGCACAAAATCACATTGCGGCACTCAGATCAAGTTTGTACATTGAAGTCACAATCTTTTGCAGAAAGCTGGCGTATGCTAAATATTTTGTGAAGCTGTGTTGCTTTGAGTGTTTGCTGGAGCCACAGGACAGTAGGTCAGGCTAAAGAGGTGTGTTGGTTTGTTACTTTCCTCATAAAGTATTGCATTGTAAGTGGAGTTTTATTAACCATAAGACAATGTATAAATGAAACCTAAAATATAGGTAATAATATAAAAGCTGAATGGGGGAAGATTTACGCTGCTCGCTATGTTAGAGGTTCATGAAAAGATTGACTTCCAGTTGCCATTACTAACATAAAAATTTTCGTACATAGGAATAGGAGGCCATTCAGAACCTCATGCCTACTCCACCATTCAATTATACCATGGCTGATCTGTGCCTCAACTCCATTTACCCACCATAGCTCTACATCTCTTGATTTCCCAGCAAAAATCTATCAATTGTCTTGAAAGTTCAATTATACCAAGATCCACAGCCTTTTGGGGAAGGAATTTCAGATTTCTCCTACTGTTCATGTGAAGAAGCATTTCCTAATTTCCCTCCTAAAAGGTCTGGCTCAAATCTTAGGATTTTCAATCCCCACCCTATCTACCCTCTATCTTATCGACTGCTTTTAACACTTTAAATGCCTTGATCATATCGATGCTCACTCTTCTATGTTCCAAGGAATACAAGTCAATACGTATTCATAATTGTATCCTCTAAGCCACAGTATCATTCTGGTGAAAGGATATTTTATACAGAACTTGGAATGCTCTACCACAAGTGGCAGAGCCTGTAACATTGATTGAAATGGTATTGCATAAGCATTTTAAAGATTAATATAAATGGACACAGGAAAGGGACAAGAAAATACATTTTGAATGAACAACTCCAGTTGATGAGCTAGTATAAGCACAGAAACTATGAACTGAATGGCCTGTACTGTAATTTCCATGATTTCTATAGCAATGGTTAAGTTTCCTCTTAAAGGATATAAATACCTATTTATACACAGTTGGCTTGTATTACAACAGTGCAGTAACACGGATGTAGCTAACCCCTCCAACTCATATTCCCCAACTTCCACCCCAAACATGCCCTATATTTTTACCATCACTTACAAGAATTTGTACTAGCACCACTAAGTTAGCCTGAGGTGGATCATGCATTGAAGGGGCCATTTTGTGTCTTGCAACTGACAATTGGTGTTGCTGCAAGTTGAACTGTTTGACACTTTAGAAGCCTGCCAGGACTGAGCTGAAACTTTTGGTTAGTTCTGCAAAAAGTGCTATTTTTGAACGGACATGGATCTCTCAGTGGGAGTTCCTCTATTCCTGTGTTATGAAGAGGAGGCGGATGAGGAAGAGGGCTGGATTGGTGGCACCCAGAATGAGACATTGCAGTAAGCATTTGTTTCTGCTTTATGGGGAAGAATTTTTCGTCCCGCCAGCGGGCACGTGCCCGATCCGAGTGGGAGTGAAATAGTGCGCAGTGACGTCGGGCATCGCACTCTCGCGATCTTTCGGTAAGCAGGAGCGCATGAGAGGCGGCAACGCGTCCGCCAACAAGTAAGAGGCCTATTAAGGCCCTTAAGCAATTAACTAATTTGTATTTTTCGTTGCCCGCTTAACCATTCGGCTGGCGGGTGGGCAGCAAGGCCAAGCGGCCTTTGCATATTTAACGAAACCTCATCCCCGGGTGGAATGAGGTTTCCAATAGTTAATTAAAAAAATTTTAAATTTTTAACATCAGTTTTTACATGTCCCTCTTCATGTGACTGAGTCACATGTGGGAACACATTTATATCATTTGTAAAATTTTTATTTCTGTATTTAAAATCCTTCAGCTCCCTGAGGCAGCCCTGTGCCTTCAGGGAGCTGTCAGTGCGCGCTCTCCCACACATGCTCAGGCTTCAGCGCTCGCGCTCCTCCCGCCCCCCCCACCCCGGCAGCTCTGAGCTTCTCAGCGTGTCTTTCACATTGGCTGGGCCGTTAATTGGCCAGCCAGCGTGAAATTGCAGTCGGGGCCCAATCGCGGGTGGCAATCCATTTCGCTGCCACCCCTGGACCTGCCCACCCACCGAGGGGAAAATCTTGCTCATGGCTCGGTTGACTTTTAATTCTCCACATAAACGGGCTAACAAGCCGCTCAGTTAAAGGCCAATTAGGGATGGGCAACAAATGCTGACCTTGCCAGCAATGCCCACATCCCATGGAAGAATAAAGGGAAAAAAAATCCACTCAACTTTGTTTGATTTTCCAAAATTCCCTAGATTCGAGAACTGTCCCAGTGGATTGGAAGAGAGGTGAACATGATCCACCTAAACTTACATCCAAATAAAAAAATCAGTTTTTCCTATTTAATGTTGTATAAAAGTAAATGTGGGATTTTGAATGTTTCAACACTGGCTTTAGATAGGAGATGCCACAGGTGTAACTCCCCATTATGATCAAATTCACATTTATATGCATGGAATTTGTTGACTTCCAATAGTAGATTAGTAACAAAATATCTTGAAGCCCTCCATGGTAAATCACTTTGCTGTTACAGGCTGCTGAAAGTTGAATGCGATGCAGTGCTGCATTCGACTAGGCTGTGTTTAATATGCAGAGAAGTGGGTCAAAGAAGTGACTACAGTGAAAACTGGCTGGTTTGACAGAATTGGGCTCTAAGGAAATGGCTTCTGAAGCACATATTTAGATTTATGGCATTATATTCAGATTGACCAATATCTGAACGTGAATGCCTGTCAAAAATGCACAGCACTGTAGACATATTAATTGCAAATAGACAGTACATGAAGGAGAAATCAGATGAAAAGCTGCAGGATTGTTGAGGGCATAAACCACTGATGGGGAAAGTCCTTTTACAGTGTCCTTTTCCTATAGGAAACTGATTCCAGTTGCACTATAGCTAATGCAGCACGGATGTCTTCAGTGACACGAAGTTATTTTTCCCTATGCTGCTAAAGGCAAGATGCAGATAAACATAAATAATCATGTCCCAAAACATGAACTAATGCGTGCTATTGCTCTGCTGGCCATGGGCAATCTGTGCACTCGGTCTGCCAGTACAAATCGACACTGCCTCGTCTGCACTGTAGCTCTGCGCAGATTGTACACTGACATTGGAAAAGATCCATGGCCCATGAAAAGAGCCATTGCGCCATTTCAGCAGTTCCACGTCCGCAGTTATTTTGGTGATGTGCTGGTGCTCTGAACTCTGCCCGGCTTTTTTAATGGGTGGTTGGTCGGGGTGGGGAGGTGGGGGGGGGGCAGTCGTGGTGGGGGGAGCAGGGGGTGCAGAGCAATAGGTGGCAAAACATAGAAGTGACACTGAAAATTACAGTCACGACAGCCCCTATTTTTTTTTTAAAAAGACATTTCAAACTAACAACCAGAAAGTCATAGGACAGGTGCCTACCATATGCTTCCTCGGAGCACTACTTTCCATTGAGACAGTGGGAGTGCAGAATCCACCCCGAACTTGCGCATGGACAGCGATAACATCTAGGGGGTAATTTTATGATTTCCTGCAAGGTGAACAGCTATCCGCCCATTTTACACCCCGCTCGATTTTCCTGTCCATTGGCAGGCAGGGTGTACAACAGGCGGACGACTCGGTCGCATCAGTTTTCCTGCTGAGTGATGGGGGTGAGGGGGTTTATTTAACCCCCTCTGTTACAATGGTGACTGCACTTCAAAAATGTTTCATTTGCCGTAAAGCATCCGGGACAACATGAGGCGCTGAAAGGCGCTTTATAAATGCAAGTTCTTTCCTTGACACGGTCACAAAATGCTAGAGATGCGTGATGCTCGTGTGAATCATAAAATCATACAGTGCAAAAGAGGCCATTCAGCCTGCCATACCTGTGCCAGTTCTTTGAAAGAGCTATCCAATTAGTCCCACCCTCCTGCTCTTTCCCCATAGCTCTGCACATGTTTCTTTTACCAATATATTCCCAATTCCCTTTTGTGCTACATGCTTCAATCAGCTCCAGTTTCTATCAGCTGAAGTACAGTCATCCCACTTCAAAGCCAACATGTCTCAGTCATTCAGTTTAGCACATAGCAGCTTTACTAACTTGTACTTGCAGATCCCCATGGTTGCTCAATTCAGTTAAAAGAGGCTGCTGGAAGCATTGTGCTTACAAGGTAGGGAAGCTGTAAATTGAAAAGAAATTTGTGAGCCCCTGCAGACAGTCCATAATTGCAGATTAGACCAGGTGCCATTAAACAAGCACCTTCTGCAATCAAAATAGGTTTGTAAAGTCTAACTTTGAGAATTTTAACCAATCCCAGTTTTGAAATAAAACAAAATATCTCTTGGAGCTCATGCATTATTTTTATTAATCAAGAATCTACCTTCAAGCATTAGCTGTTATGCATCAGAATAACCAGCCATGAGATCAGTAACAAGTCCTTGTCATTCATGGTGTCTCTGTATTAATGATGTAGTTTATCGACCGAGGGCTTGCTCAAAGGTTGAAGTAACCTACTACATTTTTCTCCATCTAATTTAACTAAAATAGAAATCGCTAAAGCCACCAGTGATTGTGAGGCTGTTCACGTAATGACTTTCACAGCAGTCAGTACAAAGGACAGTGTCTGTCTTCAGCTAGAGTGCTTTGCACTGTATTTGAAAATGTACAGTTTCAAAAAATCCTTGAGCAGCGGATCTGAAAGACAGCCTCATAAAAATGGAGGAGCTGAGGGAGACACAATGATTTCTGAGCAGCATTTCAAAAGAAAAATGCAGAAAAGGAAAACACTGTCTCCAATTGATATCCTCCACAGTTCAAAACGGCTATTTCACTTTGCTCTTCCTCTACACTCATTAAACCATTCCAGTGAGTGTTAACATCATCCTGCCTACATCAGTGGAGCATGTAACTTAATGAGCAGTTATCACAAATCTCTGCTCATCCCAGCACAAAATGCAGAGGAAAGGTTTGCACTTTCCTGTGAGTAGAATTTCATAAATACTATGGTGAGTGCTTCCTCGGTGTAATTAAATCCTGATCCTACCTGTAAAGAACTGCTTTATGATGTTGCTGTAATGAACCCCACAGAAGAAATCTTCTGCCAAGGCTTTGTGTGGATTATAGCACACTAGGAGGACCCTACATACTGGTTACATTTAATGTGCACATTTATCGCCTGGCTACACACAAGGTGCAAGTAGCTCCTTTCAATCCAAAGTTTTCCCTCTGTTGGCAGAGTACTGGAACTACATTCAATTTTGAGATGTTAGGAATTTTAGTCAAGTGCTCATATGTATCAGAAGAAAGGGGATGTTTTTGGGGCTGAGATTGTGTCCCCTGCTTCCCCTCCTCCTTCCTTGTAACAAGGTCCTTCCTCCGTTTCTCTAGTCTCCCAGGGAATACATGCAATCAGCCCAGGTTAGCTTTGCCCTGACTCACAGGAGTGATGGGTACATTAATTACATTAATTGTTCAGTATAATAGAGCCGGGGTAGGATAGTGAGGCAGTTAACTCAGTTGGCTAGATGGCTAGTGTGTGGATCAGATTAACACCAGCAGCACAGGGTTCAATCCCCACTCTGGCTGAGGCAGGCAGTGGCTCCTCACCCCTACCCGTAGTAAAATCACAGTACTTAGCCACGGTTTGGCAAATAATCACCAAGACCCTACCTTCAGGCAAGAAGAAGAGATAACAGAGCAGCTGGGATCATGAGTCTAGCATGAGTGCGAGCTACATACAACCAATTCTGCACTTCCAAACCTCCATGGGAAATGGTCTTAAAAGTAAACTATGTTCCTTCAAGCCGGAAATAAATCTGGAAGTAATTGGGAAACAAGCTTAGCTTGGCAAGAAATAAATAACCTGTATTCATATAGTGCCTTTTCTGCCCTCAGTGTATTTTGAAGTGTCCCACAAGAAATACTTGTTAAATGTAGTCACTGCGCAAGTAGGCAAATGCACAAGAAGGTCCCAAATCTGTTTATTTTCTTAAGCAGTGGCTGAAGGACAAATATTTAGCTGGATAATTCACCAATTGTTCTCAAAATTACTGCATAGGATTGTTTATGTGCAACTGAGTAGGTAGTTTAAAATGTTATCCAAAGGCAGCCCCCTTCAACAGAGCAGCACTCCCTCAGTGATATCATTGATTCTATATTTAGCTCCTTTGAAGTGGGGCTTGAACCCACAACTGCCTGACTAAGGGGCAAGAGACCTACCACTGAGCCAAGCTGACACTTCAGTAACTGTGCTGGGGGTGCCATTGTTGTTTTGGAACAGCTTGCTGTGAAACCTTGCATTCGGCACTGCCTCACTGCAGGCTCTGTGACATAGCAGTTGCAATATCAGCTGCAACTTAAACCATTGAGATGTCGATGTCATATAGATATATATTATTTTATATAATCGTGAAGACTGTCAACAGCAAGTATTGTGTACCACCACTGCACACTTCTATTTATAAAGCTTTCATATGTCACCAACAGAATAATGATAGCCCTTTGGCTTGGTCACCTGTGAAATCCTGTAACGAGTTAAATTAATTAAATTTACTGATGTATGGACCGTGTCTTTCTAATTTGCACAGATTGAGAGTCCAATGCGTTTTAATATGTTGGAGTCCAGTGATTTCGAGGGGGCAAACAACCATTCTCCAATGCGCTGCGATGCTTCCTATTTTTCCTACATTTCTGCATTGCACGTAGTTTTCAGATTTAAGTTGCATTACTAACTTTTATCATTGGCACTGATCTTTAGTATACACTGTGTAAAAGTCAGCACTGATGTGGGGGATCATCCACATGCCAATGGATCCGCTGTTGAGCCGACTCAGCCCCTCTTTGTCCCAGATATGGATTGCTCTGCACTGGTGGGTATAAACGGACCCAGTTTGCAAACTGAGGAAGCCGGACATGTGAGTGAAATGCATGCTTCTACCCAGTGTGTACTGTACATGCCAGCTTGAATTAAGCACCTCCACCATTACCAGAATTTGAACTAGTACACCAGATTTGTACCGGTGCCTACTATAGGCAATCATTAAATGGAGGATTTTTGTCACAACGTGTGCAAAAAAAAAGTTAGAAGTTAGTTAAGAATTATATGCCATAAATTTGGGCAACTGATAAATCACAAGAATGCTTCCCTCAGCATTTTCCAATGACAGGCTCCATAATTCTTAACATTTGAAATAAAACAATTACCATTATCTGTGCAATGAGGCAGCCTAGGGGCTTGTGCCCTCATTCAAAAATATCAGCTATTGCTGAATTATTTCAAGAGCGTGTCTGAATTGTGAAGTGATAACAGGCCATTTGACTAATTAAGCCGATATATAAAGCCCATGCATGATTATTGCATTTTGAATTTAGCAGCTCTCCCCCCCACCCCAACCCTATTGATCCCCTACATTAAGCAACACTAAGGCTCGGATTTTCACTGCCACATCAGGAGTGCAGATTTGGGACTTTTCTCGGCTCCACCAAGTAGACCCAGGTAAAAGTGGACTGGAAGGTCGGATTTCCGTTCCGGGGACAGGCTGCGTTAGAAGTCGGGCCCACCGCCCTGGGAATGAGTGCAGAGGCTGCCAGGTGCAGAGGTGGGTTGGGTGGGAGGCCTGCCTTTATGCACCGACACGTTGGTGAATTTATGGGAAAAAATGAACAAAACAAAACACATCCCTCCAGCCTTCACTCCTCGCACCCACACACTCCCCATGCCAATCCATGCCACCTCATGCCCCACACCCTCGCCTGTGGGCCTTCATGCCCCCAATGCTACCCTATGCCCCTCTACCCACCCCCCTATGGTCCCTCACACCTCCAGTTCCACCCTATACCCCTCTAGCCATCCACTATGGCCCCTCATACCCCCTGTGCCACCCTATGCCCCATACCGCTCCCTATGGCCCCATACTCCCTATGCCATCCTATGTCCCTACCCTATGACCAGAGCCTCTCCATCTGTGTGAAAATTTAGGCCTATGTTAATCCTTTCACCCCTCCCCTTATAGAATTGTTGAATCATATAGCACAGAAAGAGGCAATTTGTCCCAATGTACCTGTGTTGGGTCTTTGTAAGAGTTTTCCTATTAGTCCCACTGCCCTGTTACTTTCCCATAGCCCTGCAATTTTGACCCTTTCAAATATTTGCCTAATTCCATTGAGCTCTTGTAGGGGAAAAATTGCTCAGATCTCTAAGTTTTGCTGCACTGTAATCCCATTCAGAAAGAAGAGGTTTGTGGTTTTGCTACAGATTGCTTCCCGTTGTATATATTTATATGGACTGATTATCCAACCAAAGTCTGGACATCAGTAAATAAGGGTTTAATTATGGCATATAACTCTTTTTCAAATTTAGGTCTCAAGGTGAATTAATTGATCAAGATTTGCATTTAACAAAGATTAGGAATGAATGCTTCCTCCCTAACAGCTAATATTGGTCACTTCATTCAAAAAGAGTGCCTTAAAAGGCCCAGGATGATAAACAGTCAGTGAATTGGTGAAGAAGGGAGATGATCTTTGGAAGTTGGAATTGGATTACAATATAAGGAAGTTTGGTATTTTCAATGTTGAATGCCATTTCTCAGCTGGGAATTGTTAGTGTTGCTGTAGATACTGAGTGGGGAAAAATGTGTCAGGCACACTTTTACAATTAGTGAGTTTAGGAGAGGTTTGAAGGAAGTGTATTCTCATCAATTAAATGAGCTGCTGAAAAGGTAAACCACATTTCTTCACTGTATTGGATTATGATTTCAATGCTGTTTCATTCCACAAGACCTGTTTCACCCTCAAACTGCAGTCTGACCTGAAAATGCACCTGGCTGCAAAGCAGACGCTAACTATCCAGTTCTGTATTTGCCACAGGGTAAAGAGGGCTATGCTGGGACCCCATGACTGGCTTTCACTGCCTGTATCCACAGGCCTTACCTGGCTGCTGGTGGAGGGCCTGGAGCCTGAGACCGCATACCAGTTCAGTGTGCTAGCACAGAATAAACTGGGCACAGGGCCCTTCAGTGAAGTCATCACTGTGAACACACTGGGTGAGTAAAATTATATTCAGTGTAAGTGTGCACTACTAACCCATCAGTTCTGGAATGTTGTTTTAGCTCCATGTCAATAAATTCCATAAGTTTTAAAATCTCAAATGTTATGAACCCTTATATGCATATTGATTTTTTTTAAAGCCACCGTGCATGACCATATTGCCATAAGTATCCATTAGTACTACCATTGTTGGAACATGGTACCCTGGCTCCGATACTAAATTTATACTCATTGAAAAGGAGAGCACTGCAGATGCTGGAAATCTGAAATAAAACAGAAAATACTGGAAATATTCACCAGGACAGGCAATATCTGGGGAGAAAGAAACAGAGTTAATGTTTCAGGTTAATAATCTTTCATCATAGTTCATGATGACAAGCACGGCTTCGGGGCCACTATATGGTTCCCAACACTTGCAGAAAAATTCAGCTCTATATTGGTTGAGAAAGTGGTTAAAAAGGCTTATGGGATTCTGGACTTTACAAAAAGAGGCATAAAGGCTAAAAGCAAGGAAGTTATGAAGAAATAAAAACAAAAAGTGCCGAAAAGACTTAGCAGGTCTGGCAGCATCTGTGGAGAGAGAATCAAAGTTAACACTTCATGTCCAATATGACTCTTCTTCAGAACTTAAGAACCTTTGTAAAATACTAGATTGACCTCAACTGGACGATTGTGTCCAATTCTGGGCATAAGACATTAGGAAGGATGTGAAGGCTTTACACAGGATGCAGAAAAGATTCACAAGAATGATTTCAGGGACAAGGGACTTCAGTTACCTGGATACAAAGCTGGGGTCGTTCTCCTAGAGGAGAGAAGGTTAAGTGGACATTTGATAAAAGTGTACAAAATTGCGTAGTGTCTAGACAGAATAGATAGGGAAAAATTGCTCCCATTGGTGGAAGCATCAAGAATCAGAGGACACCAATGTAAAATGATTGGCAAAAGAACCAAACACGACATGAGGAAAAGCTTTTTTATTCACTGAGTGGTTAGGATCCGGAATACGCTGCCTGAAAAGGTTGGTGGAGATATAATCGGGGCTTTCAGAAGGGAATTGGATAAGCAGCTGAAGTGAAAAAAATAGCAGGACTACAGGAAAAGGGCAGGGGAGTGGGATTAGCTAAATTGCTCTTGTAGAAAGCTGGCATGGGTTCAATGGGCCAAATAGCCTCCTTTTGTGCTATGACCATTCTGAGACTCTATTCTATGATTATCACTTGGACAAAGGGGAGGTTAGAAGAAATGTTTTCATTCAGAGAATTATTAGAAATTAAATGCTTCACCAGAGGTGATATTGAGTCCGAGACTATAACATTATTTAAAAGGAACTTGGATATGGAAAATATATGAAATGATGTGGGGAAAGAGTATTGGGAAGGATGGGATATAGGAATTAGTGCAGATACTAGCACAGATACAGTGGGCTGAATGGCCTCTTTCGGTGCTCTAATTTCTATAAGGACTGCTCTTATTGTTTTCAATGGAAAATGAATTATTAACAAGGTGCACCTCCAATGCTGAATCACGTAATAGAGGAGTTGCTGGCTTAAAAATTAAAATTGTTCAAACAAAAAAATTGCAAAATAATGAATACTAACACACAAATGCCAGGATGTTTATTACCTTGAATTAATACAAATAATGGATAGATCTTTGCACAAATGATATGCCCACGATCATAGCATTACACCTCAGAGAACTGTAGCTCTGGAGATTAAGTATTTGAACTTATGTTTGGCATCAGTGAAGATGCAAAATATTTGAGTGCTCATAATGACAAAGATGTAATAATGGAGCTCAGGGTATGTGTACAGCTAGTCTTGACTCAGCAATTCAACTGTTACTACTTCCTTAGCGTGTTTAATTTGCTTACTCACATCAATTGGCAACGTGTGCCAATGATACTGAACACATTATAAAGTGTATCTAAATCCTATGTTAACAGTGTTGTGACATTGGTCCGTGATTGGAGGTTTAATAGGGATTATCAGGATAACATTTCCCAGAATTGTACACACTTAACATTTAATAACGTGGAGTGCAACGACCTGACTGCATTACTCATCAGATAAGTTTTGCTATGTTTTCTTAATTAAAGCAAATAAACCATAAGCAAGGCTCAGGAAAGAATAAATTGGGACATAATTTCCACAAGAGCTCAATCTGTTCTCTAGTGTCCATGAATTGACAAGCTAGGGCAGGATTCATTTGGCAGGTTCAGAAATTGCATTTACCTTCACCGCCAACACTCCGTCTCCCTCACCACCCCCTGTACACCCTGTCCCTATGCCCCCCCCACCGCACAAAATTGTGTAAATAATGCCTATTTGAAATGTATTTTTTTCTATGCTCACAACATCCATTTATAACATTATCAATTAATTTCAACAGCTTTCTGTGCAAATATAAAGCAATTGCAAATGGATGAGGCGATGGCATAGTGGTATTGTCACTGGGCTAGTAATCCAGAGACCCAGAATAATGCCCTGTGGACCTGGATTCACATCCCACCATGGCAGATGGTAGAATTTGAATTCAGTAAAATTCTGGAATTAAAAGTCTAATGATGACCATCAAACCATTGTTCATTGTTGTAAAAACCCAACTGGTTCACTAATGTCCTTTACGGGAGGAGTTCTGTTGTCCTTACCTGGTCTGGCCTACATGTGACTGCAGACCCACAGCGATGTGGTTGGCTCTTAAATACCCTCTGAACAAGGGGCAATTAGGGGTGGCCAATAAATGCTGGCCTAGCCAGCGACACCCACATCCCATGAATGAACAAAAAAAAAAGTGCCTGGCACACCTTAAGGAAGTTACAATATGTCACAGGCAATAAATATTTTTGAACTGTAATGACTGTTGTAATATAAGAAATGTGGCAGCCAACTTTCTCAAAGCAAAGTCCCACATACCATAGAGATAAATGACTAGATAATCTATTTCAGTGATGTTGCAGAGAGATAAATATTAGCCAAGACTGCAGGAGACATCCCCTGCTCAAGCTCAAATAGTGCTAAGGTATATTTAATATCCTTCCAAGAGGGCAGCAATCAGTTTAATATCCAGAAGCTAGCACCTCTGATAATACAGCCTGAATTATGTGCTCAAACCTAGGATTGAACCCATGATTTTCTGTCTCTGATGGGTAACTGATACTAGTGAGCCAAAGCTGATAACTAAATATCCAAGAGTATTCCGTAGCTTTTCTCCAGAGTTTTATTCAGTGTTCACACAGTCTTTAGAAAAGCTTGTCCCAATATGCTATAATCCAGGAATTGAAAAGGTTTCCTCTGAAAGTTAGGTTGGTATTGAATTCTGTGCTTCAACTTAGGAGAGTCACATTGGCTTAATGTGCCAATCGCCTCTTATCTGTTCCCTGTGGTTCTCAATCCTTCCACCAAAGGAAATGGTTTCTCCCTATCTTCCCTGCCCACCCCCCATGATTTTGAACACCTCTATCAAATCTCCTCTCAACCTTCTCTTCTCCGCAGAGAACAGTCCAACTTTTCCAATCTTTTTACATAACTGAAGTTCTTCATCCCTGAAACCATTATGATGAATCTTTTCTGCACTCTCTCTAAAGGCTTCAGATCTTTCCCAGAATGTGGTGCCCAGAACTGGATGCAATACTTCAGATGTTCTATACAGATTTAACATAACTTCCTTGCTTTTGTATTCCATGCCCCTATTGAAGAAGCCCAGGATCCCATATGCTTTATTAACCACGCTCTCAACCTGTCCTGCCACCTTCAATGATTTATGCACATACACATCCAGGTCCTTCCACACGTGCACCCCTTTAGAATTGTACCCTTTATTTTATATTGTGTCTCTTTGACTTCTTCCTACCAAAATAAATCACTTCACATTTCCCCGCATTCAATTTTCATCTGAAACTTGTCCACCCGTTCCATCAACCTGTCTATGACCTATTGAAGTTCTACACTATCTAGGTCATTCATAAATATCTGGAAGAGCAGGGGTCCTAACACCAATTACTAGGGAACTCCACTTCCTTCAGCCTGAAAAGCAACCATTCAACACTACTCTCTGATCCCTGTTACCAAATCAATTTTGTATCCATGTTGCTACTATCCCTTTTATTCTGTGAGTTCTAACTTTGCTCACTAGCCTGTTGTGTGGCACTTTATCAGATGTTTTTTGGAAATCCATGTACACCACATCACTAGCATTGTCCTCATCAACCCTCTCTGTTACCTCATCAAAAAATTCAAGCAAGTTAGTAAAACTTGATTTGCCCTTAATAAGTAAATGCTTCATTTCCTTAATGAACCCACATGTGCCCAAGTGGCTATTAATTTTGTCCCATTTTATTGTTTCTAGAGGCCTTCCCACTACCGAAGTTAAGCTCACTGGCCTGTAGTTGCTGGGCTTATCTTTACACCCTTTTTTGAACAAGGGTGTAAGATTTGCAATTCTCCAGTCCTCTGGCACCACCCCTGAGTCTAAGGAAGACTGGAAAATTATGGCCAGTACTTCTGCAATTTCCACTTTCACTTTCTACAGTGTCCTTAGGTGCATCTCATCCGGTCCTGATGCCTTAGGTGCATCTCATCTGGTCCTGATCCCAACTTATTGCACACTCCTCCCAATCTGCCTCACAGTGACCCTGACCTGCTTCAAAAACCTCCCGGTCTGTTTCGCAGTGACACCGGCCTGTTTCACATTTCTCCTGGTCTGCTTTACAGTGATACTGACCTGCTGCACACTCCTCCCTGCCTGCTTCATAGTGGTCCTGACCTGCTTCACACCCTCCCAGTCTGCTTCACAGTGACCCTGACCTGCTTCACAGTGACCCTGACCTGCTTCACAAACCTCCCGGTCTACTTCACAGTGACCCTGATCTGCTTCACAAACCTCCCGGTCTGCTTCACAGTGACCCTGATCTGCTTCACAAACCTCCCAGTCTGCTTCACAGTGACCCTGATCTGCTTCACAAACCTCCCGGTCTGCTTCACAGTGACCCTGATCTGCTTCACAAACCTCCCGGTCTGCTTCACAGTGACCCTGATCTGCTTCACAAACCACCCGGTCTGCTTCACAGGGACCCTGATCTGCTTCACAAACTTCCCAACTTGCTTCACAGTCCTCCCGGTCTGCTTCACAGTGACCCCAACCTGTTCCACATTCCTCCCGGTCTGCTTCACAGTGATCCTGACTTCCTGCACACTCCTCCCTGTCTGCTTCACAGTGATCAACTGGACCATTCGTGAGGACATATCAAAGGTGAGAGATATAACTGCTATCATGGGATAAGCATGCCTCCCATCAAACAATCATGCCCCAACATTGACTTTCATATCTTTAGACATTAACTTTGTTCTGGGTCTTGCCTTGTAGGAACGACAATTGAAATATTATTTAGTGTTGTGTGGTGTGTGTCAGTGCCCAAAATCTGAGTTACAGTTTGGAACTGGGCAGAGTTCACCAAATGACACCAAGCATACTGTCTGAGAGCCACACTTAGATTTCTGTTCTCAGTTGTGTCCTCTTTCATCCCTTCCTCTTTTGAAGGTGGCATCTTTAGCTGCAGTTCCACAGAGTTTTACCGGCTTACTCAGATGTGGGAGCCTAGGCGATGAGGTTTGGCAGAATTTTTGAAAATGTCGGGCAAGTTCCACAACTGTGCCAATTCCTTCCTGTACTCAATGCCAACATGCATTAAGTAGGGGGGATTTTTCCCTTTCTAAGACATTGAGGGAAATTTGAACCCCAATTGAGATTGGGTAACAGGCTGAAGACCCAGATGGAAACTGGATTTTTGTGGTCTACGCAGCTCAGAACTACACCACACGACTACACCAAGGGACAATGGTGGTGTAGTGGCAATGTCACTGGACTAGTATTTCGGAGGCCTAGGCTGATACACTGGGGGCATGGGTTTAAATCCTACCATGGCAGCTGGTGTAATTTAAATTCAATCAATAAATCTGGAATATAAAGCTAGTCTCAGTGACGATGACCATGGAACTATCACTGATTGTTGTAAAACCCCATCTGGTTCACTAATGTCCTATAGGGAAGGAAGTTTTCCATCTTACCCAGTCTGGCCTGCTCGTGACTCCAGACGCTCAGCAGTGTGGTCAACTCTGAAATGGCCTAGTAAGCCACTTAGTACAAGGGCAGTTAGGGATGGGCAGCAATGCTGGCTTTGTCAGCATGTCCCATGAAAAAATAAAGAAGAAAAAATACGTTTAACTGACCGAGAGCTTGGGAGGCATACTAGACTTCGATTTTTCTCTTTCTTATATGAAAGCTTCCTAAAAAGCTGAATTACAACGGCTCAGAACTTTATACACTTGCCTTGTTTTTAAATAAAATTAAAGCCAAGAGTACAATTGTGTAAACCCGTCAGACAGCAAAGTGTTAGGAGAAAAGTTCAAGTCAATTTAAATTAACTTGAACACCGATGATCCAATACAAACAAGCAAAAATCCTGCTCGGTCATCACTGATTTAACCCCCAGCCACCAGTGACATTGACTATTTATGAATAGAGGCCCATGGAGAATCGGGAAGCAAAACCATATGGGTGCAAATATGTGAACAATAATGGGTTTCTAAGCAGCGAAATGAGTAATGCATGTCAGGGGCTGTGCATTGACCATCAGCTTCAGTGGATGCTTGGTGATACCTGCAGCGGAAGAGTTTATCATCTTGATTATTCTTTCAGCTTTCCCTGTTACGACCCGAGAACCACTGGTGCTGCTTTCTCCACCAAGGTGCCTAACAGCCAATCGAACACACCAAGGAGTGTTGCTATCTTGGCTCTCACCGGCCAACCATAGCTATCCGATCGATCATTATATCATGGAATTCCGTCTGGGAGATAGGTGGGAGATTCTAGATGAAGCAATACCAGGGACTGAAACTGAGCTGCTGACCAAGGAGTTATCTCTGGTAAGTCATTGCCAATCCACTCCTGAAATGATCTTAATAAAATTCCTGGTGGCTCGATGAATAGAGCAAATATTTTGACGGGAAGTTTAAATAATGCGGAGTGCTTCATACGTTAATATTTTCCTCTCAATCATCCTAAAATTATTTTCAATTAGCAAGCAAAGTTATACACATATTTTTAATGCCACTTGCAATCAGCTGTTTCAGAGGTTTAGTACAGAAAGGAGCCTGCTGGAATATTGGGCACCTTGGCTAGTCTCAAGTCCTGAAGAGGAGAGGCCAACGTGTAGGGAACCAGAGTGGCAGTGGATTGGGTTTCGTAGAACTTGGAGAAGCACTGTTGCACCTCCTGGTCCCACAAAAATAACCAGAAACTTGGCTGTCAGCTCCTCTTTGGCTGGATCGGCTGCTGATGCTGGGCAGACCATGTGCAGCCCAGGCTCTGCACTGTACTCCGCGAACATGGTGATCAGGCTGCTCTGTACATCATTTCAAATGAGCCAGTCACCTGACTCAGGTGGGCTTCCAGGACACCCAGCAGTAGGCCCAAGGGAAGATTGTAGCAGCCAGAACAACGATGGGAACAGGTGAGTCATTCCCCAACTTCTTTGGGGCTAGAGTTGCCAACCTGTTTCTATGCAGAAAAGCCTCAAAATCTATTGCTTTGAGTCTACCACAGATAACCTGCCCAATATTCTGAAGGGAGTTCATGAGTGCTGGTCCACATAGAAAACTAAGTTGAACTGGTTCTGCACCCACCTGCAGGCTAACCCCGTTTCCATGCTGACATAAGGCAAAATGACACTGCAAAGGCTTGCTATTGTGCCTGCTGCAGTGTATTTAGAGGCAGGGAGGAACAAAGAACATAGGAATTGCTCGACAATCACAAACCAAGGTCCATCTAGTTTGCCTTTGACAGGCCCATAATACAATAATAGCATCAAGAACCTTAGCATCAGTCTCTAGAGAGGTCAGACTGAGAGAGGTGTCTTGGGCCAACTATGTTTAAAAAAAGTTAAATATTTATTACAAAACATAGTTTTTTCCTTCTTCGTTGCCTAGATAGTAATATAAAGGATGAATCATTTCACTTTCAAGCTTATTCCGCCATTGAATGAGTTCATGGCTGATCTCCAGCCTAAATTCATCTAACAGTCTTTTCCCAATATCCCTTTATACCTTTGGTTAACAAATATCTACCAATCTTGGATTTAAATCAACAACTGATCTAGCAACAATTGCCGTTTGCAGAAGAGAATTCCAACCTTCCATCACTTTTTGCTCTTATAATTGTTCCCTAATTTTACTCCTAAAAAATGATCTGACCCTAATTTTCAGCATATACTCCTATACCTAGATGCCCCAACCAGTGATAAGAGTTTCCCTCTATCTACCCTATCTGTTCCCGTTGGTATCTTAAAAACTTTGATCAAACCATCCCTTAGCTTTCTAAATTCCAGGGAATACAACCCTAGTTTGTGTAATCTCTCCTTGTAATTTAATCCTAGCAGTCCAGGTATCTTTCTTTTTTGTTCATTCATGGGATGTGGCTGTCACTGGCTAGGCCAGCATTTATTGCCCATCCCTAATTTCCCCTGGGAAGGTGGTGGTGAGCTGCCTTCTTGAAACGCCACAGTCCGTGTGGTGTAGGTACACCCACAGCGCTGTTAGGGAGGGAGTTCCAGGATTTTGGCCCAGCGACAGTGAAAGAACGGCAATGTAGTTCCAAGGCAGGATGGTGAGTTGCTCGGAGGGGAACTTCCAGCTGGTGGTGTTCCCATGTGTCTGCTGCCCTTGTCCTGGATGGTGTCAAGTTTCTTGAGTGTTGTTGAAGTTGCACTCATCTAGGCAAGTGGAGAGTATTCCACCATACTCCTGACTTGTGCCTTGTAGATTGTGAACAGGCTTTGGGGAGTCAGGAGGTGAGTTACTCGCCACTGGATCCCTAGCCTCTGACCCGCTCTCATAGCCACTGTATTTATATAGCTATTCCAGTTCAGTTTCTGGTCAATGGTAACCCCCAGGATGTTGATAGTGGGGGATTGTAATGGTAATACCATTGAATGTCAAGGGGCGATAGTTAGATTTTCTCTTGTTGGAGATATTCATTGCCTGGCACTTGTGTGGCGCAAACGTTACTTGCCACTTGTCAGCCCAAGACTGGATATTGTCCAAGCCTTGCTGCATTTGACCGTGGACTGCTTCAGTATCTGAAGTGTCACGAATGGTGCGGAACATTGCGCAATTATCAGCGAACGTCCCCACTTCTGATCTTATGATGGAAGGAAGGTCATTGATGAAGCAGCTGAAGATGGTTGGGCTGAGGACACTACCCTGAGGAACTCCTGCAGTGATGTCCTGGAATTGAGATGATTGACCTCCATCAACCCATAACCATTCTGGTAAATCTAAGCTGCACTCCCTCCAAGTCAATATATCCTTCCTAAGGTGTGGTGCCCAGAACTGTTCACAGTACTCCTGTTGTGCACAACCAGGGCTTTGTATAGACGAAGCATGACTTCCACTCCTTTGTAGCCTAATCCTCCAGATATAAAAGTCAACATTCCATAAGCCTTTTTGAATATTTTCTGTTCCTAACCATGACATTTTAATAATTTTTGTACCTGGACCCCCAAGTCTCTTTGGACCTCCACTGTATCCAGCATTTCATCATTTAGAAAGTACCTTGTTCAATTTTTTTTAGTTCCATCCAAAGTGACGACCTAACATTTGCCTACACTGAATCCATTCATTTAATCCACCAATATCTCCTTGTAATTTTACACTTCCATCTACACTGCTCAAAATGCCACCTATCATTCTGTTATTGGCAAATTTGGATACCTGGCTTCAATATCTAAATTATTAATAAATATAGTGAATAGTTGAGGGCCCAGCAAATCCTGTCAATTAGATGCACATTATACCTACTCTCTGTCTCCTGTTCCTCAGCAATTTTCCTAAGAAAGTCAATAATTTGCCTATAATTCATGAGCTTCAATTTAAGCTAATTGTCTCTTCTGACAGACTTTTATCAAATACCTGCTGGAAGTCTATATAAATAACATTCTTAGATATTCCCCTATCCATTAGTTTAGCCACCTCTTGAAAAAATTCAATCAGCTTGTCTGGCATGATCTACCCTTTACTAATCCATGTTGGCTCTCTCTGATCAGCTGAAAATGTTTTAAGTATTCAGTCACTTTATTCTTAATTATCTACTCTAGCAATTTCTTGACAATAGATGCTAAGCTAACTGGTTTAAATTTTCCTGATTTCGCTCTCCCCCCCCACCCCCTTTCTTAATAAGCATAATTTTCAAATCTAAAGGAATGGTCCCCAAATTGAGAAAACTTTAGAAGATTATGGTTAGACCATCTGCAATATTGCTTAAAAAAAAAGACATACTGTTTAAGATTTTTGTCTTGCACTCATCAGGACAGATTACAAGATTAACAACAATTTATACTGCATGAGAAGAGAGTGCTGATTGGCTGGCAAATAGACTCTGATTGGTAGAGTCATTGCCATGGTGAATGTAGCAGGGAACAGTTAACTGCCAAGTTATTGTTCAAATTCAAACCAGGCAGGTCGACTCTGATTGGTCAAGGTATTGTCATGTGGAATGAACCAGAGAATGGCTGTCCCCCAAGGTTTAGTTTAGTTGAAAAAGGTGCAATGTGTGGACATGCTCCTTCTGTCTGCAAAGGACAGAGCCCTGTGTGTGAATATATGTGGCTTCTAGCATGCATAAGTGAGCCACATTGCAAGCCTGACTGATAAACTTAAATTGATTTTCAGTGTAATTCTTACCTTAACTGTTGGTAATCTTGCGATCTGTCCTGATGAATGTAAGACAAAAAGCTCGGACAGCATGTCTCTTTTTTTAGCAATACTCGAGTTCTGTACTACCAAACTACTATCTGCAATATTCTTACCTATATCCTATAAAATTCTGGAATGCATTAGGGTTAGATTATCTGGTTATGGGGGTTTGTCACTTTTTACTGCCAGGTCCAGCATGCTGACATCTCCTCTACCGTAACTGCTGGTTCAAAGTAATTATTCAGCCCATCTATTATTTCCTTATTTTCATTGGCAATATCACTATTATGAGTTTATGAGGGTCCCACACTGCTCCCAACTGCCCACATTTTCCTAATATAATTGTTGAAACCTTTGTGTTGCTTTTGCTATGTCTTGCAAGTTTCTTTTTATGTTCCCTTCTTGTAGCTCTTACTGTTGTGCCATCCTTGCGCTGTTCTTTGTATCTTTCCCATTCACCAGGAACTGCGCTATTTTATGCAAATGAAAGAAATGAGGTGCAGATTATTTTTCTCTTTTTGTCAGGACTCTTGGTACGAATTTCGTGTGATGGCTGTCATGCAGGACCTGATCAGTGAGCCAAGTAACATAGTTGGGGTTTCTAGTTCAGGTGAGATGCATGTCCCTTCTAAATGATGCAAACTCTTTAGGGCTCAGTGTTAGAAATTGTTTAAATGTAAAGCCATAAATTCATCGTTGCTTACTCTTCACATATTCTCTGCTCTTTTAGATGTCTTTCCACCACCCGAAGTGCCCGAGGAAGGCCTGGCCCGTCCAGTCGTGGCTGGGATTGTCGCCACCATTTGCTTCCTGGCGGCAGCCATTTTATTCAGTACCTTGGCTGCTTGCTTTGTTAACCGGCAGCGGAAGCGGAAGAATAAGAGAAAGAGGGGTAAGTAGGAGCTGTCTTTTTGAAAGGCTTTCATTGGGAAAGTATACAAGCGACACTCAAGAGAAAGGCACTAATGCTTTCTGGAAATCACAATTTCCGCCACTCAGTGAATAAGCCTTGCGATGCTGCAAGTTGGAACACTGACGTACAGTACAAATAGAGAGAAGGACACAGCTCCATACCCTTATTCCACTGAGTTTCTGATGCTACCTAGTAAAGAACTAAGCGAAAACCAAGGGCTGAATTTTCCCTCTGGGGGTGAGAAGCAGAGGTCGGGACTATGTATTTATATATATAATTTATCTTCAGTGGGGGAGGCAGAGGCATAGTGGTATTGTCACTGGATTAGTAATCCAGAGACCCAGGGTAATGCTCTGGGACCTGGGTTCGAATCCCACCATGGCAGATGGTGGAATTTTAATTCAATAAAAACCTGGAATTAAAAGTCTAATGATGACCATGAAACCATGTCGATTGTTGTAAAAACCCATCTGGCTCACTGTGTCCCTTAGGGAAGGAAATCTGCTGTCTTTACCTGGTCTGGCCTACATGTGACTCCAATGTGGTTGACTCTTAAATGCCCTCTGAAATAGCCTAGCAAGCCCACTCAGTTGTATCAAACTGCTAAAAACAAGCCAATAAGGAATGAAACCAGACGGACCACCTGGCATCAACCTAGGCACTGGAAATGACAACAGCTTTCAGCCTTGTTGACCTCCTTACTAACATCTGGAGACTTGTGCCAAAATTAGGAGGGCTCTCACAGACCAGTCAAGCAACAGCCTGACATAGTCATACTCGCGGAATAATACCTTACCTTCATAATAATAATTCCTTCCTAGACAATGCCCCAGACGCCACCATCACCATCCCTGCGTATGTCCTGTCCCAGGGGTAGGATAGACATAGCAGAGGTGCCAGTATAGTGGTGTACAGTGGGAGGGAGTCATCAACATCAAATCTGGACCAATGAAGTCTCAGGACAAGGTCAAACATGGGCAAGGAAACCTCCTGCTGCTTACCACGTACCGTCCTCCCACAGCTGATGAAGAGCATTGAGGTGGCAAGGGAGAACAGTGCACAATGTGGAGGACTTCAATATCCATCACCAAGAGTGGCTCAGTAGCACCACTCCAGCCTGAGCTGGCTGAGTCCTAAAGGACGTAACTGCTAGACTGGGTCTGCAGCAGGTGATGAGGGAACCAACAAGAAGGGAAAACATACTTACCTCACCCTCACCAACCTGCCTGCCACAGATGCATCTGTCCATGACAGTACCGGTAAGAGTGACCACTGCACAGTACTTGTGGAGATGAGGTCCCGCCTTCAAATTGAGGAAACCCTCCATCGTGCTGTGTGGCACTACCACTGTGCTAAATGGGATAGATTTTGAACAGATCTAGCAACTCAAGACTGGGAATCCATGAGGTGCTGTGGGTCATCGGCAGCAGCACAATTGCACTCAACCACAATCTGTAGCCTCATGGCCCGGCATAATCCCCCACTCTACCATTACCATCAAGCCAGGGGCGCAACCCTGGTTCAATGAAGAGTGCAGGAGGGCATGCCAGGAGCAGCACCAGGCATACCTAAAAATGAGGTGTCAACTTGGTGAAGCTACAATACAGGACAACTTGCGTGCCAAACAGCATTAAGCAGCAAGGGATAGACAGAGCGAGGTGATTCCACAATAAACGGATCAGATCTAAGCTCTGCAGTCCTGCCACATCCAGTCGTAAATAGTGGTAGACAATTGAACAACTCACTGGACGCGAATGCTCCACAAATACCCCCATCCTCAATGACGGGGGAGCCCAGCACATCAGTACAAAAGATAAGGTGAAGCATTTGCAACAATCTTTGGCCAGGAATGCCGAGTGGATGATCCATCTCAGCCTCCTCTGGAGGTCCCCAGCATCACAGATGCCAGTCTTCAGCTAATTCAATTCACTCCATGTGATTTCAAGAAACGGCTAAAGGCACTGGATACTGCAAAAGCTTTGGGCCCTGTCAATATTCCTGAAATAGTGCTGAAGACTTAGCTCCAGAACTTGCCGTGCCCCTAGCCAAGCTGTTCAAGTACAGCTACAACGCTGGCATCTATCCAACAATGTGGAAAATTACCCAGGTATGTCCTATACATGAAAAGCAGGACAAATCCAATCCTGCCAATTACTGCCCCATCAGTCTACTCTCAATCATCAGTAAAGTCACGGAAAAGATCATCAACAGTGCTATCAAGCGGCACTTGCTTGGCAATAACCTGCTTGCTAATGCTCAATTTGGGTTCCGCCAGGGCCACTCTGCTCCTGACCTCATTACAGACTTGGCTCAAACATGGTCAAAAGAGCTGAACTCCAGAGGTGAGGTAAGCGTGACTGCCCTTCACATCAAGGCATTTGACCGAGTGTAGCATCAGGGAGTCCTAGCAAAACTGGAGTCAATGGGAATCGGGGGGGAAAATTCCCCGCTGGTAGGAGACATACCTAACACAAAGGAAGATGGTTGCAGTTGTTGGAGGTCAATTATCTCAGATTCAGGAATCACTGCAGGAGTTCCTCAGGGTAGTGTCCTTGGCCCAACCATCTTCAGCTGCTTCATCAATGACCTTCCTTCCATCATAAGGTCAGAAATGGGGATGTTCGCTGATGATTGCAGAGTGTTCGGCACCATTCGCGACTCCTCAGATACTGAAGCAGTCCATGTCCAAATGTAGCAAAACCTGGACAATATCCAGGCTAGGGTTGAAAAGTGGCACGTAACATTCACACCAGTCAAGTGCCAGGCAATGACCATCTCCAACAAGAGAGAACCTAACCATCACCCCTTGACATAAAATGGGCGTTATCATCGCTGAATCCCCTACTATCAACATCCTGGAGTTACCATTGGCCAAAACTGAACTGGACTAGCCATTTAAATACTGTGGCTACAAGAGCAAGTCAGAGGCTAGGAATCCTGTGGCGAGTAACTCACCCCCTGTCCCTCCAAAGCCTGTCTATCATCTACGAGGCACAAGTCAGGAACGTGATGGAATACTCCCCACTAACCTGGATGAGTGAAACTCCAAAAACACTCAAGAAGCTTGACACCATCCAGGACAATGCAGCCCGCTTGATTGGCACCCCATCCACAAACATTCACTCCCACCACCTTAGCACAGTGGCAGCAGTGTGTACCATCTACAAGATGCACTGTAGGAACTCACCAAGGCTCCTTAGACAGCACCATCCAATACCACGACCGCTACCATCTAGTAGGTCAAGGGCAGCAGACACGTGGGAACACTAGCACCTGGAAGTTCCCCTCCAAGCCACTCATCATCCTGACTTGGAAGTATATCGCCGTTCCTTCATTGTCACTGGGTCAAAGTCTGGCACTCCCCTCCCTAACAGCACCGTGGGTGAACCTATACCTCACAGACTGCAGTGGTTCAAGAAGGCAGCTCACCACCACCTTTTCAAGGGCAATTAGAAATGGGCAATAAATGCTGACCTAGCCAGTGGCGCATAGATCCCATGAATGAATTTTTAAAATTTCCAAGGGGCAAACCTTTCCCCAGGGGCAAACAGTCAGATTGTGATTTTCACAGAAGTGGCCCATTAATTGACCTGGATACAGGTTCCCTATCCAATAAAGGACAGCAGGTGAGCTCTCAAACCTGGATGGCCAACCAGGGGCCTCCCAGCTTGAAAGGAACAGCAGGCAACAATGGAAGGCAAGTAAGAGAGAGCGACCTTCAAGATGATGGTGCTGTCTCTCTAACCTTTTTTGATCTTCAGTTAAAAACTGGCTTTTGCAGTCAGGCCTCCACTGTATGGTCAGGGAGTTGCAGAGAACCCCTCTACAGGCAGTCTGTGGCTACCTCTGTCCAGACAGATGGGGAGGGCCTCTAACCCTCTGTGGTCAGGAGCCACCTCTAGGCAGCTAAACTGCAAACCCACACACCCCCACCCTCCCTCCACCGCCTGCAGGAACCTGGAGGCCAAGTGTATAGTCTGCCACCCCCTTATCTTGCCTCCTTAAAAAAAGAGGCACACCAGCTGACAGGTCTATTTTCGGCTCCCACCCACCTCCTATCCTAGTGGGGGATGAAAATCCAGCTCCTGTTGTCAGGATGGAGGGGAAATAAGGATGCATGTCTCCACTGAACCAATCTCTTACTGCTCCTGGGGTTTATTTAGGCAGTATTGCTGGTAGCTTGGGAGATAGCTACTCATCCAACCTCTGGATCACATAACATAGCTCAGGGAATCTGTAAAGAGAGAAATAGGGATGACAGAGTACTTGTCCTGATCAAAGAATAACTATTTTTACCAAAACAAAAGCTAAATAATTGATTTTTCACATTTTACAAGAAAGAAGTATTCAAATATTCTTTGATTCACTGAAGAAGTATGAATAATTTATTGCAATGATAACCTTTAAAACTCACTGTGCCTTAAAATCTATTTGGAACAGATTGTGAAGCATGTTCAGTTGAAAGACTTTCGCGACCAGTCTCTAGAAGTTAAAATAATTATTTCTATGCGGTTTCTGTTCAATAGTCTTTATTTTATAGATTGTTTTTCTGGGAAATGTTTAAAATCATACCTAAGTAAATCACCTCATTGATCTTGATTGTGAATGGTGTGTTATTGAGAGTAGATCTATCTGAAGCTGGCTGCTCTTCTTCACTTCCCTGTCGCTGATGCTGCTTCATTCGACTCCGACAAATCTATCACCTGATTTGAAATATGAAAGAGTTGAACCCCCCCCCCAAACTGAAAATTAGCTGGAGTTTAAATCGGCTTCCCAAACGATGGTTTAAACATGCATTCCACATCCTGTGACTCCCTCACCTTCCAGTAGCCAGTTTGCTATTTGTATAATAGTCCCTCCCTTTCCTGTCTAAAGCACTGCACAAGAACTAGGTGAAAAAGTGTGGAGAGCAGGAGAAAACCAGGGTAGTCACATTGTTAAATAGAGGATGAGGAGTTGTCAGGGTCAATGGTCGCCACTATTTGTCCTACCTTACAACAGTGACTACACTTAATTGGCTGTAAAGTTGCTTTGGGACCTCCTGAGGTCATAAATAGTGTTACATAAATGCAAGTCCTTTTACTTGTCAGCTCGCCCTTAATAAAAACCAAAGTTATTTCACAATAGAAACATGGGTATCATATTTATACAGTGAACATATAACAAGTTTCTGAATTTAAATAGTTATTACAGAAATTAGATGCTTTTACTTATTTTCTGTTTGGTTTTAATGGAAAGTGACTCCTTAACAGAAATGGTTAAAAAATCCCCTACAATTTGGTATTTGAAATACCTTAACTTTTACATTATTTTCTGGTGTAGTATTTAGTTACAGTGCAAAACCTCCTAACTAAGAAAGCTAGGTTGGGCTGGCTAGGTCCTGCTCACTGAGAGTTCGAATGCAAATGTAGATAATCAACCTTACAGCATTTAGCAAAATCCAGAACATATAAAATGAAGCATGATTGGTGGGTTATTGTGTAAACTGCAAATACATCCTAATTCACAATACAATCAACATTCATTCATTGAGCATAGAACAGAAAGTGAAGAGATTTATTTTCAATTAAATCTTGACATCATCAACAAGTTATTTAACAATGAAAGATTCCTTCTTTTCAACAGAGATTTTATAAAAACCTTACAGATCATGGAAATCTGAAATATAAATAACATTTGCTGTTTTTATTTCAACTTCAAAAAAAAATGAGGAAAATCATTTTTGAATTTTATAATGCTTAAACCACAAAATTTAAGCCTAAAACCTGAGATAGTTGCACTATTACAGCGCAGTAATTTGGGTCCACTGTTTAAGGCACACTTCCCAGCTATTTTTGGGTTTTTTATTGGTTCTTGGGTGCATGTAGTTCTGGCAATGGTGCATTTATTGCTGATCACTAGTTGTGTGAGAAGGTTGTGGTGAATCTATTCCCTGAACTTGTGTGCTTGCCTTGTGCTTTTGGTGTTTCCACAATATTCAGTAGAGGAAATTCCAGAATTGTGATCCAGTGACGATGAAGGAATGGCAATACGGATCCCAGTCAATTTGGTTTAAGGCAATGGGAAGAACTGAGGTGACAATATACCCATGACATTTCTACTCTTGTCTTTCTTGTTGGTTGGAGTCATGAGACTGGGACGTGCTATTGAAATAACCTTAGCAAATGGCTATATTACATCATGTAGATCAAGAGCAAAATTTTTACCTCGGCGGGCAGGCACATGCCTGACCTACTCCAACGTCCTGACGTCAATGCGCAGTTGCGCGATATTTTGGTCAGCGGGTGCACTATTAAAGGATCAATTGACTTAAATTTTTTGCTGCCCATCCAACCTTATGGTCGGCGGGCAGGCAAAAAGGCCATGCGGCCTTTGCACTTTTTTGGAAACCTCATCCACAGGTGGTTGAGGTTTCCAACATCAAATAAAAATGAAATAAGATTTTCATTTATAACATGTCCCTACTAATATGACAGAGTCCCATGAGGGGGCATGTTTTATAACATTTTTCTAATCTTTATTTTTACGTTTTTTGGAAACTCTCCATCTCCCTGAGACAGCTCTGAGCCTCAGGGAGATTCTCAAGTGCACACTTGCAATCATGCGTGAAAATCACACTCGCCCTCCTCTCCCGCAACCTCCCCCCCACTCCTCCCCCACCCCAGCACAGGCAGCACTGCCGCTCACATTTAACGCTGGGCAGGCCTTAACTGGCCTCCCAGCGCAAAATCACCTTCCAACCTTGATCGCAGGTGGCAGTCAGCTTCCCGATCACCCCCACCCGCCCCGCCAAGCCCGCCCGACAAGGGCTAAATTCTGCCACAAATGCACTGGAACTGTAGTGAAGAGGGTGGCTATGGATTTCCATGCCAGGAGTGCAGATCAAGCAGATTGCTCTCCTCTGCATGTGTTAAGCTTCTTGATTGTCGTTGCAACTATAATCATCCTGGCAAGTGCTGAGTATTCCATTACAGCCCTGACTTGAACTTTGTAGAGAATCTTTGACAGTTTGGGAGATTAACCACTCATCACAGATTAACCAGCCTTTGCCTTATTCTTGTAGCCACTGCGTAAACATGGTTTCTCCAGTTAAGCTTTTTGGTCATTGATCACCTCAAGATGCTGAGGTGGAGGAATGTGTGTGATAGCAAGTCAATAGCCCACTATACACCACCTCTCCAGAGGAAATAGACATCTTAATGGATGTAAAATAGGATGATGACTCACTTTTCACTACCATGCAGTGTCAGGATCTACCTGCATTATCGTACCATGTGATTCCTCTTTGGTGTTGCACTGAAATGTGATAACGTTGATGTGTCTGAACTATGGTCATACTTCTTGTATAAAAAGTATTTATGGTACTAAATGGTTTGATTCCCTTACAGCTGTTTAATGTGCATGCTTGTTCTCCTCCAGATCCTCCTCTGTCAATAACACACTGCCGAAAGAGTGTGGAATCCCCGTAAGTAACCAGCCCCTTTTATAGTTCTGTTCGTGTTTGTTCATGTGTCATTAAATTGAAGTGGTTGATTTGATTCATTTTTCTCAGAGATGATAGCCAGACTTCAGCATTAGACCCATGTGAGTCTAACACTAGTCTTAATTTTACAACTAATAAAAGGGGGTAATAAAATGGTCATTCCATAATGATGCCTCTGATTGTGCCGGTTGCAAGTGAACTGAAGTCTGGCTGCCTTTAGTTACATAACTCCTTAAATCTTATTAAATTTTATAAAGCAGAGATAAACCTCTGTATAATTTGCAGTTTTCCTACAGGATATTGAAGGTTTTGTTCTTAAAACCTTTAAAAATACTACGGTAACTTAGTTATGTTTTCATAAAGCGATGCCATGTTGGGAACTTTGGAACGAATCACTGTGCAACACAAAAGAGCCATTAATTCAACACTGAATGGCTCTACTATCCTATTGCTGTAATATCATGTATTAATCAAACTATAAATTCTCCATTATTTTAAATTGCATTATTATTATTAAATTGTTGCTTAACTCATGATGAAATGTAGCCCAAATGAGGTCTAAAGGCATCATGAGATTTATTCTAACTGCCACAACTTAATAACTGATGACTCATTGAATTAGTAGACAAAATCACTGTTATTAATGGATAATGTTAGTGATGGCAGCAACTGCAATAAATTAATGGATTACTTCACTGGACAATGACAAATTTGTAAACGTGAAAGTATACAGGGTTACTGTTGCCTCTGATTTTGGTCTCTCAGATCTTCCTCAGGAAAGGTGAGTCCTGAAAGCATCAGAACACTACGAGCTCCGTCAGACTCCTCTGAAGATGCCCAAGCCATACATGCCAAGATGATGAGTCCTGGCAGAGAAAGGGAAATGTCCCTGTATAAAAAGACAAAGCGAGCAATAACCAGCAGGAAATACAGTGTCTCCAAGCATGAGGCTGAGGCTGATGTCGCTACCCCCATCGAACTTATCAGCAGAGGCCCTGATGGACGCTTCATTATGGATCCCACAGAGATGGAGACATCATTGAAGACGAGGAGGATTGAGGGCTTTCCTTTCGCAGAAGAGACAGACACCTATCCTGAGTTCCGGCAATCAGACGAGGAAAACAATGAGACTCTAACTCCAACTGCCATTATGGGCTTGAAGTCTCAGCTCTCCCCTCTGTCATCTAGTCAAGAGTCGTACTTACAGCCACCAGCATACAGCCCATCATTCCAGAAAACAGACGAAAGCATGGGATGCTTAGATACCAGGCTGCAGGCCACCGGTCAGACCAGGCGACCTGCTAAAGGTTACCCTCAGAGCCAATTTTATGGTTATCTCAGCAGTAGCTCTGCAGACCAAGATGGTCAGCCATTTTACATGCCGGATATCAGTCCCCTCAGTTCAGTGATGTCTTCACCTCTATTACTTTCTGAAGGACCTTATGGTCATCCCACCCTCCCTGCGGATCAAGGAGATACTGAAATACAGCACTTGGTCGCTTCCAGTAGCACTCTGCCTTTGACTCACACGCCAACCACTATGCGGTCTCCTGAACCGTGGAGAAGGAAGGAATTGTCTATCAGCAGCATTGAAAGCTCTCCAGTTATCTTTTCACACCAACAAGATACACCTGAGAGTACACTGCCAAAGGCTGGTCTTCCAAGGGGTGGCCCCCCTTCCTCATTCCAGGTCCCAGCACCCTACCATAGCGTGCTGCAACTGGAGGCACCAAAGAGTCGGACTGGCAAAACTCCCAGCAAAACAAGCGGATCTGTCTCTCTCTCTCAAAAGCATCCACATCAACCTATGCAACAGAGTCATGGGCAGCTAAAGCATACCAGCCATGGTATAAGTGCACCCACATTGCCTTACACTGAATCAGCCAAACAGGCTGGTCCTAGTGGCACAAGCACATTCAGCCTGGACACCAGGTGGTACGAACCTAGACCCAGGCCCAGACCCAGCCCTAGGCAAGGCAGAAGGACTGAGGCCAGTTTACACCAGGTGGTTCTACAGCCTTCCCGACTCTCCCCTTTGACTCAGAGTCCTATGAGTTCCCGTCATGCCTCCCCAGAGATTTCATCCCGTCCGCGGCCTCGGCCTAGTATGCAGCCCCGTGGCATCTTTCCTGCAGGTATCTCTGTGGAGATGTCTGAGATTACGCTGCAGCCTCCTGCTGTTGTTAGCTTATCCAGAAGGTCCTCTCCATCCTCCTCACCAGCACAAAGCAGCACTGCTGGCCAGGGCAGCAGACGAGGAAGCCCCAGTTATAGACCTCACATGGCACTGACACCTTCTACAGGCAGCTACACAGGATCCCCTTCTCCTGCAGCAGACCGCAGCGAGTTTTATAGTCAGATCCATAAGAGGAGAGGTGAAGACATTCCTCCTTTTGAACACCCACCTTCACACTTATCTACTTCAGGGTAGGTATTTTAAAAAAGAATGTTGAACCAGATCAGTTGGAAAGCCAGTTTGATTTCTTCCATATGACTAAATTTTATTGGGTTATTGTGGAATCCCGTGTTCCAAGATAGACATGTACATCCTATCAGCTATATGTAAGCTTTTTTTTGTAAGTTGTTTATCATTAAGCTAGTATTTGTTTGCATTCAATTGAGCAAAAGTGCTGGTGTCCGAAACTGCATCGATGCTCACGCAGTTTTCAACTGGTGGATTGATACCATTCTGTTTTGTTTTATCAGAATTGTGCCCAAAATTTTAACATGTATTATTACTATGGGGTTCAGCAGACAGGAAGCTCCAGTGCAACATTTCCTTCAATTTCAGATTAACTATATTCATATAGACGCCCAGGAAGAATCTTCATTGTGACAGCTATGAAACACATGAGAGCTTAAGTTTGTGCATCTTTATGAAAGGGTCAGCTTAGGTCTATTGATGCCACTTTCACCCCTGAGACAGCACCTTTTGGGCTTAAGCCTCACTCCAAGACTTCAGCACATAAACACGCAGATGCTTGAGTACAGAACTGAGGGAATTTGCCAGAGGTGCCATAGTTAAGATGAAACATTAAATAGGGCCTCCATCGGTTTATTCTGGTTTAGGTTGACGTTAAGTATCCAGTGGCACTATTTGAAGGAGAGCTGAATGTCCGTGTGGCGTCTTGGCCAATATTCATTCACCCAAAACAGATTAATTGGTTATTCACCTCATCTCTGTGTCCAAAAAGTGGCTGCCGTGCTTGCCTATGAAACACCTGTTGCTACAATTGAAAGTAATAAAATGTATATGAGTGTGATAAGATGCAATATAAATATAAGAATTTAATTCCACTGAAGTGGGTGATTCTCACATTACAGATTTGGCACTTAGAAATTAGACATGAAAGCATCAATTCAAATATTCCAAACATTTCATCATCGTTCTATTCCTCAGATGATATTAAGGACGTCCTGGAGCAATGTTTCCCAAAGTGTACCATTAGGGGTATGGCAAATGTCTTGAGGGGGAACTTTTCTCTTAACTGTGTAATGGCAGATTTTCAGGGATGAGAAATTCTTTTCAACCTCCGCCTCCCTCTCTCTATAGTCCGGGAGTTCCCCAATGCAAATGTCTCTGGAGCTCAGGCTAAGGTGCTGCCACTCACCTTCCCCTTCCCGCTGCTCCTCCAATCACAGGTTGTTTCTTTCCTATGCATGCTCCTAATAGGCACATTAGTGAGATGCAGTTGTGCCAATCAGCAGCTGGCACAGGAGAGAAACAACCTGTGATTGGAGGAGCAGCAAGCAGCAGGAAAGTGAGTAGCAGCGCATAAGCCTGAGCCCTGAAGCAGTGGTATGAGAGCAGCAGCTGCTGGCCGAAACACTGCCCGAGTGAGAGAGGCGGCTGCTTGACCCACAGGCCAGCGGACTGCTGGGCAGACATGGCCTGCCTGGTCGAGGCCATCACCCTGGTGGAGCCACCTCACAAAGATACAAAGAAGTAAGTAGTAGGTAGGGGGTTTGAGAAGAGGGGCTGCTGAGTGAGTGAATGCAGGGAGGGGCTTTGGGAAGAGGGGTTTCAATTACCTATGCTCCAACAAACAAGCACATCGATCACATTAATAGTAAGTAAAAAATAATAACTATAGATATTTGTTTACCTGTAATGTGTAGTTATAATGATTTATAAAACATGTGGTCCTTAGAGGGGTAGCTAAGAAAGAAACTGGCTGTAGAGGTACACAAAAAATTGGTAAATCCAAATGGAGGTACATGACCAAAAGAGTTTGGGAGCCACTGTTCTAGGGCACTGCTCTGGATAAACGGACACAATGGTCTAATGCTAGTCTCCCAGAGTGCAATTAAACTGAGACTAACCTTTTAACTTTGCCTGCTTTTAATAAGTGTGGAAGTACCTTTGCATCTCAGATGTTAGAAACTTGCATTCTGCAGTTTCCACAGGAAGCTTACGGTTGCTATTTGTTTCAGGATCCTGTTAAATATATCGGATTATTATATAGTGGATAAATAACAGCAAGTTTTCTGAATGTATGCTATTGGTGGCAGCCCCAGCTGCATCTTGCCCATGATTCCAGTTGCCTTCATTTTAATGGGCAGCAACACATAGGCAGTGAGCAAGCTAGGCTCATTGCGAATACTGCACATTCAAAATGTTGGTCCTTATTGTCGAGCTGGAGAGGGAATGGGCATCCAGAAAATAGACTATTGAATAATGCCATGACTGCATAACATTCTAAATTTGGATAAGAATGTATCATAATTGGAAACCATCAAAAAACTATTTGTTGTTAAACCCTTGCTCAAAAGTCACAATATATGTCAGGACTTATTGAATTAATTTTAATGGAATAAATGGCGCTTAAATGGTTATGCAGGTGACAACATTGCCGATTTGGAACAATGAAGAGTAGTTATATGGACAAGAACATTATCCTGGTATTGTAACAGCAATAGTATGTGGCTCCCTCACAGTTGTCTGTTATCACAAGTGATAAGTTACCATTGGAATTACTGACAATATTTAGATATTAGTCTACGTTATAATCTACTCACAAATGCCAATAACTGTAGAAATTACTGTCTGCCATATTAGTCTAAGAACACCATACACACTCCTATGATATTCCTCTGTCTGCTATTTTAATGAAGCCATTATTCCATTTGTTTAAATTAATTGGAACATCTATTATAACATTGGACTCTCATACAAGCCTCATGTAAATGTACTAAGCATTCTTGCACTAAAACTGCAATTTCTAATCTATGATAATCATACCTGAACCAAACCAAATCAGTGTAAAACATGGTATGAGTGCTTGCAAGAGGCTAAATTATTCTGCTTTATGAATTTATTTTTTTATCAATCAAAGTGTATTGACAAAGATAATCAATCACAAAATTATATTCAAGAGCCAACCCAATTTATTAACACCTTTCACAGGATAATTAGAGGTGAACCAAAATGTCATTCCACTCCACCACAGTGACAAATACTGTGACCTGCCTTTTAAAAGAGTGATGCATTTTTAGATATATGTTTCCGCATTAACTCCATCCCCAATTCTGACACTGTAACTCAGAAGAGTTCAGAACATTCAGGTAAGAACATATAAAACAGCAACGGACCATTTGGCCCTTTGAGTCTGCTCTGCCATTCAATGCATCATGATCGATCTTCTATTTCAATTCCCGCTTCCTGCACAATCCCATATCCCTTAATTCCCTTAGTGAGTTTCAAAGATCCAGAGCCCTTTGAATGAAGAAATTTCTCATCATATCAGACCTAAAAGGCTGGCCCCTTAGACTGAGACTGTTACCCCCTAGTTTTAGACTCCCCAGCCAGGGGAAACATTTTTCCAGTGTCTACCCTGTCAAACCTGTTAAGAATTTTAGTTCAATGCGATCACCTCTCATTCTTCTAAATTCCAGGGAATATAGGCCTAGCCTACGCAATCTTTCCTCATAGGACAATTCCTTCATCAAAAATTCAGTCTTGCGAACTGTTCTTCCTTCAAGACTAGTATATCCTTCCCTAGCTAAAGAGAAAAAAGCTATAACCAGTATTCCAGGTGAGGTCTCACCAAGGCTCTGTACAATTTGCAGTAAGACTTTTTCACCCTTATACACTAATCCTTTTGTAATAAAGGCTAATGCACTTTCCTAATTGCTTGCTGTACCTGCATGTTACTTTTCTGTGATTCATGCACAGGGGCACCCAGGTCCCTCTGAATACCAACCTCTGAGATTTTAAATTACTAAACTTCTAAACAACTGCTGATAGTTTTAGTACCAAGTAGAATGCTTACCCCCAAACAGATAGCCCAATACCTCCTTTGTCTACCAGTCACTCCAGCTCATCTGCCTGTTGGGAACAAAATTGTCCAATTCAGCCACGCACTTCATTTGAAAGACAGGGGGGAAAAAAATTACATGATGTAAATGGACAGAGCAATTATTCTGTTAAGTACTTTTGGTATGTCATTTTTGTTCCAAGATTTCTTCTTTCCAAATCAAGTTTTGTCATTATCTGAACAGGCTCAGATTCTGATACCCAATCAGAGCTAATTGAATTCAATCTGTACCTTCCGCTCTGGTAAGTATGAAAGATTACAATTCAATTACCGCAGCACAATTTTTAAAAAAGTAACTTTTAAACTTAAATCCTCAGCAGTTCTCAGGATCAGTCAGTGGATTAATTCTTTCCCTAAAACTGCTTTATATATTGTATTAAAATCTATAAAATGGCCTTGAAAGTAATTTTGGATGGTTATCAACTGTTCATTTCTTTATTAATTATTGCTGCTAACATTCTTTAACAATGCATAATGACATTTTAGGGATGAGAAAATTACCCAGGGATCAAATAATGGATTCATGTTCCACTCAAGCTGATCCCAGCCGTAGGACATAAAGTAGATCCAAACTGCCAGTCTTAGTGCAGCACCAATTGTATATTCAGACTTTGTATCCTAGAAACTTGCATCATGTTAAAAGAAGTGTGAGTCTGATCTTTGATACCCAGGCAACTTTATACTAGCTCCAATTTCCGGTCCAGTTTTTTTCTCATCCCAGAAATGATTATTGACCTCTAATTTGCATCTTCTAAGGCACCATCCATTCACCATTGTACATGCATATGTATTTTTATATTGTTCATTTTTAAAATGGCGGAATTCACCTTACATGTTTCTTTGAAATTTTGGGCAGCAAGGAATTGGCTGCAGGCATGTGACAAAAATAATTTCAAAAACTGAATGTTTCTGTTAAAGTTACTAATTTATTCCTTTCTTAACCTGCTGCATTTCTGGCTTCACTGACCCCCCTGTAGCTGAAAGGCATTGTCTTTCATTTATGTAGCCAGGCGTGTAAAAGGGACAAAACTCATTCATTTTTGTTCCGTTTTAGGAAAAGTATGCCTACCTTAATGTCACTGGATATGTTTTGCATAATATTTAATTACAGTTATGCATCATTAATTCAGCCTGTTTCACAGGCTTTTGACTACTCAAGGTTCGAGTACAGTGGCAGGAATGATGATCAGTGCTGAAAATGCTGCTTCAGATAATAGGACCAAGCTGCAAGTAGGTGTCAATAACTGTCTGTAATGTAATCCACAGGCCAGCTTTGAAAGTAAAATGGAGTTTCTAGGGAAGTATAAGAAGGTCATATACTTCAGTTTTTCATAATTTGGAAGTCTAAGTTGGCAACATGTGGTAGGATTAGTGTTAGGAATTACCCAACCATCTTCAGCTGCTTCATCAATGACCTTCCTTCCATCATAAGGACAGAAGTGGGGATGTGCACTGATGATTGCACAATGTTCCACACCATTCATGACTCCTCAGAAACGGAAGCAGTTCATGTTCAAATGCAGCAAGACATGGACAATATCAGGCCTTGGCTGACAGGTGGCAAGTAACATTCACACCACACAAGTGCCAGTCAATGACCATCTCCAACAAGAGAGAATCTAACCATCGCCCCTTGATATTCAGTGGCATTACCATTACCCCACTTGGGTAATGACCTGAGTCAGGCATCATATTATCCTGGGAGTTTGCATTAGCCAGACACTGAACTGAACTAGCCATATAAATACTGTTGTTACAAGGGCAGGTCAGAGGCAAGGAATCCTGCAGCGAGTAACCTACCTCTTGACTCCCCAAAGCTGTCCACAATCTACAAGGCACAAGTCAGGAGTGTAATGGAATACTCTCCACTTGCCTGGATGAGTGCAACTCCCACAACACTGAAGAAGCTTGACACCATCCAGGACAAGGCAGCCCGCTTGATTGGCACCCCTTCCACAAACATTCACTCCCCCCCTCCTGATTAACAGTGGTAGCAATGTGTACGATCTACAAAATGCACTGCAGAAATTCACCAAGGGTCATTAGGAAGTACCTTCCAAACCCACGACCACTACCATCTAGAAGGACAAGGGCAGCAGGTACATGGGAACGCAACCACCTGGAAGTTCCCCTCCAACCCATTCACCGTCCTGACTTGGAGACATATCACTGTTCCTTTACTGTCGCTGGCTCAAAATCCTCAAACTCCCTCCCTAACAGCACTGTGGGTGTACCTACACTACATGGACTGCAGCAGTTCAAGGCAGCAACTCACCACCACCTTCTCAAGGGCAATTAAGGATGGGCAATAATGCTGGCCTAGCCAGCGATGCCCATAACCTGTAAATGAATTCTTAAAATTATCCACAAAGCTGCCTTCTCTAACCATTTAAATCTAGTGTTGAGTGATGGAAACTACTATTCTTCGGTGACCTACACAGATCATGGCAAAATTACCTTTTGTCAGTCTCAGATTAGTTTAAAAAAAACCCAGAAAGCCCAATCCTTAATTCAACAAGTGTGTGATTTACTTTGGTCTCAGATTTAAGTTGTGTTGAATAAAATTCTACATGCTGAAAGCACCTCCTGCAGTGTCAGATCAATACCAGCGTTGTACTGGTGATGCAAAACATGGGTTATTCTGTGTTCATAATTGTAAATTTACTATGAAGGTACAGACTTTGGAAAAATACCAAACATTTAAAGGTCAAATGGAAAGTTATTATTCTTGCCTCTTGTTATAGTTAGCTAGATGTCTGAAACACATGGGAACCTATCATCATGCTTAAGTCTCAAAACTTAACTAGAAATCCACATAGGTAGAGTTTTTATTTGCCTGATATGGAATCCATACTCCTTCCTGTCAGTGACATCGACATCTTATCTAGGTCAACAGCCAAGGCTTAGAGGTCCCCTTCCCTGAGTGCATGTGGGACTACTGCCGAAATTTGAATAAATTTTATGTAGGTCACCAAATAAATCACTAGTAAGCTTCCCATGCCAGGTTCTGCCAAGCCTCTTTAGAGCACCAGCTTGCAGAGTTAAATGGAGCTGAATGGGAAGGGAACCATCCCTATGTAGCTGGTTTAACTTTACATGTTCCCTGGAATACTGCTGACCTTCCTGTGTCAGGCATCGTATTACCAAGTCTACCATAGCAGATCAACTCGGTCCCAGTGACCCTTCACAGGGCTGTTATTTTGATGGCAAACTCACCATAAAGACACCCTGCTTACCTCCGCCTCAAATAATAATTCATAGTCAAATATCATTTGTTCATGCATTGTCATTTAGCTTTCAGTTAGTATATAGCTGGGGAATCACTGTGCTTACAATAGTGACCTCCCACAATTGTGATACCTTATGTATCAAAATACATACAGTCTCCACCCCACATGAAATGTGTGATCTCCTGGGAGAGGCAAGAATTCAAATAAAAACCTAGGCTAATACTGGGAGAAAAAAATCTGGGAAATCCCTCTCCAACCCATTTGGGTGATTGAAACTAGTCTAGAAGGTCACTCTGGCCCTGAATTCCCTCCAGTTCCTATTTCTTGTAAGTGTTGTTGTCTGTCCTAAGTCTGGATCTCACTTGGAGAAGAGACAGAGCCATTGATGTGCTCAGTCTCTTCAGTAAAGGTTGACAGACATTAGCAGGACAAACCTTTCAATGCACGAGCTCCCATTCTGGTTCCTTATAGAACATTACTGACTGTACATTAAAACTTCTTATTTTAGATGTTATATAAAGAGCTGACAATGATCTCACAGATCAAACAATGCCATCATTTGCAACAATTTGTTGTCCCATCTGTATATCACATTTGTATTTCTTACCCACAGAATGTTTACCTTGACTTTTAACAGTGATAAATCAGGCATAGCAAGATAGTCATTATTGTGGAAGAAACTGATTTGCCTCCTTTGCTCACTGCCCTAGTAAAATAAACTATTTTCAAGCAGTATAATGAACTGAGTGAAAAACTGCTCCCACACTGCACTGAACTGCAGCTATATGCGCAATGGACTTGTCCTTATTCCCAGAATAGCTACTTCATATCTATGGGAAACCTGCTGTTAGTGAAATTGTTGGTATGGTGGGGTTGGCTGATCTGAGGCTTGCTGCAGTGTTGTGAACAATCATTGTGTCCCTGCTTTCTGTGAGTATTTGTTGTGTGCACACCTCCTACATTACGATAACCTGCTTTCCCATGAATTAGGAGCAAAACATGTACAACTGTATAGTAAGGATGTCAAATGTTCCTCTTTAATTTTAAGGTATAGCTAAAATAAATGAATAAACCCCTCTCACCGGCAAAAGAACAACAGACTCTATCTTTAAGCAGTAATTTCTGTATCTTCCAAAGCATCTGAGAGGAGGTCAAGTGATTTATGCCAATTGTGAATTACCAACACCAATCCACATGGGGTAGACCCACAGTACAGTCAGAAAGTATAACATCAGGAGCCAGAACATTCAGCACAGGTTATCAGAGTTCCTTCCAGATAGTTTGGGAGATTTGAACTTTATGGGAAGGACAATCAAGAATTTTGGGTCAGATAATTGATTTTCTGATGGTGCTACAAAGCCTGAAGCCCAGTATGCCATGTATGAAGATAGATTACATAATCAGTGATTATCTACCAGCCTTATTGATATTTAACCTTAAATAGACAGGTTGGTATTTGCCTTGCACGTTCAATTTGCTGGTGTAAATATTGAAGTACAACTAATGTTAGCTTAACTTACCTTGAAAACTGATATAGCCACTTAGTATTTATTTTTATAGATATGTCCCATAAGCAGCTAGTGTTTGTTCTTAGCAGCAAGGACAGTATGCTAGCTATGTTGAGTCTTTACATTTGGGGATGATATTTAGATTTGTTCCCATTTGCTACATATGTGACTATGTCTGTAGGTATCCTTAACATTAAGTAGTGAGTAATGGGCTGAACTATGGAAATCCAAACATTAACATCAAGGAAGAAAAATACGTGGGCTAGAAGTTCCTGAGTTTTTCCCACCAATTATAAAATATATTCTTATAAGTCCATGCTAATAATGCTTTTGCCTTATTCAGAAATGGCTAGAATAATCTCAATTCAGTCCTGGGTTGAATTCAAACACAAGGCCAGGAGAGATGGAGCGACTGTCTCCTGTCTCGTACATCTGTTAAAAGCTGTAAGTGAAGTAAATCCGGGATGTGTCTTGTTCATTTCTAAGTGAACTCAAACCCAAATGGAAAAACTCCCCGCAACATTTTCTTGTTATTGACACTGATCTCCTTACTCCGGTAATGCACACGCATAGACAATGTGAAGCCTGGAAACCTCACACTAGTTGCAGTTGGAAAGGCTGGCAGAAGGCGCTATGGAGTAAAGGTATTTTCAGACCAATGTAGGAAACAGTGTTTTGCCTGTGTCCATTTGACCTAGGATTTTTTTTTTAACCTCTTAAAAGGTGCGAAGGGAATTCAATTGCATTGATGAGCAGATACCAATTATGAACATTTTTGCAAGTATGAATTCATTAGGAAGTCTGGCTGAAAAAGAAAAGCATGTAAATGAAGAAGAAATTAATGAATACTCTTGGAACTTTATCAGAGGCCTTTGTAAATTGAACAGGCTATGTATTGTCTTACATATTATTCTGGAGGGACTACAGAAGGATACTGTGCCTTTAAGGTTGTGACTGCACATGCAGACTTTTGATATATCTTCTCTCCTTTAGATAAGAAGGAAATGTCAGCCAAAATTCTTTGGTTCATTATTGCTGAGTTGAATTAGTCCTTTGCCACAATATGAATTCCAGGACTCATAGCTCAGGTCTCCACTCAACCGGATACGATCAGGGTCTGATGATATGAGTTTGAAGGTTGACATTAATCAATCTTGAAAGGTTATAACCCATGGGTGCCAGCAATTCTCAATCACTGCTTAAGTGTTCCATTTTTCTCTTTCCTCTGTGAGCTCTTTTTCGAGTGAGTTGCAGGTAAAATTATCATGTCTTGTCATTGTGCTTGAAAACTCCGTATTGTTTTCTTAAAAATGACGTGAAAGTGTCTTTTCATTTTGTTCGAGATCCTGTTCCATTTTCATTGATGTCAGGTGCAGTATACACGGAACCCACTGGCATTATTGAGCATCCTGCTCATGTATCTGAATGTCTTCATTCGTTTAATGAATATTCTTCAAATTAAATGGATCATTCAGAGTCTTAACTGCTTTGTTTTTGATTAATCTCAGCTATCACGGCAGTGTTGTTGTGACCAGGTCCTCAACACCTCAATAGGTAAGGGTTGAATCCATGTCTGAAAGGCGGGGGGTGCAGCAGGTGGGGCTTTTAAACTCATTTTTCCTTTAAAGGGGAATACAATACTTGGAACGTTCTTTGCCTGCCACCGTTTTCCATTTTTGCATTCAATTTTCATCATTTTCTTTGCTTCCATGTGTTTTCTCCTTACTTTCCAATTGATATACTATCTGCCCTATTCAGCTTCCGGTTAGGTGGGCATGGAATGCAAGTCACGAGTTTCGTCACAGACCCAACAGTGTTGCCGTAGGCGTCCCCTGTTCAAGGTGGGCCTCAAATTGGTCAGTGTTCTTTTTCACTTGTTTCTCCCCTTCCCTGTTTAGCCATTCCACCTGTCCATGTGGTCAGGCATTTCACTAACAGGAGGAAGTGCTCCCCCTAGGTCCTGGGTAATAACAAGAACAAATAGGTGTGTTTGGCAGGTTGGAATGTCAGGGGCGGTCACACGGAAAATAAATACCTATACCCATTGCCCTGTTGTGTGCGCTACATTTTCTATTTGGTTTAAATCTGACTTTGTGACAGTAGTATGGGTTTAACTGGAGAGCTTTCAAAGAGCTGGCACAGACATAATGGGCCAAATGGCCTTTTCTGTGCCGTATGATTCTGTGACGGTCAGTGGACTTTTAATGAAATTGTGTGCCAATGCTGGCAGCTAAATTCTACCATGAATAACATGTGGAAAGCCAATAATATTTTCAAGAAAACACAGTGCAAAATCTACCAACGGTTAGTTGCTAAGAAAAATGGAAATATTTCCCCAATCAAAAACACCTATTTTTTTTTTAAATCATCTTGCCATTTAACATTATACTGCGTGACCTACAACATAATGTGTTCAAATAAGATAGCTCTATATTCTGAGGTTCGAAGTGATAGATTTTTAGTGAATATGTCACAATGAAAATGCAAGTACTTTAAAATGGGATCTACCTCCAAGTGTAAATTGCACAACACAAACAATGCTGCATCTTTGATGTGACGTTTGGACAATTCAGTCTTCAGTTCCTAATGGCATGGAGGACTGTCAGTAATTTCTCAGGACGGTTATGCGCTGCCACTATTTAATCCAATTAAGCACCAACAAAGGTTGGAAAAACTTCCTTGCTTTTTTTTTCATTCTGACGAGAAATATTTCACCTAGTTACAATAGGTTTTCTCTATTTATATTGCTGCTTCAAAGTGCCTCCGTTTTTCATGACATAACTCACTTTTGATCCACTTGGACTGTCATCTTCACGGTTACTACTAGAGAGGAAAAAAAAAATCCCTTAAAGAAAACTTCTGCGTTGTTGAAAGTTCAAGTATTCCCCTTTAAAGTCACATCTGCTAAGGCAATGCATGCTTCCGCTAATCAAACGTTGTTGCATTTGTCTTATGAGTCGCTCAGTGTGATTGTTCCTTAAGCATTTTCCCTAATCCTGCCATTCCTCCCCCCCTCTGTCAGCATGGTGAAGCCCATTGTAGATAAATATTTATGTTGTTAGACTCAGTGTAATCATTTACTAACCATCATTAATTTCGCAATGCAGCAAATTGTTAGGAGCTGTCAAAAGAAATTCAGTGGAATTATTTTGAACTGATGAGATGATATTGCATAAACTGAATAAAAGCATCATAAGCTGTCTGTGATTGATGGGTCTGCTGAAAGGAAAAAGGCTATGTCTTTCTAAGTCATAAAAACACGTAACCTACCTTATGGAAACGGCATAGTTTTCAAATAATCAAAGAGTGGCACCTGAAAACATTATTCAAACAAAATTGGTAACAGCCCACATCACAGTACATGACATTATCTTTCTATTCCATGTTACGTGAGAACCATTTTTCAATCCTGCCGAAAGACTGTACACTCCTATGAAAGCATGACCAATCTATCCTTCAGATTAACTAACAAATCATTCACATTACGTTATGAAATAAATATTAAGGGGACTGGACAGTACCGTCTCCTGGAACACCTCTGCAATAGGATTTGAATCAAAGCCAAACAAATGAATGCTCTCCTCTCTGGTAGCTGTGACAGGAGCCAAAATAATGCTATAAATGTCATATATAAATGTGTTCGAAAGTGGCTCTGTAAATTTGCCTCCTACAGTGAAAGTGGCTTGTTTATAGCACGGGATTTATTTTTAAACTGTGCATGTGAAACAGTTAATACTTGCATGCTTCGTGTTCAGTACATTTTATCTGCTCAATTTTACTTCCTTACGACAGGAGCTATATACAGGGTGGTAATTGTGTCTGAACATTCTCTAAAAAGAAAGGGTTAACTATGAAAATACATTTACACTTGCCATTCTCTTCTTTGGGAGGTATCACAAGAATAACGAGTGCTGGTTGGTTGGAATCTGGCATACCCAGTCACCACGAAACTCTAGACTCCTTACACATCTTCCTCCAGATTTGACTTCCTTTTGTAGTCAAGATTCCCTGAGAAAAACTAACTGCACACTGTGTGAATGCAGTTTGTTTGATCACAAACTGCTGCAAAATAAGGATACAGGAATAGTCTAAATTTTATTGACATTTTTTCACATGATTATTTTAAAATGCTATAAAAGTGTGATTGATATTACACATCACAATGCCAGTAAATCTGATGCTATATGGTTATCAAGCCTCTCTCAAACAGATCATTTTTCCACTCACTCCTTTCATAGCGACGCTTTTCTCCCCTCTTCTGGAAGCATTTACTCCTTGGTGGGATACAGTTCCACAGGTGCTGGTCACTCTCCAGTGTCTTGGCAATGTGACTTTTCTTCATATAACCGAGCAGTAAATGTCAGCAGGCTTCTTGATTATGGGGCATCACAACCAAATTGTTTTCAATATCCACACAATAGATTTCGGTCACCTGTATTAACAGGCAGTGACGGCCTCAAAATATGGTTGGTAGACTTACCATCCGCTTAACTTTGGCAATTGTGGCTGTCTCAATTTTGGAAGAGGTTCACTGATGAGTGTCCAAAATGTGAACCTGTTTCAGGTGATAGGCCCCTTTTAATATGGACATCGGGGTCCTAAGCCTATCCCATCCAGCGACTCAGTAGTCCTTGATTTATAGCCGGCTTCTATATGCTGCACCCTCAAGATCTTCAACTCCGCCTTCTGCAGCAGGGCTCGGATACTGCTTCAAGCTGCTTACTATGGGGCCATCTTATCTCCCTTCCCATACTATTGCTCACTTGTGCTGGGTAAGTATCCATGCAAAGTCCTATCTAGTCCACCCTCTAAACAACAGATGGTGCCAATCTCTGAGCTGCCACTTGCTATAGGAAGGCAAATGGCATTGTGTCTTTATCAGTACTGCTCTCTTCCAGCTTGTTAACCACTGATGCAGGGCCTGGAAATGAGGAACAAAGTTTAACATTTAATGTCAAGGGTAGGCAGCGGAAGGTGAGTGGCTGCTGAAAGCAGCTGCATTTTGTGCAGCAGAGAGGGTAAGCATGAGGTTTCAATGAGAAAGAAAAAATGGCTAAGAACCCTGCAGGTGCCCCTGGCACGACCCAGCCCTCACAATCCCTATGACCTTTCCCTCAACTAAACAGAAGTGTAAATGGAGGCTATCATCTTCCTGCCAGCTCCCTATTAGTGCTTGCTAGCTTCTACTGCAAGAAAGAATGGGGAATGTCAGATGTAAGCTAGAGAGATGCTTTGAGGATAAGTGTGTCAAGGTAAAATAGTAATATTGGTGTGTAAAGGATATCAGAGAAGTGAGGAGGTGAAGGCAGTAATAGAAGAGTGGAAGGTGTAGGCTGCGGCAATCAGATCAAAATGAGTGAAGACTGCTGCAGTGATTGCAGGACAGTTCTGGGAATTGGGTGGTGGAAAATGGTGATGAGTGCTGGAGCTACAGTTAGTGCAAGGTTAAGGAGAGAACAATGAGAGATATGAGATAGGAGCCTTACTTAGCAGCCTTTGTCAGGTCATTAAACTTTTTTCCTGCATTGCCGCCAGGTCCACGGGGATATGTTCCTGACACTGGCACACTCTGCCACCTCTGCCCACTGCTACCAAACAGCTCGTCACCTAAACTTTACTGTTGCCTGTTGGGAAGAGGAAGTCACCCTTCCTACGCAACTCTTCTGCCACCATTTCCACCAACATCTCCACTGTTGTCCAAAAACCTAGGGGCCTTCCTACCTCTCCTCTGTCTGACACTTCAGAAAGCTGATTTGGATGTAATTTACTTTCAGCCACAGTACACCTCTCCTGTAAGAGACGGGTATTTGCCTTTAAATGGCATCAGAGAGGCCTGACTTTTCTGCTCCTGATTAGGTGAGCTATCGATCAATAGCATTAGTCATGCTGGTAGCTTGCCTTTTTTACAATCCTGAGGAGCCACTGCCAAATTTACTTCCTATTAGGGCCCATGTAATTGGGTGCACACTGGCTGCACAGTGCCAGTCCTGGGTTTGAAAAGAAGGCTCAGATGAATTCCTATTCTAATATCACTTAATCACCATATATTAGTGCTTTGATTATAAATTATGCCTGGCACTGTATAAATCAGCATGCTCTCTGAATCACCATGAGCAATGCCTTAAATGTTGCATCTGGTGCTCATTTTGTCCAACAGACTTCAGATGTTGCTGTCCAAGATGTAAATTTCTCCATCAAAGTATAAAAAAAAGCTCTAATTGAGCTGAGTATCTGCTTCATCCATTCAGCCTCTGTTTGCAAGCCTCATGGCCTTGAATGGCTACATTTCAGCAACAGTAAAACTTGTGTTATATGGTTTTGTTCTTCAACCTACAATGGGCCAAGCCACAGAAAATCCAACTATCTGTACAAAATTAAAATTAAAATCACTAAAAATCTGCTAGTCTGCATTAAAAAAAATTGAATTTGCTGGCCTGATTTTTTTTTCAATGGTGAGATCTGGAGTAGTTTTGGACAGTTAAGGTCCCTTTCCCAAACAAAAGGGTGAATGGGGTCTTGGTCCTGGACCTTGACAATGCTATAATGAGTCACTAGGAATGATTAAGTGGAGTGGTTTTACTTTTGCTGGCAGTTATTTGCCATTTGTCTTGTGTTTGTTAGTGTGTGCAAACAACTCTACAATAACGTCATCCTGAGCTCATATGGTTAAGGAATGGACCAGTTTGGGCTGGCATTAGATTGTGTGGAGCAGGCCATGGTAAACAACTTAATAGAGAAGTCTTGGGGTTGGCAAGGTAGTTTAAAATTTGTCGTGACAGGGTTGTGATGGAGAATTAAAAGAGCAGGATGCAGAAGTATCATGCACATGGAATTGTAGCTGTAATCCTGACGTTTAATTCACATAACAAATTACTGTAGGAGGACCCCTGCATTCCCTCATGATTCCATCACTGTTAATGTGAAAATGATTTCTTTCCCTCAGCACAGATATCCCTGACTTTGACGAGCACATACAAGTAGATGGAAAGAGTGTTAGCTTCTTGCTTTTGGGAATCCTACAGCAATTAACTGATCTATTTTAACTTACAATGTTGTCGTAACATTAATAAATTTTGGATATGGTCAGGAAGTTCCATTCATAGATTCAGACAAATAATGAAATGGTGACCTTCAGCCCGCATCTCACTTTTTTTAACCTCTGTTTGCAGGTTTACGGAGTTATTTGATGGATAATATGTAAAGCCCATGATTATATCTGTCATTGGATTGTGACAGCAAAATGATCCTGAGCAAGGGTAACAGAAGTAGACACAGTGGCCAACTATTTCTACTGACAGGGCATTCCAGGACAAAATTTGGCTGAGTGTGCAGATTCTTCTGCTCTTAGAATATAAGCGTGAGTGGCAACCATTTCAGGGTCCTGACTCTGCTCGGACTGTCAGGAATCCAGCCTTTGAGATTTCCCCGGAGGTGGCCAATTAAAAGGCAGTCTCTGGGCCTGCCATCTAATTGAGGACGGTAGCCCCACCACTGTAGGTGGCACTACCATTGTCAGAGGGGGGGACATGAGGCGCACTCTGAAGAGATTAGAACTTCAATAAAATAATCGGTGGCCACAGCTGCCAGGCCACTGCTGCGGAGGGGAAGTCCCTCTACAGGATGGCCGGCACCCACAGCTGTACCCCATTAGTGTCGGCAGCTCCGCTGAGGGAGTTAAAAAAAGGAGGCCCCGTGGGACCCCCCCCAGGCCAGCTGTTGACAAGCTGCTTCCGGGTACCTGCTGGGTTTGGCCCTCAATGGGAGCATGGGGGGAACCAGCTTCCTGGTGGCCGTCCCAATCAGCCCACCAATGGACAATTTCATTATGCAAATTGGCTGCCCACCACTGCCAGGCTGGTAACCTCTGCTCTGATGACCTGCCTCTGGTGAGATTGCCCAGAGGCAACAACGTGTCAGGCTGCTGATCTGACATATACTTCTCCAAAACCTGTCCCTGTCCTTCCTTGAAGCCTGCTTCCACAGGACAAAGCATATTCTTCCCATTGTGAACGAAGCATTGAGAGCCATTGATGGTAGAATCTGGGTCATTGGGCAACAGTATTAGGAAATAGAGATAGTTTAAGTAAGTTATATTTGTATTTGTGGGTATTAGGAATGAGTTTTAGCTTTAAAGTTTAAGTTTGATTTGTATTTCTGTATTTGTGTGTTAAGAAAGGGTCAAGTCGAGGTTTAATTTCATTTTAAAAGGTGCCTGTATTTGTAATGGGAGTTTTACGACTGTTGCAGCTAAGTTAAACAAACAAGAGTAGAGAACCTGGGCTATTGCCTAGCAACAGGAGTCCAGAGAGGCAGGTCCTTCCCATAGACACACGCAGAAGAAACTAGGAATGGCAGTTTGGTTTGGAAGCTGTTTGAGTTCCAAGCTAAAGCTAGTTGAAAGTAGATGCCAGAGAGAGACTGGAGCAAAAGGGACAGATAGCCAGTCCCAAGATAAAGAAGAAAGTCCAGGGGAATGGAACAGGAGAAAGTCCCAAGAAGACCTTCTAGTCAAAGGAAGGACAGGAACCTGAAAAAGATTTTGTTAAGTGAAGCTAAGAGTGAGGAGCAGAGAAAGGCTCCAAACTTCAAGCTTAGAGATAAAGGCTTTGAGAATCCAGAAGGTCCAAAGAGACAACTGAAGGTCTGTAACTCTTTGCTATGGCCATATGAAGCAATGGTGTACTGTTGAGTCAGTGAGAGAGCGAGTGCATGGAGGAAAGCTTGAATGCATGTGGTGACCCAGGGGAGAGGAACATTGGAAGGTGAGTTCAAAACCCTAGAGGTTTTCCCTTGCAGAAGGCATCTGAGAGAAAGCATCAGTTTGGGAGAAGATTCCAAAGTGAGTTCTTGGAGAGTGGAGATTGGAAACCCTCATGTGAAAGATGGAGTGCAGTGAAACTGGTTGGCTCATGGGACAAGCTTTCTGGGGGGAGCTGTTGAGCTGTCACTTGGTTTCAGAGTGTGGTGTGTCTGACCACAGGTTGCCTTAATTACGGTGTACTTACTGTGAACATTAGAGTCTAAGATAATTTTTGTAACTTGTGTTATCCTTACAAATCTGTATATATCTGTAAAGGCACAGTTGTGGGTGAAGGAGTATTTTGATATAGTTCATCTTTTCTTGTTAAATAAATGTTTTATTTTCTTAAAAGTTCATTAGCTGACTCCAGTGACTCTGTTCAGTAGCCACTCTCTATGTATCTAAACAAAGAAATAAAAGTTAGGATCTATCAAGCTGGGTTCCACCCTGGGAACAGGCTTGTCCAGTGGTAACCTCAGCTGGGATCACAACATAGTGGAGTCTTGTCCGGGATTTGAAAAGTGAACAGCGAGTGATTGGATGTGGAATAATAATTGGTCCACGATTTTTCATTATAAGGTAGGATTGGAAATCCTTGAACATTGGTGGGATCTGCGAATCCTTTTAAAACAAGTACGTGGAGGGAAAGAGGTACTGGTCTTAGTAATTGGAGTTACTGTGAGGTCTTATACAGGTTGGAATCTGAAATGGCTTTGGAGGTTGCTAAGGCTTTTTTTACAGATGGAAAGTGTAACCCTGACTGGTTTACAGAAATTAACCAAGAGTAAACTAATGGAATTGGTGGATAAGTTGGAGTTAGAATTACCCAAAGGGGCAAAGAAAACAGACATAGTCGAGATAATAGCATAACATTTAAAACCAGAAGGGAAACTAGAGAGACCACATTCTCCATGGAGTGAGTCAATTGAGTTAGCTAAGATCCAGTTGCAAATGAAGCAGCTTGAATATGCAAGAAAAAGACCAAAAAAGGAAAATAAAGAGAATTGGAATTGAAAAGACTAAAGGCAAAGGAAAAAGAAAATGAGAAAGGGCATTTGAAAGGGAGCAAGCGGAAAGGCAGGAGAGAGAAAGGAAGCTGGATCTTGAATTTCAGGCAAAGGTGAAGGAACAAGAACGGGAATACCAGCTTAGAAGACTGGAAGTTAAAAAGGAGGCCTCAGATGCTGAGGAAAGTTCTGATGATGAAAAACCTTCAACTTAAAACCTAGTGGGGAGATGTTTAAGTATGTGCAGGCTCTCCCAAAATTTGAAGAAAGGGATGTAGAGGCATTCTTTATCTCATTTGAAAAGGTGGCGACGCAATTGAAGTGGTCAAAAGAAATCTGGACATTATTTTTACAGAGTAGGTTGGTAGGTAGAGCTCATGAGGATTATGCATCGCTATCAGAAGATTATGATGTGGATTATGAAGCAGTAAAAAAGGCTATTATTAGTGCATATGAATTAGTCCCTGAGGCATACAGGCAGAAATTTCAGAATATAAGGAAACAGCCAGGGCAGACCTATATTGAGTTTGAGAGGGTAAAGCAAAGAAATTTTGACCATTGGATAAGGGCATGAAATGTAGAGACAACATCTGAAGCTCTTACGGAAATAATTCTCTTGGAAAAATTTTAAGATTCTCTTCCTCCTGTAGTTAGAACCCATGTTAAAGATCAGAGGGTTAAAACAGATAGACAGGCAGCAGAGATGACATATGAACTGATCCATAAATCTAAACCCTTATTCCGTCATCCCCATAAACCCGAAAAGGATAGAAGATGGGAAAGTGAAAGGAGGGCAAGTAGCCAGGGAAGAGAAGGGACAGTTGGGAATTGCCAGGAAATTTCTCCTCGGGCAAGAAAGGAAGGTGCTGAGGGTGGAAGTAACATCCAAAAGCCTAAATGATTCCATTGTAACAAGGTGGAACATGTTAGGGCAGATTTTTGGAAATTAAATGGTAGGTCTATTGCAGTAGTAGGAACACCTAAGGAATCCTCAGGAAATGTTGCATCAGAAAAGGAACTGGTTGTTAAAACTGTAGCAATAGTACAAGTGAAACGTGTTCCCTCAGAACAGACAGCAAAGGGGGGATATGGTTCAGGATAGTCCGGAGAATTCTTCTTTGATTACTGGTGAAGGAAGTCAGACTATTAGAGGGTCTGGATATTTTGTCCCAAAGGGGGAAGTGTTCCCTTACTCCTCAAGTAAAATAAGTAAACAGATTAAACTTCTGAGAGATACAGGGGCAGATCATTGATGGTGACTGATGATACAATTTGTGTTCCAGGTAGTTTTATGAAAGAAAAAGGTATTGAGAGGTATTAATGGAATTTATGGCTCTGTTTCTTTGTGTAACGTTAACTTACAAAGTCACTTCATAAATGGAATTGTTATGGTGGGAATTATTCCTAAATCACCTATTGAAGGGGTGGAATTTATTCTGGGTAATTATTTGGCTAGTGGAGACAGTAATGCGGCGATGACTGTGTTACAGCAGGCGGTTGATGATGCTGATCTTAAAAAAACTTCAGTAAACTACTATGGCCAAAGATGAAACACTTATTGAGCAATTGAAGGAAAACCTGATTAACGTAGAAAATCAACTTTCACGTATGGAAGAGGAGTTTGCTAATGAAAGAAGAGAATTGATGAGAACAATTGAGAATCAGTCACAGAAAGAACACTCGACTGAGGACTTGAAATGTCTAAATGATAAACTTGTAGCAGCAAATTTAACAAAGGTCGATCTTCAGTTAAAACTTGATGAACTTCAAGCATCATTAGTTGCCATGAAAAATCGTGGAAAATGCCCTGAACAAGAAAAGGAATTGTTGGTAAATCAGAATAATTAGTTGAATGCAAAATTTAAAACCAAAGCTAACAAACTGTTAGAACTTCATCAGAGAAAGAGTAATGAGATTCTCAAACTGCAATTCAAACTGGAGAAGCTGAAAGAGAAGATGTGTGATATGGAGTTTCACAGTTCCAAAGTTGTTCCTGTGAATAAAAACTCTTTGCTGAATTGTGGTCCAGTTGAGCAAAGAATTGAAAATTAAGAATTGTCAACAAAAAGGACTGAAATCGCAAAATGGTCGAGAAAAGTCAGTGACCAGAGACACAGATTTTACAGATTGCCAGTGTTAATACACAAGATTCAGTAGTTGGAATCCAGGCAAGTGGACAGTTTGCAAAAGACTATTCAGAACCTGTAAAGGTGTGGAATTATATAGTGCATGGATTATGCAAAAGAATTGAAGGGTTGGTACGAACTATGATACTCCACAGGGAGAATGTAATTGACATTGCTCAAAGGAAAGTGGAAAAGACCTGTTCAAAATAGGATCTGGAGAAACAACAATATCATAAAAAGTTCAAAGATCAAGCCAAGCAGGAGTATGAAACCCTTTTGTATGAACATAAGAAGCATCTCAATAATATCCTTGAAATAACAAAGAGATTTTGACCAGGGAAGAAATGAGATGGTAACTCACAAAAATGCCATTTTGACTTTTCTAAGTCGAAAATGTGGTAAATTCTCATTGAGTTCGGAAAATGAGTTTAGGGATGGAATTATGCCTACAGTTAACAAAAAGGACGATTGGGCTGTTGGCTTAAATGAACCATTCTTTGCTGAGTTAAAAACTGGGAATACGAGGAAAAAGAAATTTAAGAGTTGAGTTATGATAATGCTATGATATGCAAATTCTACAAATCTTGTCATATTTATTTACTTTGTTTAATTAGATTTTTTGTAATTGTAACAATATGATGTGTAGCTGTGAAGCAAGATGGAAAATTTATTTATATAGTATATAATAAGTTATTGTTAGAGGTTTATGACGTTAAGTTCCTGTGAGGCAAATGTAAGGCCATTGTAGAGAAACCTTCACTGTTGTGAAGCTTTCTTTCCTCCAAAGGAATAGGTGTTAGGAAATAGAGATAGTTTAAGGAAGTTATATTTGTATTTGTGAGTGTTAGGAATGGATTTTAGCTTTAAAGTTTAAATTTGATTTGTATTTCTGTATTTGTGTGTTGAGAAAAAGGTCAAGTTGAGTTTTAGTTTCACTTTAAAAGGTACCTGCTTTTCTTATGAGAGTTTTATGACTTGCAGCTAAGTTAAACAAACAAGAGTAGATAAACTGGACTGTTGCCTAGCAACGGGGGTCCAGAGAGGCAGGTCTCTCCCAGGACACATGCAGAAAAAACTAGGAACAGCAGTTTGATTTGGAAGCTGTTTGTGTTCCAAGCTAAAGTTGGTTGAAAGTAGATGCCAGAGAGAGACTGGAGCAAAAGAGATAGATAGCAAGTCCCATGGTAAAGAAGAAAGTCTCCACATCCAGGGGAGTGGAACAGGAGAAAGTCCCAAGAAGGCTTTCTAGTTAAAGGAAAGACAGGAACCTGGAAAAGGTCCTGTTAAGAGTGAGGAGCGAGGAAAGGCTCCAAACTTCAAGCTTAAAGAGATAAAGGCTTGTGAGAAGCCAGAAGGTCCAAAGAGACAACTGAAGGTCTATAACTCTTTGCTATGGCCATATGAAGCAATGGTGTACTGTTGACATCTGAGTCAGTGAGAGAGAGAGTGCACGGAAGAAATCTTGAACGCATGTGGTGACCCAGAGGAGAGAAACATCGGAAGGCAAGTTCAAAACCTTAGAGGTGAACCCTTGCGGAAGGAGTCTGAGAACATCAGTTTGGAAAAAGACTCCAAAGCAAGTTCTTGGAGAGTGGAAATTAGAAACCCTCGTGTGAAAGACGGAGTGCAGTGAGACCAATTGGTTCATGGTGGGACAAGCTTTCTGCAGGGAGTTGTTGAGCTGTCAGTTGGTTTCAGAGTGTGGTGTGTCTGACCACAGGTTGTCTTACTTACAATGTACTTACTGTGAACATTAGAGTCTAAGATAATCTTTGTAACTTGAGCTATCCTTACAAATCTGTAAAATATAGTTGTGGGTGAAGGAGTATTGTAATATAGTTCATCTTGTTAAATAAATGATTTATTATTTTCGTAAAAGTTCATTAGCTGACTCTGGTGACTCTGTTCAGTAGCCACTCTCCACAAGCAAATAAAAGTTAGGATCTGTCAAGCTGGGTTCCGCCCTGGGATCAGGCTTGTCCAGTGGTAACGTCAGCTGGGATCATAACAACCCTCATTAGATACCAGGTTTGGTGACACGAAAATAGTAAATGTACCTTAAAGAAATGTAGTATACCACAAACAACCATTCCTTTTGATACAATATTTAGCCATCTTGTCGTCTAAATGCAATTGTGATTCTGTCACTTGGATAAACAAATACAACATCTAAAAAAGAACCATGACAACTACTATTTTTGTGTAGAAGCAAGAAGAATGAAAAATATATATTAAATAAAAACAGAATTACCTGAAAAAACTCAGCAGGTCTGGCAGCATCGGCGGAAAAGAAGAGTTGACGTTTCGAGTGCTCATGACCCTTCAACAGAACTGAGTAAAATTAGGAGAGGGGTGAAATATCAGCTTCTTTTGCATATTTGGTTGCTTGGTCTAGTGAAGCAAGGTGAAGGTTGTTGCTTTAAGGAAGTGAAACTCCTGTTCAATTCTTGCAGCCAATATAAGCATCAAACAACCCAAACTAGGAATTGTACAGTCCAGGTGCAAAACAGAACTATCTCATCTCTGCCTTCACCTCAACTCAAAATGGCAGCTGTTGTAGCAAAGCAAACTTTCATTTCTTTGTATTACTGTGCAAGATTACCAATTTAATGATAAATTATGGGCAGGTTGGAGCTATTGTATTGCACTAATAATATGTTTGAAGCAACTGAAGTGGTGGTCTTAAGACCCATCCAACCAGGAATCTACAACCACACAGCAAAGTGGTCACCAAAGGAGATTTTTCACTGTTTAGTGACACAGGCTTTTATACTTGTAAGTTCATTTTCATACTTTACACTTTAGTTACGGAGAGGAACTGTTTATTTCATTAGCCTCGATCAGATTCTAAACTAGGTCCTGTGGGTGAAATGCAATGTGCTAATTATCTACATGACCAGATAAATCTCTTAAATGCTTTCATTAAATAATAAATCACATATGTTTTACTGGACATAAATTTCCCATATTGTTCCAAGTTGTTGCAGATTTGATTTCTTTTTCATTATCCTCACTCTGGTGACCAAAAATAAATCTGATCCTTGAAGGTTTCAGTAACATCACAACAGACCTATTTGTAACAGGCATATGAAATGCGCAACTTAAAATAATAGTTCCCAGTGGGAATGTTTTCCACTTGCTTATATCTAGTGAGAGCTTTAATATGTCTTTTTGTCCTATAAATTTCAAACAGCAGAAAACTTCCTGTAAATATTTTCTATACAAAATATATTTTATTCAGAATGCTACATAGAATAAATGTAACCTGGATGTATTTTACTTCTGTGCTGAAGAAGTGCTCTGTGGCCTGAATATATAATTTATAAATATTTTGAATTCACATGCATCTCTAGTATTTTAGAATATAGCTGAACCTTTTACCCGCTAAATATTTTTTGTTATTATTTCTATATTTCAAGATGTATATTTTGATATATTTAGAAATTAAGTATTTTTGCATACTAGTGTGAGGGAGGTCCACTCAACCTTGATAGAATAGATACAACTAGATTACTGATAAATATTAAGTCATATGCAATCAATAAAGTTCAATTTGCAAAGTGGCATCAACAATAAATGTTACTGAAGGGTGTTGTGCTTCATGTTCCTTCAATGTGTATAGCAGTGGGGAATTGCCACTAGAGGCTGAAGGTATAACTCCTATCAGACTGCATTGAATTGCTTTACTCTGGTTGCTGAAGTTACCAACTTGACCTTGGATTATCAGGCTTATAAAGAAGGAGATATTAGTCTGGGACGAAACACATCTTGGACTGAGCAATGTCAGGGCAATTTTAACCTAACCCATCTGTCAGGAAACTGACAGGAGCGGGTAAAATGCTGGTTTATAGTCCGCCCCATCTTATTTAACTGTCTGTTGGAAAATGGAGTGTAATTATCAGGCAAGGTATAAAACAAATATTCCACTTGATATCATTGGCTTTTCCACCCAGTGAGTTAGATTAAAATTATTCTCAAAAGTCTAGACTAAAGATGATTAAAGCAACTTGTTTTAAATTTTTGTTCACTCCCCCACACAGCCTCATATTCTGAATGTGATGACTCACAATGTAGTTGGCTTCTGCATTTACTGTCTGGTAACTCATCCAAGTGGTCATCTTGCTAACTGAGCTTGACTGTCAGCATGGGAGAATCATAGCTGCGCCTGACCTCATCTTCATCTGCCATCTACACACCCATAGTTTTAAAAAGTTGTTGTTCTGTCCCTAATCGAGTGTTAATTGTTTTTCCTCCTTGACCCAGGGTTACTGAGCCTAATTGTAGCATCCCTGTCACCATAGCAAATGAGATTCTAACACAGTGCAAACCAGAGGCCAAACTTGAGAACTTTTTGGTCTGTATATCTCTACACATCAACATCCCTAACAATTTGATTTCAGAATATGTTATAATGATGCTACAATAATTTATTGCGTTCTTAGTACTAAAATAGGACTCTAATAGAAATAGGAATAGAAAATGTTGTATTAACAAAAGAGCTCCTAAAATAGCTGAAGTTCCTCATTCTAAAACAATGTGTTATGACATTTTTATCGTCATATTTATGTTTTTCTCATGTTTAATTTAAAAGGATAATGTCATAAATATCATTGATTGTCATGACATCATCAGTGGGACAGTCCACTAATCCTAAACAGGGATTGAATATATTTATTCAAAGATTTATAATTTATTCTATTTTAAACTGTTAACGGCAAAAGTTTAAGCAACATAATACATTTTGGTTTAACTTTGAGGTTGGCCCAACATGTATGTCGGCAAGGACCTCATGAGACCCACAATGAAACTGTCGCCATAAATTTCCCAATCTGTCAACTTTTGAACAGGAATTCCATCAAGAGCAACTGTCGAGATTATGGGGTAGAAATTTACCTGGCCCACAATAGAGGCTGTGCTACAAGCTGGAGGCCCAAGGCCATCCCAGAATATGGCCTTGGGTCTTATTTTAATGGTTTAGGCAAGCTGCCAACACATGCTGCACCTCCACACGCAGCTTGCCCATTTGGAGAAATTAATATTGGGCCTCGCCTCGCAGGCAGTGAAGGTAATATTTCACAAATTGTGTATTGTAAATGATCTCCATTCACTTACCATTTATTGCTTCACAATATTTTTTTCCTCCTCTTTAGGTTCTTCCACAGCACTCAGCATTCCCTGCTGAGAGGCAGGGCTGGCAAACTGCATCCAGGTATCTGCCCATGTTGCTTTAGTTGTAGCTACCCACTAGGTGAGGTGCTCAAGATTGGCTACTGCCGACACCCTACCTGTAAATAAGCAGTGATACCGTACCCAACTGCCCCCAACCCCAACAACAAAAGCAACTCAAATAAGTATGTGATATATAAAAAATTGTGATAACAAACCCATATCCAACAGTTCAATGACAGAGCTTGTTGGTACGTTAGTCTCCTAGCTGAGGACTCCTGATCATTCAGCCTTGATATGGATGCCTGTATAGGCTAAAAAGTGTTTTCTAATGAGCTGTCCAAAAGCCATGAAGGCAACCGGATATCGGGAAAAGCTGTACCATAAAATGTACCATAAATTTCAAACTCATTTTAGGAGTGTGTATGGTGTTCCAGTAAAGGTGTCAGAAAATTGTAAAAAAAAATTAAAAGATCCATTCCCAGTTCTCAATTTCTCATGGTTTGTGAAGATACATGTAGAAAAAATGGGAACTTAACACAGTCAACAATGTAATATGTGCAAAAGCTCTTAGCTCTTCTTGATGAAGCGCCAATACTTCCATTGAGGCCCATTCCCATTTTTGGCATTTCCATCAGCAGACTGCTGGAAGTATTAGCTAAGGAAAGCATTTGAAGAAAGAATACTCTTGCAAAGAACATATATTCTCATGCAATCTATTTAAATTCAATCTGACCCTCTGACTAAGAATTGGGACAGAGGTTTATTTCCAATAATCAATGCGTCAACAGTGTGGAAGTTATTGGAGAGACACTGGGGAAAATTTTAAACTAATTTACCGGAAAGGATACCCCTGGGTCGGGTACACCCTTCGCAAGATTATTCGCTATTGACTTCAATTCTATATCCAACACTAGACATTATATGTTGCAACTTTAAAGAAAATGTTCAGCACATAAAAAGGTTGAAGATGTTATTATTTCGAAACTTTTCCTGCTTCAGTTGATAGGCCCCTTTTAATAAGGAATCCAGCGTCTAATGACTTAGATAAGGCCACAACCACCCCAGGACCTCCCACCCTCCATGATTGTGATCCCCCCTCAACCCAAAATTTACCTAGTAGGTGGCTGCTGTTGCTTAATCTTGAGGATTCGATCCAGCAAGCCGCATTTGGACAATTTTTTTGGTGCCTCACAGTTGCCTGACCAAAGGCCCTGGCCTCAAAAGCATGGCGGGGGGCACCTTTGCTACTGGAACCGGTGGGCCAGTGATTGTGCTCCTCCAATCTGTTATCCAAAAAACAAAATACACTCCAGTTTCTCTCCCATAGATGTATGATAGTCTGTAATAAACCTAATTGGAAATTAAGTCTGTAATAAATCCAATTGGAAATTCAGGAGTCACTTCTTTACCCAGAGAGTGGTTAGAATGTTGGGTGACCAGATGCATTTAAGAGGAAGCTGGAAAAGTGCATAATGAAGAAAGAAATGGAGAGGTATGCTGACGGGGTTAGATGTAGTAGGGTGGGAGGAGGCTCATCTGGAACATAAACATGGGCCAGTTGACACGGTGCTGTAGGTTCTGGCAAGTCTACACAATGGAAGTTACACAGTGTTAAGATTCACGAGAAAGGAACTCACACTTTGCCACTCCATGCTATCAACAAGTATTTGATTTTGCTCCCACCATAAGTGACTTTGATCTATCACAATTTGGATGATGACATTCTTTACAGTAACACTGTAGTTGAACAGAAAGCATAAAAAGCATAAAGCAAATATTTAATAAATTCACTATTCGATCTCCAATGGCATAACAGTCAGATTCAAAACCCCTGGCATAGCGTTCAGGTTAAGTAGTCCTAATGGGTATAGGGATAATTGGACCAAGGCAAGAGAAGGGGAGGAGGCAAATGGAAAGGGTGAAAAGGGAAGGGAAGTGGAGCAAAGAAGCTATTTAGTATGGGTCTGTACAGATGGCCAAAAAGGTGCAAAAGATTCAGGATGGTCCATTATAAAATGATAGTGCCAGGGATTCTGATCAACAACATTGTGGGCAGGGGTGGGGGAGGCAGAGGGTTGTTGGATCTCCAAAATGATGCTATGTGTTGGGTGTAAAGAGTATGCATTGGGTCATCACATGAACACCCGCAGGGGAGCTGGAATCTTTCTGTATCATCCTTTAGTGTTGTAGATGAACTGCAAGTTGGATGACAAGTTCATATTATTGTGGCAGCTTAGGGTACAGAAGTAAAATGAGCATGATGATAGTTTATCATTATAAATGCCTGACTCGGCACCACTTAGCAGTCATCGTATTGCAGGTAATTCAAAATGGAACAATATAAGGGTCACTTGAAATGGAATGTTGTTACCCACCTCCCATTTTTAATCAATATTTAATTGATGAATGTCAAATGGCTGATCCATTCCCTTAGGAAATTACACCGTTCCTAAGTTTAGTGTTTGTAACAATAATAATAGGAAGTATTTCCAAGAAAGATTGAGTCTAGTTTGGTAATGTTGGGATTTCCTGACACTGTATAGTAATGCTGCTTCCATTCCATTTTCTGCGAACTAGACCCCTCACCTGTCAACTTGCTTCTAAATGACATCGCTGTCCCCTGAATTTCATCTATACTCGGAATCATCTTGTTCTACTTTTCAAGAACTGAAGCTACCAAAGCTCAATTTCATTTTTTGATCAATTTTCACTGCTTTCTTTGACCCAACCCTATACCGACAAGTTACTCAGTTGATGACTTCTTCTTGTGTCTATTGAGTTGTAGAATCTGGGTTTACACTTGTGTTTGCTACACGAAGAGTCACCTGGCCTCAGAGAGAGCAAAAACTAGAGAAAATTAAAAAGGAAGCATACCTTAGGATTCCTAGAAACTGACTCAAGACAGCAAGGGCCAGGCAAAACAGCAGGACATCAACGTTCCTCTCATTTGAAAGTATTGTTTGTGGAATAGGAATAATTTTAAAACAAGAAAGAGGCAAAAGAACATTGGGATGGGAAGAAATACATAACTGGGGAGTAGAGTTTCCCCATCTAAGGCATTTGAGTTGATTTATAGCATATAACCAGCAGCGCCTCGTCGTTATTCTGTTTCAAAATTTTTTTATCATGTGGTCTCGAAAGAATTTTTGGAATGAAAGAATACAAAAAAGAGATAGAAAATTGGACATCATGACACCTGTTTTAGGGACATAAAACAGTTGAAGACCCATTTTCAGGGGCCAGGCCTGCAACTAAAAGGCATCTGAAAGGCATCCAAAATTTGGTCAGGTTAGTTCTCAAGTGGCACCCGAAATAGCCATTAAATCTGTCAATTATTTATAGAAGGGACCTAATGCCCATTTCAGAATTGCTGATGAGTAGAACAGGTGTGGGCCTACCCCAGTCTAAGTGGAATGCACCCTGAACTATGCCTGTGATTGCCCCTCCCCCTTCATTGCCAACATCATACCCCCCTGTTTTGGTGCTTGTCTTCAGGCCAAGACGAATGTGGAGGCACAACAGGTGCTGGTAGCTCATCCAAATTAAACAAAGCCTGAGCTTCAGTCTCAGGTAAGCCTGAGGCCTCAATATTGCATGCACCTGAAAATGAGCCATAATAATTTTCTATCCAGCATCTGATCGGGTGGCAGTGAGTTGGACTCCACTTATCATGTTTGCCTTTACAGTTCCCTTCACAGTGACTCTTGGATCTCAACTTTTTGTGGTATTGAAATACCCATCAGAAAACAGGTACTTTTCCACGAGGATGGAATAATGATTACCCCAATCACTGCATCTCCCACCCCACCCCTCCCCCCACCCACACACACACATTACCAAATGAGGGCCAAAGAGAGGTACTGCCCTAATCTTGGAAGTGCTTCATCCAACATGTTCCTTTTTGGTAGGGTAGTCAACCTGGCTGAAGAGGAAGGAAAGTGGGAAATACTTTAAAAACCTATTTGAGTTCAGGTAATGTGACTTGGATGGGAGATAAATTTTAAAATTGGTTCTACTTGGTTGAATATCTTAGACCCAGTCTGTCCAATCACGTGGCTGAGTTTTGATTCCGATAATGTAGTTTAATATATTACAAAGAAAAGATGCTGATTGTCGCAAGCTACAATTGCAAGTCAAACTGTCTAGGTGTTGAAGTTGAATTCTTCCCCATTGTCTTTCCTGTTTCTCTTGATCCCACAGGAGGCCTCCAGATACACATGGTGCGGCTGCTGTACCTGAGAGTTTCGAAGTACTGAGACATCCACGTGTGCGAAAGCCCAAGAAGGCAACCCAGCCCACTTCAAAGGCGCGGCAAAAAAACAGTGAGTGATGAGAAACGGTAACTTTGAAGAAGGTCTGAGCATGAATGAGCATACAGACCTCGCCAGCCAGTTCTTCCTTAGCTAGATCAGAGTCTGTTTTGTACCTGTAGGACAACACAGGTAACAAACACATTCATGTAACATTCCTCTATCTACTATTATAACTCTTGATTAACCTAATTATTGTAAATAGGTTAGTGCCATAGTTGAAAAAGGCAGAAAATTGTCTTACAAATGTATTAGAGATGTACATATCTCAAACCATCATCCCTAGACTTTAGTTCCTATTGTTTAAATGGCTATCACATCCTAAGTATAATGATAGGATAACATAAACACAAAATATTTATAATTCAGATTTTTGGGTTTTTTAACTGAAATTTTGGCCGGAATTCTCCCATGCCCCCGCCAGCAGGATTAATGGCGGGGGAGGAGAATTCGCCAGGAGGCCCAAAAATTGGTTTCACACCAATTTTTAGCGGGATTTTCCAGTGCGGCCCGCAATGGCGGATCGGGAATCCCGCTGGAGACCGGCGTGAAGCCAGTTTACATCCTGCTAATGGGATGCAAATGAAGGCCTGACCGGAATTGAGGCCCCCACACCTGATTCTCTGTTACGTCAGCGGGAAAGCACGCTGGTCCAGAACATGTCTGGATGAGTGTGACGTACAGAAATCCTTTAGGGCCTTACTCAGATCGTGGACATTCAAGGAGAAAAAGATGCCAGAGGCCTACAGCTACTGGACCCCGGAGAAACACATGGAATCGCATGGTGGGTGGATCCTTGTGCACATGACTCCACTGCAAAGCAGTTCTCAGAAGGCGGAAGGTCTCCACGCAGCAGCTCAGGCTTTTCTGAGGCTTCGGACCTGCTTCGGAATTTCACGAACTTTGCCATGGGCTCACACCATCTTGCATGGTCTCGGTTGATGCCTCAGCCCTGCTTCAGAACATTATGGACTTCACCATGAGCTGGTAATGATGTGGTGGTGGGGGTGGAAGAGGAAGGTCTGGTGGGGGGGGGACTAAGATAGGAGGGAAGAGAAGGTGGGTAAAGATGGGGAGTGGGGGGGGGCCAAGCATCGGGGTGGTGAAGATGGGGGGGAGGGGCAAAGATGTCAGGGGGGTGAAGATGGGAGGAGAGGGTGAATTATCGCGGTGTCAAGATGGGATGGGGTGAGGGAGTTTGGAAGGGGGAAGGTGTATGAACATACGAACATACAAACCAGGAGTAGGCCATTCAGCCCCTTGAGCCTGCTCCACCATTCAATAAGATCATGGTTGATCTGATAGTAACCTCAAATCTGCATCCTGCCCACCCCCAATAACCTATCACACACTTGCTTTCCAAAATCAACCCACCTCTGCGTTGAAAATATTCAAAGACTCTGCTTCCACCGCCTTTTCAGGAAGAGAGTTCCAAAGACTCACAACTTCTGAGAGAAAAAATTTCGCCTCATCTCCATTTTAAATGGGCGACCCCTTATTTTTAAAAAGTGACCCCTAGTTCTAGATTCGCCCACAAGAGGAAACATCCACTTCACATCCACCCTGTCAAGAACCCTCAGGATCTTATATGATTCAATCAAATCGCCTCTTACTTTTCTAACTCCAGTGGATACAAGCCTGGCCTGTCTAACCTTTCCTCATAAGACAACCCGCCCATTCCAGATGTTAGTCTGGTAAACCTTCTCTGAACTGCTTCCAAGGCATTTACACGTTTCCTTAAATAAGGTGACCAATACTGCACACAATACTCCAGATGTGATCTCACTAGTGCTCCTTGTAACTAAAGCATAACCTCCTTACTTTTGTATTCAATTCCTCTTGCAATAAATGATAACATTATATTAGCTTTCCTAATTACCTGCTGTACCTGCATACTAGCCTTTTGCAGTTCATGCGCTAGGACACCCAGATCCCTCTGCATCTCAGAGCTCTGCAACCTCTCACCATTTAGATAATATGCTTTTCTTTTACTGTTCCTGCCAAAATGGACAATTTCACATTATCCCACATTATACTCCATGGGCAGAATTTTGCCGTCAACAAGCAGGGGGCGGAACCCCCGACGTCATTCCGATCCATTTAAATTTTCAGGAAGGTGGGGGTGCAGCAAAATCAGCTGCGGGCCCGCCGACCTGTCAATGGCCAATTGAGGCCATTGGCAGAATCAATTATACAATTAAAGGACCTGCCCGTCCAACCTTAAGGTTGGTGGGCAGGCCAGGAGCCCCGGCAGCAAATAGCTAAAACATGAAACCTCATCCACTGGCGGGATGAGGTTTCATGTAGGGTTTTAAAAAGTTTAATAAAGTTATTATCTAAATTATGAACATGTCCCATCTCATGTGACATGTTAGGGACTTTTGTTTTCTATTTTTCAAATTTTTCAAAGTGTAAACGATCTCCCTGAGACAGCGCGTAGCTTCAGGGAGATGTGCGCTCTTTTGTGCGCATGCGCGAAAGAGCGCACTCTCGCTTTTGGGGAATCCCTACCCGCCTGCACAGGAAGCGTATAGCGCTTCCCATCGGACATCACGCTGGGCGGGCCTTAATTGGTCTGCCCACGTAAAATGGCAGCAGGGCCCACTTCTCCAGCGGGGATCAGCTCCCCGCCCTCCGGGGATTGGGTCATGCCCGCCCACCCGACAGGCAGAAAACTCTGCCCCATTTGTCAGATCTTTTCCCACTCACTTACCCCTGTCTATATCTTTTTGTAGCCTCCTTATGTCTTCTTCACAACTTACTTTCCTACCTATCTTTGTATCATCAGCAAATTTGGCAACCATCCCACACATCCCTTCATCCAAGTCATTTATATAAATTGTAACAGTTGAGGTCGCAGCACTGATCCCCATGGCACACCACTAGTTACACCTTGCCAACCTGAAAAAGACACATTTATGCCTACTCTCTGCTTCCTGTTAGCCAGCCAATCTTATATCAATGCCAACGTGTTGCCCCCCATACCATGAGTTTTTATTTTATGCAATAACCTCTGATGTGGCACTTTATCGAAAGCCTTCTGGAAATCTAAGTGCAGTACATCCATCGATTCTCCATTATCCACAGCACATGTTACTTTCTCAAAGGACTCCAATAAGTTGGTTAAACATGATTTCCATTTCACAAAACCATGTTGACTCTGCCTGGATTCCCTTGAACTTATCCAAGTGCCCTGCTATAACTTCTTTAATAATAGCTTCTAACATTTTCCCTATGACAGATGTTACGATAACTGTCCTGTAGTTTCCCACTTTCTGTCTCCCTCCTTTTTGAATAGTGGAGTTACATTTGCTATCTTCCAATCTAATGAGACCTTCCTGAATTTAGGGAGTTATGGAAAATTGAAACCAATGTGTCAACTATCTCACTAGCCACTTCTTTTAAGATCCTAGGGTGAAGTCCATCAGGACTCAAGAATTGGTCAGCAGCCTCAACAATTTACTCAGTACCACTTCTCTGGTGATTGTAATTTTCCTGAGTTCCTCCCTCCCTTCTTGATCCAAAATATCAGTTCAATTCACCTGCCATTCCCTTGTTTTCCAATATCAATCCTCCAGACTCACTTCCTATAGGACCAATGCTCACTTTGTTAACTTGATTCTTTTTTAAATATTTATAGAAACTCTTACTTTCTGCTTTTATATTTCTGGCTAGCTTTCCCTCTTATTCAAATTTCTCCTTCCTTATTAATCTTTTAGTCATCTTTGCTGTTCCTAATTATCTGTCCAATCTTCTGTCCTCCTACCTGTCTTTGCACAATTATATGTTTTTTCTTTAAATTTGATACTACCTTTAACCTTTCTAGTTAACCACAGATGGTGTGTCCGTCCTTTGGACTTTTTATGTTCTATTCTGTGTATTCTGAAATACCCCCTTAAATGTTTGCCACTGCATCTCCATTGACCTAACCCGTAACCTAATTTGCCAATTCGCTTTAGCCAGCTCAGCTTTCATGCCCTTATAATTGTCCTTATTTAAGTTTAAAACATGGTCTCGGACCCACTCCTCTCTCCCTCAAACTGAATGTAAAATTCACTGATATTATGGTCGCTGCTACCTAAGGGCACCTTCACTATGAGATCATTAATTAATCCCATCTCATTGCACAATACCAGGTCGAGTATAGCTTGCTCTCTGGCTGCTCTAAGGAACTATCCTGAAAACATTCTATGAACTCTTCATCTAGGCTACCTTTGCCCATCTGACTTTTCCAGTCTATATGTAGATTAAAATTTCCCATGATTATCACTGTGCCTTTCTAACAAGCTAACATTTCTTCCTTTATTCTCCACCCAATCATGTGGTTACTATTAGGGGGCCTGTACATGACTCCCACAAGTGACTTCTTGCCTTTACCATTTCCGTCTCGACCCAAACCATCTCCAATCCTGGTTTTCTGAACTTAGGTCACCCCTCTCTATTGTGCTAATACCATAATTAAATAACAAAGCCACCCTGCCACCTTTTCCTAGATTCCTGTGCTTCCTAAATGCGCTGTTCCCTTCAATATTCAGATCCCAATCCATGTCCTCCTGCAGCCATGTCTCTGTAATGGGGTAGAATGGTGCAAGTAGGGAGGTAGGTATAAGGGGGGAAGGGAGGTAAGGGAGGGAGTTTGGAGGGGGAGAAGGTGTCCAGGGGAAGGAGGGAGTATGGGGGAGGAAGGAGTTTGGAGGAGGGAGGTGTAGGTGTCAGGGGAAAGAGGGAGTACAGGGGGAAGATGGAGTTCAGAAGGGGGAAGGTGTCCAGGGGGAGGCGGAATTATTGGGGCGGCGGGAGGAAGGGGTGAGGATGAAGGAAGGAGTAAGTGGGGGAGGAAGATGTTGGGGGGGGTGGAATATCCAGGTGAATGTTCAAGGGAGGAGTTTGTGAAGTCAACGACTGCCTCCTGGGGAGCGAATCCAGGGTGAGCATGGTAGGAGGGGATGGTTAGAGTGACAGGGGGCAGAGGAAGCTGCTAGGGTGAGGATGTGTCCGTAGCAGTAGAAGGGACAGCCAGGGTGGTTGGTGGCGACACGGAGGCAAACAAGAACCCTGGGAGTGGGAAGGGGGAGGTCGGGGAGTTCATTGTAGGTGGGGGTGGGGTTCTCTGGAAGGTAGGGAATATGCATGCTCACCTGGACATCCTGGAATGAGAGGAGTTCGGGCTGGAAGGTGACAGTGGAGTGGTCAAATGTTATGCCGGGGGGATCTGTTGTTCTGGGGGCAAGTACATGGCTGATTGAGGGAGAGGAAATGGGGAGGTCATCAGAAATCTGACTACTGCCATTTTTGTGATATCGAAGGTGAGCGGAGCCTGGATGGACACAGATGCTGCATAGCCGTGCATTTAGCGGGTGGGCGGAGATACAGATCAGCTCAGCTGGACAACCGAAAGAGAACCCCAACAGGCAGATTTGAAAATGCTCAGGACACTGAGATGAGTGTGTTGGCTGAAGGCTCTGTGTGCGTGGGAGAGTGCTTGAATGAGGCTGCAGAAGCCCCTGCCCCGTACACTTCTCCCTCCAGGGTCACTCATGGTCCGATTGCATGCAGCTGAAATGCTTGTGTTCTGGGGGAGGGATTGGGGAAGGGAGGTCTTGCAAAGCCTAGGTAATGACACTGAAAGACAACAGTAGACATTAGTTAGTGAGAGTCAGTGTTCACCCGTGAAACCACAAATTTTTTTTTTGATTTTACGTTGCCTACCACTTCTTCTAGTTGCTGCCCTGACACCCGCTGCAGGGGTAGAGGCAGCCTGTGGAGTTGTCTTCCCTGTTGCCTTTGATGACTTTGGTGGCCTCCTCGGAGAGCCGAACCTGGAGGGCCCCTGCTCATTTTGGCTGCCCTCCTGTGGGCCAGCTGCTCCCTCTGCGGTAACAGAGGACGAGGTTGAAGGGGTCACAGGCAAAGGGGATTTGGAGGGTGCAGACAACCTCTGCGAGCCCTGAGTGGATGACCCAGGGCTGTCCAGCTGCTGCTCCCCCTCCCTTCGGGTGCCCGAGGGCCCCGCCATGACTCCTTAAGAAGAAGGAGCACCTGGAAGGATGTCAAGGTGCCCCATTCCCTCTCGTGTAGCCACTACATAAACTCACCCATGGCAACGGCAATGGAGTGCAGGTCTGCATGCATCTCTGGCAGAAGCTGGGCATTCTGCCGGATGAGGGTCGCCAAGGCGTCTGCCAAGGCGTCTGCCATCCTCTCCTTGGAGACCTCTATGTGCACACATGTAGGCACCACTTCATCAGAGAGCAGGCGGACGGACTCCTCTGACTTGCATGCCACTCTGTCCTGCCCCTTCCCCCCACCCACCCCCAATGCCTTCCATGCAGTGTTCCGTGTCTGCTCAAGGGCGAGAGAGGCACAGTGGGCATTCCACCACAGCGTGGATGTGCTGAAGCGGGACTGTGAGGCAGGACATGCCATTGCCACTGGGCCTTGAGCCCTGACACATTAGAGTCTTTGTGGTTTATGCGACCATCTGATGAGACTTACTCTGGCGGAGCGAATAAGGTCGTTCATCCTCTTCCGGCACTGTGTTGCCAATGTCTTGTGCACCCCCTGGGCACTCACAGCATCGGCCACCTGCGCCCATGCAGTGTTGGTAACATTGCTTGGCCACTTCCTCCCATCAGGTGAATACAGGACCTCAACATGGTGCAGGAGGGTGCACAGGGAGGTGTCACTAAATTACAGAGACGCCTCTCTGTTTTTGGCCTGACATTGTGGATGTCCAAGTGCCTTTTAAATATAACACCCGACTATGACGACGGGATGCGCACCATCAAGCCCACCCCGCAAAGGAAGACGGCGCGAAGCCCCCGGATGCACAATTAATTACATTGGGGCTGGAAGATATGGCGTGGTTTCTCGCCAGCCTCCACAGTGGGAGACACTCCCCGCTCCCACCGCCGCCACGGGACTTAGTCCTGGATGGGAGAGTTCCACCCATAGCTTTTGTGATACTTTGATCAGTTTGACAAATTCTACACAGGTATGACTAGCCTCCGTTTGTTGAAAAACTGCTGAATTGATTGTGGAATAAGATTCTCCAATGGAGGATTGGGCTAACTTTTATTTCAGAAGAACATCGAGGCGTCAAGCAAACCACATTAATGTCAAGTCTGACCTAAGCAACCATCCCTTGCCCTGTGGAAACGTGATCTCAAAAGATGGAACAAAAACAGAAAATGGTGGGAAAACACAGCAGGCCTGGCAGCATCTGTGGAGAGAGAAACAAGAGTTTACGTTTCGAGTCCGAGTCATAAGGACTTGAAATGCTAATTTTGTTTCTCTCTGCACCGATGCTGCCAGACCTGCTGCGTTTTTCCACCATTTTCTGTTTTTATTTCAGATTTTCAGCATCCGCAGTATTTTACTTTTATCTCAAAAATGGTCCCTTTTAAGTAAAAAAGATTGTATAGATTTGATTCACTGCATTAGGATAGGTAGTGGACAAAATTTATTGAAAAATTATATCCAATTTTGTAAATTAAAATCTCCTACACAGCTTACGTAAAAGAGGGTACCTATTGAATAGCTTGGATGTATCTCACTAGGGACTGGATTTTTCACTCGCTCTGCTGGACAGGAATGGTAAGGTTGCATGCTGAAAATGTGTTCTTGCCAATGTCCTAGCTTCTGACATTTTGCTACTGTCCTTGATATGGCCAGCCCATACACTCACCAGATACAGATGGGCCCTCAGTAGCCCATGCAATCTGGGGTTTGTTGATGTCAATAGAACCACCACACATACTACAACCAATGATCCTTGGCACTGAGCAATCTAACCTGTGGTCTTTAAAAGGACCACTCAGGGTACTCGGGAAAAGTTCATTAAAAAGGTTTGTCATTGATTTCTGCGGGTTTACGAGGAGCAATAATGTTCCTGGCGGTCCCACAAAATCCAATCTCCGTGATGCCCTGCCCTCTGCAGCCTTCCCCGGGTTGGCTTGCCCTCTCCCACCCCTTCCATGTAACATCAGCCCCCTCCCTTTAATTGACCTGGGCTGGCTGGGATCCGTGATTGAGGCACTGGATTCCCGGAATTGTCTGAGCAGATCCTGCATTCTGAACAGCATCTCGGTGGAACGGTAATGTGTCCCGACTTTAAAAAAAATAGCTGCAAATCTTGCTGGCGACATCAGGCATGAACAGGAGCCCATACATTTCAGAAAATATTTTATAAAATATGTAAAGAGAATTCTCATTTCACAAATGACTATATTTTAGCTCTAAAATAAAAGGCAAATACTGCGGATGCTGAAAATCTGAAACAAAAACAGAAAATGAAGGAAATACTCAGCAGGTCTGGCAGCATCTGTGAAGAGAGAAAGAGTTAATGTTTCAAGTTGCATATAATTCTTCTTCAGAACTGAACTGCAGAAGTCATATTTAACTTGTTTCTTTCTCCACAGGTGCTGCTCGACCTGCTAAGCATTTCCAGCACTTTCTGTTTTTATTTCATTTGTGCTTTTCTCCATAGTTTGCTTGCTGCCCTCTTTGCCTTTCATGAATATTTCTGACAGAGTTGGCCTATTGTGAGTCAGAAAAATACTTGTAAACGGAAGGAAAACAGATAAATATGCATTGTAAAAATGTGCGTAAAAATCTGTAGCCAAGTGCTCATTGTAATTACAGATTACTTTCAACATCCAGCATCATGCAGCTCCGCTGATCTCTCAGTCTTGAGCATCAGTTGTACTGTCAATGTTGGGTCAATTTGAAGCAGTCTTGGATGCACACATGATTAGCAATATAATGTCAGTGTCAGATCCTGATGTGACACCCAAGATTAGTAAAACCTAACAGTGCAAAACACTGGCAGGAAACCGTCTCATATCGGTTCAAGTTCATTGCAATTGTACCAAGGTGAAAGGCCAAAATAAGTGTTCAGGTAATCTACTGGACTGCATAGGATCTTTGAAAACTTTGTACAGAATAGATGCTCCCCCGAGTTATCCTTTCATTAAAAATAAGCAGCTAAAGAAACAGAGCTCTGGATCCACATCCACACACATATGTACAGAACTCCTTCCTAGCTGATTGTAATGTGACATGGGTGGATAAGCAGCTAGCAGTATAACTCTAGTCTGCCAGCCATGCAAGGCACTTCATAAGGCAGGCCTGAAACTGAAATTTCCAATCTAACTGCAGCCTGAATTACGTCTAAAACCAGACCTAGGTGAAATATTCTCCACCCGTTAATTGTTATGTAACTTTCTTATTAGTAATTCAATCGATCTACCTGATCAGCAATTTTTGTAAAACATATTTGTAGTCTTTTTCATGTAAAATTCAGTCCTATCTAATCTAGCCATTCACATTGGCTAAACCGAGTAGCATTTTCAACATGTCACAAATTGAATGCTTTGCACCACATTTTGTCATGCATTGATTGAACAGGATGCTCAGTTGATTAGAAAAGGGCAGATGGAATGGTTAAGGGGATTTCCTGATCTTCTGCCGTAACTTTGGCATCTTTTCTCCAGAGTTCCCAAAGATTCTCCGCCAATAATAAAGTGGGCAGTCATGAAGAATCCCGGGGAACTTACTGACAAAGATTCCCTGAATCCATCAGGGTGTCTAACATTTTAAAGTTACTAGGTTCTCCATACCTCGGCAGTTTGAGAATGTCCACTTATAAACTCAATGCTCAAAGAGGATTTCAGTCTTCAGATCATAATTCAGAAAGTGAATCCCAATTCAGACTCTTCTTAGCTTGTGCAATTGGTCTGTAGGGTTCTGTGGTAAGAAGGTTATAAATTATTGCCAAATAAATTGTATTTTTTCATTTAATTAGTCACTGCTTCCATCCACCATGGAGCTTCCAGCATTTCATCTAATTATTGGCTACATTTTGATTGCTTAACTCTATTTTATGTGAGAAAATATATCCCTGAGTCTGTACTTTTTTTTTATTTTCCTTCAGTTGTCCTATCTGACACATTACTTTCCTAAAGGCAGCAACTCACACTAGGATTTGGTAGTGACAGTCTTTTGATGCTTCACGCAAGTGACTGTTTTCAGGCATGAAGCTTGACAATGAGCATCAGAAGTTAATTTATCTGTGTGGGCCATGACATGTCTATCCTCACCTATATCCCTTTAGAAACTACAGCACAGAAGGAGCATCATCACTGTGCTCGCTCTTTGCTACAGAAATCCAAAGCTAATCTCACAACTCTGCTTTTTCCCCATGGCCCTTTATTTCCTCTAATCCAAATATTTGTCTACTCTTCCCTTAAAAGATGTGATTGGTTCTACCTCTACTATTCTGTGTGGCAAAGCATTCCATGCTCTAACAACCCTATTGTAGAGAGAATGTTCCTAATCATTATCTTTATTCCCTTAGTGGTAATTTTAAATTGATGACCTGTCTTTGCTGACTTCCCAATTAGAGGATATAGTCTTTCTTAGTCACTTTATCAAAATCCTTAACCATTTTAAAAGATTCTATTAAATCCGTTCTTAGACTACTCTGCCCCAGTAGAAATACTTCCAATATCTCAAGTTTCTCATCATGTCTATAATTTTTCATACCTGGTGAATTTAATCTGACAGCAATGCATACAAATTTCCCAGAAAATGTCACTGGATATTGATCCTCAGAAAAACGAGGGCCATTTTCCCATCCTAAACTGACAATGTTGAGACTTTTATTGCAAACTTCCTCGCCTGAAATCAGACCATGCTAAGCCAGGGACTTTCTTATCGTACAATTCTCAGAGCCTCAAAGTGAGCCATCAACTTAAGCTTGTTCTCAAACAGCCAGGCAGCAATGATTCTGTAAATGCAGAAGTAGGTTACAGAGAGAACTCAGTCCTCACTTTTTTGAAAAGGCAAGAAACAGAACAATTGAAATGATGCACAAAACTAATTGTTGTAGGAAGGTAAAAAGGTTGGCTTTGGAAAACAATCTTTTTTTAAATCAACGAGCTGCCAAAATTAACTGGAATTAGTTCAAAATAGACTTGACATAGTCAACTCTGGATACATGTAAATACAATAGAAAGAGACATATATAGAAAGAGGCAGAAATATGCTGCTTCCAAGAACTTTGCTTGGCTTTGTGCTCATCAGCATTAAGGTTGACATCACTGAGTGATTTTATCTTATGCTTTAGCCTGTAAATCTCTCTGAAAAGTAACATCCCATGAGTGCTTATTGCTGACAGTGTCAACATCATTCACTCCAACATCAGTTGTGACAATTGTTATAGGCAGTGTAGAGTTTCTTCTGTACTGCCCCAAACTGTTAAACTCAAACCCACTGCCCATGAGAGTTTCATTGTTTACAATAACCACCCTCTAGCATTTCTGGATGAGAATGCCCAATTGATATTGAGCTGCAAGCAATGTTATGTTGTGGATCTGTGTCCATGAGGAATTACTTGAGATTCTGGAAACTCATTTCATTTCAGACCTTTAACTACCATCAGAAAGACACTTTCGCTTCTTCCTCTGGGCTGATTTGAGAGTTTACAATTAGCAATATTGTGCCTTGCCTTGATATTCATGTATATACTCTGCACATCTCCCAGTGGTATCTACATCTCAATATCAAACCATTGCTTGGAACAAGTAGCCAATAATACTTATAGCAAAAAGGTTATCAATTTATATAACCATAACTGATTAAACAATGCCAAATTGAAAGTGGCTAATTGATTACAGCTAATTATTGCATCTTTCCAGTACAAATGGCTTCTTTGACCAGGCAAAGAAATCTTGAAAGCAATGCATGGCTTAGTGAAAGAAATCAAAATACAGTAGATGGAAGAGTGACTCAAGGACTAATTTCTTGAGCACATTCTCTCTTAAAATCAATAGCCATCGTCAGATAGCCATGGCATGATTTCTATCTGAGGAAAGGCCGTGCGATTAATTGCACAATTCGTGTTTTGCAGGCCAAGGTCACATCGCGTGTAAGCACCAAGTTGTACTGCAAACCTTTGGCGATGTGACCAAGGTCTAGAAAATAAGGTATTGCGCAATAATCTCTAGACCATTCATCCTTGCATGCTTGCTGACATTATCATTCCTGCCTCAAAATTTCCACTTTTCCAACTCTGAGGCCACCACAAATACTAAAGCAGGTAATTTCAAACTTGAGACTCAGTCTTCAAATCAGAATAGAAGTATTTAATTAACAACTGCAGATAAGCACGATCCAATTAACTTTCTGTGGCTCAAGTATGTTGAAGCTGAAGAGATTTGCTTCCACTTGCAAATTTACTTGCACTCTTCTCTAATTTTCAAGAGATTAAAGTTCACCCATCATTGACTTGAACAATGAGGTAAGCTTGACAAAACAAATGGGCTTTTCTTTGTTGTTACACCATGTATGGTGGCATCACTGTTTTCCTATTGTATTTTGCAATTCCAACCATGAGTGACATTACCCAATACTTAGTATCTTGGACAGCTCGCTGATATAGTACATTTTTCTAGCTGGCTTTTTCTAACAGACTTTATAACATTATATACAGACTTTGGGGTATGCACTTGAGGTCTTTGCAGTTTGATATATTCAGTAAGAGTACATGTTAGGTTCTAAAAGCATTGAATATTTACTGAGGATGTATTCTAATATTTTTCTCACTGATCCAATTTTTCACCACTGGGAAATCCCTCAATTGCTGTCTGCATTATATGATATAGTCCTCAAATCATGTTTTAGTCCTCACCATCAGGACTTGGTAGAAAGCCAATAGCATATATGGTTATGGAAGAAGGCAGTCTGGTTCAACACAGGTTGGGTGGGTGTATCCACTGTTCTGTTGCTGTATTTGATCCTCAAAATTTGATAAAGAGTAGGTGCTTGAAGATAATTTCAAATAAAATCAAGCAGCTGTGCTCAAAGCTCGACTTTGTTTTAGTCATCCTAAGGTAACAATTCCCCATCGTCGGTCTTGCCACCCAATGGATTTTTAAGATACTATAAAGATTTGTGCGACCTGGTGACATAACATGCTGGTGAGTTCTCTTTATCAACCAAGCTACCATATAGAACTGTTGAACAGAGGCTAAGTGTTTCCTTGAAGGGGGAGGAGGATAGTTGACACACTAGTTAACACTGAACGATTGTTATGTCTCACTTCCTAGCAGACAAATACAGAACCACTGCGCAAGGTTAAGAACAGACCTGGCTTCTAAGTCAGGATAAAATGCATGACAAAGATATACATAGAAAACAACTAAACAATGAAGGAGACAACCTTAAGATATCTTTAAAATTTTCTTTCAAGTGAAATATTATCTCAGGAACATTCTTACCTTTTCAGTAACCCCTAATGCATGGAGTAATTATTGAGGATGTATTCTAGGCTTTTGTTCTTGTTGGTACAATTGTTTAAATGTCCCAGTAAATCCACCAATTGGTATTTGTATTTCTGATATAGCCTTACAATAGTGTTTTAGCCTTCACTGTGGTGGAAAGTTAATACCTCTTGGACCCCTAGTACTCAGTTGCTAGAAGCAGTGTACAACTGAAGCATACAGAGCCAATGAAACTGGGATTCACGATCTATTTGCTGGTCTCTACTAGGGCAGCAGTCAAGACTCAACAATTGTCTTTGTCACCCCAGAGCTAGGAAGAGAAAATTTAGTCAGGATTCCCAATTATTAATAATCAATGTGTCTGTGTAAACGTTGGGTGAGGATTGGGTTAGTCGCCATTGTGATGTCCCTACAGTTGAATAATCTCCCAGGACTTTGTATAGGCTCATACATGAAGAATCTCCACTTGGGAAAGATGCTGGATGGCATCTGATGTACATGGAATCCTAACCCAACAGGAGTCAGCACCTTCACAAGAGAAGGGAAAAAATTAGCAAAAGGGTCATTTTGAAGTTTGACTGTTATCATTCCTGTAGATTTTTAATAATTCAACATGTGCTGGAAATGAGGAAATTAGCTTATTGGGCTTGGTTTTTCGGTGGGCATTGGAACCCCGACATTGGGTCCATACGAGGGCCAGCCCACTGACACAACCTTCCAGACGGCGGCTTCCTTATTGGACTCTTCCCTCCTTACTGTCCCTCTGAGGATAGCAGGTATGTTCCCAAGGCTGCAGGCCCAACCAGAATACCCACAGTGATGTCAGGTCAGCAGGTCCGCCACAAGAGATGGCGCTGCTGAGGCGGATGGGCGGGACCAAAAGCACCTCACATGGAGGTGCCCTCTGCTGCCTGCGTTGAAGTTATAAATTGAAAGGACCCGAAGTCAATAGGGCCATCAGGTTGGAAGCAAATGCTGCAGAGCTATTCACGGACAAAGATGCTTGCCCTTCATCCCCACCTTCCGTCTTGTCATTGGGGAATGGAGCCTTCTATTCCAAAGGTCCCCTGGCCTGCCACCAGGAGGCCACCTCAAATTATCTGGACACCTCTGCACATGGTTGACGGGGTCCCTCCAATGACATACCAGCGTTGGTGCAAAATAGACCCTAAGTAGAGCCTTAATTGCACCAATTGGGTCCTGTATCCATGGAATGGGCAGTGATTCCAGTTCCCAGTCCACCCCAAGAAAGGCACTGGAGGTAGGACTGCGTCGGAGAGCCATCCCAACTGAGCTTCCCCTATTTTGGGGGGGGCAATGGTGTAATGGCATTGTCGCTGGATGAGTAATCCAGAGACCCAGGGTAATGCTCTGGACCTGGATTCGAATCCTAGCACAGCAGATGGTGGAATTTGAATTCAATAAAAATCTGGAATTAAAAGTCTAATGATGACCATGAAACCATTGTTGATTGTCGTAAAAACCCATCTGGTTCATTAACGCCCTTTGGGAAGGAAATCTGTCATCCTTACCTGGTCTGGCCTACACGTGACACCAGGCCCACAACAATGTGGTTGACTCTTAAATTGCCCTCTGAAATGGCCTAGCAAGCCTCTCAGTTGTAACAAACCACTACAAAGTTACAAAAAAGGAATGAAACCAGTCTGACCACCTGGCATCGACCTAGGCACCGGAAACGACAACGGCAAACTCAGCCCTGTCGACCCTGCAAAGTCCTCCTTCCTAACATCTGGGGGCTAGTGCCAAAATTGAAGAGCTGTCTCATAGACTAGTCAAGCAACAGCCTGACATAATCATCCTCACAGAACCATACCTTACAGATAATGTCCCACCATCACCATCCCTGGGTATGTCCTGTCTCACTGGCAGGACAGACCCAGGAGAGGTGGTGGCACAGTGGTTCACATTAGGAGGGAGTTGACCTGGGAGCCCTCAACATCGACTCTGGATCCCATGAAGTCTTAATGACATCAGCTTAAACACGGGCAAGGAAACCTCCAGCTGATTACCACGTACTACACTCCACCAGCTGCTGAATCAATGCTCCTCCATGTTGAACACCACTTGGAGGAAGCCCTGAGGGTGGCAAGGGTGCAGAATGCACTCTGGCTGGGGACTTCAATATCCATCACCAAGAGTGGCTCGGTAGCACCATTACTGACCAAGCTGGCCGAGTTCTAAAGGACATAGCTGCTAGACTGGGTCTGCAGCAGGTGGTGAGGGAACCAACAAGAGAGAAAGGCATACTTGACCTCATCCTCACCAACCTGTCTGCTGCAAATGCATCAGTCCATGACAGTATCGGTAGGAGTGACCACCGCACAGCCGTTGTGGAGTCGAAGTCCTGCCTTCACGCTGAGGATACCCTCCATCGTGCTGTGTGGCACTACCACCGTGCTAAATGGCATAGATTCGAGCAGATCTAGCAACTCAAGACTGGGCACCCATGAGGCGCTGTGGGCCATCAGCAGCAGCAGAATTGCACTCAAACACAACCTGTAACCTCATGGCCCGGAATATCCCCCACTCTACCATGACCATCAAGCCAGGAGATCAACTCTGGTTCAATGAAGAGTGCAAAAGGGCATGCCAGGAGAAGCACCAGACATATCTAAAAATGAGATGTCAACCTGGTAAAGCTATAACACAGGACTACTTGCGTGCCAAACAGCATAATCAGCAAGTGATAGACAGAGCTAAGCAACCCCACAACCAACAGATCAGATCTAAGCCTCTGCAGTCCTGCCACATCCAGTCGTGAATGGTGGTGGACAATTAAACAACTCACTGGAGGAGGAAGCTCTACAAATATCCCCATCTTCAATGATGGAGGAGCCCAGCACAGCAGTGCAAAAGATAAGGCTAAAGCATTTGCTACAATCTTCAGCCAAAAGTGCCGAGTGGATGATCCATCTCGGCCTCCTCCGGAGGTCCCCAGCATCACAGATGCCAGTCTTCAGCCAATTTGATTTATTCCACATGATATCAAGAAACGGCTGAAAGCACTGGATACTGCAAAGGCTATGGGCCCTGACAATATTTCGGCAATAGTACTGAAGACTTGTGCTCCAGAACTTGCTGCACCCCTAGCCAAGCTGTTCCAGCACAGCTACAACACTGGCATCTACCCGGCAATGTGGAAAATTGCCCAGGTATGTCCTGTACACAAAAAGCAGGACAAATCCAACCCGGCCAATTACCGCCCCATCAGTCTACTCTCCATCATCAGTAAAGTAATGGAAGGGGTCATCAACAGTGCTAGCAAGCGGCACTTGCTTAGCAATAACCTGCTCACTGACTCTCAGTTTGGGTAGTACCAAGGCCACTCAGCTCCTGACCTCAATACAGCCTTGGTTCAAACATGGACAAAAGAGCTGAACTCCTGAGGTGAGGTGAGAGTGACTGCCCATGACATCAAGGCCGCACTTAATCGAGTGTGGCATTGAGGAGCCCTAGCAAAACTGGAGTCAATGGGAATCTGAGAAAACTCTCCACTGGTTAGAGTCATACCTAGCACAAACGAAGATGGTTGTGGTTGTTGGAGGTCAGTCATCCCAGCTCCAGGACATCACCGCAGGAGTTCCTCAGGGTAGTGTCCTAGGCCCAACCACCTTCAGCTGCTCCATCAATGACCTTCCTTCCATCATAAGGTCAGAAATGGGAATGTTTGCTGATGATTGCACAATGTTCAGCACCATTCGCGACTCCTCAGATACTGAAGCAGTCCATGTCCAAATGCAGCAAAACCTGGACAACATCCAGGCATGGGCATGAAAAGTGGCAAGTAACATTCGTGCCACACAAGTGTCAGGCAATGACCATCTCCAACAAGAGAGAATCTAACCATCGCCCCTTGATGTTCAATGGCATCACCATGACTGAATGCCCCCACTATCAACATCCTGGGGTTACCATTGACCAGAAACAGAACTGGACTAGCCATATAAATACTGTGGCTACAAGAGCAGATTAGAGACTAGGAATCGTGCGATGAGTAACTCACCTCCTGACTTCCCAAAGCCTGTCCACAAGGCACAAGTCGGGAGTGTGATGGAATACTCCCCACTTGCCTGGATGAGTGCAGCTCCCACAAACTCAAGAAGCTTGACACCATCCAGGACCATGCAGCCCGCTTGATTGGCACCACGCCCACAAACATTCACTCCCTCCACCACCGACGCTCAGTAGCAGCAGTGTGTACCATCTACAAGGTGCACTGCAGGAATTCACCAAAGTTCCTTCGACAGCGCCTTCCAAACCCACAACCACTACCATCTAGAAGGACAAGGGCAGCAAATAGATCGGAACACCACCACCTGGAAGTTCCCCTCCAAGTCACTCACCATCCTGACTTGGAAATATATCGCCGTTCCTTCACTGTCCCTGGGTCAAAATCCTGGAACTCCTTTCCTAAAATCACTGTGGGTGTACCTACACCACATGGACTGCAGCGGTTCAAGAAGGCAGCTCACCACCACCTTCTCAAGGGCATTTAGGGATGGGCAATAAATGCTGGCCCAGCCAGCGAAGCCCACATCCCATGAATGAATTTTAAAAAATGTTCTCCAATCCAATCTCCAGGGGGCCAGGAAAATTCAGACCATTGCTTCTACAGAAAAAGTACTTTATTGCAGACTTATCTTCTACAGTTTGTGCTGTCTGCCAACCATCTGCAATTGATGGCACCTAGCAAAAAATTCCGAACTTAATTCCTATCTGAAGAGGTTAAGGCCTACCACACATACATGTGTCATTGACATTTAGTTGGAATCTAATTAAACTCTCCTTCTTTTGGTTAGGTTTTCCAATCTCACAGGTCCAGCAGCCCGGTGAATCTCAGGTTCTCCAACCCCAAGGCATTCTCTACCTCCAAAAGAAGAAGAGACACTCCCTTCAGGACCCTTATGCTTATTTTTCTGCCATGAAAGAAGAGTTTCACAAGTACAGACACCAGCCTGAGGATGAAATGGCCATTCTGGATCAGGTGGATCATGAAGAATACCACGGGCAGGCAACACAGCTCTAGTAATAGTTATTAGTTTTAACAAAATACTTGACAAGATTTGTAAATCTGTGTACAGAATGTGTTTCTCTGCTCAGACAAGTTGAGTGCAGACTCTGTGGTAGAAGTTAGCCTTGTGGTCTCAGTTGTGCAGACAGCAGTGCTACAGTGCTATTTTCTTAGCTACCTACCCCACAATTAAAAGTATCAACACCATATTCGTATATACCCCTTGAAAGGCCTACTTAAAGGGTGGCAATGTTTTGTTTTGCCAGCCTACTTAGTTGAAGTGCTTGAAAAAAATGGTGTGAAGAAACGTAGTTTGTAATAATTTTATGCCAACAATGTAATAACACATCTGATTGGGGAACATTTATCTACCCATCAGTAACATAATATCCCCTCCAAGATGACTTCATAACATCGATGTGACAGATCACTCAATGATGACATATAAATGAAACTGTGAAATTGTATATGTGTTTTGACAGATTTTGCTGCTTTACGATGTCACAATTTCTAATAGGTGCATATGCTCCATCTCATTGTACCACTTAAGACGGCACCATGTCAGGTGCCGAATTTATTGCTTTTGTACAGTATATCTGAACGGTGAAGCAATACTTCACATACAGTAAGATTTAGAATGAAAGTTGAGTACTAAATGGCACATGCTAGCTGCAGTTTGTTAATACCCTTTTGCCCCTTTTATTATTTCTGCTGGAAAGCTCCAGCACTTATTTTGTTGGTCTCCATTCATTCTAATGGATTCAACAAAATTGTCATTGAGCATTTATGCATTGCAAAGGTTACGCTGCTCCTAGGTGGCTTTATCTAGAAGTATTTTATGGTTTTCTCTTTTGCTCAACACCACAGATTTCATTGTTGCAAATGTGGCAAATGAGTCAAATTGGATTTAAAAGGTGTGTAACTAAGTATTAGAAATTCATTCGAACTGTGTTGTAGAGCATTCAGTTAAATACAGGTAAGCAGGTGAAGGAATTAATTTGATTACCTTGTTCAAGATGGTGTTAAGACTGTTACACCATCTGAAACAGGACTGACAATCACATTCTTTAAAATGTTATGGTTTTCCCTGCATTCAGTGGTGGATTAATCCATTAGCTTTTTCATTGCTATCAGCCAGATTCCTTAATTTCATATTTAGTAGTTTAACAGAAGTGGTTGTTGTCAGAATCAAATGATCATAAATGGGTGAATTCAGTCCTTTCACCTCTTCCTGTACTTGCAAAGCTCTGTAAATAATCTTCACACAATCATACTGGCAATAAAGCAGGTTTTTACCCACGCAACTGAGTACTGTCGCTGGGATAGCAGATCCCTTCATTGATCCAGTGACATGATTAGCCATGTGTGGAGGTCAAAACTGGTATTCGCTAAAATAACTAATCTCCATACATTAGGTACTGGTAATCAATCTGACTACTTGCATTCAATTTTTATTAGCCCAGCTAATATTCTGTACTTAAGGCTGTTGTCATCACCAGTGCCTGTTAGTAGGAAAACCATAATCCAATTACCCGTTTGGATTATTTGGCCTTCAATGTCCAATCAAAGGATCAATTGAATTTTATTTGAAGGAAATTGATCGAATCAACTTTGATTTTGCTATATCCAATGTTGCAAGATTGAACCTCCTTAAACTGACTAGGTATTGCAAGTCTGATAACTAATTGAGTATTCCAAAAGCAAAATTAACCTAATATTCAGACATAAATTATCAAAATGTGAATGGAATATTTCCATTGTCACAGTAAATAGGGCATTTAATAAACTAGCAATTAGAACATATTCAGTGTTGGCAGCTTTTATATTTAAATATTTGGGAGAAAGTGACATCAGGGGAGAGGTGCTGGCATTAATATAAAATATAATTGCAATAGCCAGAATTCACTTTCTCCCCCCCCCCACCCTTCTAACAGCCTTTAGTAATGTATAATGTTGTTAACACCCAATGACCTTTAAACTTTCACAAACCTATAATTAGGGGCAGCTTCTGATAGCTGTAATCTGCCCCTCTTCATCTGTGAATAAAATGTGCATCAAAGTGATGTAATCCAGAAGAATTTTAGAAAAACCCTAAAACAACGCTCAGTAAAAAGGAATTTCAACCTGCAACATAATGTTGTACCAGAATTCATGCATAATAACGATTGGCCAACATAAAGACTATTTTGCAACCATTTGATATCAAATCATATAATTTTCTCTAATCGATTATGACCAAATCTTGTGATTGTGTGTTACACTGCACTGCAAAAGCCCATTTACAATGTATAATTAAACAGCCTTGGAATAATGGTTTATGCTGCATTGATATCCTTGCAATCTGTCCTGGAGAGATTTGAATGACAGGCTCATGAGTTCATGGGAGTGGCCCAATTGTGAAAGAACTGCCACAACTCAATGTCTCAAGTGGGATATCCAATAAATAGCCTGCAGTGATTTATATGTGTGGGACTTCGACTCCCATCTTTTTCTTGGCTCACACTGCTGTTGGGCTGAAGAGAGCACCTGTTAAAATCCAAACAGCACAATCAGAGATTGCTTTAACATCAATGTGTGTGACATGAATGAAATACTTGTCAGCAAATACTGGATTGCAAGAGTATTCCTTTCATGACATGCTGCAATCTTTTTCAAAGAAACTTTGAATAATTTAAACCGAGAGACAAGACCTTTCTGTCATACCGTTTAAATGTAATCAGTACAATCTCAGTGTCAAAGTCAAGTGCAAATGTACTTGAATAATGATTTCCTGCTCTGTATTTAATTTTTTTTTGCTTAATGTGGAAACATTTTTAGAGAAAAAATGTTTATTCAGAAAAAGTATTGAAATTGATAAATATGAGAAATATATTTATAGTAATGTATAATTAGTGTGGCATCTGCCACACAAATGTTGGATAGGGACATTTTCTCTTTGTAGAAAAAGATCTTTACATACTAAGACGTTCATTTTTACAGATACTTTATTAATGATGCATGCAGCTCGGAAGTCAAGTATACTTTGAAGAAAAGTAGAGGAAAATGAAAGAGAAATTAGCCTAGAAAAAATGTATAAAGGAAATAAACTGTAGGATATTAAGATAGTTGTTTAGCTGGATGATTCTGCTGCATGGTAAAGCTTTGGGATATATTTGTTGATGTGGGAATTAGGGAATGAAGCGTAGAAGAAATTTTTTCGAGATGATTGGCATTTCTTGTTCAACATGCAGGCAGTTTGTTAAAATAAATGGAGAAGTTCCAAAATGAAAAGCATTTACAATAAACACAGAGTGCAATACCCTAAGAGTAGAGGATGCTCTTACCTTGATTAGATCCAGCCTTCTAAACTCAAGAGAATGCAAGCCAAAGGAATTGGCCTTGGAAAGGGTACAGCGCAGATTCACCAGAATGATACCAGGACTTCAAGGTATAGATTATGAGGACAGGCTGCATAAACCTGGCTTGTAATTCCTTGAATTTAGAAGGTTGAAGAGTAATCTAACCAAGGGAAAAATATAGACTGACTATTTCCATTGGTGGGGGCATTCATAACAAAAAGGCATGACCTTAAAAACTACAGACCATTTAGGAGTGACTAAAGGAACTAAGTTTCTTACAAAAGCTAATGGAAATCTGGAACTCACTCCACCCAAAGACTGTGAATGTTTCCATTGAAATTTTGAAGATCTGGACCAGTAGTTTTTTGTTGGGCATCAAGGGCTATGGGACAAAAGCGAGTGATATGAGACAGATGAGCCATGGTCTAATTGAATGGTGGAACAGGCTCGAGAGATGACACGTTCTATTCCTGTTCCTGTCAGACTCCTGTCACACGTTGAATATTTTATTCTCAGCTACACAGGCCAGCTTATATTACCCCCATATGGTTGGTTTTTGCTAGGCAAAATAGGACTATGGGAGAGCAAACATGTATATGCCTGCAGAATTCCATAGAGAGTACACCTTGGCAATATCCTGCAGTGGGCTGAGTTTTGATGATTTTTTGAAAAGTCAGTGCATGCTGACTTGCTGCACACAAATAACATTCACAGAATCTTTTACACAAAATAAGGAGTCAATGTGTACCACTTGGGAAGAATAAAAGGTGGCATTGGATTAGGAGAAATTACCTCAATTCTTTCTTTAACTAACATGAATATGGTGTTGGTGTGCTACAGTTCACTCAGGGGGCCCAAGTTGCTGTGTCAACATGCATTTTTACATGCATGTGGTAGTCTGGAGCTATGGATAGTGATGGTAGAGGCTCCAACTTTCTTTCCATCACATGGCTGACCAGGAATTTTTCCCACCCTTACTCGCATTGGTATGTTTTTGAAGGTTGATACTCAAACTGCTTGGCCAAGTTATGAACACACCTTCCTTGGCTATTAAGTCCTCGGGTGGGGCTTGAACCCGGAGCTTCTCACTCAGAGACAGGGATACTATCCACTGTACCACAAGTTCTCCGAACACTAATGTAGAGAAAGTAAAACATGCTTTTGATTAAAGACTTGCTCTAATCCAGCATCTGAACCAGCACAATGCCTTTTGCGAGGGATCAATGGTGGGTGTAATCAGGGCAAGTGACAGCAAGGCTCTTCAACCAATAAAATTGAAGAATCTTCACTGAAACATGCAGAGTCTAAGCCAGGAAGCATAACTTAGATTTAAACTGTGTACAGAAAGAAAAATAAAGAGAGGGAATGAAAGATGGAATTATGAGAGGGAAATAAAAGAGACAGAAAGAAAAATAAAAGTTTAATTATGTTCTGGAGGAATGTGATTCCACACTTCTAAAATTAAATTTTCAATGCTAGAGAGGTTGTTTGGTAATAACTATGAGTGATCAGCTGTTAAAAATTAATTTTTACGTTGGTGTACCAGCCTAACATTTTCTGGCATGTTTCTTAGGTAATTACCATAATGTCATGCCCTTTGATTTAAATGTCAAGCCTGTCAGCAAGCTACTCTTATAGCACAGCCTATGGAGAAGTAGATTAACTCACACAGCAACTTCCAGATTTCTGCATTCAATTGTGCATGTGTAGACTCCAGAAATTGCTATCTAATTTACCTCACAATAATGGTGATCGCTGTTCACCTCACCATTGTGCTTAGTGCAAAATCTGGGCCGTTGTTCTTTTTGGATATCGTTTCAAGCATTTAAACTCAAATTATATTACGATTTCTGAATCCTAGATTCTCCCTTACTTCTACCTTCTATACGATAGCTGAATTATTCCGTTGAAATCCAACAGATTAGATGCAGAATAGTCTCTGATTCTACAAGCTGTTCAACAGAGTAAGAAAGCAGTCCTTGACCCCTAGAATCAAGTACAACCTCTTGGTATTTCCTCTGTTTTCCCAGTCAATATCCGAGTCATTGAAATCCCCATGATTAATGGTCTGGCCTTTTTAATGGATCTCTCTGATCTGCAAAACGCTACCTGGTTATGCACTCCTGCTATCCAGAAAATAATAAATACATTTACTATCCTTGACCTCAATTCACATTGCTTCTGCAACATATGTCAAGAAGCATTTCATCAGAATCTCCTGCCGTTACCTCTTTTCTTTTTTTCTCACACCACTACTTTGTCCTTCAGTTCCCTGTGCTGCACTGTTATGTCATTAATTTCACCTTCCTCCCATCAAAAAAAATCTTTGGTTTTATCCAAAATTTAAATTGTATCCAGACTGCAAACCCAATTAAGTTATGCTGACATTTAACAAAACATTAGTCAGCCCTTTGGTTTTATCAGATTTTGAGCCACCAAGCAATTCGGGAAGGGGGACGAATGCTGGCCTTGCCAACGATACCCACATGCCATTGTTATGATTTGGCAGATGATGTGTGCCAGGTGGACCAAATCCACCAGGGAAACTTGGTTGCGCTATTTTAAATTAAAATATTTATTAACAAAATAAAAGATTTCAAGCACATACGCAAGACTACAATTACTTACTACTATAACAACTTCTAAAATTCCTAATTAATTTGCCTCCCAGTTACACAATCTCTTTAAGGCAACAGCCCAAAATAGATTTTAAATTTAAAATGAAATCAGCAAGTTAACAAAATACCCACTTGACAGTGGAATTCCAAATGATTTTTCCCCAACTTCAGTTACATTACCTAGCAAACTTACGCACAAATGGCTGGAGGCTTCTCGAAGGCTGTTTCACACACTCCTGCTGGATCTTACATGGCCTTCTCCCACATAGCCTTTCACTCTCCTTTATATATGTTTCACTCTCTCTTTTAATACGTAAAGTCAATTGTTTCATATGTCTTTGAAATTGTGTCTTTCTCATAATATAAAACTTTCATGTTGTCAATATCGTCAGTAACCTTTGGAAAAAACAAACACACTCCTTAGCCTTGCATGTCTGGCTAGTTGCAAACTGACTAACATTCCTTTGAAATCCAACAATCTCTACATTTATCTAAAAATGCAAATTCCCTTCACATCTCACATGCCAAGCCAGCATCCATGTTTACTCATTAGCATGTCAAGCACTTTGCTTCCTTTAATGGTTTCAAGCTTGCAGTCTACTTGACTCCAAATGTAATTCAATCACACATACAAACCTAACTATAATCACACCCATAAACCTACTTCACAATGTACCAAAAAATGTTATGAAAATTATTATACTTTCGTCACACCATGAAAGAATAAAAAATCTCCCTTTTATTTATACTCAATGTACTGTATCCAGTTCATGCAATTTCACATCAGTTTCACTAATCTGTAAATATTGTTTAACAAAAGCCAAATTAATGACTGTTAATGACCAACCAAGAAAACTAAATTCTCACATTTTAAAAGACTGTGATTCGCATGACTTTATCAGTGGGTCATTAATTACAAGGAACAGGGAATTCATGCTTTTCTTCAGAAGATGAATTTCACCCTCAGTTAGACCGAGAGTGATATTGGGGTAGATTTTCAATGCTGCTTGGGTGTAAAAATACCATTGCAGATTGACCTTCCATTATAGATGCCACATAATTTTCATTTCTGTTAAATCAAAGTTACTAATTAACCTACATTAGTTAAAGATTTGAGCTGATTAAAGAAAAGGGCCACATCTAATGCTTCTTTCTTCATGCAGCACATCATGGCAATCTGAAGTCACTTTTCCCTTGAATCCCATCGGGATATCATTGTGTCATAATCAAATTTACTTTACAGAAAGGACCCCAACTGAATGTCATGTGTTCTTTGATAACATATTCAGAACTCCTTTATCTTCAACATGAATTGTGTGAGGACATTGCTTGGAGAATCAGTGCTGTTTACTTTTCATTATTAAAAGAAAACTGTCTAGATCATGGGCTGAATTTGATTGGCTGACGCGCGGGTAGTGGAGCCGGCACGTCAGCGCTTAAAATGTCGCACATGAGTGTCCCGACGTCAGCTCGTAGCATCGCGATATTTAGGTGGGCGGGCGTGCTATGCAGCGCGCCGTGCGCCCGCTATTAATTAAAGTCCTTGTTAATGCTCTTAACTCGGCAATTGAAGCCGATTTTGAGGAGCCCGTGCAAACTTCGGCTCGGCGCACGGACCCAACGGGCAGGCTGGTAACTGATTTTTTAACAAACCTCATCCACGGGCGGGATATGTGGGCTCAGAGGGGTTGTTCATGTTTTTTTCTGAAGTATTTAATGGAGAAAGTGTTTTAAACTTGCCTGTGTGATCTGTAGCAGTGTAGATCGATTTCCAATAGCTTTCCCTGTACTTTGAAGCTTCAGCTCAGCACTCTGGAGACAGGAATCTTTATTGGGCCTGCAGCTTTCCGGAGGCCTCCATTTAGCCTGGGTATGGGTTCTGACATCTCCACTGGAGGCAGCTCCTCTGTGGAGGAAGGGAGGGATAGAATAAGGAGGAGGCCAGGAGTAGACAATCAGCCTCCAGGGGAGCCACCTTTGGGAGGTCAGGCGCAGGCACAAGGGGCGCAGGGTCAAGAGGTGGTGCAAGGGGCCGCAGAAGATGTCACTATCCTGCTGCCAGTGTTTACAGGCGGCGAAGCAGCTACCTCAATATGACTGAGGTGCAGTGCCGAAGGAGGCTCCATCTGTCAAGGGAAACAGTCAACTATATCTATCAGATGATTGGCCCTGAGATCTCCCCTAATTGTGTGGGTGGACACCCCATGCCAGTGGCTCTCAAGGTCACAGTTGCCCTCCACTTCTATGCATCTGGCTCCTTCCAGGGCTCGGTGGGTGATCTTTGTGGTGTCTGCCACTCAGCTGTACACAGCTGGTTACAGACGCTCTGTTCAGACAGGCATTGACCTTCATCCAACTTCCGCTGTGACCAGGCAAGTCAGGCACAGCGAGCCAGAGGCTTCGCGGCCATTACTGGCTTCCCCTGTGTCCAGGGTGCTATAGACTGTACACATGTGGCCATCAAGGCGCCAGCAGGTGAGCCCGGTGCCTTCGTCAACAGGAAGGGCTTCCACTCCATGAACGTGCAGATAGTGTGTGATCACAGGATGCAGATTCTACAAGTCTGTGCAAGGTACCCAGGCAGCTCCTTCGACGCCTACATCCTCAGACGCTCCCAGGTGCCGGGGCTCTTCAGTGCTCCGGCTCGGCTGGATGTTTGGCTGGTGGGTGACAAGGGCTATCCCCTCCGAAGGTGGCTCATGACGCCTCTCCGCCATCCAAGAACTGAAGCTGAGGAGTGCTACAATAGGAGCCAGGGCACCACAAGGGCTGTGGTGGAGAGAACCATTGGTCTTCTCAAGATGCGCTTCCATTGCCTGGACCACTCAGGGGGCGAACTCCAGCACCCCCTAAATCGCTGTCTCTGTGATAGTGGTTGCATGCTGCGCTCTGCACAATCTTGCGCTGGAAAGGGGGGATGCAGTTGACGATGAAGACCTTGACGCACTGGATGAGGCTGCACATGATGAACCCAGCAGTGGCTCAGAGGATGAGGAAGCATAGGGCGATGATGAGGGGCAGCACGCCGACCCGCTACTACACCAAGGAGGCAGGGACATCCGGGACAAGTTAATCCAATGAACCTTCAGCTAGCTCCACACACATCAATCAGCAGGAACAGCATTGCCTGGTGCTTCCACACGTGGCACTTAGGTGTTACATCTTCCACCTCATCAGCTGCAACTAAGGGCTCAGTACAGAAACATCAATGTCCACTCAAACACTCATGATATGTCTGTGAAACATAAAAATGCAGCACAAAGGAAACACCCTCAGCCATGGTCAGAAAAGTGGACTTTATTCAGTCCAATATAAAACACAAACGTTGCTCTGACATACATAATGATATATTCCCTAATCTAGGGCCAACACAAAATCACCAGTGACATACCCGTGGAATGCCTAACGTGCCTTATGCTTTCGTTTGCGGGTGCTACGTCTAGGTGCCGCCCCATCGCTCGGAGTGGCTGGTGAGACAGCCTGCTGACTCTGCTGTCCTGTTGGCGTCGATGACCTTGGCGGACATCGTCTGGTCTGTGGAGCTTGTGATGGCCTCGCCTGGGAGGGAGTGTCCAGTTCCAGAACTGGCACCTCCCCAGTTGTCACAGCCTCAACGGATGCAGCGATTGCTGGCAGAGGAGCGGAGGAGCTGCTGCCCTCGCCCAGAGTAACCTGAGAGGAGCTCGCAGCGACAACAGGCAGCTGCTGCACCGACGTGAGGTCACATTGGACCTCCCTGCTCACCGCAGATGGATGGGCACCGAGCGGCGACACTTGGTGCCCAGAACATCTCCTACACCACCTGTGGCCATTAGCACTATGAGGACTTCGAGGTCAGAGCGTAACCCAATCAGAAGAGTCTCAATCCAACTGAAGCCCCTCTCCATGAGAGTCGCCAATCTCTCAATGGAGGAAGCCTGAAGCTCTGTCCTGAGGTTCATGCCTTCACTGACGCTCTGCCTGGACTCCTCCACCACAGAGACCAACTGAAGCACACCTTCATGCAGCCCTGCCAGATGTCCCACGCATCCTGCCGCTTGTTCTGCATTGCTGACATCTCCAGAGGCACATCATCACTGCCAGACTCAGCATGTGCCTGGTCCCCTGCAATCCTCCGGCTGCTGGCACCATTGGCACTCTCTGTCCGTCCCATCTCCTCCAGTGATTGTAAAGTGTCCTCTCCACTGTGCCCCGGGACACTAGCCATTATATTCCCCACCAAAGTGTTTGTCGCTGCGCTGGTACCTGGCTGGCTGAAATGATGTGACGCAAGTTGCAAGTCTTGGCCCTCAGGTGTGGAGGGGGGGCTCCGGATGTGTTGGGGGCAGCCATGGGGTGGTAATGCTGAAATTAATAACAAGGACAGTGCATCAGTTAGTGTGCAGTCAGTAACACCTTTCATCCCTTTCACCACAGGCTCATAAGTCGCTCACCCTTCAAGAACCTAAGGAGACGCACATTGGTTGGGTGGTAAATAGCCAAGAGGATGCCCAAACATTACACGCGCATACAGACAGGCTGGTCAGGTGGCGTAAGGAATGCCACATGGAATGTTATGTGGATAAGTGTTCGGTTAAGCATTTGGGCAAGGCAAGCAAGGTACTGGAATACATGAGTAATGGTAGGACCGTGGGAAGTCACGACAATTACAGGGACCTTTCTGGACAGGCCCATTAAGGTAGCAGAACAGGAGCATAAGGTGTTTAACAAGGTCGAAGCCAGATGTGCCTTCATTAGACGAGGAATAGAATGTAGGAAAAGGGAGGTCATGTTGCAAGTGCAGAAAATGCTGTCGAGGCCACATCTACGCATCTGCGCCCAGTTGTGACCTGCGCTTCATGGGAGGGATGGCATTGGAGTGGGGAGAGTGCAGAGGTACCTGATCTCGATGCATGCTGGCCTGGAGAGTTGCAGTTATGAGGAAACATTGCAAACACTTGTGACATTTGCCGTGGAGCACAGGAGATTGACAGGGCACATTATTGACCTTAATACCGTTATGAGGGGCATAGAACAGGTGGACACAAGGCAACATTTCCCTTTGGCATAGAGATGACTTATGTGGTGGCATTTATTTAAGTTGAGTGCCATGAGGTTGACAGGTGAGGTGCTGAGCACCTTTTGGACAGAGTAATGTGGGACGCACTGGCTGAAAGGGTGGTGGAGGTACAAACCCTCCTAAGATGCAATAAGTCTTGAATGTGCAGCAGCGATGCCATGGCATGTTAGGCCATGGGGATAGTGGTCACAAATGGGATAAGGCGACTTTGGAAGGTGCTAGAGATGCGCATCCTCAAGGGGCCGAGGGACCTTTGTGTATGACCCACACGTCTGACTGTATCAGTCTATGAATGAGCAGTGTTGCTGCATTAACACTTGCAGCAACCATAAGTGCTTTGGATGGTGGGGAGACAGAGTGGATGGGACTGTGGCCCTCAAATACCTGGCCGCTGCACCCCAGCCTCGCCGACACCTGCCGCCCTGGCCGCCTGCCTCCTCCCCAGCTCCGTGGCCTGCTCCTCATAAGTGGTGAGGTGCTGCAGAACGGCGTGCCCACCACCAGTCCGCTGGCACTCCCTCATATTGTGCTCTGTTTGTGCCTGCAGAACAGAGAAGAGCATTTATTGGGGCTTATCGCTCAGGTACTCTGCACGCGCACGCCGCACTCTAACCACAGTGGCCCATCTGAGGCCTCCAGCGGCTCCTGCCCACACTACTGGTGATCAGTCCCCAGAAGATAGTACGGCTGCTCCCAACCCCCTCCCCCAACCGACACCTTGGACACATTTGGCGTCCATCACTTTGAATAACACACGGATCTTAGCGCCCATGGCAAGGAGGTGCAACTAGGTGCGGCGCCGATGCCAGCAGATGGCTCTTGGCCACGACACCTTGAGGCTCCCCTTCCACCATCTCATCGCCATCAATAAGACATGTATTGGAGTTCTGAGTATGTGTCTAGCTGCCTCCCCTGCAGGTAGCCCCCCTCCTCCTCCTCTGCGCTCAAACCATGTCCTGCCCTATGAGTGGTCATGGTGAGCTTCCTCAAGGAGGCTGCCTGGCCACTCTTTATACAGACTGCCGGTTCCCCATTGGAACCGGCGGTCTGAACACGCCTGCCGCTGTTTCGATTTTCCCGTTGTACACGGGAGTCGCAAACCTGCTGGGCGGGCCTTAATTGGCCCGCCCATGCAAAATGGCGGCACGGCCCATTTTGGCAGCGGCAATTGGCTGCCCGCCCGCCGCCGAATCGGTCGGGCCCACCTGCCTGTCAAGGGCAAAATTCAGCCCCATAAATCTGAAGGGATGCACATTTTGAATGATGTTTGTCCCTTGAGATGATTCTTGTTGTAGCTGCCCTTTGTTTAGCAAACACTACTCCCCTTCCACCTCACCTCTTGTGTCAAGTTTGGACCTTTGCAAAAACATATTTACTGTGCAGAAACCTTTGTGTTAAGGGGCAATCAGTGATTCACTCACTGGCAGCACACAAGGGATGTTTCCTTGACAACATCATGCTGAAACTTATGAAATGTCATTTCTGGAGGACAGCAGAAGTAATATTTCATGTGTCTGTTCCCAGGCTCTGATTGTTACCTTATCCAATTTGCAAAGGCTGTGGAGGACAGAAGATTATTAAAGGGGTGGGGAGGGGTTGGAATTAATAGTCACTTCTTGTTCTGATTTTGTAAGGCATGAAAGGATAGCGTTTGGTCAAGGCTTAGGTACAGTTAAGCTGTTCATTGAGGGAAGCAGTTATCTAAAAAGGTAGGGGTGGAGGAGCGGGATATTGACGCATTGTAGTGAAGGGATTAATTAAAAATGGGGAAAATATCAGTTGAAATATGTAAAAACAGTAGCAGAAAACAATTCTTATTATTTACATTTATAGTCCATTTCTTCAAGGTAATGGCAGAGAAGCTAACTGAGATCACAGTTGGCACTGTCTGCTCCCATTCCCTACTGAACTGGATAAAGAGAGAAAGTCTTGTCCTTTTAGGTTGCTGGTGACAGGCACATAATAGTAGTTGCCAGAAACCTCTTTTCCAACCATTGGACTGTGTTTGTGGAGAATCTATTATGTTGCATAGTGACTGATGAACATTAGTTGTACATATTGAGAGAAAAAAAAATATTTTTCTGTTGCTTGTATTCCACTTTATTCCAGAAATATAAAATCATAATTTATTTTATTTTTCTATTTGTTGCTGATATTGCTGATTGAAACACTGTAACTTAGAAGAAAACTCAAATTTAGTCACTTTTTGCTCTTGACTATAATTAAATGTGCCGTATAGAACATTGTTTGCTTATATGGTAATGATCACATATCGAGATCAAAAGCTTTGGATTCAAAATTAAACTATGCTATTCCTAGTGGAATATTTCCAAATTCATAGCATTGCGTTATATTTCAAAGCAAAGCTAGGTCATTTTCACTGTGCTGGGAAGTGAGGTCTTAATCTAGGAAGAATATTCAGGGGAATGTATAAGGCAATAATATTCTGATGAATAAGTGACCAGGAAGTATGAATGAATGAGGCCTAATGACTCAATGTTCTTCCAATAGCCTTCTCTTGCTGGCTTGTGGGTTAACAAACAAGCTTTCTGTATGACTTTAGCAACTGGGACTTTGGTCAGGTTATATTACAAATGCAGTCTGTGTAGAATTTCTTTGTTCAGTCAAAATGGTTTTTGGTAGTCTGTTAGCTTCCTGTTTTTTGATCTTTGGGGACTGAATTTGAATCCAGTTCAGGATAAGGTTATCAGGCTCTTCACTTAAAGCTATCACAGTCCCGTTCCCCAGTGGACACAAGTTTACGACTAATTTTGCAGCTTTATTTCCAGCACATTCCTGCATGTGGTACAATCTTTTTGAAGGAGTTTCAAACAGCAGTGCACTGATAAAGCACTGCAGCTCAGGTTGTGAGTAACCAACACACCCATTAGATTGGTGGCTTGCTAAGCCAAGTCTCTTTCTGTGGTTCTTTATTCAGTAAGCCAGTATTCAAGTCATTCATCCTTCACACTGAGTTTGTCAAGGTAAAACACTTAGGGGATGCTTATAACCTAGCCTGCAGAGAGGGAATTTTCCATCCATGTTACATTTTTGCCATGGAAAATAAAAATGAGTGAGGAGTTAAACGGCCACCCTCAGGTTATAATTATTTCTGTGAGCCCTTCCATCTGGATAAAAGCCAATAAAAGCTGAAGTCTGTCAGACTTCAAACTGACAGACTCAGAGGTCAGGCAGCCCTGGAACTCTCAGCAATTGGTGTTTGTAAACAGCTGTCCTCTTGGATTAAGGGAACAACACTCCTAAATTAAATTAGTTTTAGCCGCCTCATCCCAGCTCCAGGTGATCTTGAATTCACAGCACAAAAATACCCATAATTTGTTGTTAATCTTGCCCCCAGATATGCTATATGGTTGACCCGTGTTGGAAATCGAAGTGTCCCAGATCAGTGCGTCACCTTTATTTAATGTGGGCTGGATTTTTGATCAGCAGCACCATTTGTTACATTTGCCTATAGATTTTCAATGGCTTTTACACAAGGGACTTCAGTTGCATGGATGGACTGGGGTTGTTCTCCTTAGAGAAGGTTGAGAGGAGATTTGACAGAAATTTTCAAAATCATAAGGGGGTCCTGGACAGGGTACGTAGAGAGAAACTGTTTCCATGGCAGAAGGGCGGGGAAGCAGAGGATACCGATTTAAAGTGATTGGCAAAAGAACCAACAGTGACATAAGGAAAAGTTTTTTCATGCAGCAAGTGGTTAGGATCTGGAATGTACTGTCTGAGAGTGTGGTGGAGGCATATTCAATCATGAAGGCTTTCCAAAGGGGATTAGGTAAGCGCCTCAAGAGAAAAGATTTGCAGGGCTATAAGGGCATGGGAGTTGAACTAACTAAATTAGTTTTATAGAGAGCCAACATAGACATGATGGGCTGAATGGCCTCTTTCTGTGCCATAACACAAAATAATTTGGAAGTTCTTGTCAGCCAATTGTCCAAGAAGTGCAGTGGCCCTCTCCAGAATGTCTGTGGCTAACGTGAACAGGGCAAGCAACTATGTACCTCATTAACCAGTTAGATCGAAGAATCATTAATGAGCAACACAGAGTCTGCCAGGAAATGTCAGAATATTGAATTCGATGTCACATCAGGTACAGAAGGATTAAAGAGAGAGAAAGTTTGGATTAAAAGAGAGATAAAAGAAACAAAGAAAAGGTAATAAATACATTTTTTAAAAAATCTCCAACAGTAATTAAAATCTGAAGAAATGAGACTCCACACTTGTAAAAGTAAATTCTCTGTGCCAGTGATGTTTTTTGTCAATAATTAAGACTTATCACGCTGTTAGAAAGGTAATTACACAGGAATGACCAAACCCTAACTTTTTCTGCTGAGCTTGGTTGTCTACATCAGGAAAATACAATAATGTCATGATGCTCCATGTGTTTCAATGCCAAGTTGCTAGAGATGCCAGTATCACACAGCTTCTGGAGAAATAGAGCATCAGACAGCAACTTCCTTAACTCTGTGATTACATGCCCATGTGTGGTCACTGGAAGCTGCTGTGTGATTTCCACATAAATAACAGCGAGATCTGATAGCTTCACTGTCACTTCTATTGCAAAATACAGCCCCTATTTTATCCAGCACGCAGATTTATCCAAATATGTAGTGTTTGTAGTTTTATGGCTGTAGTGCCATTATCTGAGTTCCATGAGAGTTCTATATTAAAAAGCATGGAGGGAATGGTGAAAGAGGCAGGCTAAGTCAATGAACTGAGCAAAATAAGCTTGAGCTGTTGTCTATCATGTTCATAGGGTTTTATTTATAATGTACAGTAATTAAAATGTACCTTTTATGACCATATATGTAAATTTAAAATCTGAAATACCTATCTTTCTGGCAGTTGATGGTGTCAATCTATTTTACAACATGGATCAGGTCTCTGTTGTATAATGGTGAAGGATCAAAAGGAGTGGTGTATGCCCCATGTAATCTCCTTACTGAAAAAAACAGAGCCCCCAATCTGTGTTTCTTATGGAGTTGCATGTTGGAAGCATTTCTCAGCTTTTGCTTTTCTTCATTATGAAGACGTACTTTAAACATGATGTACAGAAAATGTTAGATTGTGCCCATCATTTCAAGTGGTTTGGGTGGGGGTGAGGGTGGGGCAGGGTTGCTCTTGGGATGGTCAGGCAGGACAGGAATTCCTAATGCTTTTGTTTTTATGAGAAGCATGACCATTTCCTTTCACCATAGAAGTAAAAGATCAGTTTGAATGGAAATAATGTTATGACAGGCCCCTTAGATGTTGTCGAATGTGTGAATGAATGTGTCATTCTAAACAGACAGCGTGATGGGGTTTATCTCACAATGACATTGCTGTACTCTTACTGTTCCAATCATGGCTGAAGAAAAATAATTTTAAGCTGCTGGCGTTGTCCAGGTTCCTGTCAAGTGGCATCTGTTTGGCATAGTACAAAGAGGGCATATTTTGCACCCTCTGCTTTCTCACCTTCCATTGTCTCTTCTGATCATCACAGTTCACGCTGACTATAGTCCTATAGCCAGCAGAAGTCCTCTCGAACCTGATGCACATGGCTATTCTTTACATATAAGTCTTGACAGTTACTATCGGTAAGCGATATAAATGTGAGGCATCACAGCCATGATTCTGATGTCTGGTTGATGTCTGGACACATCCCATTTCCAGAAAGATCACAGAATAGACTTCAGAAGCAACCAACTGATTTTGCCTCTCCCCAACCACCACAAGCCCACCTCCCCATGCCCATGAGTGCTGAGGCCAAATCTAGTGCCCCTCCCCCCACTGCCAATCTGACCGTGACCAGCTAACCGCTTAGCACAGACCAAAGGTTAAACCTGAAAGATTTCTGGTCTGTTTGGCTTAGTGCCTAGCCCCAACAGTGAGGGGTACAGAAAACCATATCTGAATGAGCTTGTACAGTCATTGCCCTTACATACTTTTCTCATACTGATTATAAATTCCAATAATTGATAAAAAATAATTTTGGAAATGTAAAGTTGTTCAGCCAGTGATAATTTTGAACTTGAATTCACTCCCTTAACAGCTATTGACTGTATCTATTAAGCATTATATAAAATGTTCTTATTGGGATTGATCTCACAAAGCTTTATGGTTTTCAACTGAATTTGACTTATTAACTAATCTTCTTGGTGCTTGTTGTTAACCAAGTGAGTCACATCGGACAGTTTTTTTTAAAAAAAAGTGTCATCTTTTTGGGCCATGAAGCTGTATTTCATTATTTATACAAAATCTACAGAATTTTATGACTGACTGTTCTAGGAAACCCTGCAGCTTCTTTTCAAACAGCCGGGAACACTTTGTTGGTTTGTGAGGCCTTCACTCCAAAATTGCACCAGGTCAGAATGTTATAAACTATTTTGCGAAGCTCTCCAGCCTTCCCTAACTCTCTTGAGTGCATCTTTAAGGAAGTCAGTTTGAACACTGACTGGACATCAACCTTTGCAAACCTTTTACAAAAAAAAAGAGAGATGGTGATGTACCTCTGCAATACAACGAACCTGCAAAGTAACTTAAGTATCTGAGTCTCAGAGAAGAACAATATCGCTGGCTCAATGTGCGAAATGTTGATTTTAATAGTTTTAGGGCCTTTAAAGACTGAAGAATCTAGGGAATAAATATACCACCTATCACTGGCTTCATTCATTTATACAAACAGGCAATGCTACGGCAGAATATTGCTGGAATTAAGTATAGTTTGTGAATTGTTCCAATTTTTGTGTCATGGAGTGCCCTAAGGAAATTGGATGGCTGGTATATTTATTCTTCAGAATTGGCAGGTAGGATTTGGTGCAAAACTTTACTCTAGTCTTCAAAAGCTGTAAAACTCAGCCTGTGTGAGGTCAGGAAAGACCCAGTAAAGGTATTCTGAATGTAAATGAGTGTAATCACTGTTCTAAAATGTTTCTAATGAGTCTGTTTAAAAAGCTGTGATAAAGATATAAAACCTATAAATTTTGCAAACATTTTTTTTGTTTAGAGGCTTACATGTTCTTAATGCAATTGTGTTTTTGATACACAGCCTGCATAAACCAGAAAAGTGTGTGCTGTCTTTTTAATGTAATTGTGGATTTTAATTTTAATACAGATGATGATATTCAGCATCATAATTGGTCTCTTTGAAAAGCCAACTTGATTTATTCAGGACCAGCTGCTGAGGAGTTACTGAAGGTCTTACTGGTTCATATTGATCCATAGAGAGAGAGAGAGATGCTGTTTGGCTAAAGTAATACCACCTCAACAGTACCTAGACCACATTTTACAGCATGTTATTGAAATAAAAGACCCAGGTTGTTTTTTTTTGTGTTAATTGTGCACTGAAGCTTATTTTCACTGCAGCCTTATCACAACTCACCCACTTTAAATTTAAATGAACACAATTTCTCCATTGCCATTATTAACTGAAAAAAATTGTTTCATGTTAACCTGTCTAGAGCAAAACTTCTTTATAGAGTTGAAATGAATGGGCTAACAACCACATCAAAAAGCAATTCACACGAATGTGTTCAGCCAATATTTGCACAGTGTAATTTTTAAGACCTCTCTTGTGATTGCAACTTGCTCGGATAATTATCAAACTGCAACCTCTCCATTACTGGTACGCAACGCACACATCTCAGTGCTGCAGCGAGGTATTGCAAATCTTGTGCCCCCCAAAAAAATGTGGTCTACAGGCTTTAACGGTTTTCTTTATCGATGCCTCACTCATAATATTATCATCTTGTACATTACAACAGCAAACTTTTTTAGAGATATTCGGAAGCACAGTTTTGCAGTGACATTAACCCTCTTGATGCTAATGCTTCAGCCCTTCATTTAGCCAACTGTATCATTGCTGAAAATGTCAAAACAAGCTGATCAGCTATAACCTCCCAATTCATTTTTGGGGAGGACGACTGGTTAATTATAAAGCAGATACATTGATTTAAAATCATTTTATAGTTTTCTCTCTCGTTTATAAACCTAAACAATGTGATGCACACATTTTGTACTTTTTAAGGCAGGAGTGAGTCACTGCCTATTGTGTCACTGCATGTGCTAACTACCAGGAAGGCTTCATAATGACCTTAAAGGGGGAAATCCTCTTTCTGGTATCAGCATTGTGCACGTAATATTTGAAGCAAAGCCTGCAAAATGGCAACTAGAGGGTTAATTGAATCAACTTCAGGTATTACTGTTGTGATAATTTTTTTCAATAAATGCAGAATGTTTATGTGTATGATCAAAACAAAATGGTGCTGTACCAAAGCCTTATCTGTAGAATATTTAATGCTATATATCCTACTTGGGCTCTTAGCCTCCCACTCCTCCCCAGTCATATAAAATTGAAATCCATTGGGAATGATACAGCGGACTGCTGGATTACCTGGTTTGGGTGCAGGACACACAAAGGATAGCCAAACAAAATAATTAAATCATCATAAGATTTGCAACTAAGTTGTCTGAATGAATGGTTTCCTTTCTGGATAGGGTTAGATGAAATGGGGTGAGAGGGGTTTTGTGTGGGGCACAAAAGCCAGCATAGACCAGTTGGACCAATGGCCTGTTTCTGTTCTGTAAATCTTATGTAATCAGAAAATTGCTTTTACAGGAAACTCTTGCTACACAAAAATATGTAAATAAATGATTTTATTGTCCAGATTTGAAGAGAGCCATTACTGGCCAATGGATATATGCTTAATGTTGGGTCAGTTGTTTTTAGAACATTATGAAATAACCGAGGCTTAAACATATTTGCCACTGAAGGGGGAATGTTATTACGGTTTAATATGAAGAACAGAGAACTGTTCATCCCAACATCCTGAATCTTTCTGCCAATTGATAATATTTTGTTAATGGAGCCTGTTGCTTTAATGTGTTTGGGCTTATTTTGTTTTTCTTTTATTCATAAGTTCTTTAATTTATGGGGTGATTCTGTAATGCAGAGGACACTTTAATTTGATTGCTGGGTCATTGAAAAGCGAGTGCCATGCTGTGCATTCTGCTAAGTCAACGATGAAAATTTCCTGGCCGCCTTTGCTTCAGTTGTCAGCTGGTAATAGCAAGACAGTTAATGTATTATAACAGTGGATATTGAATGATTGAAAGTCCTATATTTATAGTTGATAATCTGGTTCATTCCAATTTTTTGTTGTTCTGATTTTGGAAGAGTTACTTAAAAGTATTTTGTTTCCCCATTTTTGCCACCTGCAACCATATGACGTTCAGTTATTTTGTGATTGGGTCACATGTGGACATGAGGCCTGTCTATGCATTATTACCCCAGCAGTCTCTGCTGAGTATTCTGTCTACTATCCTGACTATGGTTAACTTTACCCTGAGCGTAACTGGATTCACATGACTGACTTACACTAACTCAAACCCCATGCCTGGAACGCCAACCCTTATTTAAGTAACTTAAAAATTACCTGATTTAGACATTTTTAGGCAGAACATGAGTAAGCAAGAATCAAAATATGATCTGTGTACTGAGAATTAGAAGATCCTGAAGAAGATGTATGATTTGGTCTTTAGGTATATTTACAGTGTTGGATCCAATTGCCAAAATGGAACTTGTCTAGATAATTATTATTTATAGTTATTCAGCTTGGTATATTTAATCTCAAGTTTTTCAATCTTTGATGCTACCACCTCCAGTGATATTTCAAATATATTCAGTCAGTAAAACATTTTTTTTATTTCTGTCAGGGGCCATTTTTATAATATTTTAATATTCAGAAACAAACATGTATACAATATTTTCAAATGTGTGCATACTTAACTAGCTAAATGTGCATGTACACTAAACACAGATACAAACATATAATTTTATCTCATTTCCCTAATACTATAGAATCTAATGAGAAAAAAAGAACAAAAAGCAGGATAGGGCAATTTATTAGATGAGATTGGTGCTGCCCATTGTACATTAAATTTTATTGGACATATATCTTGAGATAACAAAAGTTCATTAGCCCTACCGAGCATATGATTTTTCAAATGATTTTTGCATTGATCTGACACACTACTCATAGCCCATTTTTATACACCATCTGTTGTAGCAGTTTGTTTTATACTTCTAATATGTTGCGATGGGTTTGGGAGCTGAAAGCGTGTGCCTCCCATTTTGGCAATACTCAGGAACTCATCCCTTCTCATGTTATGGTACTTTCTCCTCCTGAAGTGTTGAAATTACAGATTCAAACTCAACAGAAATTAGAATATCACTGTTGGCTTCATTGCAAACTCTGCCTGTACCTTTCAATTGTATTGGCTTGTATTTATCTTTGCAAGGCCCAGAACCCTGTAACGCGCACAACTGCAAACATTACCCCAAGCCAACACATCAGTCTCCAACTCAAGCCTTCTCTCTCACTAATTAAATTTGTTTTCTTCTTTTAAGCAATAATTTGCAGACCTTGGACAGTTGTTGCCCACTATTTTTGATCTATTGATCAATAAGTAATTTTAAGAAATTACCCATGCAAAATTTAAACTGCAATAAAACTGAACTGGCACTCCTCAAGCAAGACCATAAAGATTCTTCTACACTATTTATTTTTCAATAGTGTTTTCAATGGGGTTTGTGTATCCGCTTTCCAAAGTCACATTGCTTGCAAATTTTTCTCAGCTTATAACCAGCAAACTTCCTAAAGTAGCACAATGGAAAGAAAGGTGGACTGATTGCTTTTGTCACATCCATTCAAAGTAGAAATTATCAACATAAAAAAGAATTTTGATATTGCCTCAGAGCATAAACAGGCTATTAATGAATTGCAACACAGTAACAGCAAGTGGTTTCAGATGCAAACTAACTAACTGCAAGAGGGTCAGTGGGGTGTTTTATCAAACCCATCTGGCACCCACAAGATGATACTGCTTCAGTGGAGCAGGCTCAAAGGCTGCAAAGCCTACTTCTGTTCTTATGTCTTGAAGCTGAGAAGGATTTGCCATCTTACTAAACCTAGTGTTGTGTGACTGTTTCCCAATGCATAGATAATTTCTCAGCACCATGCGACTCAAATTTCACTGATATGGACTTTTATTCCTCTCTTAGTATACATGTACATATACACCTATGCATAATCATAAATAACTCACTATATTATGTGAGTTCTAAATAAGATATTCAGTTAAGAATCAAATCTTCTGGCAGTGATGTCAGGCACTTACAGTAGCAGGTGATACCGGCAGTCCAGCTAATATTTTAATTTGTTGTGTTCCATAAGGATGGGGGGAGTCCTGGTACCCAACCATTTCTGAATATTTCAAACCTGCTGTGTAATCAATCAGAGTAAAAATGGTGCATGTTCATGAAGAAATGTGTGTGTGCTCAGCTCAGAACATGTCAAAGAAACTATAGATGACATTTAACTGCAAGGTAGTGTGGGAACTACTGTGTGGACATTTTCAGCTGCTTAATTCCCATGTAACATTATTCTGCTTCAAAAATGTTTTGTATTTTGATATAATAAATCTTTGCAAAAAAAGTCTTGGTGTATCTGAAAGTCCCTTTGTTCTTGTATTTTTTTATGCCTTCTGATAAGAAAATTAGAGGCACAAAGGGATTGCATATTCAGCAGGTGAATACAATGGCTGGAACTTGGTCTTCTAGTATGGTGGAATCCAGGGGTATCAGGGTGAAGATGACAAACATCTTGTAAAGCTGAAATGGTTGATTCGGAAGTACAGACATGTACGCTCACCTGACACATTTCGCTACTGCCTTTTAAAGATTCAAAGCTGGCATGGATTACTGAGGAATAAGTTCCTATAATGTACAGATTCAGTCCACTATAAGAAAGACTTGAATTTATATAAACACCATTCATAATCCCAGAATGTCCTGAAACATTTTACAGCCATTGAAGTGTGGTCACTGTTATAATGTAGGGAATGCAGCAACCAATTTTGCACACAGCAATTTCCAACAAACAGCAATGTGATAATGACTAGATAACCTGTTTCAGCAATATTGCTTAAGGAATAAATATTGGTCAGACACCAGGGAGATCATCCGTGCTCATATTCGAATAGTTTCAAGGGACTTTTATGGCCATCTGAGAGGGCAGATGGGCTCTCAGTTCAACATCTCATCAAAATGAATGGCACAGTCAACAGTGCAGCATTCCCTCAGTCCGGCATAAGTCTTGTAGGGGGACTTGGAGGTACAATCATGTGTCTCTGATGAGCATGGTACTACTGAACCACAGCTAAGAACTCCACTAAAAATACTAAAATAAAAGCAAAACACCACAGATGCTGGGAATCAGAAATAAAAACAGAAAATGCTGGAAATACTCAGCAGGTCTGGCAGCATCTGTGGAGAAAGAAACAGAGTTAATGTTTCCAGTCTGATATGACTTCTTCAGAGCTCAAAACACCTCATGTTGACCACTGAGGTAAATTGCATTATAACTGTCAAACTATTTGTTGCAATTCAAAACGTTGGCACAATGTCTTTTATTTTCTTTCTTAATTTTCAATTAATACTTAAAACGTACAAGGACAGATAAATAGTTCTTAAGCATTTTAGTAAACTAAACTACTTTACACTTCAAAATAAGCTTAAGCATTGTCACTCATCCAGTTTAGAAACACACAATCTTAACAGCTAGCTGTGATGCTAGTAAGTTAAGGTGGTGGCACCCAAAATTCATTGGGCCTTGTTTCTGGCATTTGCTCTGCAATCGTAGCCATGTCCTTTGCTGGTACCCTTGGAATTTGCAGGGTTATTGGGAGGAAGCTTCACTTTTATGGGTTACACAAGCATCACTAGGTGTGCATCTCTAACACCCGTTGCAAACTCTGGTCCCACCTGTCATTGTGGGGAAGGGGTGTTGCCTCTGACCCCAGACATAGCCCCATCAGTTCCCTGAGCAAGAGGAGCCATCAGACAAAATTTTAGAAAAAGTTAAATTCTTCATAGTTCCAGGTTGTTTGCTTGGCATGGGTCCCATCTGAGGGGATCACGTACATCCTTCCAGATGCCATGATGTCTCCACTCACTTGGCGTAATGATGACCATTCGGCCCTTTTGATGAATTTCCATCTATATAACCATAGGACACAGATTTACGGTGATTGGCAAAAGATCCAGAGTCGACATGAGGAAACATTTATTTACAAGTTGAGTTGTTGTGATCTACAGTGCACTTTCTGAAAGGGTGATAGAAGCAGAATCAATAATAATATTGAAAAGGGAATTGGATCAATACTTGAAGGAAAATTTTGGCAGCGCTGTGGCGAAAGAACAAGGAGTCAGCCTAGTAGGATAGCTCTACCAGAGCTGGCAGAAGAATGTAGGGCCAAATGGCCTCCTTTCCAACTGTATCATTCTATGATCCTATGATTCCAGCCCTGAGTACCTGGATGTGTTTTGCACTTGATAACTTGCACATCATCATATCAAACTGTGTACAAGATAAGTCCTTCATTTGACTACCTCAATGAATCTGTTGCTTGTTTCGGAAAGAAGCTTCTTCTGCTGGATCTTGTGGTACAAAGGGTCAGGCCTATATAGGGTTTAACGCAGGACTGAGTACAGTACTGTCTACACAGTGATGTAAGAGAACACATGACCCACAGTTTGGGGTCAGTTGAACAGAGCAGTGTGCACAAGCAAGCAAAGAGACAGCTCCTAGTTTGAACCCTTTACTGTATATATGTACATAGTTCTTGTAGTTAATAAATACATACAGTTAACCTACTTAAGACTATGAAGACTTCATTAAGACCTACTGAACAGTATCCAACACCCTACAACAGATCCAACTCTTAACCATGAGTTTCAATAAAACACAGGGTGCACGAAGAGTAGTTGGAGCTGAACCAAATATTCTTGTAGGTACACTGATTACAGAACAGTGTGAAACTCCTTGGGACATTTTCTTGTGTTCAAAGTGCTCTAAAAATGAAATTTGTTGCTGTTGCTTGTTTAAGGGCATAGCAAAACTAAATTCAGACCCCAGTAGCATTTTTTAAAATGCAGAAACCTTTATTGTTCACACATGTAGAATTGTGATATCTCTGGAACTGGCACTATCCGAGCATCACATCTGGAAATAATGAAGCTCCTCCTTATCTCCTGCCATCTAGTGGCAGTGAGATCAATGCTTGGCTGCCCCAGATTTGAAATTTGCAGATTTTGCTACTTTTTACTCCATTCACAGCAGGTCCCCATGGAGCGCACCATTAAACAAGAGGCTGCAAGCCAGGATGAGGGCAACATCTGGTTTTAAATTTAGCAGAAGTGGTAAGCGTAAGTAGACTATTTAAAGGTCAGATTGTAACTGATAGACCCACTGTTAAACTTAGTGCTAATAACAGGAATAAAATCTCGGACACTAAATTTTTAACAGGCTTGAAATGTTATGGATTTCAGACACGTCTTTCTGGTGTTTGTTCCTAAATTAAAGATGCAATCACATTTGGCTTATATATACTTGGCATCCTTAAAGCCACTATTTGTGTTCGCCTTATACAAACAGAGGCCTAATTTAATCACATCTCTATCCTTCCTTCTCAAAGGAGGAACATTAGTTATTCAAGCCAATTTCCAGCAGCTATTTCTGCAGGTGCTTTACTGCCACCCACACTGCCAGCCTCCTTTGTCTCTTTTTTTTAATATACATCTTGATAACAGGAAGAAATTTCCTGTGGGGATTGCAGGTGGAAGTTTAATCTTCAAAACAGAAAATACCATTTGCATTGATTTTTTTTTTCATTAGTTCTCACCACTGGCAAGAATTACTGCTGATATCACAGAATCTGCACTTCCACAAAGCAGCCAAGGGAATACTCTATCTGATCCATGTCACCTGTGAATGAATAATGCTCCCACTGTAGACAGCGCAGAAGAAAATCCAAGTCCCACCCTCATCCTCCTGTTTCCAGTCAAGTAAAAACCAACTCAATTCTATCTTCGTTCAAAGTCAGCACATGCATTTTGCAGCAAGTGTCATCAGATGTTGATCAAGAATAAGAACTCAGGATAATTCCGCCCCTCTCCCCCCCACCTCCACTGGCCCATCAGTAATGGGGCCCAACTGCATTTACCTACTGGCATCCTTGGTGAAATCAACTCGCTCAGCATTGACCAGGGATCAAGCTGGTCTGTTTAGTCTTGTTGCACAAGGGACAGTAAACCGAACTACTGAACCCAGGAGACATCCCTGAAGTTTCTGCTCAATTCCAGGTTTCTCTAAAGGCAAGTATTTTCCTGTTTCATTTTTTGAGCTCATTGGGTAATCTGGTGACAAAACTGAAAATGTTATTTTGCCTATTAGTTGGAAAGGAATTTCCCAGAGTTCCTGGATTGTCAGGAGGTTTTTCTTCGTTTATGCATCTCCCAGGAACTTGCAAGATTGTAGGGGGTTGGGAGGTAATGTGGAGATGGATTCAGTTGTGTAAGTAGACTGCACCATGTCAGGACAGGATAAATAACCCTTTCTGATTCTTTTTGTGCATTTGTATTAATTGGAGCATTTGTGGGTGGCCTTTTCTTTTGAAAAATATACTTTATTCATAAAATATCTGGAAGAACATTACAAAATGTTTCTAAATCGCCATCACAAAAAGTACAATCAGATTCAACTTTTACACATGGATCACGAGGTGCTTCAATACAATCGAGGAATATTACAGTCATTTCAATATGGTCATTACAGACAGTCAGACAGTGCAGTGCTTTTGGAGTTATCAACATACATCATTTTGAACTCTGAGGTGCTTCAATACAATTATAATACAATTAGTATTCAATGCATACATTCATTGTGAGCCATACAGCCCGAGGGATCTGTACAATTCCCAGCCCCTCGGTGCACTATGGCAGAAAGGTCTTAGACAGCGACCTTTCCCCATTGTGCCTTTTCAGCAGCTGCCCCAAGCTTTAGTGCGTCCCTCAGCACGTAGTCTTGGACTTTGGAATGTGCCAATCTGCAACACTCAGTCAGGGACAACTCTTTGCACTGGAAGACCAACAAGTTTCGGGCAGACCAAAGAGCGCCTTTCACCAAGTTGATGACCCTCCAGCTGCAGTTGATGTTTGTCTCGGTGTGTGTCCCTGGGAACAGCCCGTAGAGCACAGAGTCCTGTGTCACAGCACTGCTTGGGATGAACCTCGACAGAAACCACTGCATTTCTCTCCAGACCTTCTTTGCAAAGGCACAATCCACAAGGTGAACAACAGTCTCGTCCCCACCACAGCCAACCCGAGGGCAATGTGCAGAGGGGGTGAGGCTCCTGGCGTGTTGGAAGGATCTGACGGGGAGGGCCTTTCTCACCACCTGCCAAGCTACATCTTGGTGCTTGTTGGAAAGTTCTGGCAATGAGGCATTCTGCCAAATGACTTTGACAGTCTGCTTGGGGAACCATCCTACAGGATCCACCATCTCCTTTTCCCACAAGGCCTCTAAGATGTTACGTGCCGACCATTGCCTGATGGACTTGTGGTCAATGGTGTTTCTCTGCATAAATCTTTCCACGAGGGACAGGTGGTCTAACTACTTGGAGCGTTACGTGGCAGTGTGGCCAGACCCATCCTTCGCAACACCAGGGACAGGTAGAACCTCAGCACGTAGTGACACTTGGTGTTTGCGTACCAAGGGTCTACTTTTACTATACTTTCCCGAATACTCATTCGGTGGTGGTGCTGTGTTACAGTTCACTCAGGGAGTCCAAGTTGCTGTGCAGTATGCACTTTTACATGCACCTGGAAGTTTGGAAAGTGGAGACTCCAAAGTTCTTTCTATATTTGGCTGACCAGGAATCTCTCCCACTTTTACTGCCTGCCATTGGCATGTGTTAGAAGGATTAGCAGGTAGATACTCAACCTGCTTGGCCATATTAGGAACGCACATTCCTTGGCTATCGAGTTTTAGGTTGGGGTTCCAAACCGAAGCTTCTAGCTTAGAGGCAGGGCTGCTGCACACTGTGCCACAAGACCTCCCTAAATATTGACGTAGCCTCCTTGAATAAGCACTTTTCTGTATTTACAGAAAGTATTCATGTATTCTTAATGTAGTGGAATATAATTATGAAATTTACAATGTTTATTTCACTGAGTGCAATGCCAAAGGAAAATTGACCAAATAAATTACATCAACGATATTTATAAAGCGCCTTTAATGTAGAAGAATGACCCACAGTCTTTCACAAAGGCATATGGAAAAGCAGATACTGAGCCAAGGCACAAACTGTTAGGTGGCATTCCAAAAGCTTAGGCAAAGTGTTGGGTTTTGAGGTGACACTTTAATGAGGAGACACAGGCTTTAGGTAAAGAATCCCACGGAAATGGACCTAAATTGGCAAAGGCATGACTGCCAATGATGAGGCAATTGGAGAGAGGGGTCGCACAAGAAGCAGAGGAATGGAGAGTTTTGGTCAGGGTTGCAAGAATGGAATAGATTATAGATTAGAAAGAGATGGATGGAGGGATTTAAACACAAGGGTAAGAATGTTAAGTGCGACTTATTGGGTGACCAAGATTCACAGAATCACAGAGTGCAGAAGAGGCCCTTCAGCCCATCGAGTCTGCACCGACACGTGAGAAATCAATGGAGGTCAGTGAAGAATGGGGAGCTGGGAGAAGTAGTGCTTGAATGAGAATAGAATATGAGCAGCAGAGTATTGAATGAGCTGAAGTTTACAAATGTGGGAGATATGAGGGCATCCAAGAGAGCAATGGTGACTGGAGGCAACAAAGTCTTGAATGAGAGTTTCAAGGGCAGTTGGGTTGACATGGGGAAGAAGGCAATCTTTGTGATGGACAATATATGGGCCACAAACTGAGCTTGGGGTTGAATGGGGCACCTAAATTGTGAATAATCTGCTTCAGCCTGAGACAGTGGCCAAAAGAGGGAATTGAGTCTTTAAGGAAAAGAATTTTCCACAAGGCAGATGACAGTGACTTTACTCTTCTCAATGTTTAGTTGGAAGAAGTTATGGCCCATCTGAGGCTGGATGCTGGGCACGGAGTCTGATAACAAAGAGGCAATGGGGTGGGGGGGTGGTCAAGAGAAGCGGTGAAGGGGTAGAGCGGGCTGTCATTAACGTGTATGTAAAGCTAAGGCAACCAAGACCTCGGTGGGCATCGGGTAAAATGCTGATTTTACACCCCAGCCGATTTTGAGTCAATGGATAGTAATATTGGTCAGTATGTAAAACAAGGATTTCATCTGATCACACATGTTTACCACTCAGCGACCTGCCTGCAAATCATGTTTGCTGGTGATGTCACCAAGGGGAAGAATATAGAGGGGGCCAAGAATGAATCCTTGGGAGACTTGCAATGTGATGCTGCTGGGGAGGGGTGGTGCGATGGTCACAACCAGATAGATAAGGAGGAAATAATCAATTGTTTGGATAGTTGAAGGACACACTAAGCAACCTGGTCACAGTCCCAGAAATCATCACTCATGCCTTTGGTTAGGATTGTGCGGGCCTTTAGGAAGAATAGAAACCTGACCATAAAGATTCAAACAGGGAGTTGCGAGAGATAAAGTCATGGACCTTGGAGATGAAAGCACGGTCAAGGACATAAGAAAAGAACAAAAAGTTGGATACGCGATGGTAGTGAGGACAGAGAGATGTCAAGGGTAGATTTTTTTCTGAGATGGAATTCGAAAATAGCCCTATCTGATAAACTTTTAAGGTAACTTCAAAAAATAAATCCATAGATTAGACATGGTTAATGCTAGACTCATATGCATTGATCACTAATGGTAAGCTGTGGCAAAAATATCCTTGTAGCAACTGATTGGATCTTCCTTCACATCCCTTGCAGTACAGTCATTAGCCATTGATCCCGTGCTGCAGTCCCTGTGTGGACAGTTCGTGCTCCATCCGGTTCAGTGCCTTCTCCTTTGTCTTCATGCAAGCAATATCCCTCACTAATAAAAGCATAAATCAACACAGAACATTAAAAAACATCGATCTGTCCTATGGCGGATCTGATGACTTTCCACAGATATGCAAAAATATTTATGGGTTTGATTTGACATCACACACCCCACCCATCCCTTCCCCAGGGGTGGGTTGGCAGACAGTTGGGGTGTGGGTTGTGGGGGTGCTGTAAAATGGCACCATGCCATGGGTACTGTCCCCAGACCCTACCAGCCCACCCCTACCCATGCTGCAATTTTACCAGTGGTGGGAGAGGTGTTGGGAGTTCCACTTAAGGGCGTCCTCCCACCGCAGCTGGGATTTAATGATACAAGGCCTGAATCTTCAGCTCGGCGAGCGGGGGCCGTGGCGTAAAATGACACGGGATGACGTCAGGCGTGCACCGCGCATCATTTAGATTTTCAGTTCAGCATGCATCCCCTCCCCCACTCCCCCGCCCCACCCCACCCCCACTCAGCCTGCACAAGGAGCGCATAGCACTTCCGGATGTGTGTCATGCTGGGCGGGCCTTAAAATGGTGGCGCAGACCCGATCAGGGGTGCTAATTGGGCCCACGACCATACATGCCCAACCTTGCACAACCCCCCCCCCCCCCACAACGGGGGCAAAATTCTACCCCAAGTGTACATCTGGCTGCATTCACTGCTCGGGCCAAAGTACAGGGCCCCCTATGATCATTGGAGGTTCACACCACCCCCCACTCACATCAATGTCTTCCCACCCTGCATTCCCCCCCCCCTCCCCCCCCCCCCGCCGCCCTGTATACCCCAGCCCCCTGGCCAGGGCCTGCCATCCTTTCCCTGGCAATTTCCACCCCCCACACTTAACTTTGCATCCAGTTCCATTCACGATCACCGTTGGGGGCTGGTTGCAATCCCAGCAGTGGCCATTGCTCCCAGTGGCGCTGCTGGGACCAGAGAGCTGCCAGCCATTTGATTGGCCGGCAGCTCCTGGAGGCGGAACTTCCTCCAAGATGTGGGAGGAAGTCTCACCCTGGGCCCATGAAATGGTTGTGGGGCAAGCCAGAAAATCAGGCAACATTCACAGCCTGCTGCATAAAATCCAACCCACTGTGTCCACTGCATGGCTAATAATGAGCTACAGGTCAATACCATTGTTCTATTGGCATTTCGAAACTGCCCAACATTCATTCTCATAGCTTAATAAGTTGGCTAAGCATTTCATTATAATCACTGTATTCATGGATGCCTTACTGGCTAGAGAACAGCAACTGTGAATTTTTAAATTTACACGGGATTTTTGAGAAATTGAAGTAATTCTTGTGAACTTTTTTGATCTGGTTGGCAATATGATGTTATTGATGTTGTCTTCAAACAACGGAATGAAGTGAACTTCACACCCCTCAGTAGTTTTCATTAGAATCTTACATCCTTAGCCATGACCCTCAACAATATTCAGAGCTATTATTCAATCAATATTACTTAAGTTGGATATTTATTATGCTGCAAAAGGGAAAGGATCCTACCTATCTTTAAATCTGACCTAATTTATCATTTTAAACAACGCAAATACTCAACTTTTCAAATGATCCACAATGCATTCTGCTAATGAGTACTCTTCAAACCATTCGATCTTATCCTTCCAGATAAACAGTTCCACCATTCTGCCATTAATAACATGTATTTCTTTCTTTTTAGAGTTCCAGAGTCATCCTCGATCATCCTCTTTAGCAATTCATTAAAGCTGTTAACCTCTCTCTGTGTGAAGAAATATTTCCCTTTTAAAATCTTGACCCGAAGGTTTCTTGTCCTTGTGTCCTGGCATACCCCTCACTCAATTGTTTAGAGAGGTGCAGTTGTAAAAAATATAAAATTTAAGTTGTTAAATGTCATTAAATGATGTTAAAGGCCCAAATACATTGCTCCTCAACCCAAGTCAGAGAACCAGGAAGAAGCAGTGATTAGCACTGAGGTGTCCCTAGTTTATTCATTACTTTATTATTGTAGGACAGATGCTTCTAAGTAGAGAGGAAACTGTACTAGGATAATTCCAACATTTGCACAGAACCTACCTCTTTCCATTTCTTTTTAATGCATCACCAAACCTGCTCTTTGAAACTCACTATACATGTATGTATTTGTATGCGCGTGAGTAAAATTGGTTCTGCCTGCCACATAATTCATAAATGCCCTGCAGGTAGCATCAAGTCCTGTTGACCATTAGTGATTTTTATTTCCATAATGCACTGTGACCTGATGTGTTATCTTAGGTGGGCATCACTGGCAAGATGAGCATTTATTGCTCATCCCTAATTGTCCTTGAGAAAGTGGTGGTAAGCTGCCTTCTTGAGCCGCTGCAGTCTGTGCGGCACAGGTACTCCCAGAGTGCTGTTAGGAAGAGAGATCCAGGCTTTTGGCTCAGTGACTCAAAAAGCCATACGTTTCCAAGTCAGGGCAGTGTGTGACTTGGAGCGGAACTTGGATGTGGTGATGTTCCATCTATTATGCATCTACTGCCCTTATTCTTCTAGGCTGTGGACGTCACAGGTTTGGAAGGTGCTGTTGAAGGAGCCTTGGTGAGTTGCTTCCAATCAAATGTTTCTTTTCTATGTAGTATAGATGTCAGGTAATATATACATCTTGCGCAGATGTTTCATTCCAGATATGACAATTGGTGAGAGTTGCCCTCCCATCCTTGAGTTCAGCTAATCATCATTTCTATACAATGATTTATTTTAAGAAGCATGGTACCTGAACAATAACTGTCTGCTCACTTCTCATTTTCTGTTTAATCAACATCCTCCATAACTAAACTCCAACTGCACATTTATATCTTAAAACAAAAGGGATGTTTGAGGATGAGAAATATAAGTGTGTACCTACTTATACCTTGAATATATTTCCAGCAGCTATTGAGGCTTTCATTCAGATTTCCAGCTTTGCAGATTTTCCCTTTTTAACACACCAGGTCACAGTGCATTATGGAAAAAATCACTAATGTCAACAGTACTTGACGCTACCTGTAGGGCATTCATGAATTATGTGACAGGCAGAACTAATTTTATTCACATGTCTCCAAGTACATACTGTACTTGTATAGAGAGCTTCAAGGGGCAGGTTTGGTGATGCTCGATAAATTGTAAATTAGGACACCAAGATCTGTTGGTACAAACAATTTGGGATATGTGTAAAGAAACGGAAACATGGATTTAAACTTTACCATGCTCTGAAGTTCCATGGTACTTGACCCATAATGTTCAGACAACTATTTTAAATGGGATTGCAGTTCTAGACATAGAACATTGAACAATCTAATCAATAGTTCAGAAACTGCAGTGGATCAATCATTTCTACATTTGCTTTCAATTAGTTTCAACAGTTTCTAGAAGCAAAAGAATACAAAAAATTCTTTGTGGCTTTATTCCATGTGAGGAACAATAAGAATGGCAGAAGCAGGTAATTCTGCCCACCCATCATTCAGATTCTCATTCAAGGTTCACACACACTTCAAATGCTGAAGTTATGCACTAACTGGTTATATTATACTCATTCAGTGTCAGAAATCTAATTTTTAGATTTGAAATGATCGGGATGAAATTCGATATGGGCTGGATGCTGAATGACTGGAATTGTCTGGGCCATCTGTTATACCCCCCTGGTTGCCATTACGTTCTATTAAAGTGAACAGAATTGATTTTTGGGTGGCAGCTGATGTGATTCTGTGGCTCATGATGAATTTCTACCCCATGCCTTCTCAAAGGTTACTGTAAGGAGGGAGGCGCTCACCATTTAGAACATTACTCAAGAATTGTTACATAAATTAATTTGCACTGCAACTATGCCATGAGGAGATGGGATTTTAGAAAAACATTTCTGCACCAGAGCTTCCAGGAGCATTTTAAATGTCATTTTTCAGTAATCATAATTGCTAAGCAGTGCTCATTTGTCACATGAAGGAGAAAAAAAGTAAGGCAGAGATACCAGCAGTGACATGTTGAGTGTATAATTATCTAGCCCTGTCCTTTCTGCAGAGATGCCTGATTTGAATATCCTCTTTCCACTGACATTTTAATGGGGTAATATCAGAGCTGGCTTGACTTCTCTAAATAAGTTTACAATCCATCAGCATTCTTCAAGTGACTAACTTCTCCGCACAGATCATCAATAGAAGAATTAATTCAGCCTTCTGAAAAATTGCATGTTTAACCTTCAAAGAAACTCATCACAAAACCACTCTTCCGTAACAGTGAAGGATATAGATCTTTTAACAGAAATACTCATGAAAAGGCTGACTTTTAACACACTCTTTGTTTCCATGTTCCCCCTCAGCTTCTTCTTCTGACAGGACTGCAGGGTACATTTGAAGCAACCATCAATATAATTAAAGAACATAACAAATTGTGCAATGAGAAAAGAATCATCAAACCCACTCTTTCCACATGTACAACCCAACCTATCATAAGCTGTACCCTCCCCAGATGACAACAATACATGAATCATCTTGGATCTCGAAGCATTTAATTATTTCAATGTGTTTATCATTTTCCAAATCAAATATTTACCTAGGTATGAATTAAGATGAGTGAGTAGAAATGGAGAAACAGAGAGCAATAGATGTATTTCCAGCAGCTGGAACAGCTTTACATCTGCTTCTCTGCTGACCCAGCTAACTGAAAACATGGGTGCCCATGTCATTTCCATGAAAGTGTGCCAAGGTCTGGTGAAATATTCAGTGGTATCTCGATAGATATGGCTAAACGCACACAATTGCCTGTCAATACCCTGGCAAGCCTTCATTCACACAGCACCATGTAAAAAAATTATGTGTAGTAATTAAGTCACTTCAGAAGAATCTTCACGCTAACAGTTAATGAGGCATTCACATCTTGCAATGACGACACTGGAAGAATGCCATTTGGGAAGAGAAACCGCCACCCGCACAATAGCTACCAAAGCATCTCAGCACATCTGTCAAAGCGAGGTATTTTTCACCTCTGGCAGGAAGGTTTTTTTTAATTCATTCACTTTGCTGGCTGGACCAGCATTTATTGCCCATCCCTAGTTGCCCTTGAGAAGGTGGTGGTGCGCTGCCTTCTTGAGCTGCTGCAGTCCATGTGGTGTAGGTACTCCCACAGTGCTGTTATGGATGGAGTTCCAGGATTTTTACCGAGCGACAGTGAAAGAACAGCAATATATTTCCAAGTCAGGATGGTGAGTGACTTGGAGGGGGACTTCCAGGTGGTGGTGTGGAAGGTATGGAACATCTGTCAGTCAAGCTGGCCTGCCTGACATCCCTTTGCTGGTCTCCACTCTTCTTCCAAACATGGCAGCTCAGAGAAACCTATAGTTCCATTAAAGGAAGCTAATGACAAAAAAATGTCAACTCACGAAACCTTGTAAAAGTCTGAGTGATCCTGAAAATAAATTACAAAAGGGCCTTTAAATGGGTTGGAAACATAGAATCAAATATACTTAGCTTTAAAGGCCCACATCCTCAAAAGGTCCGTCCAAAGTCTCTTTTCCTTTAGGTTTCCATGGGCATCAGGGAATGTGCACTTCAGGAAATAAAGCAGCTCCCGTTCCATTTGCATAAACTAATGAAGTCCCTCCAGAAGCTAATACCTGCTTTGTACAGGAACTTTAAATCCTCATTTCTAATACACAGCACCATACGGGCAGTGCTGTTCAAAGGGCACATCCAGTCTCTGAGCAAGGACACTGCCAGAGTATGAAGGGAATGAGCCAGGAGGAAAATTAAAGAATGTCAAGATCTACAGTGTTAGACTCCCAGTTGGGCTTTTACCCAACACTGTCAGAAAACCATCAGGTGTTACAGTCATAGATTCCTCTTGGCTCGGGCCTTATGCCAAGGTGAGGTGTGTTGTGTTCTGCTCCAGAAAATGAAGCACATTTGCTGCAGGAGTGCAAAATTGCATATTAGTGGCTTTGACATATGTGAATTCTCTTCAGTTTATTTTGAGTTTAAATTTCCCTACCTAGAAGAGATACATCAGATGGAGTGTCATTCAGTTCATTATTGGCCTTTTTAAGCTTCCAGCATCAAAGACCTGACCATGAAGGTGAAATAGGTTTTTCTATTCATTCATGGGATGTGGGCTTCGCTGGCTGGGCCAGCATTTATTGCCCATCCCTAGTTGCCCTTGAGAAGGCGGTGGTGAGCTGCCTTCTTGAACCACTGCAGTCCATGTGGTGTAGGTACACCCACAGTGTTGTTAGGAAGGGAGTTCCAGGATTTTGACCCAGCATCAGTGAAGGAACGGCGATATATTTCCAAATCAGGGTGGTGAGTGACTTGGAGAGGAACTTCCAGGTGGTGATGTTCCTTGTTCTTCTAGATGGTAGTGGTCGTGGGTTCGGAAGGTACTGTCTAAGGAGTCTAGATGAATTCCTGCAGTGCATTTTGTAGATGGTACACACTGCTGCTACTGAGCGTTGGTGGTGGAGGGAGTGAATGTTTGTGGATGTGGTGCCAATCAAGTGGACTGCTTTGTCCTGGATGATGTCCAGCTCCTTCAGTGTTGTAGGAGCTGCACTCATCCAGGCAAGTGGGGAGTATTCCATCACACTCTTGACTTGTGCCTTGTAAATGGTGAACAGGCTTTGGGGAGTCAGGAGGCTTTGGGGAGTCAGGAGTTACTCATCACACGATTCCTAGCCTCTGACCTGCTCTTGTAGCCACAATATTTATATGGCAAGTCCAATTCAGTTTCTGGTCAATAGTAACCCCCAGGATGTTGATAGTGGGGGATTCAGTGATGGTAATGCCATTGAACATCAAGGGGCGATGGTTGGATTCTCTCTTGTTGGAGATGGTCATTGCCTGACACTTGTGTGGCGCAAATGTTACTTGCCACTTGTCAGCCCAAGACTGGATATTGTCCAGGTCTTGCTGCATTTGGGCATGGACTGCTTCAGTATCTGAGGAGTCACGAATGGTGTTGAACATTATGCAATCTTCAGTGAACATCCCCACTTCTAACCTTCTGATGGAAGGAAGGTCATTGATGAAGCAGCTGAAGATGGTTGGACCTAGGACACTACCCTGAGGAACTCTTGTAGTGATGTCCTGGAGCTGAGATGTCTGACCTCCAACAACCGCAACCATGTTCCTTTGTGCTAAGTATGACTCCAACCAGCGGAGAGTTTTCCCTTTGATTCCCATTGACTCTAGTTTTTCTAGGGCTCCTTGATGCCACACTTGGTCAAATGCTGCCTTGATGTCAAGGGCAGTCACTCTCACCTCACCTCGGGAGTTCAGCCCTCTTGTCCATGTTTGAACCAAGGCTGTAACGAGGTCAGGAGCTGAGTGGCCCTGGTGGAACCTAAACTGGGCATCAGTGGGCAGGTTATTGCTAAGCAAGTGCCGCTTGATAGCACTGTTGATGACCCCTTCCATTACTTTATTGATGATCGAGTGAAGGCTGATGGGGTGGTAATTGACCGGGTTGGATTTGTCCTGCTTTTCATGCATTGGACATACCTGGACAATTTTCCACATTGCTGGGTAGATGCCAGTGTTGTAGCTGTACTGGAACAGCTTGACTAGGGGCGCGGCAAGGTCTGGAGCAATTGTCTTCATTACTATTGCCGGAATGTTGTCAGGTCCCATAGCGTTTGCAGTATACAGTGCCTTCAGCCGTTTCTTGATATCACGTGGAATGAATCAAATTGGCTGAAGACTGGCATCTGTGATGCTGGAGACCTCTGGAGGAGGCCAAGATGGATCATCCACTCAACATTTCTGGCTGAAGATTGTTACGAATGCTTCAGCCTTATCTTTCGCACTGTTGTGCTGGGCTCCTCCATCATTGAGGATGGGGATATTTGTGGAGCCACCTCCTCCAGTGAGTTGTTTAATTGTCCACCACCATTCATGACTGGATGTGGCAGGACTGCAGAACTTAGATCTGATCCGTTGGTTGTGGGATCGCTTATCTCTGTCTATCACTTGCTGCTAATGCTGTTTGGCACAAAAGTAGTCCTGTTTTATAGCTTCACCAGGTTGACACCTCATTTTTAGATATGCCTGGGCTGCTCCTGGCATGCCCTCTTCATTGAACTAGTGTTGATCCCCTGGCTTGATGGTAATGGTAGAGTGGGGGATATGCCAGGACATGAGGTTACAGATTGTGTTCGAGTACAATGCTGCTGATGCCCCACAGCGCCTCATGGAGGGCCAGTCTCGAGTTGCTAGATCTGTTTGAAATCTATCCCATTTAGCATGGTGGTAGTGCCACACAACACGATGGAGGGTATCTTCAATGTGAAGGTGGGACTATCATCTCCACAATGGCTGTGCGGTGGTCACTCCTACTGATACTGTCATGGACAGATGCACCCATGGCAGGCAGGTTGTTGAGGATTAGGTCAAGTGTGCTTTTCCCTCACCACCTGCTGCAGACCCAGTCTAGCAGCTATGTCATTTAGGACTTGGCCAGTAGAGGTCATTGAAGTCCCCCACCCAGAGTACATTCTGTGCCTTTGCCACCCTCAGTGCTTCCTCCAAGTGATGTTCAACATGGAGGGGTATTGATTCCTCAGCAGAAGGTTTCCTTGCTCATGTTTGGCCTAATGCCACGAGACTTCATGGGGCCCAGAGTTGACATTGAGGACTCCCAGGGCAACTCCCTCCTGACTGTATACCACTGTGGGGCAGGACATATCCAGGGAGGGTGATGGTGGAGTGTGATTCTGTGGGGATGACTATGTCAGGCTGTTGCTTGATTAGTCTTGTGAGACAGCTCTCCCAATTTTGGCACTAGCCCCCAGATGTTAGTAAGGAGAACTTTGCATGGTCAACAGGGCTGCGATTGCCATTGCTGGGTGATCCATCCAGTTTCATTCCTTTTTTGTGTCTTTGTAGCAGTTTGTTATGAGTGGCTGGCTTGCTAGGCCATTTAAGAGTCAACCACATTGCTGTGGGCCTGGAGTCACACGTAGGCCAGACCAGGTAAAGGGCATGAGTGAACCAGACGGGTTTTTACAACAATTAACAATGGTTTCATGGTCATCATTGGACTTTTAATTCCAAATTTTTACTGTGTTGGAATTCAAACCCACATCCCCAAAGCATTACCCTGGGTTTCTGAATTACTAGTCTAGCGACAATAACACTACACCATCACCTCCGCAAACTGTGTATCGATGGAGGTGAACTGGTGCAGTCCTGGTGTTGCTAAACGTGCCTCAGGGTACAAAGGGATTGATTAGGCACAACATGAACCAAGCCAAAATCAGTCACAATCAACAACTCAAATTGATAAAAGCATGTTTGACAAAGCAAAACAAAGTGGGGACAAGATCCAGAAAAGCAAAGGAAGAAAAATGAGCGCAGTTGAAAATACATATCTCGAAGAAACTTACGAGGGAAGAGAGAATAATATAGAAAGATTATGGGGAAATAATTCCCGTGTGCAGGGATGAACTGGCTGAAGAGTAGTAGCTGAGGGAAGCATACAATAAAGCAGAGTGAGAAACGGGAAGATATGGGGCTGAATTTTCTGCCTGTCGAGCGGGCCAGTCGGGAGCAGGCGCGGAGCCGATCGCCACCAGCGATCAGCTGCGTGCTGCCATTTTATGTTGGGGGGGGGGGGCCAATTAAGGCCCAATTAATGACATGCGCCTGGTAAGCACTACCTGTGTGGATGGGGGGTGGGGGGGGAGGAGAGTGAGTCGGGTCCTGCGCTCTTTCGCGCGAATCTCCCTGAGGCACGGAGCTGCCTCGGGAGATTAAGTTCATATTGAAAGTTTGAAATAAAGGAAGATTAAAATTATTCAGACATGTCCCCTCATGTGACAGTGTTCGTGAATTGTGTCCGTGGGTGAGGCTTCCTGAAAAACGCGGAGGTCGCTTGGGCTCTTCACCTGCCCGCCTCCACACGCCGACGTGAAAACTCTGGCCATGAGGTGGGGGAGGTATTGAGCGGAGAGGCTGGGTAGAATGAGGCCATGGAGGGATTTGTAAACAAGGGCAGGGATTGTGAAATTGGTGCGTCAGGAGACAGTGACAAGGTCAGTGAAGGCTGGAGTGGTAAGTGAGCCATCTTAGGACACTGCTGTAATTATTGAATATAAAGCGGCAGTAAATGGAATGCTAGTGGTGACTGCGGTGCCCTGAAATCAGGCAGATTCCAATGTACTGTGAACTAACATACTACAGACAGCTTTTCCTCTATCTGAAAGGCACACGTCAGGAGTGTGATGGAATACTGTCTATTTGCCTGGATAAGTGCAACAGCACTCATGAAATTCTACACCATCCAGGACAAAGTGGCCCATTTGATTGACACCTCACACAACATGTTAATCATTCACTTCCTCCACCATCTGCACTGTGTGGCTGCAGTATATACCATCTTCAAGCTGCTTTAGGTGAGGTGGTGGCATAGTGGTGATACCACTGGACTGGTAATCCAGAGACCCAGGATAATACTGTGGGAGCCAGGGTTCAAATCCCACCATGGCAGATGGTGGAATTTGAATTTAATTTTTTATTAAATCTAATGATAATGATGAAACCATTGTTGATTGTTGTAAAATCCCCATCTGGTTCACTAATGTCCTTTATGGAAGTAAATCTGCTGTACTTACCTAGTCTGGCCTACATGTGACTCCAAATCCACAATAATGTGGTTGACTCTTAAATTTCCTCTGAACAAGGGCAGTTAGGGATGGGCAATAAAGGCTGGCCTAGGCGGAGATGCCTACATCCTGTGAATGAATTAAAAAAAGTAATTCACCAAGACTTCTGCAACAGCACCTACCAAACCCATGGCCTTGACCACTTATATGGGCAGCAGGCACATGGAAACACCACCACCCCCAAGTTTCCATCCAAGTTATATACTGTACTGAATTGGAAATATATCATCATTGCTAAGCTAAAATCCTGGAACTTCTTACTACCAATGTTCTCGCTAAACTGCACAGCAGCCTAAAAGGCACTTTGCAGGCTTGTTCTGTTACAAATAACATGCGTTCATCATCATGATCTTAAAGGGGAAAATGCAATCTAAAAACAGTGTACAGCAATTACATTTTAAAGGTCTTGGGTAAATGAGTTTGTTGGCCAACCAAACTCTAACTGCACGCCTTCCTATGTTCTCCTCAATTGCTGCTTGCAATCAATAACGGGGAGAGACTGATGTAAGAATGAACAGTGATGGTTTATTGAGACATAGGGCAGAGCACCAGATCATACGTGCTCACTCAGAAACCTCCAGAACTAGACTTATAGTTTACAGTTGCCCACGCTATACAGTGGTTCGTCAGTGCTGTCACATGATCAGTACATTTGCATTCTCTTAAAGGGACAGGGTACCTCACTTTACCACATCCCTCCCCCTTTACTTAAAAGTACAGCTAACAAGCTTAAAACACATTAACTATTTACACAATAACTATTTACAGGTCAAGTCTCTCAGAAGGCCTCCTTTGACTGGTTGAGCGTCATAGCCCAACAACCTTGGCTGGTGTTTCCGAGACCTCCTTTTCAGGGGAAGTTGCCCACTATGTCCCTCAGTGGATGATTTCACCATCTTCTGGCTGCAGTCACATTCAGTCCTGCTGCCCCTCCCTTCCAAGCTGAAACAGATGAAGGGTAACAAGCACGAAGAAACACAGCGATCAGTTACATGATGTGTGAGGAGAAAGAGGAAAAGGGAAAAAAAAATTATTTTTGTTTTTCTTTCCAAAGACTGTCAATAATTTCTCTTTTTCTTCCTGCGTGCCCTTTTCTTGGGAGCACTGACCTGTATCTCTGTCTTCTCTTTAATTTCGCTGTTGGCTGGACTAGACTCAGGCGCGAGCTGAACGTGAATGAGTTCAGTAGCTGGGTTTTCTGACAGCGCTTCTGACAATTCAGAGCCTCTTGGCTTTAAAACTTCAGGGCTTTTACACAGCTGCTGCTTCAGCTCTTCCAATTCTTCCCTATTCTCATTAATAGTTTCCTGGAGAATCGCATATTGTTGCCCCTTCTCTGCTAATTCATTCCTTAACTCGGCCAGAGGCAGGCTTAACTTTTCCTTTTCTTCTTCATATCTTTTTCATAGCACAAATTGGGAACTGATTGAATTTTGTAGCTCACGAAAGCCCTTTAATAGATTTTCCATTTCCTTTCGAAGGAAGCTGAGCTCTGTCCCGGTGTAACAATTCCACGGGCTTTTCCCATTGCATCTTTGCGTACTAATTTTTTTCTTGCAGCAACACTTCTGGTTTCGAATTGGGAACTTAGCGGGCCCTCAAGATTTATCTCTCCCGGCCAGTTCCTTCCGAGGAGACTCAATCCTCTGCCTGACATTACAAATAAAGGTAATTTTGCAGACTGTTCTTCCTACTGCACCTTGACTTGACACACCCCTTTCACATTTATTTCTTCGCCTGTGTATATCTTCAGCTTTGAGTCCAGAACTTCTAACTTGAAAGGATGGGTTCCTTTACGCAGGCATCTAAATGTATGCTCTCCAATGACAGACATTGATGCTTCCATATCAACTTCCATCTTAATAGGTTGTCCATTAACTGTAATGACTGCTTGGATTGGCTCAGTTCTACCCACTTTGAGGTTATATAATGAATGGATGTCTGATTCTATTTCTTCTAGCTCTTCCATGATGCATATTTCACGATTTTTCCTTCTGCCTTTATAATGTTGTTTTAGCCTTTCTCTGCCGTGGCGCATTATGTGGCCATAGCAGTGACAGAAAAAGCACTCAACTTGTTTGAGTTGTTATTCGCTCACTGGAGGCCTGGATGTAATTCTCTCATTCATTTTGTGGGTTTTCATTGCAGTACTGTTGTTTTTCAATGTCTGGAGCTACAGAGCGTTTCCCGCCTTTCCGTAGAGTCCGAAGTTCTTGCGACTTTTGTTGCCAGATTGTCCCATTCGACCAGATGGACGGCACCATTTTGTGTATTTTTTATAACTTCAGAATTTCTAACAGCACTCTCCATCGCGGTAGCTAATTCTAATGCCTTCAGCTAGCAAACGCCTTCGAATAGTATCATCTCGAATCCCACATATCAGCCGGTCTCTCAACGTATCACTAATGGACATTCTGAATTCGCGACACTCAGTTAATGCCTTTAAAACAGTCATGTAGTCAGCTATTGTCTCCTCTGGAAGCCTGTTCCTTGAATTGAACTTGAAGCGCTGCATAGTAACTGAGGGCTTTGGTCTCAGGTAGCTCTGTACAATTTTTATTAACTCGTCGAAAGTCTTCGAGTCTGAGGCACTAGGTGATGGAAGGCTGCGGATTAGCCCATACATTTTGCTCCCCATAAGACCATAAGACATCGGAGCAGAAATTAGGCCATTCGGCCCATCGAGTCTGCTCTGCCATTCAGTCATGGCTGATAAGTTTCTCAACCCCATTCTCCCGCCTTCTCCCCGTAACCTTTGATCCCCTTTCCAATCAAGAACCTATCTATCTCAGTCTTAAATATACTCAATGACCTGGCCTCCACAGCCTTCTGGGGCAATGAATTCCATAGATTCACCACTCTCTGGCTAAATAAGTTTCTCCTCATCTCTGTTCTAAAAGGTCTTCCCTTTACTCTAAGGCTGTGCCCTCGGGTCCTAGTCTCTCCTACTAACGGAAACATCTTCCCCACGTCCACTCTATCCAAGCCTTTCAGTATTCTGTAAGTTTCAATCAGATCCCCCCTCATCCTTCTAAACTCCATCGAGTATAGACCCAGAGTCCTCAAACGTTCCTCATATGTTAAGCCTTTCATTCCTGGGATTGTTCTCGCGAACCTCCTCTGGACCCTCTCCAGGGCCAGCACATCCTTTCTGAGATACGGGGCCCAGAATTGCTCACAATATTCTAAATGTGGTCTGACCAGAGCCTTATAAAGCCTCAGCAGCACATCCCTGCTTTTATATTCTAGTCCTCTCGAAATAAATGCCAACATTGCATTTGCCTTCCTAATTACCGACTCAACCTGCAAGTTAACCTTAAGAGAATCCTGGACTAGGACTCCCAAGTCCCTTTGCACTCCAGATTTCTGAATGTTCTCCCCATTTAGAAAATAGTCTATGCCTCTATTCTTCCTACCAAAGTGCATGACCTCACACTTCCCCACGTTGTATTCCATCGGCCACTTCTTTGCCCATTCTCCTAACCTGTCCAAATCCTTCCGCAGCCTCCCAGCCTCCTCAATATTACCTGTCCCTCCACCTATCTTTGTATCATCTGCAAACTTAGCCAGAATGCCCTCAGTTCCTTCATCTAGATCATTAATGTATAAAGTGAAAAGTTGTGGTCCCAACACTGACCCCTGCGGAACTCCACTAGTCACCAGCCACCATCCTGAGAAGGACCCCCTTATCCCCACTCTCTGCCTCCTGCCAGACAGCCAATCTTCTATCCATGCTAATACCTTGCCTCTAACACCATGAGCTTTTATCTTACTGAGCAGCCTCCTGTGCGGCACTTTGTCAAAGGCCTTCTGGAACTCCAAGTAGATAGCATCCATTGGCTTTCCTTTATCTAACCTACTCGTTACATCCTCAAAGAATTCTAACAGATTTGTCAGGCATGACCTCCCCTTGATAAAACCATGCTGACTTTGTCCTATTTTACCATGCACTTCCAAGTATTCTGAAATCTCATCCTTAATAATGGACACCAAAATCTTACCAACGACCGAGGTCAGGCTAATCGGCCAGTAATTTCCCATCTTTTGTCTCACTCCCTTCTTAAACAGGGGGGTTACATTAGCTACTTCCCAGTCCTCTGGGACCCTCCCTGACTCCAGTGATTCCTGAAAGATCACCACTAACGCCTCCACTATCTCTTCAGCTATCTCCTTCAGAACTCTGGGGTGTAATCCATCTGGTCCAGGTGATTTATCCACCTTTAGACCTTTCAGTTTTCCTAGCACCTTCTCCTTGGTAATGGCCACCATACTCACCTCTGCCCCCCGACTCTCTTGAACTTTGGGGATGTTACTCGTGTCTTCCACCGTGAAGACGGACGCAAAATACCTATTCAGTTCCTCCGCCATTTCTTTGTTCCCCACTACTACATCTCCAGTGTCATTTTTCAGTGGCCCAATGTCCACTTTTGCCTCTCTCTTAACCTTTATATATCTAAAAAAACTCTTGCAATCTTCTTTTATATTACTGGCTAGTTTACCCTCATATTTAATCTTCTCCCTCCTTATTTCTTTTTTAGTTGTCCTCTGTTGGTCTTTGTAGGCTTCCCAATCCCCTGGTTTCCTATTGCTCTTCGCCGCATTGTATGCTTTCTCTTTAGCTTTTATGCTGTCCCTGACTTCCCTTGTCAGCCATGGTTGCCTCGTCCTCCCTTTAGTATGCTTCTTCTTCCTAGGGATGAATTTTGGCTGTGTCTCCCAAATTATTCCCAGAAACTCCTGCTATTGCTGTTCCACTGTCTTTCCTGCTAGGCTCATCTCCAAGTCCATTCTGGCCAGCTCCTCCCTCATGCCTCTGTAGTTGCCTTTATTCAACTGTAATACTATTACATCCGATTCCAGCTTTTTCTTCTCAAATTGCAGGGTAAATTCTATCATATTATGGTCACTTCCTCCTAAGGCTTCCTTCACCTTAAGCTCCCTTATCAAATCTGCCTCATTACACATCACTAAATCTAGAATTGCCTGTTCCCTAGTGGGCTCCACCACAAGCTGCTCCAAAAAGCTATCTCGTAGACATTCCACAAATTCCTTTTCTTGGGATCCACTACCAACCTGATTTTCCCAGTCTACCTGCATATTGAAATCCCCCATGATCACTGTAACCTTGCCTTTCTTACACACCTTTTCTATCTCCTGGTGTATCTTGTGCCCCACATTCTGACTACTGTTCGGAGGTCTGTACATAACTCCCATTATGGCTTTTTTACCTTTGCAATTCCTCAACTCTACCCACGCAGATTCTACTTCATCTGACCCTACGTCGTTTCTTGCTATCGATTTAATTTAATTTTTTACTAACCAAGCAACCCCACCCCCTCTGCCAACCTGCCTATCTTTTCGATAGGATGTATATCCTTGGATATTTAGCTCCCAGTCCTGATACCCCTGCAGCCATGTCTCCGTAATGCCCACCACATCATACCTGCCAATTTCAATCTGCGCCACAAGCTCATTTACCTTATTTCGTATACTGCGTGCATTCAGATACAACACCTTCAGTCCTGTATTTCTCGCCCCCTTTCTCATTGTCGTACCTTTATCTGATGTGCTTGAAGTTAGATTCCTAGCCCTTTCCAAACACACTGTCCTATTTTGTGTTCTGGAGAATTTAATAGCCTCTCCTGGGCTCTCCTTTCTTTTCAATTTTTTCATAATTTTCCATGAAGTTGAATCCACCCCCCCCACACGCTAACCTGCTGCTTTGTTTCCCATTAGTCATACTTCTTAGAGTTTTAGCCTTCCCTCCCCCCCCACTTTCTAGTTTAAAGTCCTGTTGACCACCCTATTTACCCTTTTCGCTAGAACATTGGTCCCAGATCGGTTCACATGGAGACCGTCCCAACGGTACAGATCCCTCCTGTTCCAATACTGATGCCAGTGCCCCACGAAATGGAACCCCTCTTTCCTGCACCACTCCTTTAGCCATGTGTTTACTTCCCTTATTCTTGCGTCCCTATGCCAATTTGCACGTAGCTCGGGTGGTAATCCGAAGATTATAACCCTTGAGGACCTGTTCTTTAATTTAGTTCCTAGTTCCTTATAATCCCCAAACAGGTCCTCTTTCCTAGTCTTACCTATGTTATTTGTCCCGATGTGGACCACAACAACTGGATCCTCCCCCTCCCTCACCAATATCCTTTCAAGCCGGTCAGAGATGTCCCTCACCCTGGCACCGGGCAGGCAACATACCATGCGGGACTCTCGATCCTGCTTACAAAGGAAGCTATCAATTCCCCTAATTATAGAATCCCCTACAACTACCACTTGCCTTTTTGCTCCCCCCTCTTGAATGGCCTCCTGTGCCACGGTGCCGTGGTCAGCTGGCTCATCCTCCCTACAGCCCTGCTCCTCATCCACACAGGGAGCAAGTACATCGTACCTGTTGGACAAGGTCAAGAGCTGAGGCTCCTCTGTTCCTGAACACAGGATCCCTCTACCAGCCTCACTTGTAGTCACACCCTGCTGACCCTGACCACTGACTGAATTTGAGGTACTTAATCTACGGGTGTGACCGCCTCCTGAAACAAAGCGTCCAGGTAACTCTCCCCCTCCCGGATGTGCCGCAGCGACTGGAGCTTGGACTCCAGCTCATCAATTCTGAGCCGGAGTTCCTCCAGCAACCAACACTTGCTGCAGATGTAGTCACTGCGGCGCACAATGGGATCTGCCAGCTCCCACATCATACAGCTACAGCACATCATCTGCCCAGCCATCTTGACTTAGTTAATTAATTTATTAACTAGCTTGCAGTGTTTTTTTTTTAAATTTGGTGCAGATTTCCTACCAACCAATCAGGTCACAGCGTTCCTGTGACGTCACTTTTTCAGTTTTGGCTTCAGTTACTCTGTGCCCCGAGGTCACCACTCCGGTGCTTCTCCCTCCGAGTCTGCTCCCTGGAGACAAGGCCAAGAATCCCCAAGGTAAGCTAGATTTATACTCACCGCTCCAGTGCTCCTCCCACCGAGTCTGCTCCCAGGATTTACTCACCAATCAACTGCTTTTTCTTTAAAATCCACTCTCAGCATCCATTCTTTGACAGTGGGTCCTCCTCGATTCCCTCCTGAGTCGCGGTGTCTGCGGTGACTTCTCCCAGAATGCTTCAGTCACTTCTCACCAGCGCCCTCTATTGAATGCTCTTCCTCCTGTTGAGTGTAAGAGTCCTTCTCCTCGATTCCCTCCTGAGTCGCGGTGTCTGCGGCGACTTGTCCCAGAATGCTTCAGTCACTTCTCGCCAGCGCCCTCTGTTGGACCCATGAGGACAAAAGAATTGCCCTCTTCTTCTCCACCTCCGCGATGTTGTTAGCAGTAAAAAAGAATGCCTGGCGTTCAACATACTGAGACCAGTCATCTGCAATGGGGTTGAATGGATCGACATGCCCGAACTGTGGCATCGTGAGCAACTGCACCGGGGACTGCACTTCCGATTGGTTTTCCAGGTAATGACAAATTTAAGTGTTTGGCTTACCGCGGAGTTGCCCTCTCTCTGGGGTCTCTTATAATTTTCTGTCCATAGCCATTTTTCATGTATTTACCCTTTTAAATGTGTTGCCGTTTTAAGAGCAGTCACCTTTTTTAACCCTGTCTCTGCAGCTGTCGGCTTTTCCTTGCTGTGGTTTGTGCTCTTTTCGAGTTTTGGTGGGATCCCTGCAATCCCGATTCTGCAGGGTTTTTTAAAAAATTAAAACTACAGCACTGCTTTCTGCTCCGATTGCCGCTCTCACCCATTTTAAAAGGTCAGTATAGATGCTCTTTCTAATGCTTTGCTCTCCTGTCTTGAAATTTATTTTCTTTTGTTCTTTATCCTCCTCACCACTTTTATGTCTTGGGTAAGTGAGTTCATTGGCCAACCGAACTCTAACCGCATGCCTTTCTATGTTCTCCTCAATTGCTGCTTGCAATCAATAACGAGGAGAGACTGATGTAAGGGTAAACAGTGATAGTTTATTGAGAAATATGGCAGAGCATCAGATCTGTGCTCACTCAGAAACCTTGAACTAGACTTAAATTTCCCAGTTGCCCGCATTGTACAGTGATTCATCGGTGCTGTCACATGATGCATTCTCTTAAAGGGACCACAAAAGGCAACATGGATCCCTACCTAACAGCACTGTAGGTGCACCTACACCATACAGACTGCAGCAGTTCACCAGCAACTTTTAAAGGGCAATTAGGGATGGGCAGTAAATGCTGGCTTTGTCAGCGATGCCTATATCACATGAATGAATATAAAAAAGAACTGCTCAACTTCAAAGTAATTCGACAATACAAGTTCAACATTACAAAGTAGAATTAAGACATAATCCATCCTAATTGTTTTCCCCATTAATTGTTGCTGTTCTGGAATTTTCTGTGCTCAATATTTAATAAGGTTAAATTCGTCCCTTGTCTTTACACTTCCTCCCATCTTGTACTAATGACCATGATATAACTCTGTGAAAAGAAGACATTATGCAAAATAAAGCCATTAACAAATGTTTCTCACTGATTTACTTTCAAACTTTGTGTGATAAGATTTCCAGCATTTCATACTTCCATGGCACTAAATTTAGAAAGTAATTTCTAGGTAATTACTGAAATCCATTAACAAAGTAACTAAACTTCAACTGTGTGCGTTAAAAATGTTTAGGGTCAACAACTGATGCAGAATTCTGAAATAGATTATGCATCAAAGCTAATCACTGCCCACATGTGACTAAAAATTGCTTGCAGCAATGAATGAACTCATCTAATCCTCCAGTGCCTTATTTACAGCAACAAGCAGGAGCCAAATCACTTGGTTCCCATTTTAGCCATTAATTTTTTTTAATAATTGATTTTTCCAGATCCAAGTTTTTATACCTGGGCTTGAATCTCCTGGTCGGCATGCAGGGGTGGGCCCCGCTCACCGACGCGTAAAATGATGCATGGTGACATCGGGCATGCGTCCCAACGTCACCGCGTGTCATTCCGATCTTCAGTTCAGCGGATGCACACCGCAGTCAGCTGCGCACCCACCGAACTGTCAAAGGCCTATAAAGGCCATTTAAAAACCAATTGTAACAATTAACAGGGCTGCCCGCCCATCCTTAAGGTTGGCGGGGGGGCAGGCAAAGAGCCCAGGCGGCCTTCGCATTTTCCATGGAACCTCATCCACGGGTGGGATGAGGTTTCATGAAGGGTGTATAAGTTTAATAAAAAATTTTATTAAAATTCATTGACATATCCCAGCTCATGTGACACTGTCACATATGGGGACATGTCTGAATAATTTTTTTCTTTATTTCAATTTTTCAAAATCAAAGTAATCTCCCTGAGGCAGCTCTGTGGCCTCAGGGAGAAAGAGCACCAGCCCCAACTCTCCCTCCTCCTCCCACCCGCACAGGGAGCACTCAGCGCTTCCAGGTACGCATCACGCTGGGCGGGTCAACATAAAATGGTGGCACACGGCCGATCGCAGGCAGCGGGAAATTCTCCCCCTGATTTTTGTTACAGCTCTCCAACTTAAATGAAGCAACTAACATGTGAACCACTCAGCAAACATTTTTTTTTTAATAGATGTCCTTTATTACAATGTTTTCCCTTTGAACGGAAGGCATTTGCGAATTATTTCTCAAAAGGCATTCCCAATACATGGAGGCGATTTAAGGGTCAAGTGTTCCGGATTGTTCCTCCATTTCTGTCGTCGTACCTAATTTATACATGGGGCAACCATGAACGTGAATTGTCACTAAGGAAGAACCCGGCTGACTTTGTCAATGATAAATGAATGGTGGTATATGGCAGGAATAATTTCTAATGATGTACCAAGGGTATTCCCGACCAACTGCTCACTTTCACTGGAAAAATTGACTCTGTTCAAAATTAAAGTATTTATAGTATACAAAATAAAATGAAGGCATTAAGTATTAATTGTCAATTAAGCATCATTATTCAAGCAAGCAGCAGAATTTCATCAAAATCCCATCTTTTCCCTACCCCTCACCTTAGTCTTGGTCTTGGTGATCCCAATGCATGTTTCTTGGCCCTATAGAATCAAAGAACAAAGAACAAAGAAAAGTACAGCACAGGAACAGGCCCTTCGGCCCTCCAAGCCTGCGCCGATCATATTGCTCGTCAACTAAAATATTTTGCACTTCCAGGGTCCATATCCCTCTATTCCCATCCTATTCATGTATTTGTCAAGCTGCCTCTTAAACACCACTATCGTACCTGCTTCCACCACCTCTTCTGGCAGCAAATTCCAAACACTCACTACCCTCTGCGTAAAAAACTTGCCCTGCACATCACCTTTATAGTTTTCTCCTCTCACCTTAAATCTATGTCCCCTAGTAATTGACTCTTCCACCCTGGGAAAAAACTTCTGACTATCTACTCTGTCCATGCCACTCATAATTTTGTAAACTTCTATCAAGTCGCCCCTCAATCTCCGTCGCTCTAGTGAGAACAATCCGAGTTTCTCCAACCTCTCCTCATAGTTAATAATTTAATAACTATAATCATAGTTGTTTCAGAGGCTATTCAGCCCATCAAATCCATGCCCACTTCCTGTCCTGGGCCATCCAGTCAGTGCCATTCCTCCAATCTATCCCTGTAGCCTTTGTGAAGCTTTCACTACTGATATAGATTGTGGGATAGCTTTACGGTTTCATGAGGAAATGCTCAAAAATCCAGGAAAACTGCAAACTGAGGATGAGAAAGGGCACCAAAAGATCAGAATGAAAAAGAAAAATAAGAAAGAAAGAGGACAAAAAAGTAGAAGGCAAGAACAAAATATTAGTGCCACTTGGCTGTCTCCTGCAGGCCACACAATGGATACAGCTTGTTGCAATTAGATACATTTCCATTTCCAGAGACAAAATAGCACTTAATTTATACAGTTTGCAACTCTGCAAATGACTCAGTGAATTAAGGCAACGAGTAGCTGAGCCATCCCTTTCTGGCAACAACTTTACTTCTGGGTTACAGCCAGCTGTATGAGATTCGGTTGTCAGGATCTTACACGTGATAGCAGGGGTCTGGATGCAATATGGGGGCAGCCTAAGCTGAGCTGACTGATATTAGACAGGGTAATGGTTGGGGTGCTATAGTGCCCCTTAGGTAAACTGGTTCTCCCCCTGTGTATGTGTGTGTGGGCTGCAGCACATAATCCATTCTGAGAGGTGATTATAATCTGCATCCCGGTCTGTATGTCCTGGGCTGGTGGGGGGTTGGAAAGCTGTCAAGAAAGGAAGGCAACTGAAAGTATGCAGTTTACAGCTGAACTGCTTACCCGCAGGAATTCTCGAATACTGATTGTTCTGAAAGCGCTCAGTCTGAGTTAATAATGAGTGGAAAGTGAGGATGCTCATAACCTTTAAATATTTCACTAAGGGGAATGCTGCTCATGAAGAATGCACAGCTGTTCTTAATTGCCATACTCGGCCATCATTAAGGTCTGGCATGTATAAAAGTCTGAAGGGCTAACACAGTTTTCCCCAGGATGGTGACAGCTTTGTAATTATAGTAGGCTTCACTTCTGTGCCTGCAACTTGATCAGAATTTTAATAAAACTTCAACATTTTAGCAATATAGAGCGGGAATTTCCAGTCCCACCCGCCATAGGAATTGTAGTGGGTGGGACAGAAAATTTGATGGGGCAGCAAAAGGCCCGTTGACTTTGCGGGACCGCAAAATCCTGCCCACAGTGTCAGCTGTTGGTAGCACTCTTGCCCCTAGTCACAAAAAGCTCCGAGTTCAAGCCCCACTACTCCAGAGCTGAGCACAAAGATCTGTGCGGACACTCCAGTGCAGTACTGAGGGAGTGCTGTACGACTGGAGGTGCTATCTTTTGGATGAGGCATTAAACTGAGGCCCATCCACCCTGCCCCTTTCGGTGTAAAAGACCCCATGGCACTATTTTGAGAAAGGTGACCTGGCCAACATTTATCCCTCGATCAACATCAGAAAAAACAGATTATCTGGTCATTATCACATCGGTGTATGTAGGAGCTTCCTGCTGCACTTCTTGGAACAATGCTTACACTTCAGAAGTACTTCATTGGCTATAAAGTGCTTTGAGCTGTCTGGTGGTTGTGAAAGGCACTATATAAATGCAAGCCTTTCTTGCATTAAATGTAGTATTCCACCAAGAGGTCAACAATCTGAAACATTTTCCGGGATTTAGTGCTTGTGATGGAGGACCCCACATTTGTTTGAGAACTGATGGGAGATCCACATCGCTTCCCTGAGGAAGGCTCGGCACAACTTTAGTTCACTCAGGTATTTAAATGGCTGGTGTCGGGCCTCCTGTGCAATCAATCCCCCAGTGGGATGTAAATCCCCTCCCCCCACCACCAAGAGCTGCTGGCCAATAAGGGGCCAGCAGCTCTCCGTTGACGGCAGTGCCATCAGGAGCAGTGGCTGTTGCCAGTGTTATGATCCAAACTGAGGTTACCCCTGGACAAGCCTGATCCCAGAGTGGAACCCAGCTTGATAGATCCTAACTTGTAATTTGTTTGTTTTAATACATAGAGAGTGGCTACTGAACAGAGATGTAGGAGTCAGCTGATGAACTTTTAACAAAAAAAAGCATTTATTCAACAAGATAAGATGAGCTATATTACAATACTCCTTCACCCACAACTATATCTTTACAGATGCATGCAGATTTGCAATGATGACACAAGTTACAAAGTCTATCTTATACGTTAATGTACACAGTAAGTGCCCAGCCCATGTAAACCTATGGCACCCTGTGGTCAGACACACCTCACTCTGACCTCAAGTGACAGATGTCACCTCAAAGAGATGCTATGGATCTCTCCTCAACCCCCCTCAGACGCTTGTCACACTGTGAGCCAACCAGTCTCACCGAATTCCATCCTTCACACGAGGGTTTCCGATCTCCACTTTCCAAGATCTCGTCTTGGAATCTTCTCCCAAACCAACGCTTTCTCTCAGACACCTTCCACAAGGGTTCACCTCCAGGGTTTCAAACTCTTCGTCTGATGTTCCTCTTCCATAGGTCACCACATGCATTCAAATTCTCTTCCATGCACATTCTCTCTCCAACTCAGCATTAATAGTGCAGCAGTGCTTCACAAGCCCATAGCAAAGAGTTACAGACCTTCAGGTGTCTCTTTGAACCTTCTTGCCTCTTGCAAGCTGTTCTCACTTTAAACCTGAAACTTGGAGCCTTTCTCTCTGCCCCTCATTCTTAACTTCACTTAACAGGACCTTTTCCCAGGTTCCTGTCCTTCCTTTAACTAGAAGGACTTCTTTGGACTTTCTCTTCTTCCACTCCCCTGGATTTTTGGGGTATTTCTTAGCTTGGGATTTCCTATCTGTCCCCTTTTAGGCTGCTTCTGCTCCACAGCTGCCTTCAAACCAACTGAACTCAAACAGCTTCCAAAACAAACTGCTGTTTTTCTTCTTATGTATGTGTGTCCGTGAGAGGATACTGCCTACCTGCCCCCTGTTGCTAGGCAACAGCACTGTTCTTCCACTCTTGTATGATTTCCTTCACTTTACAGGGCTCATAAAACATCTTGTTAAAAATGCAAGCAGCCTTTTAAAGTGAAACTAAAACTCCATTTGACATTTCTTAACACACAGATACAGAAATACAAATCAAACTTAAACTTTAAAGCTAAAACTCATTCTTCACACCCACAAATACAAATATAACATACTTAAACTATCTCTATTTCCTAACACCAGTAATGCTCCAAGGGCAAGTGCAAGAATCATCACTGGATCCCTGGACACAAGCGAGCGGGGTGAGTGGGATTCATGGGGAGGGAGTTGCTGGCGGTGGGAGAGTGAGGGAGGGAGGGATGGGGGGGAGGCGGACGGGCGATTGGAGGTGATTGGGCTGATTGGAGGTTAGTCATCTCAGCTTCAGGACATCGCTGCAGGAGTTCCCCAGGGTAGATTCCTCAGCCCAACCATCTTCAGCTGCTTCATCAATAACCTTCCTTCCATCATAAGGTCAGAAGTGGAGATGTTCGCTGATGATTGCGCAATGTTCAACACCATTTGCAACTCCTCAGATACTGATTGCCAGAAATGTCACAGACAAAAGGACAAAGGAGTGGTTAATGATAATGATGCTGGCTAAAAGAGATGCTGATGGTGGCATTAAGGTCAGAAAGCAAAATGTCATAATAGCAGGACAAGGGTAAGCACTATGGAAAGAACAACATGAACAAGTGGCAGATGGCCTTTGTGGGGGTGGGGTGGGGGGAGGGATCAGTGGTGGGAAAAAATATTGAAAATAGGATTAAAGGTGGGGATAAAACAATGAATAAAAATTAAAATAAATAAAATTAAAAATATGTAGGTAAAAAATAAGAACGAAGAAATGAAAAAATTAAAGTTAAAAAATGAAGATGAATATTGAAAAAATGGGATAAAAAGGGGGTGAGGATCGAGGAGAGAGTTCATGGTCTGAAGTTGTTGAACTCAATGTTAAGTCCGGAAGGCTGTAAGGTGCCTAATTGGAAGATGAGGTGCTGTTCCTCCAGTTTGCGTTGGGCTTCACTGGAACATTGCAGCAGGTCAAGGGTGGACATGTGGGCATGAGAGCAGGGTGGAATGTTGAAATGGCAAGCGACGGGAAGGTCTGGGTGATGCTTGCGGATAGACTGAAGGTGTTCCTCAAAGTGGTCAACTAGTCTGTGTTTGGTCTCTCCAATGTAGAGGACACCGCATTGGGAGCAGTGAATGCAGTAGATCAAACTGAAGGAGGTGCAAGTGAAGCACTATTTCACTTGAAAGGAATGTTTAGACCCTTGGACAGTGAGGAGGGAGGAGGTAAAGGGGCAAGTGTTGCACCTTCTGCGATTGCATTGGAAGGTGCCGTGGAAGGGGGATGAAGTGTTGGGGATGATGGAGGAGTGGACCAGGGTGTCCCGGAGGGAACGGTCCTTATGGAATGCCGACGGGGGTTGGGGGGTGAAGGGAAGATGTGTTTGGTGGTGGCATCATGTTGGTGTTGGCAGAAGTGGCGGAGGATGATCCTTTGAATGTGGAGGCTGGTGGGGTGAGAAATGACGACAGGGGAGACCCTATCATGGTTCTGGGGGAGAAAGGAAGGTGTGAGGGCAGAGGCGCGGGAGATGGGTTGGACACAGTTGAGAGACCTGTCAATCACAGTGGGTGGGAAACCTTGGTTAAGGAAGAAGGAAGACATACCAGAAGCACCATTTTAGAAAGTGGCATCATCAGAACAGATGCGACGGAGACGAAGGAGTTGAGAGAATGAGATGGAGTCCTTACAGGAAGCGGGGTGTGAGGAGCTGTAGTCGAGGTAGCTGTGGGATTCGGTGGGTTTGTGGTGAATATTGGTGGACAGCCTATCACCAGAAATTGAGACAGAGAGGTCAATGAAGGAAAGGGAAGTGTCAGAGATGGACCATGTGAAGGTGATGGAGGGGTGAAAATTAGAAGCAAAATTGATAATTTTTTCCAGGTCCAGACGTGAGCATGAAACGGCACCGAAGCAGTCATCGATGTACCGGAGAAAGAGTTGTGGGAAGGGGCCTGAGTAGGACTGGAACAAGGAATGTTCCACATACCCCATAAAGAGGCAGGCATAACTGGGGGCCCATGCAGGTACCCATAGGGAATCTAAACCGCCCCTTGACATTCAATGGTATTATCAGCACTGAATCCCCCACTATCAACATCCTGGGGGTTACCATTGACCAGAAACTGAACTGGACTGGCCATATAAATACTGTGGCTACAAGAGCAAGTCAGAGGCTAGGAATCCTGTGACAAGTAACTCACCTCCTGACTCCCCAAAGCCTGTCCACCATCTACAAGGCACAAGTCAGGAGTGTGATGGAATACTCCCCACTTGCCTGGATAAGTGCAGCTCCCACAACTCAAGAAGCTTGACACCATCCAGGACAAAGCAGCCCGCTTGATTGGCATCACATCCACAAAGATTTACTCCCTCCACCACCAACACACAGTAGCAGCAGTGTACTATCTGCTTTGCAGAAATTCACCAAGGCTCCTTCAACAGCATCTTCCAAACCCTCAAACACTAACACCTAGAAGGGCAAGGGCAGCAGATAGATGGGAACACCACCACCTGGAAGCTCCCCTCCAAGTCACTCACCATCCTGACTTGGAAATATATCAATTCCTTCACGGTAGCTGGGTCAAAATCCTGGAACTCCCTTCCTAACAGAACTGTGGGTGTACCTACACCACAAGGACTGCAGCGGTTCAAGAAGGCAACTCACCACCACCTTCCCAAGGGGTGGGCAATAAATGCTGGCCCAGCCAGCAAAGCCCACATCCCGCGAATGAATTTTTTAAAATGGCTGTGGCGGGGGTCAGCAACTTTCTGTACTAAAGTGGTCACACTACTCATTCATTATCAAAAATGAAACTGAACAATATACGATTGCTCTGAACACAACTATCATATAAATGCAAGTTCCAAAGATCCATGATATTCCTGTATGAATATCTAGCATATGAAATCCTCTTGTCCGTGTGGCAGGGAATGTGTTACATATTTGTGCACTTACATGGGATGGCATAATTCCAAGGCCTTTGAGATTTTTTTCCATGAGATTGAGAAACTGTGGTTCCTATGGCCTTCGACCCAACTCTCCAGGGTAGGCACTGGTTCCTTTTTCATTGTTAAGCTTGCGCGGGCCACTAGACACTGTAAAATAAATGGAAGATATTGAGACAGAGAAGGACAGACCATCAATCAAGGCAACTAGGCCACACTCTGAGTTGAAAGTAATCTCAACAAATCACCTAATGCTTCATGCTGCGCATAATTTGCCTATGCATGGTAATTCGAGTCAAATGAACAACTCTGTTTCACAGAAATATTTATGACTTGTAAGAGAAGCTGCACATTACTGAACCTGGTAACAACACATATATTCTTCCAGTCTAGCATCATTTGTAGAGAAGCCACTAGAATCTATCACCAGAGACAGGGGACAGGATTTTTAGTCCTCAAAGGGGCAGGCACAGAGGCAGGCAAGCACAAAGATAAATGCTGCCAGCCAGCATGACAGTTCCCTGGCTCCATCCATCCCAACCCTGGGCTGTTTTCCCAGTGGCCAGATTGGAGCTGTGGGGGGAATAGTCCTTGGCAGTGTGATAGGGCTACCCATCTGCAAGTGGTTGGCAACTGATTCAATGAGTTATAGCCTATTAAGGCCTATTATTGGAGGCCAACTGCAATTTTCTAGTTGTCTCCAGGCTCCAGAGGTGTCAGGGATCAGGAAAGTTGCCTGGAAACAGATTTCCGATGGCAGACAAATGGGCCAGCGCTGCAGGCAGTCTTAGAGACCCTGGTCTGTCTCCTCGGCTTCAGCAGGAATTCGCTGCCCCCTACTATTGTTGCCTGGCTGCTGAGGCCATTTTTCACTTTAAATTCAGAGAGACTGTGGCTCCACCTTGGGGCACCCTATCCCTCACTTACCCGCCATGGCATCCTGCTGCCACTTCAGTGCTGGAGAGGCTCCTATTGGCCCTCCATCTTCAGGGCCCAGCTACAGCCCTTCATCGGATGGCGAGACTGTCCTCAAGTCACCAAATGGCCCATTCGGGGAAAATCACAGGTTCCCACACAGTGCAAGCTCCATTTAAGCCTGGCAGCGGGGTCCTGAAACCCACAGGGAAAATCCTACCCAAGTGACTGAACACTTGACAGGTCTTAGCTGATCAAAGAGTCATTGTGGATTTCTGAGGGTTGGGCATTATCTAGTTTGGATTGTCTGTGGAGGTCACTAGCATTAGGGACAGTGAATGTCTATAAAAATAGAACTTATAGAAATCTCTCCTGTACCCTCTCTAATGTAATCACATCTTTCATGGTGACCAGAACTGTACACAGCACTCTAGCTTTGGTCTATTTAGTGCTCCATAATCTCCCTGCTCTTATATTCCGTGCCTTGGCTAATATAAGAATGCATCCCACATGCTTTCTTAACCACTTTATCTATCTTTTCTGCTATTTTCAAAGATCTGTGAGATATAATCCAACTCTACACTTCTTAGTGCTGCACTATCGGAGATGCTGTCTTTCGGATTGTTGACCCATGTCTAGATTGTCCTACACATTTGCCATCGAGTAACAACCAGGACGCACAAGTTTTCACTTAAACAATCACAATGTGTTATTTGACTAAAGGTGGCTTAGTCACTAAATATCCCAGTTACATTAACTAAATACTCTCTTATATATGTGATATTACCCATCTGTCCTCAGATTGATCAAGCCTGCTGGCAGGGTACTTGCTCACAAAGTCCAATTTCGGGTCTGCTTCTGGTTTGTTGGTCCCGGGTTCTCCTGCCTAACCCGGCCTTCAGTCTTCCTTTTATCCTAAGATAGGGGCAGAATGCTGCGGATGCTGGAAGTCTGAAGTGGAGGCAGGAGTACCTGGAAAAACTCAGCAGGTCTCGTTCCCTCCAGGACACCCTGGTCCACTCCTCAATCACCCCCTACACTACAACCTCCTCCCACGGTACCTTCCCATGCAACCACAGAAGGTGCAACACCTGCCCCTTTACTTCCCCCCTCCTCACTGTCCAAGGGCCCAAACACTCCTTTCAAGTGAAGCAGCATTTCACTTGCACTTCCCTCAATTTAGTCTACTGCATTCGCTGCTCCCAATGCGGTTTCCTCTACATTGGAGAGACCAAACGCTGACTGGGTGACCGCTTTGCAGAACATCTTCGGTCTGTCCGCAAGCATGACCCAGACCTCCCTGTCGCTTGCCATTTCAACACACCACCCTGCTCTCATGCCCACATGTCCGTCCTTGGCCTGCTGCAATGTTCCAGTGAAGCTCAACTCAAACTGGAGGAACAGCACCTCAACTTCTGACTAGGCACTTTACAGCCTTCCGGACTTAATATTGAGTTCAGCAACTTTAGATCATGAACTCTCTCCTTCAACCCCACCCCCTTTTTCCAATAATTTATAATTTAAAAAATTTTTTTATATATATTTTTCTTTTCCCACCTATTTCCATTATTTTTAAATGTATTTCCATCCATTGTTTTATCTCTACCTTTTAGCCTATTTCGATCCCTTCCCCCCACCCCACCAGGGCTATCTGTCACTTGCTCGTCCTGCTTTCTACCCTTAATGTCATCATTAGCACATTCCTCAGCTAATATCACCACCTTCAACAACCTTTTGTCCTTTTGTCTATGACATCTTTAGCAATCTCTTCTTTGCCTCCACCTATCATTGGCCCTCTATCCAGCTTTACCTGTCCCCCCACCGCCCCCACTTCAACCAGCTTATATTCCACCTCATTTCTATTTTTACTTAGTTCTGATGAAGAGTCATACGGACTCAAAACGTTAACTGTATCCCTCTCCACAGATGCTGTCAGACCTGCTGAGTTTTTCTAGGTATTTTTGATTTTGTTCTACACTTCTCAGTGTCATGAAAGACACCCAGTTGCTCAAGGAAAGTGTACTCAACTACAGGCCTGAAGATGTTGGGAAGAGGGAGGGGTTAATTGGATAACAGCCAGGATATAAGAGGCCTCCCAATCAGATTAGCATGGCGGAGAAAACTAGAAGCAAGAAAACAAGACAGTAGATAAGGGAGAGGGAGAGTGAGAGAGAGAGAGAGGCTCACTGCCTGAACTTATTGCTGCACTTTACCTGAAAACCTAATAAAGTTTTGTTCTAACTTTATCTGATTGAAATCGTCTCATGGCTGAAGTTTTAGCCAGCCTATTCCCATAACAACTGGGGCCTCAAAGCCCCCAAAAAAGACCAACATCAGTGAAGTGGTGAGGGGATGCTGTATTTTTGGAACATTGTTGGAGGCACCATCTTTCAGATTTAATGTTTAGCAGGCTGTTCAAGTGAACCAAAAGGTCCTATGGGACAGTTTGGTACGGGTTGATGGGCTGAATGGCCTCCTTCTATGCTGTAATGACTCTATGTGCCAGATTTTCGCCGCGTTGTGGAGACCCTGGGGGCTTTTAAAAATGGTGGGCAGGATCCAGATCCACAAAGTTCAGTCATGTGACAACTTCAATGAGATGAAGTCAGAAAAAAAGTTAATAAGTTTTCAGGTAAACTATAGCAATAAACTCAGGCAGTGACTTATAGTCTAACCAGGCTATATATTTCCCAAAACAAAAACAGAATTACCTGGAAAAACTCAGCAGATCTGACAGCATCGGCGGAGAAGAAAAGAGTTGACGTTTCGAGTCCTCATGACCCTTCAACAGAACTGAGTAATACCAGGAGAGGGGTGAAATATAAGCTGGTTTAAGGTGGGGGGGTGGGGGGAGAGAAGTTGGGGTGGGGGGTGGTTGTAGGGACAAGCAAGCAGTGATAGGAGCAGATAATCAAAAGATGTCACAGACAAAGGAACAAAGAGGTGTTGAAGGTGGTGATATTATCTAAATGAATGTGCTAATTAAGAATGGATGGCAGGACACTCAATGTACAGCTCTAGTGGGGTGGGGTGGAAAGAGTGACAGGGCATTAAAGGTATAGATTTAAAAATAATGGAAATAGGTGGGAAAAGAAAAATCCATATACATTATTGGAAAACACAAAAGGGAGGGGGAAGAAATGGAAAGGGGGTGTGGATGGAGGAGGGAGTTCAAGATCTAAAGTTGTTGAATTCTTTTCTTCTTCGCCGATGCTGCCAGACCTGCTGAGTTTTTCCAGGTAATTCTGTTTTTGTTTTGGATTTCCAGCATCCGCAGTAGTTTTTTGTTTTTATCTCTATATATTTCCCATATCATTCTGGGCAGGAAGCACATGGTGACTTGTCTTCTTACAGCTTTTGGTCTTTTGGCCTTCAAGTTTTCCATTTCTGACGGATCCTATTTTCAGTAGGGCAACAGTGGCAGCATGTGATTCACACATGAGGGAAACCTGAAATCAGCAGGGCCATTTGAACTCAGTGCTGAGTTCAACAGACATTATTTACACTGGAGCAAAGGCCTTATCTCACAGTGTAAGTCACAAATTTTTAGAGTATACCTAAACGCTCATGAAGGGGGATAAGGTCTGTAAATCTGTCAAGTTATTTAAATAGCCTTTCCCTTTAAAAGTTGAAAAAAACTGTCTGCCTACATGTCAGTTGAAAAAACTATTCTAGCAGTTTCAGTAGCTGTTTGTTGACATAAACCTAAGTGCTATCATTATAGCATTATAGCATTATTGATGCATGAATGCTTCTCACAACTTATAACAGTGGGGGCCATAAATTCAGTTTGATAGTTCAAAGAGGTTATTAGAGGATTAGCTGTCTTTGATGTGGGGGTTTGTTTGTTTTATAAGGGATTAAGTACTTGAAGAGATTTAAATATATTAAATGGGTTTTCATCAATGAGATTTTTTTTAATATAGTGAAGTCTAAAATAGATATTTAGAACTTTATTTTATTCCATCTCAGCATGACTCCTGAGGTCTTCCTATGGTGAATACTGGGTGAATTGGCATGGAGAGTGTAAGTGCAAAGGGTTTTAGATGAGGGGCAGAAGTTGGCAGGAGTTGGTACCAGATTGGCCTAGGGGCTAGAATGGTGTGTTAGGGGTGGTTGGGGGGTCCATGAGTTGACACTAAGTTTGTATAGGGGAATCTAAGATTCCATGGGGTGGCTGGGCCATGAGTTGGCACTAAGTTGGCAAAGGGGATTTAAGGGACTATGGGGTGGGTGGGGGCCTTTATTGGCATGAGTTGGCATGTATAGTCATGGGTAGGTGTGAGGGGTGAGGCCTAGAGGGCTAATGTTTAGGAAAACAACAGGGGAAAAGTCCCAGAGAACTGAGGTGGGCTTTTTAAACAACTCAGCAAAACCCTGTGGCTGCCTGCAATCTGTGTCCTGGGGTGGCGGGCCTGACTCCATCCTGCACCTGCACCCTCCCTCCCTCCCTTCCACCACCCTCCCACCCACAGAAACAAAGATCCCCCCCACCATTCGGGCACATTTTCCCAGGACGGGTGCAGCAGACCGGGAGATTTCCCCAGCTCTGTGCACCTGCCTCGGGAGCGAAAAATCCAGGCCTATGACTCTGAATTAACTCAATTCTCTGATCAACATATTTTCCTGAACTAACAGAACTACCTCAGCTGGGTCACTTTGGGAGACCTTCCTGTGTATAATTGTGGTGCTGTGTTTCCCTATAAATTTGTACTTTAAAATTAGTTTATTCAGCATGAGTTGCTATCATGAGGGCATGAAAGATATTATTATAAATCGTCATTGTTCTTTCAATGCTTGGTACAAGGAAAGGGGATCCTAATACCAGGGAAGGGAACAGCATTTAAAATGGCAATGGTGAACTCCTTCAATGGTGTAATGGTGTGATTAAGTTATTATGCCACAGAAGGAGGCCATTTGGCCCATCATGTCCATTCTGGTTCTCTGTAGAGCAATCCATTCAGTCCCAGTACCCTGTACTATCCCCAGTGCCTTGTGATATTGCCCTGTAGAGCATGGGGCCAATGATTTTTCTGAGTTTACTGATCAAGGTTCAGGTATCAATGGACTCCTGCTGATCTCTGTGCAGCTGAGCTAGAGGGGGGAGAAACAGCCAGTAGATATGTTTAGGTTCAGCTCCTCCTGCTCAAATGGCCTTCAGTTTCACATAATCTAGTCTCACACTCTTTCATGAGATACCAGAGAGTTACTGGTATCTACAGAACCATACATAAACATGACTCAGTGCCTGCAAAGGGAGATGTGAGAACAGGGAAGAAAATTAGAGATAACAAGTGGAAATTAACATAGGGTAGCAAATCTTCTGCTGTAGATAGGCTAAATTATGGGCTCTTATGTACAATCTGTAGTCATGTCACAGAGATAAAACAACCAAGCTGACTTCTCAAGATAATCATTATTCAGTCTGTCAAATTTTATTCAAGACTGTCTATGTTTATACAAATGGGTACAGATTGAAGTTGATTTCTTTGCTCAAATAATAGGACAACTACCTAATCAAAAGTTACCTCAGTAATGAATCATTGATTTGCATTTTCTTAAAACAGTTAATTTAAATGCGACCCTGATGTCTGTAAACTTTCCTTGTGCTACCTTGTCAAACTGAGATTTACCTGATTAAAGTTTTAATACAAACTGAATTTTAGGCAATTGCCTCACATAGACTTGGGCTCACGCAGATTTTGATTGTTGCGATGGGGGCTTTGATTTATGGCTAGCTAGCAAAAATATAGATCCTGGGATGTCTGCCATATTAATGGCTTAGCTAAGGATTTTGAGACTGGGGGGACTGCAGCCCTGAAGGCCCATGAAGCTGTCACATTCCTTGATGCTCAATGTTTCGGAGTGGGTTAGAGTTGACTCTAGAGTTATCCAGGATTACCATGGAACCTCAAAGAATTGAAGGTTAATCCCCTTGTCATTACTGCAAGCAAAATTATAAGGACATTAAAAAAAATTGAGTTTTTTTTCAATTTCTTTGAACACTTTCGTTTATTAGTTAGAAAAATATTGTTGACTGGGGTTTTCTGACTGAGCAAGGCAAGGGAGGCAGAAGGACATATGATGAAAGTGCCAGGAATGCATCCAACCAGAACTGGGAACCCTTCTGTGGGTGCACCCTAATTGGTATCTTCTGAGTGAGTTTAATTTTTATTAATCTTTGATCTGAGGCGGCCTATTTCTGTATTTTTTTTCCAATGATTAAGTTATAGAACACCTCACATCGGTATAATACTCTCATTGCAAACAATAGTCCCATCAAAGTGCAAATTACAGGCTGGTGTTCTGTCATTGCAGGCTCTATTCCCTTAGTGTTCTTCTACTTAACTTTAAGTGCAACACCCAATAAAGACTTGTTTTACATCACACTGTGCTGCGGAATGTAGGCTTAACACCCTTTAGTCACCGACCAGGATAGAGGCAGGTAATGGGATCATGGCTTAAATTTTGATACATGCTTTGCTAATGATGAAAATTCATTGACAACTTTACGAACCTTTAATGACAAATTTCTCCACATCACAAGACACGGAAATTAAGGGAAAAATTAACTTTCACCCTAAAAATCAATCTGGTTTGCATTTTAGAAATTTTCAGCCCACTGAAAATGCAAAATATCTGATCCGATGTAACTCGGGATAGTGTCTAAAGTCCATTAGTTCAACTGTGCCATTGTTACGCTAAAACAAAAACAGAATTACCTGGAAAAACTCAGCAGGTCTGGCAGCATCGGTGGAGAAGAAAAGAGTTGACGTTTCGAATCCAACATGACCCTTCAACAGAACTGTTCTGTTGAAGGGTCATGTTGGACTTGAAACGTCAACTCTTTTCTTCTCCACCGATGCTGCCAGACCTGCTGAGTTTTTCCAGGTAATTCTGTTTTTGTTTTGGATTTCCAGCATCCGCAGTAGCTTTTTGTTTTTATCTCATTGTTACGCTAATTCAGTGCAGAGAAGTGACATTATGAACAATTAGTGCAACTGTTAAAATAACCAAATCTGGGTCTTAGAAGAGCATAACCAAAGAAAAATGTCAATTGATTCAACATTGTAAATATTTGTTGAATGATGAAATGGATCAAATCTGAACGTGAGACTTTTGAAACTGTTCAATTATCATTCTTATGGTGCAATTAGTGTTTTATGATCCTTATCATCCAATCCTTCTTTCCATTGAAGTACAGTATAAGTGACTAATCAGCATAGAAAATGGTCCTCTTTCTATGGCTGTCCCCCAAAGTTGAAGAAGTAGTGAACTTATATGGGCTTCACCAACCTTTCCTTTGGCAAGAGGATCTCCAATACATCTCTTATACAAATATTGGCAAGACCATCTGAAAGTGGACAGATCAGGGATCAAAAAGTTGGAGAGAACACATAAAGCAAAATTTGAAAAGCTAAGAGGAATTAGCAACTTGCCTTGGAGTGTAAAAATGGCATTGCAGGTTGGGAGCTCATTATGGAAACTGTCCAATATATCTTTCCATTGATTTCCCAAGGCTGTACAGGAACGGGCAGCAGGCCAGAATGTTTTGTGGGAGCTCCCTTTTCCAGTGTAAAAGTAGCAAAAGGCATATGAAATTCAGCCTCTGCATATATTTTAGGAACCTATTACTTGTCTGCATATAAAACTGTTGTTAATTATTTGGCTTAGATTTATTCACTTAACAAAGGTTCCCGTAGATAGAGTTACTCACTGCATAAAATTATTCTGGAATCAACTAAAGATTGGCATTATTATTGTATTAAAATAAGGCAACAGTGCCAGTGTACCAAATGAAATAATCAGATTTTCTGCCAACTAGCTAATTGAGAGCCTCTAAACCAAACTTCTAAGAAATGCGCGTTGGGTTGCTATTGCTTGATACGATGCATGTTCACAAACTGTTCCTCAGGGGGACACAACCCAGTAACCTGAATTTAGTCATAGGTTAGCAATTGTTAAGGATAGCAATTGTTAAGGGTTAGGGACACTGATACTGCTGAAGCTTAACCATTTAGAAATGACCAACTTCCCAAAAAAGAGCAATGCTAAGCCTCCCGCTACTTTCCCTGTTAGGACCATAATGCAAATCAAGGCTTTTCCTGCAGAATTATTTAGAGCCAAGTGGAATGAATCCAGCTAGCTTGGTTAGTCAATCCTCAATGTCACCTGGATTATTATAAATGCGTCTGACAAAATACTAGTTTTTCATTTCTTTTTGTTAGGGTAAAATTTGTCGCTGTAAACATGTTTTTACTCCTTTATCTTTGCTTAAGTCTCCCAACTGCTATTGATAATGGGGAGATCTTCCTGCTTCCAGACGTGCATCAGTTATGTTCTCAACTTCTTCAAGCTGCTGCTCTTTGAACAAAGGGCTGCACCAAAAACCCAAACCCATCCTTTTTCTTTCTGTTGCATGGAGTTGGAGTGACTACTTGGGAATTTGATTCAAAGTGGGAATTCGGTGCATGGGGGAAAGAGGTACTTTAGGTAAGGTTTATTGCAAGAAGTAGAGCTTACTGAGTTGGGAGTTCGGTGAAGGTGGGGGGAGAGGAGTGTTCCTCTCTTCTACTATTTTCAGCCTCCAGCATTTGATTTCCACATTGGTACAGGTGGAGTGGGTTAATTAACTGAACAGGTCTAAGAGCTTAAAGCAGTGGAGGTAGAGAGAGCCAGGAGTTTACATATAAAATCTAAAAGTGACGTCACAGGAGTCCTGTAAGTTACTTGGTTGGTAAGTATAGGCCTTTCCAGACTTGGCACAGAGGAGATGATTGGTGAGTGACAGGTAAGTTTTATATACACCATACTGTAGTAAACACTTTATATAAAGTTTAAGATATGTTAGTGCAGCTCGGCCATGTGGAATGTGCACCCTGCAGGTTGTGGGATGCCGTGGAGGCAAAAGCGCTCTCGATGACTACATCTGCAGGAAGTGTCACCAGCTGCAGAAACTTGAGCTGTTGTGGAACTCAAGGCTGAGGATTACGTGGATAACACATTTACAGAGCTGGTCACACCACAGCTAAGAAGTACACAGGCAGAGAGGGAATGGTGTGAGACCACCGGAGTGTCTAAGAGAAACAGGCAGGTCGTGTAGGAATCCCCTGAGGCGGTCTCGCTCTAACTGCTTTTCCATTTTGTATACTGGTGAACAAGATAATTCCTCAGAGGATTGTAGCAAGATTCATGTTTGTGGCACCACAGGTGGCTCAGCTGTGCAGGAGGGGAGGTGGAAGAGTTGAAGAGCTATAGTGGTAGGGGATTCCATAGTTATGGGAGCAGAAAGGCATTTCTGCAGCCTTAGATGTGACTCCAGGATGGTGTGTTGTCTCCCTGGTGCCAGGGTCAAGGATGTCAAAGAGCAGCTGTAGGATATACTTTTGGGGGAGGGTGAACAGCCAGAGGTCGTGGTCCACATTGGGACCAATGACATAGGTAGGAAAAGGGATGAGGCCCTGAAAGCAGATTTTATGGAGTTATGGCAGGAATTAAAAAGCAGGACCTCAAGACCAGTGCCACGGGCTAGTGAGCATAAGAATAGGAAGGTTGAGCAGTTCAACACGTGGCTGGAGAAATGGAATAGGAGGGAGGGCTTTAGATTTCTGAGACATAGGAACCAGTTCTGGGGCAGGTGGAACCCGTACAAGAAGGATGGGTTACACCTTAACAGGACTGGGACTAATATCCTCGCAGGGAGGTTTGTCATTGCTGTTGGGGAGGGTTTAAACTAGATTGGCAGGGGGATGGGAACTTGAGGGGAAATTCAGAGCGGAGAGGAGAAAAACTGGCAGTGGGAGGTGGAGAAGAAGATTTATCAGAAAGCAGTATCAAGGTAAATAGAATACTTGGGGCAGAATTTTTAGATCAGCATGTGGGCGCGTGCCTGACCCGATTGGAGGCGAAATCACGCAAGATGACCTCGGGCGAACGCCCCAACGTCATTGCGCTCTCGCACAATATTTCAGTCGGCAAGCGCACGCGAGTGTTAGAAACGTGCCCGCCAACAATTAAGAAGACAATTAAAGTTGTTAAAGTTCCAAATGCCCTCGATTTTTCGTGGTCCGTCCAACCTTACGGCTGGAAGATGGGCGAATGTGCCAGGCGGACTTTGCATTTTTGATGAAACCTCAACCAAAGGCAGGATGAGGTTTCCATTATTAAATTTTTAAAAATAAGAATGTATGGGTAGAATTTTCATCATGTGTATGTTCAGGTGACTGATTCCGATGCGTGGACGTTTTTTTTCCAGATTTCAAAATCTTTATTTAATTGTTTTGAAGTCTTCAGTGCCCTGAGGAAGCTCTCTGCCTTCAGGGAGCTTTCATTCAGCGTTCGCCCGTGCTGCACTTACGTCATTGCCTGCCCTCCTCCCACCCCCACCACAGCAGCGCTGAGCATTTCAGCGCACGCTTTACGCTGGCAAGCTGTTAATTGGGACCTGGCTCAAAGAAGGGCAGGACTGGGTGTTAAATATTCCTGGGTACAAGATGTTTAGGAGAGACAGGAAGGGAAGAAAAGGTGGTGGTGTGGGGAGGGGTTGGTGCAGGTAGTGGCAGTTTTGATTAAAGATGGCTTACAGTACTGGAGAGAGAGGATGTTCCAGAGCGGTCAAGGATGGAATGTCTCTGGCTAGAGGTAAGGAATGAAAAAGGCACAATAACATTGACTAGTGTAACATATAGACTACCAACTACTGGAAGGGATGTAGAGAAACAAATTTGCAAAGATACATCAGAGATGCAAGAATTATAGGCTTTAATTTTGCGCTCATCGTGCACACATGATCGGCAGGCCCACAAGCGGACGCAATATGCGCTTCCGGCCGCGATCACAACTGACACGATTTCACGCTGGCTGGCCAATTAACTGGCGATCAGCGTGAAACACGCTCTGAGAGAGGCTCAGCACTGCCATGAGGGTGGGAAGAGAGCAAGCATCGAGACAAGTGAGGGTGCATGCAGATGGTTTACAATGAGCTCCTTGAAGGCTGACAACTGCTGTGCAGCTGCCTCAGGGAGTTGCAGTATTACTCAAAGGATATTTGCACACAAAAAAAACGCCACAAACTATCTCTGATGCAACTACAAACAACTGACAGCAGTACTCATAACTCCGCAACCTTCAAGCATCTTCTGGGTATTTTATCCCACCCTGGGTCGAGAATGATGTAAAAACGTGAAGGCCGCCAGGTTGATTGGCCCATGTGCCAAGCGTAAAAGTGCACGGGCCACTAAAGATCCCATTCGATTGGGGTTTTGATTGGCTTAATTGGAGCTTTGTTCGTCAGTGGGTGCGTACCCACCGACTGTGATATGGCACAATGTTGCTATAACATCAGGATGCTCGCCCGACATTTTCTAGCATGATTTTGGGTCGGCCGCACGTCCGATCATGGCACGTAAAAGGAAATTGCAGAGGCACTAGTGACAATCTTCCAGTCTTCCATAGACACAGGGGTGGTGTCAGAGGACTAGAAAATTACGAATGTTACACCCTTGTTCAAAAAGCGGTGCAAAGTTAAAGCCGGCAACAACAGATCAGTCAGTTTGACTTCAGTGGTAGGGAAACTTCCGAAAGCTATAATTCAAGACAAAATCAATAGTCACTTAGATAAGTGCAGGATAATTAAGGATAGCCAGCATTCATTAAGGGAAAATCATGTTGAAGTGACTTCCCAGATTTTTTTGAGGAGGTAACTGAAAAGGTTGATAAGGGAAACGCTGTGCATATGGACTTTCAAAAGGCATTTGATACAGTGTCACACAAAAGACTTGTGAGCAAAATTCTAGTTCATGGAATAAAAGGGAAAGCACCTGGATAAGAAATTGGCTGAGTGACAGGAATCCAAGAGCAGTGATAAATGGGTGTTTTTCCAATATATATTAATGACCTAGGCTGTAGTATTCAGCCATGATTTCAAAATTCGCAGATGATACAAAGATTGGAAACATTGTCAACTGTGATGAGGATAGTCTTGAACTTCAAAAGGACATAAGGCAGGATTTCCGGGTTGCTGGGCAGGTGCGGTGGGCAGGCCCAGGAGCAGCCGGGGGATGGCCCGCCACCCGCGATCGACCCCTGACTGCAATTTCAAGCTGGATGGCCAATTAACAGCCAGCCGGCATGAAAGGCATGCTGAAAGGCCCAGCGCTGCCGGGGTGGGGGCGGGAAGAGGTCGAGGCTGAAGCCAGCATGCAGTGGGGGAGTGGGGGGGGCGCAATGAAAGCTCTGTTAAGGCAGTGATCTGCCTCAGGGAGTTGAAGAATTTTAAAGCCAAAAATAAAGATTACAAAATTCCGAAAAATGTTTCCACCCATAAGGGTCACCCACCTAAACATATTGATGATAAAAATTCTGCCCAAACATTTTTTTAAATTAATACCGGAAACCTCATCCCGCCCTTAGATGAGGTTTCCTCAAAAACCCAAAGGCTGCCTGGCCGCTTCACCTGCCCGCCAACCGTAATGTTGGATAGTCAGCAAAACATCCTGGTCAATTACTACATTAATGGCCTTGGTAGGCCTCTTAATTGTTGGCATGCGCACTGCTGACTCTCGCGCACTCCCACCAACTGAAATTTCGCGTGAGTGCACGATGACATCAGGACGCCTGCCCGACATCATCACGTGCTATTTCACTCTCTGGCGGGCGCCTGCACAATGAGCGAAAATTCCTGTCCATAGACATGTTGGTGATATTGGGCAGACAAGTAGCAGATGAAGTTCAATGAAGAGAAGTGTGATGGCAGGGAGAACATGGAGCGACTGTATAAAATAAAGGGAGAAACTTTAAAGGAGGTTTAGGAACTGAGGGGCCTCAGTGTATATGTATATAAGTCATTGAAGATGGCAGGGCATGTTGAAAGAGCAGTCAATAAATCATATAATACCTTAGGCGTTAATAATAGGGGCATGGAGTACAAGAGTAAGGAGGTCATGTTGAACATGTATAAGAGACTATTTGGGCCTCATCTGGAGTACTGTGTCCAGTTCTGGGGGCCATACTTCTGGAAGAATATGAAGGTATTGGAGAGAGTACAGAGGAGATTCATAAGAATGATTCCAGGTTTAAAGAACTGTAGCAATGAGGATAGGTTGGACTGTTTTCTTTGGAGAAAAGGCTGAGAAGAGACTGGATAGAGTTACTCAATATCCTGAGGGGTATGCACAGTTTAATTAGTGAGAAACTGTTCCCACTCAAGAGAGCATCAAGAGGGCATAGATTCAAAATAATTGGTAAAAGGAGTAAAAGTAATGTGAAGAAAATTTTTTCACCCAGAGGGCGGTTGAGTCTGGAACAAACTTCCTGAGAGGCTGGTGGAGGTAGGTTCGATCAAGGTATTCAAAAGAGAATTGGATTATTATCTGAAAAGAAAGTATGTACAGAATTACAGGGATAAGGCAGGGGAGCGGGACTAAGTAGAACGCTCTTTCAGAGAGCCAGTGCAGACTCTATGGGCCGAATGACCTCCTTCTATTCTGTAAAGATTCTGTGATTCTGTCTGTACTACACTCCTTATACTTTATTTTCATCCAGCTATTTAAAACATAGAAACATAGAAACTAGGAGCAGCAGTAGGCCATTCAGCCCTTCGAGCCTGCTCCGCCATTCATTATGATCATGGCTGATAATCCAACTCAATAGCCTGCTCCTGCTTTCTCCCCATACTCTTTGATCCCTTTTGCCTCAAGAGCTATATCTAACTCCTTCTTGAAAACATACAATGTTTTGGTCTCAATTACTTTCTGTGGTAACGAATTCCACAGGCTCACCACTCTCTGGGTGAAGAAATTTCTCCTCATCTCAGTCTTAAATGGTCTACCCCATATCCACAGACTGTGACCCCTAGTTCTGGACTGCCCCACCATCAGGGAAATCCTTCCTGAATCTACCCTGTCTAGTCCAGTCAAAATTTTACAGGTTTTTATGAGACCCCCCCTCATTCTTCTGAACTCCAGCGAATATAATCCTAATCGACTCAATCTCTCCTCATATGTCAGTCCCACCATCCCAGGAATCAGTCAGGTAAACCTTCACTGCACTCCCTCTATAGCAAATACATCCTTCCTCAGATAAGGAGACCAAAACTGCACACAATATTCCAGGTGTGGTCTCACCAAGGCCCTGTACAATTGCAGCAAGACATCCCTGTTCCTGTACCGAATCCTCTGGCTATAAAGGCCAACATACCATTTGCCTTCTTTACCGCCTGCTGCACCTGCATGCTAACCTTCAGCGGCTGGTGTACAAGGACACCCAGGTCTCGTTGCACATTCCCATCTCTCAATTTATAGCCATTCAGACAATAATCTGCCTTCCTGTTTTTACTACCAAAATGGATAACCTCACATTTATCCACATTATTCTGCATCTGCCATGCATTTGCCCACTCACTCAGCTTGTCCAAATCACACTGAAGCATCTCTGCATCCTCCTCACAGCTCACCCTCCAACCCAGCTTTGTGTCATCTGCAAATTTGGATATATTACATTTAATTCCCTCATCTAAATCATTAATATATATTGTGAATAACTGGGGTCCCAGCATCAATCCCTGCCTTACCCCACTAGTCACTGCCTGTCATTCGGAAAAAGACCCATTTATTCCTACTCTTTGTTTCCTGTCTGCCAACCAGTTTTCTAACCATCTCAATGCACTACCCCCAATCCCATGCACTTTAATTTTACACGCCAATCTCTTATGTGGGACTTTGTTGAAAGCCTTCTGAAAGTCCAAATAAACCACATCCACTGGCTCCCCCTCATCAACTCTACTAGTTACATCCTCGAAAAATTCCAGTAGATTTGTCAAGCATGATTACTCTTTCATAAATCTATGCTGACTATCCGATTCTGCCACTGTTTTCCACATGCTCAGCTATTAAATCTTTTATAATGGACTCTAGAATTTTCCCCACTACCGACGTCAGGCTGACTGGTCTATAATTCCCTGTTTTCTCTCTGCCTGCCTTTTTAAATAGTGGGGTTACATTAGCTAACCTCCAATCTGTAGGAACTGTTCCAGAGTCTATAGAATCTCGGAAGATGACCACCAATGCATCCACTATTTCTAGGGCCACTTCCTTAAGTACTCTGGGATGTAGATTATGAGGCCCTATGTTCTATGTATCTCACTGAGGCTTACCTGTTAGGTGGAGTGTAAATAGCAACACTGGATCAAATCCAGATCTTCATTACCTTTAAGTATGAAAGTCTGCAGTTTTAAAAAATTAGATGGAAGTAATTTCATTTTCCAGTCAACTTCAGATTTTACTTACCTCACAGAGCCTCACACTCAATAATAATTCCTAAACAATATTCTTCTATTATTGAAACGAGTATTATGCTTAAGCACTGAAACAATTGTAGTATGTAATTATGCAGACCTCAGACTATTATCCTTTAAGTGTCGCATCAAACATAATTATGCAGCACTGTTCTAGGTATGCTGCAGGACCTCAATGCTTGTAAAATTTCAGTCAGGGCTGCAGTTCTCAACGAGCCACAAATATCTGCATATGCTGCATTTTCATAGGCTCAACTGTCTTTGAGAAATAAATTGATTTCTTAAGCTTTGCAGCACATGGCTGTCTCCTGAGATTCTGGCCCTTGAGAATTTTAGCTGTGATGACCCTAAAGAATAACCGAAGACATTTATTGAGCATTATTCTAAATGACAGAATGTTAATTGGTTTCTGAATGTTAATTGTAACAGAAGTGATAACGTACATCCAGAATACTTCCAGGTTTCTGGTGTGATGGAAATTAATCTGTTTGTCTTCTATCTTTTCAATTATGCTACTCATCTTTATTGCATTCTATATTGTTGGAAATAATTGTATCAAAAGATATATTCAAACATTAGGTTGAGTGATTAAATTGTACAATAGTTAATTAATTTTATAAATCAACTGAAGAGAATTTCCTTTGTCCTTCCTTATTGCACTGGTCTCAATAACAAATTCAGAAAGTTACCAGAGGTCAGGGTAAGCAGTTGTTCTATGTTTTTCCTTCCCACATCTGAGCACCCAGAACAGGCGTAAACAGATAGGAAAAACATCTTGGTGTGTAAGACTTGTTTGAGTCTGTTTCACAGAAATGAATTAGAGCCAAACTGACTTCAATCATCAGTTTATTAAAATATTTTACTAAATTCAGAAAGTCTTCTCATATCACGTAGCAAACTGTGAATATTTCTCAAACTTATAACTTATCAATTAGGCTAACACAAGTTCATTAAAATAATGCTTGGACTTTTAAAAGTCTCATGGAAAAATAAATTTCACAGCTAGAAGAAGGCTAACCAACTACACAAACACTCCTATACCAGCTGGAGCACATGGAGATCTGTTCACCACTTTGATTGGAAAAGAAAACTGTACCATTGAGATACATTTGCTACTTATTTGAATTATGACAGAAACTGATTCCTACTCTATTCACATTGGTGATTTGTTCAGCTGACTATGACAAAACCATTTGTTTCAAAAAACTTTAAGAACTTCACTGATGACCGATGCAGAAATATATAACTATTATGTCTTTGTTAAAACTTTCTCTCGCTGAAGAAAATAATTCTAAAACAAAAGCATTTGTTAATAAATGGTAAGAAATCCTTTGAGAAACTGGAAGGATCTTTGGAATCAGTGTGAGGGTTTGATGCAAGTATGAGATCAGTTGATCAGTGATCCCTTCTCTCGTTCTATTCAAGTCTCTCTGGCGCTGCAGGTGAGTGTTTGGGAATGGTACCATCTCCCTGAAGATTTCCTCCTTGGGGGTCAGTGGGAAAATAGTGTCCCGGGAAGTAGGCATTAGTTGAATTAGTTGCTACATGTACTTGTCCTGATCTGACCGAAAGCGCCAGGACAACCCAAACTGGATGTGGCTGGTCAGGCATCCAGGAACATTTGGGATCACGATGTAGTAATTTGAGAGCTGGAGGCTGTACAGAGTCCAGGAGGTAGATGTTAGGATTGATGCTACCATCAGCAAGAACCAGCAGAGAACATTATTTTTTGATAGTTTGCACATATAAATAGAGCTCTTTTTCAAGTCATTCAGTAAGAAATTGCCCAGTTATTTGACTATGTAAAAAAGCAATTTCATCCATGTCAAGTACAACAGAGCAACCCAAATGTGTCAAAAAGACAGAATGAAAACTTATACTTACTTGCATCATCTTTCATGTTCTCCGGATGTCCCAAAATGCCTCACAGCCAATCATTTACATTTTAAGTGTTGTCATTTAGGCAAACAAGGCAGCCATTTTGCATGAAGTTAAGGGAGGTAATGCTGGTCAGGTCTGCCAGGGTGACCAAGCGTCCCTTATTTTATGCAATTGTCCCGTAATTGAACCCACTATCCCGTGTCCCGGGCTGTATGTATCCGGGACACACTTTTTTACGTAATTTGGGCCTTTAAATCTGGTGCATGTGCACTAACCACTCTCCTCCCGCTTTTGCTCTCTCACAGCTTTGGCAACACCACACACACACACACACGCACGCACAGACACACACCCCTCCCCCACCCCATCACCCTGTCACCCCCACCTCCTCTACCAACTTTCAAAGCTCTGGCATTACCACCCCCACCACTCTCACAGCTCATACGAACATGGAGCATGGAACTGCTTCTAACGTACTTACATCTTCCCTTAGATAAGGAAACCAATACTGTACACAGTACTCCAGATGTGGTCTCACCAGTGCCCTGTATAACTGAAGCATAATCTTCTTACTTTTATATTCAATTCCCCTCCTAATAAATGGTAACATTCTATTAGCGTTCCTAATTACTTGCTGTACCTGCATCCTGGTCCTTTGTGATTCATGCACTAGGACACCCAGATCGCTCTGAATCTCAGAGCTCTGCAACCTCTCACCATTTAGATAATAAGCTTCTTTTTTATTCTTCCTGCCTAAATGGACAACTTCACATTTGCCCACATTATACTCCATTAGCCAGATCTTTGCGCACTCACTTAATTTATCTATGTCCCTTTGAAGCCTCCTTACGTCCTCTTCACAAGTTACTTTCCTACCTATCTTTGTGTCATCAGCAAACTTAGCAAACATGCCAGCTGTCCCTTCAGCCAAGTCATTTATACAAATTCTAAAAAGTTGAGGCCCCAGCACTGATCCCTGTGCCACACCACTCGTCACATCCCGCCAAGCAGAAAAAGACCCATTTATGGCTACCCTCTGCTTCCTGCTAGCTAGCCAATCTTCTATCCACGCCAATATGTTACCCTCTACACCATGAGCTTTTATTTTCTGCAACTGTGGCAGAACCTCCCACCCCACTTCACCACCACCCCCCAACCACCCTCTCTAATGGAACCCGAGAGTGTCCCTTATTTTTCCTTCAGGGGAGTTGGTCACCCTACTCTCTGACCTTCTTTGAATGCTACTATGGGATGTTTTGCATCCACCTGGACAGCAGGGGCAGGGGGAGGCCTCAATGCAACATCTCATACAAAAGCATCCCTGCCACAGTACTGTGTTGAAATGTCAGGCTAGATGACTGTGCTCAAAGTCCCAGGACAGGACATGAATTTACCATTTACTTCGAACTCAAAAGTGAGGGTGCATACAACTGAGGCAAACTGACACTTCAGGCACATAGTAGAACCGCAGACTGAGAAATCCCACTAAAGAAGTGGAAACTCTTTCGAGTTACCAACAGTCACAGATGGCAACTTCTTTCGAGTACAATCGCAGTTCTTGGTTTCCGGGAGTGGGACATGAACCCACAACCCTCATGATTCAAAGGCGAGGGTGCTATGAACTGGGCCACAGCTGAAACTCTTTCGAGTTATCAACAGTCACAGATTGCAACTCTTTCGAGTACAATCACAGTTCTTGGTTTCCGGGAGTGGGACATGAACCCACAACCCTCATGATTCAAAGGCGAGGGTGCTATGAACTGGGCCACAGCTGAAACTCTTTCGAGTTATCAACAGTCACAGATTGCAACTCTTTCGAGTACAATCACAGTTCTTGGTTTCCGGGAATGGGACATGAACCCACAACCCTCTGATTCAAAGGTGAGGGTGCTATGAACTGAGCCACAGCTGAAGGTGAAGCTCCCCGTGCAATCCTATTCACATAGCAACATGGAGCCCACAGCTCATCAGCTGCTGACTGTGCTCAGTATCTCCTGATTGAGAAGGACTATCAGAACAGTTGATCCTTCTCAATCAATAGTAATTGAAAGGTGCCCTGGCCTGCAGGACCACTGAATTTTTTACCTAAGCTTAGCAGTAAAAAGCAGGCCTCTGGTACAAATCGAAACACCTGGTATCAATACCAGGGCACACTAATCTGAAAATCACTGCAATGAAAACTTAGCAACACCAATAGAGCAATTTAAAAACGACATTAAACAAAGCAGTCAATATGTGGATATAATCAGTATTTTTAACTGAGGAAAACAAATTTTATGTTTAAGGAATTGAAATCCTAATGGAGATACCCTTCCTTTAATTGAATATTTATTGATTCAGAGTTCAGTATATTCACTTACTTAAGCCCATTAATCCACTGCTCAACTCATGGTTGATTTAATTCTCATTTAAAGCAGTAACAATTTATTAAAACATGACTTGACAAAACTATGTTTACATGCAATGCAGTGACTAAAACTGCTCTGCAACACATAACTATGTCGCTCACATCCTGACGGAAATGATAAATGACCTTTCCTCCAAACAGACAGGTGGAGTAAACACATTCTAGCAAAAGTAATTTTAAGCAGTGAAACCAATGCCAAAATTGCTGGGCCTCACAGAGGAAGTTGTAGCTCTCAGTTAAATCATTTTTACTTACCAGCAATTATTAGCAAGTAATAGTTCTTACAAAAAACTAGGTAGCCTAATTACGTGATCACTGAATACTCTAACCAGAAGAAAAAGAAAAGCCCAAGACACATTCCCCCTAACTGTGCAGTCAGATGAATGTGCAATATAATGAAAGGATTGACTTAGCTATTGGAGCTTAGAAAGAAAGAACTGTAATTTATAAAGCACTTCTCACGACCACAAAACAATCCAAAACACTTTATGGTCAATTAAGTACTTTCGAAGTGTAGTCACTGTTATAATGTAGGAAGTGCAGCAGTCAATTTACCCACAAGAGCCAATAAGTAGTAAGCACACAAATGACAAGATAACTTGCTTTAGTGATGTTGGCTGAGGGATACACATTGTTCCAGATCAGCAGTGAAAAATTTCCTGCACTTCTTCAAATTGTGCCATGGATCTTCTATCTGAGAGGGCAGGCATACAATGAAACATCTGCCTAGATGATGCACTCACATTTCTGGAATGGGTCTTGGCCCACAATCTTCCCACTCAGAGGTGAAAGTGCTACCATGGGAACATAGGAGCAGGAGTAGGCCATTTGGTCCATCGGGCCTGCTCTGCCATTCAACTAAATCTTGGCTGATCATCTGCCTCAATGGCTCTTTCCTGTGCCATCCCCATATCCCTTGATGTCATTGGTGTCCAGAAATTTATTGATTCCTGTCTTGAACAATGATTGAGCTTCCACAGCCCTCTGGGGTACAGCATTCCAAAGAATCACCACCCTCTGAGTGAAGAAATTCCTCCTCATCTCAGTCTTAAATGGCCTGTCCCTTATTCTGAGACTGTGTCCCCTGGTTCTAGACTCACCAGCTAAGGGAAACATCTTATCTGCATCTACCCTGTCACATCCAGTAAGAATTTTGTACGTTTTGATAAGATTGCCTCTAATTCTTCAAAACTCTAGACAATGCAGGCTCAGTTTCCTCAATCTCTCCTCATAAGACCATTCCACCATCCCATGGATTAGTCTGGTGAACCTCTGTTGCACTCCCTCTGTGGCAAGTATATCCTTCCTTAGGTAAGGTGATCAAAACTGTACATAATACTCCAGGTGTGGTCTCACCAAAGTTTTATACAATTGCAGTAAGACATCTTTACTCCTGTACTACTTGGAGCAAAGAGTTCAAAAACAGGGGGGTTATGCTGAATTTATATAAGACACTCGTTAGACTTCGGCTGGCGTATTGTGTACAGTTCTGGGTGCCACACTATAGGAAGGATGTGAACACATTGGAGAGAGTGCAGAAGAGGTTTACAAGAAGGTTCCAGGGATGAGAAACTTCAGCTATGAGGATAGATTGAAGATGTTGGGACTGTTCACCTTGGAAAGAAGAATGCTGAGAGGAGATTTGATAGAGATGTTCAAAATCATGAGGGGGCTGGACAGAGTAGATAGGGAGAAGCTGTTCCCGCTCGTAAAAAGATCAACAAAGAGAGGGCACAGATTGAAAGTGATTTGCAAAGAAACAAATGTGACATGAGAAAAAACTTTTTCACACAATGAGTGGTTCGGGCCTGGAGTGCGCTGCCTGGAAGTGTGGTGGAAGCAGGTTCAATCGAGGCATTCAAGGGGGCATGAGATGATTATTTGAATAGAAGCAATGTGCAGGGGTACAGGGAAAAGGCAAGGCAGTGGCACTATGTCATAAAGCTCATTTGGAGAGCTGGTGCAGTCACGATGGGCTGAATGGCCTCCTTCTGTGCCATTAAAATGCTGTGATTCTGTACTCTTCTCCCAATGAAGGCCAACATACCATCTGCCTTCCTAATTGCTTGCTGCACCTGCAATTAGTGACTCATGAGCAAGAACATCCAGGTCCCTTTGGACATCAACACTTCCCAACCTCTCTCCATTTAAGAAATATTCTGCCTTTCTGTCTTTTTTCGACCAAAGTGGATCACTTTACACTTATTCACATTGTATTCCACCTGATGGGTTCTTGCCCATTCCCTTAGCCTGTCCAAGTCTCCTTGAAGCCTCTTTTCATCCTCCTCGCAACTTACATTCCCACCTAATTTTGTGTCATCAGCAAATTTGGAAATATTACATTACCGCTGGGCCGAAGCTGGATCACAGGCTATTTGGAGCATGTATTGAATGTATTTTAACTGTGACCATTGTAAGAAGGCAAAGTAGTTAAGGAATTAGAGTAATTAGCACAACAGTGTCAACAGCAATGGGATATTGAACAGCAGGCATTCTAATTGTGACCCTTTAAAAGAATTAGAAGTCCATAGGGAGACTTATTTTTATTTCCAATTTTGAAAAATTTCTTAAGAACTGGTTAACATCTCAACATTGGCATCTGGTTTCATTGTGGAGTTGTTTATTAGTGTTTTACATAAGAATTTACATATATAGAATACTGTCATTGTAACGCGTATTGAGACGCATGCTTTTTCAAATATTATGGAATTACTTTACAGATTTCACAATTTAATGTCTGCCTATTTAATGATTTAATTCATTTAATGATAATTGTTATTTCCAGAGTGATTGCTAAATGGTTTTGTTGCTTTCCGAGTTACTTCACAGGGCAAACTGTTCTTTGCCCTTGGGAGCCTGAACGTCAAGTCACTTCACAGAGCACCTTCTGCATGGTGCCAGTCAGATTTGTTCAGCAACCCATCTGGATGTCAAGTTCCTTTAGCACTTTCTTTGACGTTGCTGATTGCCTTATGCTGAGAAGCAAAGAAGGAACAGCTGCGTTTTCTTTCCAGTTTTCCACTGGCTTCTTGTCCAAAAAAATGAAATGCAAGACATTTTGGAACATTGAGTCGACCGGATCAGTTTCAAGAAGTGTTACTCTGAAATGAAGTGATTTCCCACTCCAAAAGTGAAACAAATGCAAAATGGTATTGGGACTAGAACTCGGAAATAAAAACAGAACATTGGATATACTCAACAGTTCTGGAAGGATCTGTGGAGAGAGAAACAGAATTAATGTTTCAAGTCAATACCCTTTTGTGAAAAAACACTGGGCAGAGTTTTCAGTTCCTCCCCCCCCCCCCCCCCCCCCCCCCCCCCCTCCATGGTGTGTAATGACGGCAGGAATGTGCACTCCCACCCGTCATGGCGGGTCACCATTCATGCCAGAGGCCGGCGTGAATGGGATGCAGATGAAGACCCGTCAGGAATTTGCCCCCCCCCTGCCCAATCATCCGCACTGCCAGCGGGTTTTCACGCCAGTCCAGGACAGGTCTGGACCAACATGGCATGTGTATGTCAGGTCTTAACAAAGGCGACGTGGGAAAGCCTGCGCAGGTCGTGATGGAGGCCTCCAGCGACGGCGAACCCTGGAACAACACGTGCAGCATTGGCTGCTGGAGCATCAGCCACATGGATCTTCTCACCACAACAGCTTCCAGGTGGATTGTCAAGTTGCAGGTGGACAGCTGCAGGAAGTGCTATTGGGTTGCGATGGTCTGTGCTGGGGTGAGGATTAGATGGGGAGGAGAGGAATGAAGAGATGGGGCGTGTCTGGAGGCTTACGAGGGCAGGGGAGGTTGAGGGTGGCATGGCAAAGGGAGGGATGCTGCAGGGGTGGTGGAATGGGTGAGTTGGTCTAGGGCAGGAGGGTGGGAAAGACTGTAGTGGAGTGCGGATAGTGGGAGTAAGAGGGGGGGTGGTTGTGCAGGACATGGGGAGGAAGAGGAGAAAGGGGTTGAGAGAGAGGAGTCTGTGGTGTCAACTGATGAGTCATGGGGGTCATACTGAGGGAATTGGTGATAGGGAGGGATGGTGAGGATTAGAGGGGGCAGTGGGAGCCATTAGGGTTGGAGGCTGAGGGTTTGGCAATGACAGGTGAAGGGGCGCTGAGTGTTGTTGAAGGCGTTAAGTAAGGAGAAGCGGAATGGGGGTGGGCTCTTTGGGAAGGTAGGGGATGTCAGCATTCACCTGCACAGGACGGAGGGTAATTGAGGCAGGTTGAAGGGTAACCATGGGTAGGTTAAATGTTACACCTGGCTGGGGGGGTGGAGGGGCAGTGGAGGGGTGGTGGTGGGGTGTGTTCAATGGTTATGGGAGCAGGGTGTGTGTCACAAGGGGAGGGGTAAAGGTATTTGACTGCATGTTGAAGCTAACAACAATCATGGCTGCTCGCAACTATACAGAGCCTCGTGGTGGAGATCTCAAGATGCTGCATGGGAGTTGGGGCACCGGAAGTGGGCAGAGATGCAGGTCAACTCAACTGGATAACTGAAGGGGAAACCCAGCATGTAGTGCCTACAATGCTGGGGCGTTGCAACTGATGAGCGTGTGAAGGGAAAAGGCTCAGTATGCACGGGAGAATTCTTGCACATGGCTTGCAAAGGCCCTGGGAAATACCTTTGCCATGCAGCACATGCCTGATTCTGGGAGACACAGACCCAGCCTGGGGTGTCCCTCTGAAGATGGTGATATGAGGTGGGGGGTAGCTGGGGAGTGTCGTGCACAGGGTTAAGCACTATGAATCACAAGTAAACCACATCAGGCCTCATTAAGGTGCAAGTGTACTCTATTTACAAAAGTGTCATAACATTAACAATCATAATGCACCTGTGCAATCACATGTGAAATCAAAACTTCGTAATCTTACATTCCCTACCACTTCACCTAGGTGCTCCCCTGACATCTACAGCAGGGGTAGAGGCTGCCTGCTCACCAGTTGGCCCTGTTGTCTTGGATGACCTTGGCGTCTGTCCTCTGGAGACCCGAGGCCTGGAGGGCCCCAGCTTACTTTGTCTGTCCTGCTGTGGGGCAGTTGCTCCCTTTGTGATCACAGAGGACAAAGCTGAAAGGGTCACAGGCAAAGGGGCTTCCAAAGAGAATCCTGAGTGGAGGTCTCAGGGGAGTTCAACAGCCGCTACTCTTCCATTTGGGTGCCCCTGCCTGACTCGTTGAGGGAAAGGAGCGCTTGAAGAGAGGTCAAGGTGCCCCGTCCCCCTCTCACGTAGCCACTGCAAAAGTTCACCCATGGCTACAGCGATGGAGTGCAGGTTCTGCTGGACTATGCCCTCCATGGCAGACACCGCGGAGACTTCAATACATGCATCACTTCATCAGCCAGCAGGCGGACGACTCCTCCACTTCACATGCCACTCTGTTGAGGGCCTCAGACACCTCTGCCTGATGTGCCCCCGCCTCTTGCAACCTCCCCAGCATCTCATGCATAGCCCATCCCAGAGTCTGTCGTCCGATTTGGATGTCGCAGATACCTCTTCCCCAGAGTCTTCGAAGTGCTGGTGAACTTGGCTGATCCTGCCTTCTCCTGCTGCAGGCATGTGTTCCTGCAGTAACCACCAGAACATGAGACCTAGCCTGAACTAGATCTACAACCCATTGAGGTGTGTATCTCTGGGCTGGTGGAGGTGCAAGCGACTGCAGTAACGCCTCTACAGGTTCACTTTCGTCCTCCTTCCCAACATCCTTGGTTCTCTGTGGGCTGGAGGGACTGCTGGACAGGGTTTCCTCTTCTTCCCTTCCCCTCTTCCTGCTGGCAACTGTAAGTGAGGGAGGAGAGAGTGAGTGACTGCATGAGCTGCCTCCGACATAGAGGAAAGCATGGCCCTTAGGTTTCTATGTGACAAGCATGGATCCTTACTGGATGGAGACTACCCATCGAACTCTCCATCTCCGCAGGCTTGGTCTGGTTCCTCCCCTGCCAGCTGGACTGCCCACTCCTTGAAGTCAGTGAGGTTCTTGAGGTCAGACCAGCCCCCTCCCGTCTTCTCTCTCTCTCTCTCTCTCCTGCTGTGCCCCAACTTCTCCTGCACAAAGAGGGAAGAAGGGGTTGAGTGCAACTGGGTTTCATGCATCTTTCTCAAGCTTCCAGTCTTACAAATAACCCACTGATTGTGTGTGTCATGTGACTGATGCACTGCAGGCAGTTCACAAGGGTTCTGGAGTAGCACCTTCCTGAGCGGTGAGCCCATGCAGATGGAAGGATAAGGCTCAAAGAGGCATGTCATTAGCAGTGCTTGCTGGTGCCCTTAATGCCTAACCCCCTTCCCCCCCACTCCCAGAGAGTACCTGAGCTTTCTGTGTGGAAAGTTCAGAGACCCACAGTGGCCTCTCCACCTGCAGATTAGATGGACAGCAGAGGGGCTATGTTGAGTCATGCTGAGTAGCTCTTTTCCGTATGGGCCGCACGGATTGTGCCCTTGCCACTGAGGCCCATGTTCCCTGTACCATTCAGTGTGGCAAATGTGAGCAGTTGAGGGTTGTCTTGAAGCTATTAAGTTATATAATGTTATTGGAAATTATTTAAATTGGACTTGTAGTAGGATCTGTGACTGTGGGCGGTTCTGTGTGTGCCTTAATTGGATTAAAGCCAGCTAGCCTGAGTACTTGAATGTATAGTAGTTTTGAGATGCAAGCAGTAAGGTAGAGAGTACAGTTACATTCTGTTGAATAAACCATTCAAAGATTGGGGGTGAAATATTGCACCTAGCTAGGAGACACCAAGCAATATGTTTACATTACTAATAAAATTGGTACTATGAAAGGGGTTTTATTGTTAAAAGAGGTGGAGTTCAAAGGATCTGGTGATACAATGAGAATTTGCATTCAAAGGGAAGGCTAGGTATATACAGCAGAGTTTTGTGTATGGAAGTCAAAGGCATGTGAGATATAAGCCACCTGTAAGCCTACAAATGTCCGCAAAGGAACAAATTGAAAGGAACCTAATTTTGAATTCGTACGGTAAAATGTGCTTTGCCTGGTGTCTGTTTAAGGCTATGAGTTATTGTTGCCTTGGGGAAGATTACCTGGGAGTGATTAATTTGGGGATTTGTTTAATAGTTATTATGGTAGTAATTTGTAGACTTGTATGTGTTTTATTTCTTACTAAAATTAATAAATGTTTAATTTAATTTATACAAAAAACCTCTGGAGGCTTGGTGGTTTCATTTCTGAATTCAAAGTTGTACCTCAAACATACCAATTGAAAATATAGGCTATGGGAGTTGTTTAGAGTTTCCCTCTGGGATTTTAAATAACAGCCTTTACCAGCTGTTGCATCATAACAATTGGGGACTCTTGGTGGGATAAAATTTGTAATTCCTTGATTGGTTTGGAATTGGTGAATCTTAAGTCTATGAGTACGAGAAGCACTCTGAATTCAGGAGTTGGTGAGGTTTTTTAGAAACAGTGAGACTGCAAGATGGCTTTGGTAATTGCTAAGACTTGTCTGGGAGTAGAAGATATAACTCTGATTGGGTTGCAGAAAATAACCAAGAGTAAGCTAACAGAGTTGGCAGATAAGTTAAAATTGGGCTTACCTGCGGGGGCTAGGAAATCAGATATAATTAAAAGTGTAGCACAGCATCTACAGTGTGAAGTGAAACCTGACACTAGTGAGTCACAGCTGGAGATAGTGAGACTTCAGTTTGAAATGAAAAAGCTTGAATCTGAACAAGCAAAGGAACTGAAAAAAACTTGAATTAAAAGCAAAGGATAGAGAAATGGCATTTAAAAGGGAGCAAGCAGAAAGGCAAGAGTAAGAAAGAAAGTTGGAACTGGAATTTCAGGAAAGAGAGAAAGAGAGAGAGAAAGAGAATGCCTGCTTAAAAGGCTGGAAGTTAAACACGAGATCTCGGATTCTGAGGAGAGTTCTGATGATGAAAAAAACCTTGAACCTAAAACCCAGTGGGAAGATGTTTAGATTTGTACAAGCTCTTCCAAAGTTTGAGGAAAAAGATGTTGAAGCATTCTTTATTTCACTTGAGAAGATGGCCAAACAGATGAAATGGCCACAGGAGTACTGTACGTTATTATTACAGCCTAAGTTGCTAGGTATAGCGCATGAGGTATATGCTTCGCTGTCTGAAGAGGTATCGATGAATTATGATGTGGCGAAAAAGGCTATTTTGCGTGCATATGAGTTGATTCCTGAAGCATATGGGCAGAAATTTAGGAATATGAGAAAACAGCCCGGACAAGCTTATAATGAGTTTGAGAGAGTAAAACAAAATAATTTTGACCAGTGGATATGGGCATTAAAAATAGAGGCAACATATAGAGCTCTTAGGGAAGTTATTCTTTTGGAAGAATTTAAAGGCTCAATCCCTTCGGTAGTGAGAACTCATGTGGAGGAACAGAAGGTTCAAACTGTAAGACAAGCAGCAGAGATAGCTGATGATTATGGGTTAGGGCACAGAGCTAAACATTCTTATCGTCACCCTTTCAAATCGGAAAAGGGTAGAAAGTGGGTAAGTGAAAGGAAAAGGAAAGTAGATAGTCAGGGAAGAGAAGGAGTGGCTGGGAATTCCTGGGAAATTTTTTCTCAGAATAAAAAGGAAGGTGCTGAGGGTAGAAGTGACATTCAAAAATTGAGGTGCTTTCATTGTAATCAACTGGGGCACACAAAGTCAGTGTGTTGGAAATTGCAGAAAAAATCTGTTGGAATTATTGGGGTACAGAAAAGTTCTGGAAGTAAAAGTGCTGTGGGTTCTGAGGTTCAGGCACAGGAAAATCCAGTGGTTTGTGTACAGGTAAAACAAGGAGAATCAGTGATAGGTAAAGAAGTGGGAATGTGTTCACAGTTTACCCAAGAGAATTCTGAGGAGCAGGTTGCAGAAATCTTTAAAGATTTTGTATGTGAAGGAAAAGTCTTTCCATGTGTACAGGGTGGAGTAGGAAAGATGTTAAAATTTTAAGAGACACAGGAATTGGTCAATCTTTAATGTTGTGGGATAGTGATAGTTGTTCAGAGGGAGTACTGCAGGAGCAGGTGATAATAAGTGAGGTTCATGGAGATGCTGAATCTAATCTGTTGTGGAAGGTAAATTTAAAGAGCAAATGGAGGACATGTGAAGTTGTTGTTGGAGTAGAATAAAGATTGCCCATTGCAGGGGTTCAATTTATTCTGGATAATGATATAGCTGGATCACAAATGTGGGTGATGCTTATGGTAGTTGAGCAGCCTATAGAAGTGTTTTCAACAGAGGTGTTGCAGAAGGACCATCCTGGATTGTTTCCAGATTGTATGATAACGAGATCAAAAATTCATCGGCAAGAACAAGGTAAACAAGAAGGGCAGGAAGTTCAAAGGCAAGAAGAATGTGTCAAAATTTAATTAGCTGGCACTGTGTTTGATAATATTGTTCAGGAGGAAAGGATACAGGCAATTCAGCTGAAGTGCTTAACTCAAGGAGGTTGGTGGAGTTACAGAAAAATGATTTGCAATTAAAGCAGTTAGATCAGAAAGCTTATTCAGAAACAGAAGTAAAATGTATTCCAGTATGCTATTCCTTAAGGGAAATATTTTAATGAGAAAATGGAGGCCGGATCATATCTCAGCAAATGAAAGCTGGAGTGAGGTGCATCAGATTGTTGGACCATTAGAGTATGGAAATGAGCTTCTGAGGATTGCTCATGAAATTCCAATGGGGGGACATTTAGGCATTCGGAAAACACAGGAAAAATTACCGAGGGCTTTCTTCGGCCATGAGTGCATAGGGATGTAGTCAAATTCTGTAGAGACCCTGCCATACATTTCAAGTAAGAGGAAAACCACAACCAGTGATTAAGCCGGCGCCTTTAACCCCAATACCAGCATTTGAAGAACTTTTTATTAGGGTCATGATTGATTGTGTAGGGCCCCTCCCTAAGACTAAAAGTGGAAATTAGTACTTACTAACAATAATGGATGTGTCTACCAGGATTCCTGAAGCGATACCTTTAAGAAACATTACAACTAAGAGGATTGTGGTGGAGTTAATTAATTCTTTTACAAGATATGGTTTACCTAAGGAAATGCAATCAAATCACACGTCAAATTTCATGTCATAGCTGTTTAAGAAAGTAATGAACAGTTTGGGGATAAAACAGTTTAAGTCCACAGCTTCTCACCCAGAGTCACAAGGAGCTTTGGAAAGATGGCATCAAACTTTAAAAACTATGATGAGAGCATACTGTCAGGATTATCCACAGGATTAGGATACAGGAATTTCATTCTTGTTATTTGCTATTAGGGACGCTCCTAATGCAACAACTGGTTTTAGCCCTTTTGAACTCATTTGTGGTCATGAGGTAAGGGGATCACTGAAATTAATTCATGAGAAATTGATGGGTCAAAATTCAGAAACTATTCTCTTGGATTACATGTCAAGTTTCAGGGAAAGATTGAATAGAGCATGTGAGTTGGCCAGGGAACATTTAAAGACATCACAGCAAGTGGTGAAAGTGAAGGCAGATAAGGAAGCTAAAGCTCGCAGCTTTGTTTCTGGAGAGAAAATATTGGTTTTGTTGCCAGTACTAGGCGATTCATTAAATGCAAGATTTAGTGGGCCTTACAGAATTGAAAGGAAATTGAGTGAAGTAAATTATTTAATAAATACTCCAGAAAGAAGAAAGAAGCAGAGGGTGTGTCTTGTAAATATGCTTTAAAAGTGCGTTGACAGGGAAGGGGAACAAAAAGAGGTATTAGTGATAGTGGATGATGAGAAAGAGGTAGAAGTGCAGGACTCTGAAATTGATTTTCATCTAATAAAATTGGATAATGAGAGGGTGCTTGAAAATTTAAATGAAATATTGAGTTACCTTCCAAGCAAGTGTCAAAATGATTTGGAAAAGCTATTGCAGTGACACAAACCTATTTGTGGGAATAAATTGGGAAAGACACATTTAGCTATAAATGATGTCTCCACACCAGTTTCATCTTCAATAAGGCAACACTCTTATAGATTAACTCCGGCAAAGTTATCACAAGTCCCAAAAGAAATTGATTTCATGCTTCAAAATGATATCATTGAGTCTAGTTGCAGTAACTGGAGTTCGCCCATTGCGCTAGTACCGAAACCAGATGGAACACAAAGACTGTGTGTGGACTGTCAAAAGGTAAATGCGGTGACAAAAGCAGATCATATCCTATACCATGGTTGGAAGATTGCATTGAGAAAATGGGACAATCGAAATTTATCACAAAGACTTTCTAAAAGGATATTGACAGGTACCACTGTCAGAGGGAGCAAATGAGATATCGGCTTTTGTAACACCAAGTGGACTCTTTCAGTTTACAGTCATGCCATTTGGTATGAATAATGCGCCTGCGACATTTCAAAGACTGAAAACAAAGTAGGTCTAAGCAATTGTACTGTTTATGTTGATGATCTAACGGTTTTCAGTCCTACGTGGGAGGAGCATTTACAGCATTAGGAAGGATTATTTTCTCGATTACAGGAAGCTAATTAGGTGATGAACTTGGCTAAAAGTGAATTTGCAAAAGCGCAAGTTCTGTATCTAGACCATTCCATTGGACATGGTTCGGTGGATCTGAGAGATGCGGAAGTCAAGACTATCGTGGATTTCCCAGTGCCTACAACAAAAAGAGTCATTTTGAGATTTCTGGGCATGAGTAGCTTTTACTGGAAATTTGTACCAAATTTTAGCCGAGTGGTTGCTCCACTGACTGAACTATTAAAAAAGAACAAGAAGTTTCAATGGACACTGGAGAGTCAGAAGTCATTTGACAGTTTGAAAACTGTATTAACCACGACACCAGTTTTGGCAGTACCCAATTACGCCAAGCAATTCAAGTTGGCCATTGATGCAGGTGATATAGGCATTGGGCTGTATTGTTACAAGAAGGTGACACTGGAATTGAAAAACTGATAGGGTATTTTTCATGGAAGCTGAATGTACAGCAGAGAAGACATTCAACGATCGAAAAAGAGACCTTGGGTTTGGTATCAGCATTGCAGTATTTTGAAATTTATGTTGCCAACAATTCATCAGAAACAATTGTTTATACAGACCACAATCCTTTGAGTTGGAATAAAAGCCACTCTGTCACTACTGCTGAGGTCAGTGCTGCCATCTCCAAAGGGTGACGGATGATGCTGAGCCCACAGCGTGCTTCCGGTCACCCAGCCCGCTGCCTTGGCAGGGATTTATCCCAGTACACATGTGGTTTTAACCTGCTTTCTCGTCTACCATTCTATGAGTTTTGGTGAGGGGATACCTACTTCGTTTATTCACTTATCTCCAACAGTAAACACTCATTTTGAGCTTAGAGCACAAGAGGCAGCGAATCAGCTGGTACCACAGGCTGTATGACATTTGACACCATGATGCTGAAGCACGGGGCCCTCCAAAGAACGGGGCATGGGGCACTCACCCCAATTTGTCGTACCCTATGGATGGCTCTGCTTCCAGTGCTGATTTATTATGCATAGGAACATAGATAGGATAACTGGGCAATTAGAAACTCTTAAGGCAATCAGGCAAAGTCAACGTGGTTTTGCAAAAGGAAATCATGTTTGACTAATTTATTGGAGTGACAAAGTAACAAGCAACATGGATAACGGGGAATCTGCAGATGTGATGTGCTTGGATTTCCAAAAAGCAATTGATAAGGTGTCACATCAAAGATTACTCAATAAAATAAGAGCTCATGGTGCAGGACGTAACACGTTAGCATGGATAGAGGATTGGTTAGCAAACAGGGAGCAGAGTAGGGGTAAATGAGTCATTTACAAGCTGTAACTAGTCGAGAACCATAGTGAATGGTGCTGGGAACCTCAACTATCCACAACTTCTCTTGAAGGGACCAAATTATGGTTGCTAAATTTGTTGACGATACAAAAATAGGTATGAGAGTAAGTTGTGAAGAGGACAAAAGGAATCTGAAAAGGGATATAGGTAGGTTAAATGAGTGGACAAAAATTTGGCAGATGGAGTGTAATGTGGCAAAATGTGGACTTGTCACTTTGACAGGAAGACTAGAAAGCAGCATATTTTTTAAATGGAGAGAGATTGCAGAAGTCTGCGGTACAGAGGGATCTGGATGTCCTGGCAATGAATCACAGAAAGTTATTATGCAGTACAACAATTAATTAGGAAGGCAAGTGGAACATTTATGTTTATTGCAAGGGGAATTTTTTTTTCAATTCACTCATGGGACGTGGGCTTCGCTGGCCGGGCCAACATTTATTGCCCATCCCTATTTGCCCTTCAGAAGGTGGTGGTGAGCTGCCTTCTTGAACCGCTGCATGGAATGGAATGTAAAAGAAGATAAGTTCTGCTACAGTTGCACAGGGTGTTGGTGAGACCACATCTGGAGTACTGTGCACTGTTTTGGCCTCCTTACTAAAGGAAGGTTATAATTCGTTACAATCCTACACCAGAGCCCCACGGTTTTGGTGAGATCTGGTCAGGGACAAACAACGTTTTGTTTAAAAGTAGACAAAGTTTGACATTTGAGATACTTGCTAATGGAAGAAAGCCACAAGGTTCCATTGGTTTTGAACAAACAAAATTAAACTTTATTATGCAAGCTCAGAAAGATATAACAATTTACAATATCTATCTTATACTCTAAAATTCAGGGTAATTATGAGGTACATGTGAATTAACAGGCAAACTGTGGTCAAACACACACTACACAATAAATGCCAAATGCAACCAGAACAAATTCCACGGATTTCTCAACAACCCACCCAGACGTCAGTAATACTGTGAGTCAACCAATCTCACTGAAACTCTGCCTTTCACACAAGGGATTCCAGTCTTCACCTTTGGAGATCTAACCTGGGAATTCTCTCTAAAAGTCGCACCAACTTATTTGACATCAATGGCGACCGACTTGTTGGATTTCAATCTCGTCTCCTGAGATTCTATTCCCCTGGATTCCTGAATATACATTCAATCATCAACTCACAAGCACAACTTCAGCTCTTCGGCCTCGCCAAATGAACACTACTGCTCCAAAGGGGTACTTTTGCCCCAACATGGAGCAGCATGGAGTCATCAATCTTCAGCTGCCTTCTCCCCTTAAAGTCTGCTCCCCACGGCTCTTTTCCTGTTTGGCGCCTGTTTCTCCGCTCATCTCTTTTTAACTGAACTGGGACCCTTTTCCTGTCCCTGTTTCCACTGTGGGACTTTTGGGACCTCTCCCTGTCCCCTGCCTGGGACATGAGTCTTCCATGATGCTCTGCTCCCAGTCACATGACCCAGGATTCCATGCCATTTTACTTCCTGCACAGGTGTGCTGGGCACAAAGAACATAAAAATGGCAGCACCGCGCATGCTCAGCTAGCCCCCAGTCTGCGCATGCGCAAAATCTCCAAGGTCCATCAGGAGTTGAAGCTCCCGACCTCTGCTCCCAACTCTGAGGTAAGTATAATTTTCGTAACAAATTGCATTGGAAGAAGAAGATTCACTTGACTGATTCCTGGGATGAAGAGGTTATCTTATGAGAAAATGTTGGACAGGCTGAGCCTATACCGATTGGAATTTAGGAGACTGAGAGAAATGAAGAATGAGACATATAAGATCCTGAGGGGTCTTGACAGGGTGGATGCTGAGAGGATGTTTCCCCTTATGGGAGGGACTAGAACTAGAGGACACAGTTTAAAAATAAGGGGCCTCCCATTTAAGACGGGGATAAGGAGGATCTCTTTTCTTTCAGAGGCTCGTTAGTCTGTGGAATTCTCTTCCCCAGAGAACAGTGGAGGCTGGGTCACTGAAAATTTTAAGGCTGAGTTAGATAGATTCTTGATTGACAAGGGAGCCAAAGGATGTGGGCGGAAACAGGAAAGTGGAGTTAGGACCACATTTCGATCAATTTTAAATCTGAAACTTTTGTTAACCAAAGGTTTTAAGGGATAAGGGTATATGGAGTTAAGTCGCAGATCAACCATGATCTTATCAAATGGTGGAGCAGCCTCGAGGGGCTGAATGGCCTACTCCTGCTCCTAAATCATACATTTGTATGAAACAGGAGAGGGTCATTTAGCCTCTTGAACCTGTTCCATCATTCAATGAAATCATGGCTGATCTACAACCTAACTCCATATACCCATACCCCTTAATACCTTTGGTTAACAAAAGTTTCAGGTTTAAAATTAACACTTGATCAAGCATCAATTGCCATTTGGAGAGAGTTCCAAACTTCTACCACCCTTTATGTATAGAAGTATTTCCTAATTTCACCCCTGAAAGGTCTGATTCTAATTGTTAAGCTGTGGGCAGGATTTTCCAGTCCCGTCAGCAGCGGGCAGGATGGGAAAGTGCGGAGAACAGCCAAAAGTCAGTTTCCCGCCGGTATGAAAGTAGAGTTACTTACGGCCGCTATCATTTAGAAGGACAAGGGCAGCAGATAGATGGGAACACCACCACCTGGAAGTTCCCTTCCAAGCCACTCACCATCCTGCTTTGGAAATATTTTGCTGTTCATTCACTGTCGCTGGGTCAAAATCCAGGAAATCCCTCCCTAAAAGCACTGTGGATGTACCTATACCACATGGACTGCAGCGGTTTGAGAAGGCAGCTCACCGCCACCTTCTCAAGGGCAATTAGGAATGGGCAATAAATGCTGGCCCAGCCAGCGATGCCCACATCCCGTAAATGAGTTTTAAAAGAATAAGGAGAAATTTGACAAAGATGCCATGCACACGGGACAAAGGGAGTGTTAATGGTAGTGCTAAAGACTAAAGAAGGTATTGATAGTGGCATAAAGGTAAGATAGAGGAATGGGTTAATAGTAGAACAAGGGTCAGCATCGTGTGAAAGCAAAACATAAAAACAAGTGACAGATGGCCCTGTTTTGGTGGAGGGGGGCGTGGGGGTGAGGTTGAGCAAAAAGGATTAAAAATAAATAAATGTATAAATAAAAAATAAATAAATAATTGGATTAAAAAAGAGGTAAAGATGGAGGAGAGAGTTCATGGCCTAAAGTTGTTGAACTCAATGTTGAGTGCAGAAGGCTGTAAGGTGCCTAATTGGAAGATGAGGTACTGTTCCTTCAGTTTGCATTGGGCTTCACTGGAACATTGCAGCAGGCCAAGGATGGACATGTGGGCATGACAGCAGGGTGGTGTGTTAAAATGGCAAGCAACAGGGAGGTCTGGGTCATGCTTGCGGACTGAGTGAAGGCGTTCCACAAAGCGGTCACCCAGTCTGCATTTAGTCTCTCCAGTGTAGAGGAGCAGTAGATCAAATTGAAGGAGGTGCAAGTGAAGCACTGCTTCACCTGAAAGGAGTATTTGGGGCCTGGGATGTTGACAAGGGAGGAGGTAAAGGGGCAGGTGTTGCACCTTCTGTGATTGTATGGGAAGGTGCCGTGGGAGGGGGATGAGGAGCTGGGGGTGATGGAGGAGTGGACCAGGGTGTCACAGATGGAACTGTCCCGACGGAATGCTGTCAGTGGCTGAGGATGTATTTGCTGGTGCCATCATGCTGGAGTTGGCGGAAATGGAGGAGGATGGTCCCTTGAATGTGGAGGCTGGTAGGTTGAAAAGTGAGGACATGGGGGACCCTATCATGGTTCTGGGAGGGAGGGGAAGGGGTGAGGGCAGAGGTGCAGGAAAGGACACAGTTGAGGGCCCTGTCAACCACAGTGGGGGAAAGCCCTCGGTTAAGAAAAACGGAAGACATGTCAGAAGCACCATTTTGAAAGGTAGCATCATCGGAACAGATGCGATGGAGGTGGAGGAGCTGGGAGAATTGGATGAAGTCCTTACAGGAAGCGGGGTGTGAGGAGCTGTAGTTGAGGTAGCTGTGGGAACCAGTGGGCTTGTAATGAATATTGGTTGCCAGTATATCACCAGAAATGGAGACAGAGAAGTCAAGGAAGGGAAGGGAAGGGAAGTGTCAGAGATTGACCATGTGAAGATGAGAGGGGTGGAAATTGGAAGCAAAATCAATAAATTTTTCCAGGTCCAGGCGAGAGCATGAAGCAGCACTGATACACTCTTCAAACAGTATAAAATCCATCACGTTTCTACTTCTCTTTAGATCTGAAGGAGAGTCATACGGACTCGAAATATTAACTCTGTTTCTCTTTTCACAGATGCTGCCAGGCCTGCTGAGTTTTTCCAGCATTTTTTGTTTTTATTTCAGATTTCCAGCATCGGCAGTATTTTGCTTTAATCTCGGTGTACAGAAGATTCCTCTCGTACCTCCAGATGAGCTAGAGACAGTGCCATAGAATTCTTCGCATTTCTAGGAATGTGTTGTTTCACATCTGCCAAATTCTGCCAGGGGACTTGACACCACAGGGACTGAGAGGCCACCCTTGGCCAGTGGCTCTAAAAGTGACAGCCACCCTGAACTTATTTGCGAGTGGCTCATTCCAGGGTTCCACTGGGGATCTCTGCAGGATTTCTCAAGCATCTGCTCACAAATGCATCCAAAAGGTTAAGAACGCCCTATTTAGCAAGGCACACAATTAACATCCAGTTCCCCCTAGATGAAGCCAGCCAGGCTGCCAGAGCAGTGGGACTTGCAGCAATCTCTGGATTCCCACAGATGCAGGGTGCCATCGACTGCACTCATGTGGCTTTAAGAGTTCCCTGGGAACGGACACAACGTTTCTTCAAGAGGAAAGGGTTCCACTCTATAAATGTGCAGCTGGTCCACAACCACCAGAAGCAGGTTACGCAGGTTGGGAAGCTCCCAAGACTCATACATCTCGAGTCACTTGCAGGTGCCACAGATCTTCGAGGGCCCACAACGCATCCAGGGTTGGCTCCTCGGTGTCAAAAACTACCCACAAAGGTTGATGACGCCCGTTCGTTGGCCACAAAGTACCTCAAAGTAGAGGTATAACGCAGCTCATTCTACAACGCGCTCATTGATTGAGCAGACCTTTGACATCTTGAAGATGCATTTTCAAAGTCTGGACAGGTCAGGCAGCACTCTCCAGTGCACTCCCCAGAGAGTTTCCCACATCATCATGGCTTGCTGTGTTCTGCAAGACCTGGCGCTCCAAAGGGGGGACGTTTTGCCAGAACTAGAGATGGTGGAGCTGCATATCTCCTCCAATGATGATGACATCAAGAGGGCTGAGCTCAATGAGGCCGAGGAAGCTGATGATCCAGAGAAAGAGACCATAGCACGGGCTAAACAAGACAGGTATGCATGTAACATGCTTATAGCCACCAGGATCCAGAAGGATGATGACAACTAGCTTATACAGCCTCTTTCACCAGCGCCCTCCATGCTGAGTCCACCTTACCTCTTTGGTTACGATCCTAATCAGGTCAATGCAGCACATCCACCTCTGAATGAGAAGTGACAATCTTGCATCACAATGTCCTCATCCTTGGAAGGTATGGCAGCCTCAGGAGCATGTGGCCTGTTATGGGACAATAACTGCACCGTGGCATTTTGTGCATAGGGTTGAGATGGTGCAGCCTCTTCAAGCACCTCGCCAACATTCTACTACCTGCAGCAGCCTTCAAGAGACAGGAAGAGCATTGCAATGCTCAGTGCTCTCCTGGCAGTATGCATGCCATCTGGCAACATGCCTCGAGGAGGACAATCATCATTCAGTGGTTCTCGCCTTCGTGAGCGAGGCTGATTCTGAATCCATACTGTGTTTTGTCCGCACAGGCAATCGTTCAGGCAAGACAAGTGTTCAGGCCTAAAATAAAAACAGAAAATGCTGGAAAAACTTAGCAGGTCTGGCAGCATCTGTGGAGAGAGGAGCAGAGTTAATGTTTCGAGTCCGTATGACTTTGTTACTGTCCAGGCCTCATCATCATACTCAGTCCCCAGCGTTAGATATTTCTTCAACAGTCATCTGTGATGCTCAGTAATGGATGTGAGGCTGCACTTCAGATCATCACTTCAGTGGACCGCGAAATCTTCAGGAGCAGTGTAGTCTGACATCTGTCAAGCACTCATGACCATGCCACCATTTGGAGTCTCCCAGTGCCCCATGCTGCCCAGCTGTGGCATTTGTGGGTCCGAAAGAAAATGACTCTCCATCTGGGCCTTAAGGACCCCAACTGTTGATAATAAAGAGCACAGATCAGATGTCTCAGAGACTCACTCTGATCCCATTTGAGATCTCCATATTTTCATCCCAACAGTCTGACAAATGTACATTGAACTCAGGCACACCGATGCAATTGTAAGTTGCACATTACCATGTCGACTGACCATCTCAGAGCTGGCAGAGGGTTTATGTGAAGAGACCAGGTCTTCTGGCCCAGCACTGCATCCTCCCAAGTGCAAGTCAGGCATCTAAGATCTCTGCAGACAACTCCTAGGTTGCACAGTTTTAACCATCTAGCAGGAATCACAAAGCTCACAACTGTTAGCGAGGATCATAGCTCTAAATCATGGCGGTTGGAAGGTGGGGGCTAATATTGGGGTGATGTTCAGAGATACACGCAGACATGAGATAACACTGCAGGCAAACAGGAGCGCATAAGAGATTTGAGTTTAAGTCCATATGTGAAGCTCACTCAAGGCTGACAGAAAGTACATGGGCGCCAATGAAAGATGTTCCATGCGCGTTGCCATTCAATCCTGTTCGATCATTGAGCAGAGCGCTCAATGTAGAGCACAATGCAGAAACATCGGGAGACTAAAGCAGCCTCCAGGTTCTAAACTCATGAGGCGATATTTTATGAACCTCTGAAGCAGCTATCTGAGATGCCTTGGCCAACCACAACGTTCTCAGGGGCAGAGACTTCACTCATGTCAATACTGCACAGAGAGTGGCCATGCACTGTAATGAGATGGTTCTAGACAGCATAGAGCAGAGGCAGATGATTGGACATCAGGGAGGAGTGGGGAGCATCTGTGACACTTGACGGACCAGGGAGCATTTAATCAGATAGAAGAGACATACACAACCTGAGACGTGGAATGAGTAAAATCTATTTACATTTGTGTAAATCCTGTACATATTGTGGACACCCTTGTGTGCTCTTAATATTTCTTAATTTTTCTTACCCTACCAATACTTCTCGGTGCTTCCCCGATATCCACAGCAGAAATGGAGGTAGCCTAATGGCTACGCCCTGTTGTCCGTGATGACCTTGGCAAGTGTCCTCTGGAGGACTGAGGCCCAGAGGACCCCGGCCTGCTTTGGTTCTCCTGCTGTGGGGCAGTTACACCCTCCTCGGCCTGTGGAGCTGCAGATGATGGGGTCACAGGCAGAGGGGATTGAGATCAGCCGGACACGCTCGGAGTCATCTGGTTGGATGGCCCCGCCATGTCCAGCTGACTGATCTCCTCCTTATGGGTGCCCAAGGGCCCCTGCCTGACTCCTTGAGGAGAAGGGGCACTTGGAGTGAGGTTGAGTTGCCGCGTCTGCCTCTCATGTAGCCGCTGATGGATCCCACCTCTGGCTCGAGCGGTGGAGTGCAGGTCCTGGTGAATATCAGGTGCAATGTTCTGGACAAAGGTCTCCATTGTGGTCAGCATCCTGCCAGCATTGACCTCAGTGCGCTGGTATGTCGGTGCAATGACATCAGACTGAACGCGGACAGACTCCTCCATCGTCCTTTGCAATCTGGTGACGGCATCTGACAACCCTACCTGATGTTTCCTGTCTGTCTTTGCAGCTTCATCATCGGTGTAAGGGCCAAGTCCAGAGGCTTGACGTTTACTAGGACTCTGCAGCAGCCTGGCCTTGTCCTCCGAATGCCGGTGACCTTGGATGTCCCTGCCTCTGTCTGCTGTGGATGCAAATCTGTGCTGTGCTCACCAGATTGTGATCCCTAGCCTGCTCTACAACTAGGTCCCACTGAGGTGTGTGTCTCTGCGCCGGTGGAAGATGCGGGTGAACACTGTGACAGCTCTAGATCCAGCATGTCCTCAGGTTCCTCAGCTGAGATGGTTTGGGGTCTGGGGGTGATGGTTTGGTTGCTACTGGGCCTCTTCCTTTTGCTGCTGGTGCCTGTCAGAGAGGAGAGATAATGAGTGATTGGCTGCATCATCACCAACATTACAAAGCATTCACAGTTTCGTCAGGTGACCAATGAACTGTTGATGTGTCCTCATTGGCTCGGGAGACACCGGTCTCACCCTCGGCGCAGGCACAGTCACGCTCCTCGCCAGCCAGCTCTGCCGTACACTCTTCAAAGATGGTGAGGGCCTTGAGCTCAAGCATCAGCTCCTCCGGCCTGGGATCCCTCCCTCTTGTTGTGGCTGATCTTTTCCAGCATAAAGACAAATGTGCAGGCTATGAGAAGGACAGATACCAAAGCAGATGATAAGGATGCCTGACTTCTGTGTGTGCTGAATGGACCTGTGTAAAGGCTGAGGACACGAGCTATACAGGATGTGAGAAGAGATGAAGATGTCAAAGTGTGTGTGAGAGAGTCAGCGGTGATGTCCCTTGTGCTGGTGGTGTGAGAGATCCCGGTGGACTGTACCCCTGCGAGTGCCTGACGGGCTTATGAGGGTGTGAGTTGAGATTGAGGTGAAGGTCGACTTACTTGGCGGAGCAGATGAGATCATTCATCCTCTCCCTGCACCAGATGATGGTCCTCCTCTGAGGAGCATTGGAGATGACCACCTTGGCAATCTGCTCCCATGCTGGCATGGCGAGGTTGGTGGATCTCCTTCTGCCATCACGGGTGTAAAGGATGTCCCGACCTTACTCAACTGTGTCGAGAAGTGCCTCAGCATTGTTGCTGAACTTCAGGGCAGTAGACTGCTCACCTTTCAGGGCCATCACTCTCCATAACCAGTCCTGGGCTGCAGAGAGTGAATGATGTGCGTGGGTGCGGTTTAAATATGGCGCCCGGAAAGTTGGTCCAATAAGGTCATGGCAAGTCAGACGAATCCAGCCTGCCCCACCACAAGATACATCGTGCTTCATGTTCATGCATATATAATGAGCTGAAAAGCAGACAGTCTGGTGTGGAAACCTGACACGTCGGGTGGCAGGGCACCTGCCGCTTTTCACGCCCACATCCACATTTAGTCCCCTAAGCAGAAATGCTTCCTATGCAATAGCTTCTATTAGAAACAGTTCATTAACAATGCCTTTGAATGGCCTTGATTATAATGCTTCTGTCATGCCAGTACAGGCATGACAATATTTGAATGGACAACTGAATGTATTAGCACAAAAGCAAAATACTGCAGATGCTAGAAATCTGAACTACAAACAGAATATGCTGGAAATACTCAGCAGCAAATCTGTTGAGAAAGAGACAGGAAAGGTTAACATTTCAGGTTGATGACCATTCATCAGAACTAGAAAAAGTTAAAGGTGCAATGGAGTTTAAACAAGCACAGGGACGCAGAAAGGGAGCGGAGGAGGGGGAGAAGGAACACAAAAAGGTCTGTGATCAGATGGAAGGCAGGAGAGACTAAATGACAAAAGGTGCAAAGTAAAGGGGATGGTAATGAGACAAGAAACAAAAGGTGGGTCTGAAGGATACGCGAATGACAATAGCAGAATCATTGCCAACAGCTGTTTGCCAGGACTGGTGGTTATGATCTGAAATAGTTGAACTCAGTGTTGAGCCTAGAAGGCTGTAAAATGCCTCATCAAAAGATCAGATGCTGTTCCTTAGACTTCATTAGAATAAATTTGAGATTAAGGACAGGGAGGTCCATGTGGGAATGGGCCAAGATTAAAATTACTGGCGATTGAAAGTTTAGCATCGCATGAGGACTGAACAGCAGTGTTCTGCAAAACGATCACCCAACATTGCTTAAAACCTGTTACAGCTCTAACAATTTCTAGTTCTGATGAAGAGTCATACGGACTCGAAATGTTAACTGTATTCCTCTCTGCAGATGCTGTCAGGCCTGCTGGGTTTTTCCAGCTATTTTTGTTTTTGTTTCAGATTTCCAGCATCCGCAGTATTTTGCTTTTATTTTTGCTTAAAACCTGTTACAGCTCTAATAATTTCTAGTTCTGATGAAAGACGAGTTACCTGAAACAATAACTTTGCCTCTGTAGTAATTGTGGTTTTGTTTAGTTTGTAATGTACCTTTTAGAATAATACTTGTTAGGCATGATCACATAATCTCTAGCAACTAATAGGAGAGTAGCGCAGGCTACCTCAGCAGTCAGTGTAGAGATAGAGTTGGGGTTGAAAGCACACGTGTAGTTGCTGCTGAGTATATTGTAAATAAACTTAATACTTCCACTCAAGAAGTGTCTGCAGCTCAACTCTATCATTACTAGCACAACTCAGCCACCCTACAACAAACTGGCGATGAGGATAAAACAGGATTGAACAGAAGAAATCAAGTTAGAAAGAAATCAGCACTATACCTCATCCAGTGATTGTAAGTAGCAAGGCTCTGTTAGAATTGAAGAAGTTATCCCTCTCAAAATGCCACAATTTGGGCGAGTTAATCCTTTTGAACCAGCCACAGATGATTGGTCTCAATGCATAGAATGCTTCACGTTCTTTTTTCAAGTGAAGGAGATTACGGGGGAAAAGAAGAGATGAGGGATCCTCTTGAGTACCTGTAGAAGCAAAACCTACCATCTGATTTGAAGTATGACAGCGCCCAGTGCCCCAGATTTGAAAAATTTAGATGAATTGGCAGACCTCATGAAGGGTCACTTTCAACACAAGTCCTCAGTCACGATGCAGAGGTTTAGGTTTAATTCGGGAAATAGAGCCCCGGCTGAGACAATTACATGCTACGTGGCAAATTTGAAGCAGCTAACGGAACATTGTGAGTTCAGTACAACTCTGAATGATATGCTCTGAGATCACTTAGTGCGTGGTGTGAAAGAGGACTCTATTCAGAAAAGATTACTGTCCGAAGTGAATCTGGATTTCAAGAAGGCGCTAGAGATAGCGCTGGCCATGGAAAGTGCAGTAATAGGTTCAAAAACAATAGAGGGTGTGCAAAATGGCACAGTCCTCCACATCTGGCGGGAAACCTCAGCCAAAAGAGACTCGAAAAAGCGAGGCTCCAGCGAGAAGCAGGAAACAGCCCCCACTAGCCGAAGAATAAAGAAAAATAACTTAGCAGCAAAATCAAAGGATAATTTTAACAGAGGTGGAAATAAGCAGCCTTTTAGTGATTGGCAGTTTTTTAAAAATCGAATGCTACTATTGTCACAGAAATAGACATATGATGAGGCAATGCAAGGAAAGATTCAAGAATGCTTGTAAACAAAAGACAAAGCCCAATGAAATCTACAATGTAGAAGAGCCCGAAACAACAAATTCAGACATTTACTCGTTTAATCTGGAAGTTGGAAAGACAGAACCAATATTCATCACAGTGAAAGTAAATGGAAAAGCTGTTAGATTGGAAGTGGACACAGGAGCTTCCACTACAGTAATTGGAGAATATACCTTCAGCTATTTGAATAATGGTGAACATCAATTAAGTTTAGAAGAAACAGCTGCCAAGCTAAAAACATATACGGGAGAAGACATTTAAGTAAAAGGCATAAGCAGAGTAACTGTCCATTACGGAAGCAAATCGGCAAAGCCACCAGTGTTAGTATTGAGAGGCAGAGGACCAAACCTTCTAGGGTGAAATTGGCTAAGGGAAATTAACCTTGATTGGCCACTGGGATTCCAAATTGAAGCTGGAAGTGTTCCTGTTTTGAAAAAGGAGTGTGTAAGGACTCAACAGCCTGCAGAAATGCAGGCTGTCTTAAGTCAAAACCTAGAAGAACAGCAGAAGGAACTCGAAGAGACCCTGTTTGATGACAGAGTTCGAGACAAGGTGAGCAACCTTCAAAGGCAAAAAGAAAACCTGTTGAAACACTTTAACACACTACAAGATTCCCTCAGGTCAAAGTTTGTACCTCTGGAAAAGTATGAAGAGAAACAGAAAGAATTCAGCACTTCTCTGAACTGAAGAATGATTTGGCAGAGAGGACACAACAATGTACAATTTTCCAAATACAAAAAAGAGACAGAAGAGCTGAAGAATCAGCTAAATGAAGCCAAAGAAGGCTTTGGAAACAAAAGTCGCAGAATTTCCCAAGAAGCAGACAGATAATGAAATTTTGGGAGACTCAGCCACTGAGCTGAGACAAATTGAGCTTGCATCTGAGAGAAGCCTGGCCAACAGTGAAGTTAAAAAGGCCAAGATTAAAGTTTGTGCTAGAAAGAAGAAGGCACATTCCAAGCGAGGGAGGTTATCTATTTGAGTTACCGAGTAAATTCACAGGGCCTCCACCTGACCGAGGAGGAAGTGAGAGCCATAAGAGAGGCACCTGTACCAAAGAATGCCTCAGAGCTCAAATCATTCCTAGGAATGATCAACTATTATGGGCGGTTCTTACCCAATTTGTCTACAGCGCTGCCTCCCCCCTGTATTCTCTACTCAAAAAGAACCAACGTTGGTCTGGGAGGCACCCCAGAAAGAAGCTTTCATAAAGGTGAAACAATTGTTGCACTCATCCAATCCATTATTGCATTATGACCAGACAAAAGAGTTGGTGCTGACATGTGACGCACTCCCTACAGAGTGGGAGCAGAGCTCTCTCATCGGACAGATGGTGGCACGGAATGACCAATAGGTTACATATCAAGAACGCTCACCACAGCGGAAAAGGGATACTCACAGATGGAAAAAGGTCTGTCCATCATCTTTGATGTCAAGAAATTTCACCAGTACGTACACGGTCGCCATTTTACAATCATTTCAGACCACAAACTATTGCTAGGATTGTTTAGCAAGGACAAGGCTATACAACCCATACCCTCAGCAAGAATATAATAATGGGCTTTAATTCTGGCAGCTTATGAACACACTTTCATACATAGAGGACTAGCAATCAAATCGCAAACAGCGATGCCCTTAGTCGTTTGCCTTTACAAGAAAATGATGAGCACATCCCAATTCCACAGGAACTTGTTTTACTGTTAAATTTGTTAGATTTCTTGCCAGTATGTGCTCGACAGATCAGAGACTGGACAAGGCAGGACCCAGTCCTATCTCAGGTATGACAAGAAGTGTTACATGGTTGGTCACAGGAGCCCATATCTGACGAAATGAAACTGTACTTCAACAGAAGGCATGAAATAACCAGCCAGGATGGCATCTTATTGTGGGGAGCACGAGTGATTGTTCCTCCAAAGGGAAGGGAGCCACTTTTAATTGAACTACACAGTGCCCATCCAGGAATTTCTTGAATGAAGACCATAGCACACAGCAACCTATGGTGGCCTGGAATGGATGGTGAAATAGAGAGTTTAGTAGCACCGGGCGCATTGTCAGCAACTGCAAAAGTTGCCAGTGACAGCTCCGTTACACCTATGGGAGTGGCCAGGTAGACACTGGGTGCGGTTACAAATTGACTACGTTGCACCTTTCCTGGGACAATGTTTCTGCTCATTGTCGATGCCCATTCAAAGTGGTTGGACGTATATGAGGTGAAGTCACCAAAGTCAGCCGCTACAATTGAGAAACTATGTCAGAGCTTTGCTATTCACAGACTAGCAGAAGTAGTTGTTTCCGATAATGGCACAGGATTTATAAGAGTTTCAACAGTTTATCAGCCTCAACGGTATCACTCACATGAAAACTGCACCATACCAGCCTTCCTCAAACGGACTGGCCGAAAGAGTGGTTCAAACATTCAAGGCAGACATGAAAAAGCTAACTGGCGATTCCTTGGCAACCAAGCTAGTATACTTTCTTTGTCATTCCAGAACTACCAGATGTGACACCTGAGGAGTTATTGTTGAAACGTCTCAGGACAAGATTGAGCTTAATAATGCCAAATTTAGAGGGGAATGTGGAAAGGAGTCAGGGAAGCCAGAAAACTAGACAAGACTGGAATAGTTACGAGGGGAAATTTACCGTGGGAGAACTAGTATACTTGAAAAATTTCGGGGAAGGACCAAAATGGTTACCGGGTGAAATAAGTGCAGTGACTGGACCTCTATCATACCACGTGGAGGCGGAAGGCCGGATCATCCGTAAATACGTGGACCATTTAAGGAAGAGAGAGAGACAAATCACCAAGGCTTGGTTCCACCAGTGACCATGACCAGGTCTGTGTTTCCTGTTGAGGATATTCAACCCAGGACTACGTGTCTGATGTTCCTGTAAGAGCTGAGGATACAGAACTGCAAGTGCCCACTGAAGCACCTGATGTTCAGGCAACTCTGGAAAAGGAGGTTCCTGACAAAGAATCTGAAGTTGTAGAGCTGCGACGTTCCACATGTACCAGGAAACCACCTGAAAGACTGAACTTGTAAATTCCTTACACAGCGTAAATATTATGTTGTCTTGAAAAATATGTACTTGTAAATATTATATGTATAGCCAAGTTAAAGGGGGAGGAATGTAGTAATTATGGTTTTATTTAGTGTGTAATGTACCTTTAAGAATAATACTTGTTTGGCAAGATCACATGATCTGTAGTAACCAAAAGGAGTAGCAGCGCAGGCTACGTCAGCAGTCAGCGTAGAGTTGGAGTTGGAGTTGAAAGCATGCGTGTAGTTGCTGCTGAGTACATTGTAATAAACTTAATGGGCAGAATTTTGCCCTTGATGGGCAGGCGGGCCCCACCGGCTCGGCGGCGGGTGGGCAGCTGATCGCCGCTGCTGAAACGGGCCACGCCGGCATTTTAAATGGGCAGGCCAATTAAGGCCCACCCAGCGGCCTGCCCAACGGGAAGCGCTATGCGCTTCCTGTGTGGGTGGGGGGGGTGGGGGGGTGGGGGGGGTGGGGGGGTGGGGATTCCCCAACTGCCAGAGTGCGCACATCTCCCTGAGACTAAGTGCTATCTCAGGGAGAGTGCTGAAAGTTTTTGAAAGTTTAAAAATAGGAAAATAAAAAAATTATTAACATGTCTCCCTCATTTGACAATGTCACACGAGATGGGACATGTTAATAAATATCACAGAAACTTTACTAAAGTTTTTTAAAACTGACATGAAACCTCATCCCGCCGGTGGATGAGGTTTTATGTTTTTTCAGAAGCCCGCTGGGGCTCCTGGCCTGCCCGCCAACCTTAAGGTTGGACAGGCAGGGCCTTTAATTTATTTAACTACCCTGTCAATGGCCTCAATTGGCCATTGACAGGTTGGTGGGCGGACAGCTGATCTCACTGTCCCCCCGCCTTCCTGAATATTTAAATGGGGCGGGATGACGTCGGGGGTTCCCCCCAACATCACCTCGTGTCATTTTCACGTCGGTGAGCGGGTCCCGCCCCCAGCTCGCCGACAGAAAAATTCTGCCCAATGTTTCTACCCAGTAGGCGTCTGCAGATCAGCTCTATCACTAATAGTATGACTCGGCCACCCTACAGCAGCCTCTATCTCCATAGTAGCTGCCTGAAGGAGAAATTTCTTTACACGGAGGGTTGCTGGAGCATGGGATGATTGAGGCAGCTACCACCATGTCCTTTAATGGAAAATTGTATACATATTTAAAGCAATGAAAAATACAGTGCTATTGGATAGTAGAAAGATAATATGATTAGTTTTGAATTACTCCAGCGGAGAGCTAGCACAGCATAATGTGCCAAATGCCACCTTCTGTTCTGCAAATGTGTTTTTCTGACAGTTAAGGCTCAAATTACAGCAAAGAAATTGGACCAAGATTCAGCACTAATTCTCTGGGTTTGCACATGAAAGATGGCCAATTGGACAAGCTGTGCCTCAGCAAATGTTAGTGCCTTCTTTAGAAGGGGAGAATATAAATTTAGCCAATTTGTGTGAGAGGCTTCATCTTAACTGGTCAGGTTCTGATCTTTTTGATGCCAATATCATGAGTTTCTCTCTATCCTGTTAAAAAGAACTGTACTCTTTCATCCTTTCCTTCAGAATCTTCAATATCTAATTCCTGCTGCCATCTCAGCATTTGGTCTTCAAACACTGCAAATCCAATCTCCCAAAGTTTGTGTCTAATGACAATGATCAAAATCTATAACTCACCCTTGTTGTTCTTTGCACTCTCTTCAATACATCAATGTCTTTCTTGAACTATGGTAATCAGGAGTGGTTGAAGTATTCTGCATGCCATCTAAGGTATTATAGGAATGCAACAGAGATAAAAAGGAAACTGAAAGTAAAGGAAATCTGAAATAAAAAAACAAACTGCTGAAAGTATAAAGAGTGGTTAACATGTAGGCTGTAATCCTTTATCAGAACCTCTACTGATGTGGAAATACTAGCAAATCTTCTGTGCTGTTGCTCATCCTTTGTAATAAGCAAGAGGATGCTCTTTATGACAGCAGAAATGTATAACATCATGCACAACATCCGATTATATAGTACTGAAAGATCTCCAGTTGTGTTGATGGTGAGTCAGAGGATATGTTGTTCTCTAATGAGAGGGGTGTAATGTCATGTAGTATGATGTATTATTAGGGCCGCTAACGTATGATGAAAGAATAAAGCAAATTCTATTTATGTTACTTCATATTCTGGGAATTTCGATCAGCATTTTCTGAATTGAATTCTGCAACTCTTCATTTTTCTGTGAAACCTATAAATCGATAACTTCAGGTGTCAACCTGGCCTCAATGATAGCAGTTGCACCCCTGAATCAGAAACTTATGGTTCAATTCTGACTCTGGAGAGTTGACCAGAAAATTTAGGTGACATTTCACTGTTGGCTGTGTTATCTTTGGATGGGGTGTGTTGGGAAATAAAGATAGTTTAAGAAAGTTATATTTGTTTTTGAGGGTGTTGGGAATGAGTTCCAGTTTTAATGTTTAAGTTTGATTTGTATTTCTGTATCCGTGTGTTAACAAGAGGTCATGTTGAATTTTAGTTTCACTTTAAAAGGTGCTTGCGTGGCTAAGGTGAGTTTTGCGACTGTAAGCTAAGTTAAGCAAACAAGAGTAGAAAATAAAAGTGCTGTTGCCTAGCAACAGGGGTCCAGGGAGGTAGGTCCCACCCACAGACACACACAGAAAAACTAAAGAAACAGCAGTTTTAAGATCACTTTTGAAGACAGTTGCCAAACAGAAGCCACCTATAGTTGGTTTAACGTAGCTTCCAGAGAGAGACTGAAGCAGAACAGACAGATAGCAAGTCCCAAGCTAAAGAAGGAAGTCCCCAAATCCAGAGGAGTGGAACAGGGGAAAGTCCCAAGCAGACCTTCTAGTCAAAGGAAGGACAGGAATCTGGAAAAGGTCCTGTTAATGAAGTTAAGAATGAGGAGCAGAGAGAAAGGCTCCAAACTTTAGCTTTAAGGAGACAAAAACTGGAGAATGCAGATTTAAAGCGAGAACAGCTTGCAAGAGGCTGAAGGTCTGTAACTCTTTGCTATGGGCATGTGAAGCAGTGGTATTCTGTTGATGACTGAGTCAGTGAGAGAGAGCACATGGAAGACAGCTTGAATGCATGTGGTGACCCAAGGAAGAGGAACATCAGAAGGAGAGTTTGAAACCCTGGAAGTGAACCCTTGCGGAAGCCATCTGAGAGAAAGCGTTAGTTTGGGAGAAGATTCCAAAGCGAGTTCTTGGAATTGAGATTGGAAACCCTCGTGTGAAGGACGGAATTCAGTGAGGCTGGTTGGTTCATGGTAGGACAGGCGTCTGGGGGGAGTTGTTGAGCTGTCACTTGGTTTCAGAAAGTGGTGTGTCTGACCACAAGTCGCCATAGGTTTACATGGACTGCGTACTTACTGTGAACATTAAAGTATAAGATAGCTTTTGAAACTTGTCTTATCCTTACAAATCTGTATATATCTGCAAAGGTGTAGCTGTGGGTGAAGGAATGTTGCACTATAGTTCATCTTTTCTTGTTTAACAAATGTCTTAATCTTTTGTTAAGGTTCATTAGCTGACTCCGGTGACTCTGTTTAGTAGCTATTTTCCAAGTATCTAAAACAAATAAAAGTTAGGATCTATCAAGCTGGGTTCCATCCTGGGATCAGGGGTGATCTCAGCTGGGGATCATAAGTGCTAAACCAATCACCTGTCTGTATTCTCAAGTGGGTGTAAACATCCAATGGCACTGTTTGAAGAACAGCCTCTTCAAATTTCCTGTCAACATCTAGTTCTGAACCAACATTACTAAGAAGATTAACTGCTCATTTATCTCATCGATGCTTGCAGGAATTTGCTGTCTACAGGTTTGCTCCTGTGTTTCCTTAAATTGTAACAGTACACCTGAAAAGTAATTAATTCACTGTAAATACTTTGGGACATCCCGAAATCAATATTTATCTATAAACTTTTAAATTATTCTTTTATTCATAAATGATTGATTTTTATATTATTTATTCCTATACTATATGTATTTACCTTTTATGTGATGCCTATTTAAAGCTGAAGATATATACAGCAAGATATAGCTGCATCATATTGAAGGTAGATACCCAAGCCAGAAAGTACCATGTCATTATTTGAGCTGGTGATGTGTCCTGGAAATGTGACTTCTCTCTGCCAGTGACCTACAGCACTACCCCTACTGGGTCCCTTACAGGATCAGGTTGTTTAAATATCCAAATGTCATTTGTTACCATCCCAGCTGGTGTTAATACTGGACAAGTCAGTCCCAGAGTGAAACCTGGCTTGATAAATGCTACTTTTCTTTTTAGTAACTGTGGAGGTAGGTTACTGGACAAATTCACAGGAGTCTGCTGATGAACTTTTAACACAAAGAATAAAACATCTATTAAACAAGAAAAATGAACTATATTACTCGAAACAAAAAGGTTGGAAAGATCTCAATACAAATACAAAAAAATGATTCAAACATTCTCTATTCCTTCACTCCAGCTATATCTTTACAGACACATACAAACTCGTAAAGATAAAACAATTTACCATATCTTTCTTATCCTCTAATATTCAGGGTAAGTATGCAGTACATGTGAACCAACAGGTGCACTGTGGTCAGGCACACCATACCGTAAAGTAAATGACAGATGTGACAAAAGCAGGTTCTATGGATTTCTCAAAAGTCTATCCAGATGCTTGTTACACTGTGAGCTAACCGATCTCACAGGAACGGTGTCCTTCTCACGAGGGTTTCCAATCTCCACGTTCAAAGAACTCGCTTTGGGATTCTCTCCAAATGTCATTCCCACTTGGATGGTTTTAACAAGGACTCACCTCCCGGGTTTCGATCTTGCTTTCCGAGATTCCATTCCCCTGGATCTCTGTGTACACTCAAGATTCACCTTCCAACAATTTCAGCTCTTTGGCCATGCCAAGCAGAACACCACTGCTCCAAAGGGTACCTTTGCCTTGGAGTCACCAACCTTTGGTTGCCCTCTCAGATCTTCAGGGCTCCTCTCAAGCCCACTTTGCTTCAAGTCTGCTCCCCGCTGCTCGCTCTTTAATTCAGAGCCTGTTGTTCTGCTCTTTTCCCTCAACTTTACTTAACAGGATCTGTTCCTGATCTCGGTCCTTGTCCTTTACCTGGGACTGTCTTTTGGACCCCTTTCTGTCCCATTCCCTTCTTAGGGTCATTCTTCTGGGTTTGGGATCTTCTCCATGTCCCCATTCCCAGTGTCCTGGTCTCTGGGACACATTCTCCTGCAATGGTGCACCTCTTCGGATTACCTGACCTGCAGTTCTGCACTGTTTCACTTTTCTCCTTCTTTCTCTCCTGCACATGTGTGGCCCCTTTCCCGGCCAGTGCATGCGCAGAAAGCCTGAGGCCCACTGGGAACTGTCATTCCTGGCCTCTGAACTCTAAGTATCAGAGTTCATCATACATTTTTGTGGTACAACTCCTGTGTAAAACAGGAGAAATTCATTGGGGAGGTAGAAACTACTGGGATGGCCTTCAAATAAGCAAGAATGGCTGAAGATTACAGCAACAGGCTGGGGGATGACAGGTACACAGGTACCTTGTCCAAGACTGAGTTGGCAATGTGGGCAAGAAACTAAGGAGTTTGTGGAAAACAATTTGAATTTTTTTTCTCAGATCAATTTAATTAGTTTGCTTTGTAATGGTTGGTAGTTGCTTTACCTTAGTAGTTTATTAAAGGAAATGAATTCTAAACTGTTGGATTATTGTGAATGGGATAGTTGAACCAGAAAGTATCAGTTAACATTTAATAGTTTATGATTTGCTATTTTTAAATGTAGATGATATGAGCTAATCGGCAATTTATTTTCCATTACAAACTAAGGATATTCCTCACATCCTACAGATGCAAACCAAGTTCCTTTTTTTTAATTAAGTGAATGTTCAGCATGTTTTAACATGATCTGTATACTCATATCTGGAAATATATCCTAAAATTAACTTAGTAATTCAAAGGGAATAGAGTCAAAGATTTCTGTTCAGGATCTGATCAATATCCTTTGTGATGATTATAATAAAAAAAAACACAAGCTGACCCAATGAAGCCTTACTAATCATTATTAGCATAGTTTGAATGCACCATCTTCTTATTATTTAAAACATTTTTTAAAGTCATGGGAACACCAACAACAACTTGCATTTATAGAATGTCACTTGGATAGCCTTTATCCCTTGCTTGTGCCAGCCTTCCATCTCATAAGACAATGGTTTGCACTTTGGTGGTTAACTCCCAAGTTAAGTATTGCCTGATATAGCTCATGAGCCCTACTCTGGCATGGCCGTCTCTACCGCATTTGCTACAGAGGAAGACAGTGGGTTGAGAAGGTGTCCGATTCACTGGCCTCTGTTTCCTCTGAGCTGTGTTTTCGGCCAGCTGAACTTTTCATTTCTACTTGCCTCTTCCAAAGCCCTTCCAAACAGTCAGCCTCCAGAGGTCACAGCTGTCAACTACAGTCTCCCATTGCCAGCGTCTTCACATCTCGCTTGCAGGTGCCCTTTTAGCAGAAGTATGGATGGCTAGGAGATCATGACCCATTGGTAAATTTACCATACAGAAGGTCTTTGCATTTATGCAATGAACATGACTGAGTCAGCGCAGATAGCATTGAGTGTAGGCTGATGGAATTAGCACGCTCCAGGACCCAAGTTGGTGACTTTGTTCTACCAAGAGATGTTGAGGATATGTCCGAGGCAGTGAAGGTGGAATCTGTTCAGATTTCTCTCCTGCCTAACAAATGGTGTCCAGGTCACACACTATAGAGGAGTGTGCTGAGGACGCGGGCCTGGTAGACTCATAGTTAGTGTTCTCAGTGAGGCTGCTGTTGTTCCACGCTCTTCTACTTAGCTTGAACATAACAGTTACAAATTTTGTGATGCATATGTCTCCAACACCCCGCACAGGCCTCCAACCGTTCTGCCACCAACTTGCCCTCCAGGCCTCTGGTTTCTCCCTTAGCCCCTAGGCCTCTGTTTGACAACAACATCATCTTCCAATCTTCAAGGTTTCCTCGCCTCTTTCTTCCCCTCTCCCACTCCCGCTGCCTACCCCCCCTCACTCTCCCACTCTTACCCCTGCCTCCCCCTCCTCAGTCCATGCACTTATCTCACCTGCAGCCTTAACTGACTGGTCCTCCATCCAACTGGAAACAAGCCTGTCAATCAATCAGTGTGCAGGGGAGCATTCACTTCCGGGCTTCCCACAATTTTCTGACCCACCCTCTCCCTGAAGTTCAGATAAGTAAAATCTTAGCCCTAAAACTCTTCTTTCAAACCCAAATTTGTGTCCACATATAAAGAAAAGTGTAAAAAACATGATTCCCAACTATACAGACTGCCTGAATACAAAGTTATTTTGATATTAGAAGGAATGCAGGAATTTGGATTTAAAGGCTTATAGATTCAAGTTTGTACCCTAACAAGAATAGTTATTAAGGGTACCTAACAGATCCTAAACCTCTTTGCCTTAATTCCTCATTATTGTAGCGTTCAATGATTTAATTGATCTATGTTTGATTATGTTAGTCTGTTCACTGATCTATGTTCATTGTATTTGATTGCTTTAGGGTAGAGCTGAAGAGTTAAGTAACTGACAGGAGACAAAAAGTTTTGGAATCTGGGTTAAGAGCATGGGTGTAGGGATGCTGTGATTACTGAGATACTTTGAAGTTCTGGAAATAAACCCATTGTAGATTTAGAACTAGTGTCATCTCCTGCATTGCTCTAAGATAAACCAGATATATAATATATACAGCAAACGAATAAATACACAACGGTTATTGTACTCTGTCGAGGAAATAATGGCACCTAAATTTAGCTCACTAAACTACTTTACATAAACCATTTTGGATTACATTAGCATTTATATTCAAGATCTGCACAAAACAATGAGTGTATGAATCACCCTTGTGAAAGGTCAAAAAAATAAAGCCACCCACTAACAATATCTTTCAAAGCATTGTTTAAGTTTGAATAGTATTAACAGAGTATATAAAGAATTAATAGATAGGGTAAATTGACTAATTAAAGATGAGGTTAGAAAGGCCATTAAGCTTGTTGCTTATCAATTTAGAATTAACTTCCTTAGATAATTAACAATTAAACAGCATTAGATAGCCAATCTACTGAGTACATTAAAGTATATATGCTCGTAGTTAGCAATGTTTCCAGAAAGTATACAACTTCATCCTAATCAGTTGGCGTAAAATGTATTGGTTGTCTTGCCTTCCTCATGGAGGGGGGGTATTAGCCTGAGAGATCAGAATGGTGAACCTCTATCTGCAGAGATCCAATTAATTCTTGGGGATGCTCTGCTGCGGTGATGGTAGTTATGTCTAGACTAGCTGGCTTAAATCTCACCTACCTTGATCTCGATGATAAGTATATCTAAGTGACACGCTTTCTCCGCTGGATGGTATAGCTATAATATCTTAACTTTAGTAACCTTTCTCACTCACTTCCCGAGATGCAATTTCTGATTCTGCATTGCCCCCCTTTTACACTTACCTGTCAAAGAGTTCCTATGCTTTCTACTATAAAGGGGGGAATTTTCTGTGACCGCTGGCAGCGGGCGCAATAGGCAGCGGGCGCGGACAATATGGCACGATCAGTTTCACGACGGCAGGAAGGCAGGTCATGGTCATCCGCTCAGCCTGCCAACGGTCATCAGGGAGCACATTGTAATACATCAGCATAGGCTCTTGGACTTCCACCGGATCGTCCGTCCAGGTTGGCGGGAAAGCACGTCGATGTGTTTCACAACAGCACTTGGCGGCCTTCACTTTGGGGGAACTTGGAGGTAAGTGAACAGCGTCGTTCTGCAGAGCTCGCCAAGGTCACCTGTTGCTTTGCAGGCTTCAGGGGCGCCGGGGAGCCAGGGTGAAGTGCCGCCCTGCCACGGAGGCGACTGTTGTCAGGGGTTGGTGGGGAGGGGGCAACCGCTGCCCTGGCGTTGGGATTCCGCGCACAAGAAATCGAGGTGGGGAACAGGGTAGGCAAAGGAAGTGGCCATGCAGTAGGGACAGCTTTATAAACTGACCATTCCTCTGCAACTGAGGCAGTTCAGGTGCAGCCACAGTGATATGATTGGGGTCGGGCTCCTAGTCTCCTGCAGAGGCACCAAGCTCTCCAGGCCTTGCGCCCTCCCCCTCCGACCACTTTACTGGACCACAGAGCAGTTGGACGGCACACTTTGTACAATCGCCTCGCCAATGCTGGCCATGTGGCAGTCACTGCTAGAGGTGCTCACAGCCTCTTGCAATCTCAGCATCCCGGTTAGGAGCAGTCTCCCCCATGTCGTAGGCTGACAGGTCAACCATGCAGTGCACTCATCTGTGGCCCTCCAAGGGGTGGTCAGCACTCTCTCTAGGGAGTGTTAAGGGGCCAGGGTCAGAAAAGGTGCGAAGTACATCCATGCTAATCGCTTCTCTCTCTCTCTTTCATGCCGCAGGAAGACCACATATGGAGCATGGAGCCTGGTGACCTAGCTGTACGCCTGATGGTCTACAGAGAGCGGAGAAGATGGAGGAGACTGAGGCTCCTGGCTGCACAAAGGCAGGAGCAGCAACCTCAGGGAGAAGGGGCTGCTGGGGCTCCCACACACACTGCCCAAAAGAACCAATGTTGCCGACGACAGCGCATGTCTGGAAACCTAGACGCTCACATCTGCCACTTAATGCAGGACTTGGCACCAAGGAAGGCGTGCACTGCCAGTGGCTGTGAAAGTGACCGCATCACTCAGTTTCTGTGCCAGTGGCTACTTTCAGGACTCCACAGGTGACCTCTGTGGGATATCACAAGTCGCCACCCACAAATGCATCCATGAGATCATGGATGCCATCTATCAGGGCACAAATCTTTGTGCATTTTGCCCAGGACCATGACAGCCAGGATGCAAGGGCCATTGGATTCTCCTGGATCTCAGGATTCCCACCGGTGCAGGGTGCGATTGACTACACCCATGTGGCGCTCAGGTCTCTGTCGCTACACATGGTGGACTACATCAACCGCAAGAGACTCCGCTCACTGAATGTGCAGCTGGTATGCAACCACCAGATCCCTGGAGTCTTCCAGAGTCCACAGAAGCTGCAGGGATGGCTCCTCAGGAACAAGAGCTACCCGCAGAGGCCATGGCTGATGACACCCATGCATCAGCCTCAGACTGCAGCACAGCGACTGCATAATTAGACTCATGCAGCAGCTCGCAACTTGGTGGAGCAGACCATCGGGATGCTGAAGATGAGGGTCCAGTGCCTGGACCGGTGTGGCGGAGTCCTGCAATACAGTCCGCAGAGGGTGTCACGCATCGTCATTGCGCCCTTTACAACCTGGCGTGGCAATGGGGAGACAAGCTGGCTGAGGAGGAGATGGAGAAGCTGGAGATCTCCTCCAATGTAGAGGACACCAACGGGGATGAGGCTGAAGAGGTCCTCAGAGGTAACAATGATGGGGATGCGGCCCTCGCACTGGATGGGCCAGGCAGGGGCCCTCATAGCTGCTAGATTTGTGGATTATTATGACAATGGTAAAGGCGGAGTTGTTCAGATCCCAGGGGGAAACTTGAAACAAATGTCTTAACCCATTTTTTTCAAATTTGCATGTTTCAAGGTGCAAGCTTTGAATTCAGTAGTAATAAGACCACTGAGTCTCATGGTTTTTATATAAAACTAAATTAAACATTTATTAATATAACAACAAATTAAACACATACACATAGGTAGAAATTACTACTATAATAACATTTTAACAAATCCCCAAATTAATCACTCCCAGGTAAATCTCCACTAAGGCAACAGTAACCCATAGACTTTAAACAGACACCAGGCAAAGTACATTTGACCTTACGAGTTCCAAATGAGGTTGCTTTGCAAGTTGGTTGGAGGCTGATGAGGTCTTAAATGCCTCTATCTTACACATACACAAACTCCTTTCTTTATATACCTACATCAACTGGGTTCTTCAGGCTTAATTGGAGGCCCTGGGTCATAGACTCTGTCGGCTGTTTGGCAGATGTGCCTGCGAAAGCAAGGGAAGATTATTAGTGCATGGTAGTGGCATGGTTGTCGCACTGTTGGATTATCATTTGGTAGAACAGTGCCAGCCTCGCCATCAGCACAGGACCGGTCCAGATTGCGGCCGGCCAGCCAGATGGCAGTGTTTTCAAAGTCCTTGAGGGCCTTAATTGCGGGCATTCCACCACTGGTCTGTAACTTCTCTCTCTTGCTGTGTGCCAGCTTGTCCTGCATGGATAGAGATGGAGAAAGAGTAAGCAAGATGCCTGCCAGGCCAGGTGATAATATGCCTGGCCTGTGTGGGTGGTGAGTGGTCCTATGGATGGGATGAGGACAACGACGGGCGTGTGAGAGAGTGAATGGTGATGTCCCTTGAACCGGCAGTGAGTGAGGGCCCTGTGGATGGGTGATGGGTTTGTGAGTGTGTGAGCTGAGAGTGATGAGAAGAGTGACTTACCCTGGCGGAACAGAGATCATTCATCCTCTTGTGGCACTGGATGGCTGTCCTTTTCTGAAGGGCATTGGCACTGACCACCACTCCCAAGCTGGATTGATCACATTGCTGCCCATCCAGCGGCCAGAGGAGGGGTACAGGACATCCCGGTGTGCCTCCACAGCATCCAGCAGTCGCTCGAGGGACCTGTTGTTGAAGTGGTGGGGTGCTGCAGTCTTTTTTCCTTTGTGGACCATGTCTTCGGTGCAGCAGTGGAGAGCTGGAAGCAATGAGCACTGTGCTTGCGGCTGGCCTTTAAACATGGCGCCTGGCATAATGAGGCGGCGGGGTGAGTGAGAGCCTGCCCGCCATGGAAACGGCGTGTTTCCCAGGAGTGCATAAATAATGAGGCGAGTTTGGGGTGATACAGCATGAAAACCCACCACTGCGGCCAGCAGGTAAAACGTCGTTTTACCCACCCACTGCCACACTAGTTGTAAATCTGGGAAAATTCCACCCAACGTCTACGACAAGAATTACTTAAAGAACTAGATTTAAACTAAGAAGTGGGGACCGATGACTTCAGTATTAAAGACATCATCGTTTTCCTTAAAGACAGCTTCCCAACTTTATTGACCAACCTATCTAACAAGCATTAGAATAGTTCAACCCTTTTGGCATTAGTTACCTCACCCAGCCATGTTGGTATCCCTGATGCGCATTCCAGATCGATGAAAGAATTGGCACCTAGACATTCCCTGGTTTCTTGTTTAATCCCATTTTTGTTCACAAAATGTCTTGCACAGGTCCAGAGAAGGTGCCATCTCCAAGCCTGTAGCCTTGTCTTCCAATGCTGGTCAGGAATGGTTTACCTAGCATTAACCCTTTCCTGGATTCATTAGTCTTTCAAACTCCTAAGAGTGCAATGTAAAGAATTATGTTCAATACTCAGTGGCCCTTAGAGCAGAGCAGCGAAAGCAAAGAGGAGATGGGTAAAGATGTTTATAATCATGAAAGGTCTAGATTGATAAATTAAAGAGAAACTGTTTCCAATATGGCTGAAGGGTCATTAAGCAAGAGGGCATAGACATAAAATACTTGACAAAAGAACCAGGAGCAACATGAGGAAAACATTTTTTGCACAATGAGTGGTTAGGATTTGGAATGCACTGCCTGATAATATCCAGGCTTGGGCTGACAAGTGGCAAGTAACATTCACGCCACGCAAATATCAGACAATGACCATCTCCCAACAAGAGAGAATCCATTGCCCTTGATATTCAATGGCATTACCATCACTGAATCCCCCACTATCAACATCATGGGGGTTACCATTGACCAGAAACTGAACTGGACTAGCCATATAAATACTGTGGCTACAAGAACAGGTCAGGGGCTAAGAATCGTGTGACATGTAACTCACCTCCCGACTCCCAAAGCCTGTCCACCATCTACAATGCACAAGTCAGGAGTGTCAGGAATACTTCCCACTTAGCTGGATGAGTGCAGCTCCCAAAACACTGAAGAAGCTGGACACTGTCCAGGACAAAGCAGTCCGCTGGATTGGAACCACATCCACAAACATTCATTCCCTCCACCACTGACGCACAGCAGTAGCAGTGTGTACCATCTACAAGATGCACTGCAGAAATTCACCGAGGCTCCTTAGACAGCACCTTCCAAAGCCACAACCACTGCCACCTAGAAGGACAAGGGCAGCAGGTAAATGGGAACAGCACCACCTGGAGGTTCCCCTCCAAGTCACTCACCATCCGGACTTGGAAATATATCGCCGTTCCTTCACTGTCGCTGGGTTAAAATCCTGGAACTCGTTGGTAACAGCACTGTGGGTTAACCCAAACCACATGGACTGCAGCGGTTCAAGAAGGCAGCTCACCACCACCTTCTCAAGGGCAACTAGGGATGGACAATAAATGCTGGCCCAGCCAGCAAAGCCCACATCCCGTGAATGAAAAAGTAAATAAATGAAAAACAAAGATGGTGCATACAGATTCAATAGTAGCGTTCAAAAGGGAATTGGACAAATACTTGAAGGAGAAAAAATTACAGAGAATTGGGAAATGAGCAAGGGAGCGAGACTAACTGGATTACTCTTCAAAAGCATAGATGACAAGCTGAATGGCTTTCTATGCTATATTTTTCAATGATTCTATGATCCTTTTCTAGCACTCAGTTTTAATATCACTTCATTTTGAGGCAGCTTGGGGCATTTCTCCTATAAGTTATAGCCAACAATTCTGATTAATATTTGATTTTTAAAATATATTAATATTGCACATAAGTCATTTTTAATTATCTTATTAGCTACATTTAATCATCTTCCCTGTGCAGGGGTACACAGCCTGACACCACATGTATACCAGCCTTCTCTATTATAGCATTAACCTTCCTTACTGTCATAACGCTTGGTAAATACATTTGCTCCCATGCTATTTATTCAATTATATAACTGCCTCACAGACTACCATCTGCTAACAAATTGTAGAATTTTTTTTTTTCATATTATAACACAACCGTTACAAATCACATACAGCAGACATTTTGGATAACAAGTCAAATTGCCAGCAGCAGTCAGGATGGCAACAGGAATGAATAAAAGTTGATTTCTCTTAGTAGAGAAATTATTACATTGCAATCATCACTTTATCCCCAAATAGTGTGACTGGAGTATGAAGGGGAACTGCATCAATTATATGTGCACATTTAAACACTTTCTCACTCAGTTTTCAGAGATCCGGTATGGCATTTGCTGAATGAAATAATTGCTCCTACCAATGTTCTTGTTTTGAATGTGTTTAACGTTTGTTATAATCCAACATGAATTAAAAGGAGTAACTGTTTAAGTTTAAGAAATACATGCAATTGCGTGAAGTTGGGGTATTTACTTGATAGGCACTCACTGAACATATCAGAAAAAGTTGGGGTTGTCGATGTACATGTAAGTGAATTTTTCATTATATGTTAAGTCTTAATTACTACCAAAGAACACTGAATGTTAATATTTACAAGTGTGGAATCTTATTCCTTCAGATTTAAGTTATTCTTAAAAATTAAAAATGTAGTTGTTTTAACTGTTTATTTCTGTATCTTTATTTCTCACTCTTAATCCCATCTTCTTTTGTCTCTCTTGATTTCACTTTCTGTACATGATTTTACATTGAATTAAGTATTTAAATTTACACTTCCTGGTTTAGGTTCTATGGGTAGGATTATCAGGTCCCGTCGAAAGTCAATGGACTTTTGGCTGCCTCTCCAAATTTTCTGTTCCTGCCCTCAACAGTTCACGACGCAGGCGGAACCAGAACATCCTGGCCTATGTGTCTCCGTAAGGATTCTACAATCTGATTGGTGTGCAGATATAATGTTGCTTTCTTTGCTGACCCATGTACCAAAAACCTTACAGAAGGAGGAATGCTGATATGGATCTCGAATTGGCACAACTTCCAGTGCAAAAGGCCATTGGAAGTCTATGGGCAAATGTAAATATATTGAATGGTGAATGCCCTTCGTTCACAGTGACTGCAAAGTCAAGCCATTTGATGGCACAGGGGGAACGTTCACAAGTTCTGGGCCCTGCTAATAACTTGCTATTCAGTCTCTCTGTTTGGCACTGACTCCATCAAACCAGTCAGATGAGTACTGATTGCTAAACGAATGTCTCTGACTCTCATATTCAAATTATATGAAACATTAGCCTTCACTGAAGTAAAGGAACTCTATAAAAACTCATAACATATCATTACACTCAATATCATTCTGCAGCGCCAACAAATAAACATAACAGTTCCATGTCCCATTGTTAATGAGACCTTTTCTGTAAAGTGACAGAAATATAAGTCTCAGTTAATACAAATTTGAGACCAATTTGTGTCGTAGACTCACCTCTACCGGGAACAAAACTCAGACTGTCCAAAATAATACTACTTAGAGACTTAGTAACTGTCAGAATGGCCTATAGTCTCTTAAAATATGATCTAAATCTGTACAGTAATTTATAAAGTTTAACAATATCCTTTGTTCCACAATATTACTGTCCATACCCCAAAGTCAGCATTTATCAGTTTTCTTTGAGAACAGACAATAGCTTATGTTCTCTCTGTGACTATTTCCTTAATTTTATCTTACAGCTCTTTCTATATGAGGATATGGCATTAAATTTAGGAAATGTAATGCTTCAAGGATTCCTCCACGAGTAGTGATTTTATTCCATACTTCGTCAATCAAGTGAGGGATGCAAGACAACAACTAATGAGAATTATTATGTATTCAGTGAAGATCATCTGTACTAGGATTAGAGGTATTAAGGTGATGCAGTCATTTCAAGGACTTAGCATGAAACTAATCAGCCTTCTATTAGTATTCAGATTGCATAATGCTGGAATACAGTGACTTTGGGAATATTGCCAGCTTTTAGTGAACATTCAAGCTAAACCCAGCAAAGATAGTGTTTGTTCTATGTGACAATATTACCTTGTTTCCTTGATGTGCAATTGCAATTAATGTTATTGGAGGATTAAGAAATTGTTCATCTATTTTATTGATAAATATTTAACCAGAATACTTCAGGAGAATAAAATCTGTTATACAAGAAACTGAACTGGACTAGCCATATAAATACTGTGGCTCCAAGAGCAGGTCAGGAGCTGGGAATCCTGTGGCCAGTAACTCACCTCCTGACTCCCCAAAGCCTGTCCACCATCTACAAGGCACAAGTCAGGAGTGTGGTGGAATACTCTCCACTTGCCTGGATGAATGCACCTCCAACCTGGACATCATCCAGGACAAAGCAGTCCACTTGATTGACACCCCTTCCACAAACATTCACTCCCTCCACCACCGACAAACAGTGGCAGCAGTATGTACCATCTACAAGATGCACTGCAGAAACTCGCCAAGGCTCCTTAGGCAGCACCTTCTAAACCCACGACCACTAGAACTTAGAAGAACAAGGGCAGCAGACACATGGGACCACCACCACCTAGAAGTTCCCTTCCAACCCACTCACTTGGAAATATATCAGCAAAATAAAAGCAAAAAACTGTGGATGCTGGAAATCCAAAACAAAAACAAAAATACCTGGAAAAACTCAGCAGGTCTGGCAGCATCTGCGGAGAGGAGCACAGTTAACGTTTCGAGTCCGAATGACCCTTCAAGTAAAAATAGAAAAGAGGTGAAATATAAGCTAGTTTAAGGGGGAGTGGGACAAGTAGAGCTGGATAGAGGGCCAGTGATAGGTGGAGATAACCAAAAGATGTCACAGACAAAAAGACAGAGAGGTTTTGAAGGTAGTGATATTATCTGAGGAATGTGCTAATTAAGGGTAGAAAGCAGGACAAGCAAGGTACAGATAGCCCTAGTGGGGGTGGGGTGGGGTGAAGGAATCAAAAAAGGCTAAAAGGTAGAGATAAAACAATGGATGGAAATACATTTAAAAATAATGGAAGTAGGTGGGAAAAGAAAAATCTATATAAATTATTGGAAAAAAAAGGGGGGGAATCGGAAAGGGGGTGGGGATGGAGGAGAGAGTTCATGATCTAAAATTGTTTTATTGAGTTCAACAATTTTAGATTATGAATTCTCTCCTCCATCCCCACCCCCTTTCCGATTCTCCACCCCCCCCCCAACCTTTTTTTCCAATAATTTATATAGATTTTTCTTTTCCCACCTACTTCCATTATTTTTAAATGTATTTCCATCCATTGTTTTATCTCCACCTTTTAGCCTTTTTTGATTCCTTCACCCCACCCCACCCCCACTAGGGCTATCTGTACCTTGCTTGTCCTGCTTTCTACCCTTAATTAGCACATTCCTCAGATAATATCACCACCTTCAACACCTCTTTTTCTTTTTGTCTGTGACATCTTTTGGTTATCTCCACCTATCACTGGCCCTCTGTGTTCTGTTGGAGGGTCATTCGGACTCGAAACGTTAACTGTGTTCCTCTCCGCAGATGCTGCCAGACCTGCTGAGTTTTTCCAGGTATTGTTGTTTTTGGTTTGGAAATATATCACTGTTCCTTCACTGTCGCTGGGTTAAAATCCTGGAGCTCCCTCCCTAACAGCACTCTGGGTGTACCTACACCACAGGGACTGCAGCTGTTCACGAAGGCAGCTCACCACCATCTTCTCAAGGGCAATTAGGATTGAGCAATAAATGCTGGCCTAGCCAGCAAAGCCCACATCCTGTAAATGAATAAAAAAACATGAACCTATCATTTAAAACACCTTTGTGCTACAAGCCATTTATTATATAATTTAAAAACCAAATTAGATTTATTTTAGAGGGGAAGATATCAATTGGATGCCAATACCAAAGTTAGCAAATCCAAGATCTACTACTAGCTTTATGCCACTGTCTGGTCAGAAAAAGTGTGATTGCACGGAATTCATCCAAATACAACTTTAAGCTTAGGGTTGGTCCATTGGTTTCCTTCCAGACGTTTAAAAGCTTGAGATTCTCTCTGCGCTATCTGCAACTTTACTCTTTCTGCAACATATGGTTAATGGACCAACCTGAAATATTATACTGTGGCCAGTGCAAAAATTACTTCACACCGCTTATTAAAATGCAAAGTGCTGTTGTTTCAGGGTTTCAATGTCACTACTCTGTGCACCGATGCAAAATGTGGTTTGAAAGTTCCCTATTGCAATATAATTGTCCTTGTTCTCATTTTAGTTTTTCCAAGGTTACAGGGCCTAGACTCCTGAACCATGTTCCTAACAAGCCTAATTGTAAATCTTCTGGTTTAATATACTGTTGTCTTATCTCTGAGCCAAAATTGTATCTTACTGTATTTCAAACATCATTCCATTTGCTTCTCATTTGTTGTATATTTTCTGAAACCATTTGTCAGATGCTTTTATTTTCCTTCTCTAAATTTATCCTGCCTTAAAATTTCCCTTTATTATCTTTTTATTGTTGTTCACTGTAACAGCTCTGCAGAAATAATTGTAATTTTGCCAAATCGTTAATTCTGTTTTAATGACTAGTTTTAAGAGCATACCCTAAATAGATTGTATTCAGTACTAATGCTTTAATATTACACAATAGTACATATTTATATAGGTCATCAATTTTTCTCTTCTGTTCTTTCATTGCATTCCTGACTGATGCCGATTAAGTCTCCATAGGCAACAACTGATGTCCTGCACATCACTTTAGTAACCCATCATCCCTTTGCTCCCCAACCTATATTGGCACCCGATCTAGCAATGATTTGAGTTTTAACATTATCATTGTTTTCAAATGCCTCGATGGCCTTGCTGCTTCCTTTTTCTGCAACCTCTTTCAGCCCTGTAATCCTCTTGAAATATTTGTGCTCCTCCAAATAGTGCCTCTGCTCTGCTCTGCTTGCAGCTGTCAAGGCCCTCCAGCTCTGGAATTTCCTCTCCCTTTGCCTCCACATCTCTCTTCTCCTTTTGAAACTTCCCTTGAAACCTCCCTTTTCTGACTCAGTGCAAAAAAATTTCTTTGATAATGCTCCCGTGAAACACATTGGGAATTTTTAACTCCTCTGAAGGCATTACATTCATGCAAGTTGTTATTGTTCATGGAAGTGAATGTTGGCAAATTATTTGACTGTGATTGTCATCACAAGCAAATTTGCCTCTGTCCACAAGTACAGTTTACAGCAGGAATCACTCACTGGCTTGGTCAGCCTGAGTGGCTCAGTTGGTAACACTCGTGCTTCTGAGCTAGAAGCCCCTGGGTTCAAGCCCTACCTCTGGACTTGTTGGCTGCCAAAAGAGCTTTCATATGACTTCCAACACTCTATACCATTCTCCAAGGGAGGGAAGTGTGTGAAAATATGCACAACAATTGGAATAGTAATCAAGAGCGAAAGCCACGCTGATTTTTTTTTTTTGTTTTATCCCCTTTTGTTTTCGGGTGCTATAGTAAGATGCAGTGCCCCTCTAAACAAACTGGCTTAAATAGCTCATTTGGCACAGACACAGGAAACCAAGAGAGAAATGGAAAATGCTGAAAAATACTCAGCAGGTCAAGAAGCATCTGTGGAGAGAGAAAAAGCAGGGTGGACACTTCATCTCAATGGCCTTTCATCATAACTGGAAATCAGATCTGGGACCTTCCTACTATCTTTCATTCATTTTTGGTTTTAATTGAGACATTGAAGAGGGATAGATTGTGAAAGGCAGGAGATGGCACATGCAATGGTATTTACCAATTGCCTATCCATTCAACTGTCATTCCATTAAAATGGTTAAGTTTGCAAATATGCAGTTAATGGAAAGATTTCAAAAAGTCAAAGGTGGGAATAACTGGGATGCTCAAACCATGGAGCGCATATTAAACAGGCACCAATTCTGATACAATTTTATGACAGTGCTCTTCAAGACTCCTTCCTATATCAGATGTGTCTTTGAAAAATAGTTGAAAATTCTCCAAGGAACTTATGGTATCATGGATAGAGATTGACCTCTGGCCACCCGATCTTTGCAGCTTTCCGTTCAACAAGTGTGTTCTGATGTCAGGGATTGGTGTTGTCTCAAGAGCATGGGTGTGATCTGGAATTAAAACATGTCAACTTATGATAAGGGGTAAATTAATATCATAATTTAGGTACCGGTGGCTTGGAATCTGTTGCAAGGGATTCAGATCACATCAAATGTCAAAACCAAGTGTAAAATACAATCAGCAAGAGATTCTGGCAACTATTATCCTCAGCACTGCTTATACTAAAATTCACAGAAGTCATTGTAATTGGGAAATTTTTGCCGCAGTTCATTTGCAACAGTCTACTGCTTGGCTGCTAATTTGGATTGAGTGTAAAATCTACTTATCTTCCAGCTGTAAAGGCTTTGATAAGAATATGACATCTAGGCCTCATTAAAAGGCTAATAAAAAAAAGCAAAATACTGCAGATACTGGAAATCTGAAATAAACAGAAAACCCTGGTAATATTCAGCAACGTTTTAGTTCAATGACATTTTAGTTCAGATGCCCAGTTCTGATAAAAGGTCACGGAATTGAAACATTAGCCCGAATCTTCCGCTCAGGGTCGGAATCCCTATTCTGACCTATTACAACTTTACTTCAAAAATGTTAACAAAAAAAAACAACATACTTTGTCACAAGCAAAGATCAATAGTACAATTATCTATATTGATTGTCAAAATAGGTACTCGGAGAATTATATTCCAGAATTTCTTGCATCATCCACGGCTGTGTGTTCGATTTCCAACACAGAAGCCACAAGAAATAAAGTGAGTTAAGCTATTAATCGCACTGCGTCATGGTTTCCTAGGGCTTTTGTATTGCTCTGCTAAAACCATGAAAAGTTGATCATAGCTTTGCAAACCTCATCCCTCCAGTCAAGTCAATGATGGCCACAAATTTACTGGATTTACACAAGCTTCCTTGCTGCAGCCACTTATACTAAAAAATAATCGACGTGTCATTCTTAGCTAAAACTGATTACAAAGCACTGAAAAAATAGCTTTTTGATGTTTTGTCTAAATTATGTGCACAACGCACAGACGGAAGTGTCTGCACATTCCACTGATGAAAGGCAGAGAAAAATTTGATTTCGCCCGCTTCGGGCCTCAAATTATCAGGCCTGAGGCTCGTCCAAAATTGGGCCATGGGCTCCAATTGAATAATTTTGCCAAACTGTTGGTGTTTGTTGGGCCTCATGAGGCAGATCTCTGGTTTCCTCACAGAACACAGAAGGGCAACTTAAATACAAAATCCTAATTTTTGAGGTAAAGAATCGGTTCAAATTCACAAGCAATCCCAGAGTTCTATAATCTTTCCTACATGAACTATGTCAGGCGCAATGAATAATGCCTGTGATGGCATTCTATCAAGTAAGCAACTCCAGAATCTTCCTCACATACTTCCATGAAGTGAGTGGCTGTTAAATTCTGCTCACTTTCATGCCAAATTAATAATTTCTCCATTAAGTAAATTGAGCTACATTTCAAAAGCTATCATACATTATCACTGTTTCAGGCTTGGGAGTGTTATCAGAGAGTCTTTACACAAATATCATAAAGGGCAGTTCCTCTGGTTGTCACCAGTGCACAATTATTCACACAAAATCTTTAATACTGCACCAAGTATAATTTTGACTCAAAGATTTTGATCCAACTGGTCAGCACCACCTCCTAGTGGTTGTTTCCACAAATGCAGCTCATTCTGCTCCTTGTACTATTCAGAAAATACCTTCCATAACAGTAAACTCCTAGAAACTGATTCAACTTTCAAGGTACACAAATTCTTTCATACAACACTGTAATTCTTTTTCTAAGTTTCTATTTTGTACCTCTAGTCTAGTGCCAAAAAAAGAAACAGGCAACAGGGTATCTTCTCAACAGGGTATGTTCTCAACAGAAGTTCCCCCAAGTGGTGAGCCGCAGAGCCCTTCCTTAAACCTCACCTCCTCCTTCCTCTCACTACAGAGGGCCTAAAATAAAAGCAAAATGCTGCGCATGTTTGAGATCTGAAATTAAAACAAAGTGCTAGAAAAACCCAGAAGTCATATTGGAATATTAGACTTGAAACATTAATCTGTTTCTCTCTCCATAGATGCTGCCAGACCTGCCGACTTTTTCCAGCACTTTCTGATGTTAGAGAACTCAAGTAGCCCTCACTTTCCACCCAAAAAGCCTCCACATTCATCAAATCATTTAGCTGTTTGCACCTTTAATTACACCGCCAAGCACATTATCCCCTGTTAACTGGAGGGAAATTTGCTCATTTTCATCCTATCACCACCCTGTTGCTAAAGAGTCAGTGAGTGGATCAATGAATGCATCCAGGCTGATATTTCTAGACCACCCCACCATGGCTGCCTAAAATCATCCAAACCATTGAAGCATTGACAGCTGTGTAGACAGATGTCTCTCAGGGTCTTTCTGCAGCACATCAAAGATGCCCAATTGCGTCTAATTTGTAACTTTTCAAAAGGTCATCATATGACGTGCTGCTTGCATATTTTGGGAAAGAAATATTGATAAGGTGGCTGCATCATCTGTAAATGGTGCCTGATACTCCTTAGCTTCATAACCTGCTGCCCCTCCTCCAATGATAATGGAATGTTATAAGAAATGTTATATCTATTCATGAGAAGCCTTGACTGTATCTGGGTGAAGGGGTCTTAAGATATGCTTAAAGAATCAGAGAGAAATCAAAAAGGAAGGTTTTAGAAAACATTTCCAACTATTCATATTCAAAAAAAAGCTCCTCCCTTGCACCTCGATCAGTTGATCATGGCAGCTGCTGCACCTCACATCTCAATCTAACTTACTCCATGCATTACAGTACAAACCCAGGAAATTTGCTTCTGCTGCAACACTAATGCTCACTGACAATATGCAAATGTACTCAACTGGAGCTCAGAAAGCAGATAGACTTGAAAAATATTCATGAGAACTCCGTAGAAGCATTTTAATGACAAACATCAGATAGAAGCAACCTCCCTCAAATCTTTTTTCTGTCTGAAAAATGTATACTGTTCATAGATCACTGAATCCTAAGAAAGCCTCCATTACATTTTTGAAATATCTTTTTTGGGAGACATTTTCCAATTTTAGAACTTGAGAGAATATTCACATTTTCTTCATCCTCAAATTGCCATAAAAATTTCAATTAAACTGCTATTTACAAATCCATGCTGACTGCCACCCATTAGCCTATGCTTTCCTAAAAGTTCACTAAATGATGGATTCTAAAAAGGTTTACTCACAAATGAAATAAACAAATTGGCATGTAATTTCCATGTAATGCTCACTCCTACTCCTTTCTCTAACAGAGGAATTACTGTCATCAATATCAAGATTTCATAAAAGACAAAATTTATTGTAAGAGAAATATTCTATATTCTGACCTGCGCCAAAGGGTCACAACTGAAGGGTAAAATATATCAGTAAGATCATTACTTGCATATTAAATGTGCAGGACTAATACTAATTAAATATCCAGGCTGACTTTTTTCATTTACAAATACTGTTATCTCGCAGTGTGGGTGAGTATAGCCTTAGCATTTAAAGTTCTGCTTCAATTAAAGTGACACCATTATCTTTATATTCAAAACCACAGTGACCTCAGTATTTCTTGCTGAGCAATAGATAACTAGATGGTATTACATTCAACATGTGCTCAATTTACCAGTGCATTTCCTGGCTTAAATGCTGTTGTAATTTCAAAAACAGAAAACCTAAAAGCTGACACTATGTTCTTCACACCAGAATTATAATTTGTATCTACTCCCATTTTGAACATTTGAAACAAAAGTCTCTGCAGTCACTTGATTGAGCAGCTGAGATTAATTGATTTACAGTTGAGTGGACCACCTAGTAGATAAAGTATGCCGAGTGTGAATTGCATAGGAGTGTGCTAATACAAATCAATAGGGATTAGGAAATAGGTGATAAATGACACCATTTGGATTTGGAACACTGGTTATTATAATGGGGAAAATTGAGGAGAAAAATGGCTGTGAAGAAATTCCACTCATGAAATAATTCTTCATTGTAATTGTCTGAATGCCAATGCTGGGCGTCAGGTTGCTCCTGCCCTGCAATTATAGATTATAATGCACATACTTTTAACAATACCTAAATATGAGGGCAGCACAGGAAGAACTATATCCCCATTAATTTCAAGGATATAGCAATTGTTCAGCATGCACAATATCCTGGATGTGACAAAAATGATCACAATTGCATGAGAAACTTGTTAATTCCCAGCAAGATTCAGATGTAGATATTACAATGTTCTTCCCCGACAATCGCAATGTCTAGAGAGTAAAATGTGAATGCAAACTGGATTATAGCAACAGACTAAAGTGAAAAATGTCAACTGCTGTCAGCCCCTAGTGAACTCTTTAATTAAAACATTGGACACGTTATATTTAGGATTAGCTAAATATCAACAGTAACTGCGATAACCCAGCATCTTCAGGTCTAAGACCGTCAAATGTTAACCTCAGGTTCTCTGCTTATGGTAAACCCAATTACAGAATTGACCTTGTATCTAAAACATGGCACTATAGACAACGATCAAAGTTTTAGTCACTATTTGGAAATTGCTGCATAAGCAGCACACACTAAGTAGAACTATACTGCAGCTCACAGCTAGCCCTAAGCTGCTCTTAATAGTACACAGGCATAAGCCACATAACATCATGATTTACTCTTTTATCGCAAAACCCCTATGTCTGCTTCCCTTTTCCATGACCACAAAATAAAGTATTTTTTTTTATTACAGGAATTCCTAGAAATCCAATCTTGGGATTCTACTGACATTCATAAAGGATTGTGCTGCATGCTGATCAGAAAAGGTCAAGAATTATGGTGCTCTAGCTCATTGCCATAAATATCTGAGCTGGATTTATAGTCAATTCTCAGATGTAAAGGTATCCAAATCCACAGTACTATTCATGGAACAATAAGCCATTCAGCCCCTCAAACCTCTTCCATCATTCAGTGAGAAATGTTAAACCCTCGCCTTGACTGCAGATCCCTTGGCTAGTTAAAATTTAGAGATTTTAAATTGATCTAGCAGAGATAGAAAATTTAACAGTACAAGAGAGGACCATTCAGCCCATCATATCTGTGCTGGCCAAGAAAATAACCAGCCAGCCTAATCCCACTCTCCAGCTCTTGGTCTGTAGCCCTGTAGGTTACTGCATTTCAAGTACATATCCAAGTGCTTTTAAATGTGAAGGTTCCTCTACCTCTATTACCCTTTCAGGCACTGAATTCCAGGCCCCCAACCCCCTCTGGGTAAAATCATTTCTCATCTCCCCTCTAATCCTTCTGCCAATTACTTGAAATCTATGCCCCTATTTAATGATCTCTCTAGTAAAGGAACTAAGTCCTTCCTATCCTAAGCCCCTCAATTTTAAAAGCATCTACTGCTTTTTGAGAGTTGCACATCTCTATCACTCCTTTGCAAGTGTTTGCTAACTTCTCTCTTGAATAGCCTGGCTCTGATTTTAAGTTCATGTTCCCTTGTCCTACCAGCAGAAAAGTTTGATTTGTTTTAAAATCCTAGAGATTGCTATCAAATCATCCCTTAACCTTCCAAATTGCAGGGAATACATGACAAATTTGTATAATCTCATAATTTAACTCCAACATTCTGGCAAACCTACACTGCAATTCTTCCAAGGTCACTACATACTTAAAGGTGCAGCACCCATAAAGATACATGGTATTCCAGATATGGTCTAAACAGGGCTTTGCAGAGCTGCAGCAATGCTTCCTCCCCTTAGTTATGCAGATATAAAGTTGAATATTCTATTAACCATAGATTATTTTTAAGCACTCATGTACTTGACCCTTAAATTTCTTTGGAGCTTCACTGTTCCTAACTTCTCACTATTTTAAAACCTCAAATCTATCCTTTCTTGGTCCAAAATGGATGACTTCACAATAAAATACATTTCACTGATTCTTTTCCTCTCATTGTAATTTTATGCTCCAATCTACATGATTTATTATGCCACCAATCTTGCATCATCAGCAAATGAAAACGTGGACATATGACTAATAGCTCAGGGCCAATGAATTATACGAATGTATCATTGTGAGGGGCCATCGAATTGAGTTTCAAGGCTGCAATGTAAAATCATATTTTTTTTTACCAAAAAAAGCATAAACAATGAAGAGGATAAACACTTTATTTGCAAAACGTTGCTGGTTTTAAAAAGTAGTTGCACATTACAACTACTTACAAGTCACAACATTACATGGAAGAAGCAAGAAAAAAAGTGGCAAAATTCCCCAGACGCAGATAGGATTACAAGATAACTTATAACCTGAAGGGGAAAATACATTGAGTATCACTTTTTCCTGGTCTATGAACAATTAACACAGAATCATATGATAGTTCATTTATCATTAAGAAATTGGCTTGTGGAACAAATGCCAAAGCTATTAGGAACCGATAGTCAGAGTAAGCAGGTCTTCCTATAAAAAAGTATTATGAAATATTTTTAAAATATTGCACATTTACAGACAAATTAGCTGTACAACAGCTAAATAGCACAAAAATTTAGACAGCAGTGCAATTTTTCCTAGTATTTAAAATTCCACTAACTCGACTTCCTTAGCTGGCAACAGTTAACTTTCCCATTTCAAAAAACAGAGGGGAACAAAGTCAAAATACCTTGGGGAAAAAAAGGTAAAATTAAGACTTTAAATTAAAGAAACCAAATTATAAATACACATTTTAAAAATGAATTATCAAGAATACACAAGGGTGAAGTAGCTACAATTATCCTAGAAAAATTAGAGTTTTTTTTCATGAAACCAGGTTTAAAAAAATGAAAGTTACAGTGCATTAAAAATCTGTACAAATTTTGTTTTTTTTTTCAAAAAAAATCTTAACTGTTTCTTTTAGTTAATACATTTTTTTTTGCTGGTAAACTGAAGACCAGAGAATACATTATTCCTCATATGCAACAACATAAGTACAGAACAAAAACATAATAGGTATGTTAGTTTCCGAGGGGAAAATTTGGTTTGGTGTAATAACACGAAGAATGTGAAAGTTTAAAGGCAAAAATCAGTAACTCATAATACTCAACAGAAAACACCTGCACTCTACAATACATTTATTGTAACTGGAATGTACCTGCAATGTGAACTACTCCCAAAAAGGAACCATACTGCCAGTACGAAGGCCAACACTGCTCTAAGGCAGTAATATTGTGGTAAACTGCTTCCACTTATCTTTTGGATACAAGTACAAACTGGAAAACGAGTTAATCAACTTAAAGGAGCACAGCAACAACTTTTAGCAAATAGGCACTCAACCACCCAATGAGTGGGCACCATGTTTTCTTCTTCTTTAGTATGAAGTGCAAGGGACTGAAGCCACGCATTCGCGCTGCATGTTCATACATACCAATAGTGGATTATGATTCTGTCACCAAGATAAGAACTGGTTTGACACTGTATATGCATCTACATTCCAAACTGAACAAATGGAAAACCGCACTCATTCACAACCTACCCCAGATTAAAATTCTTGCCCATCATTCTTGAAATTCCTCACTGCATCCGGTTGCTTTACTGGAACTCTTCCCACCCTAAACTTGCTCATCTGTATCCAACTTAAATCTTCCTTTTTTTAAAAAAAGAGATGAGCAATGTGTGTGTGGCTGAAGATATGAAGAGAAATCCAATCTTTTAAGCAATGGTTTTTATAGCACTGGTCATGGTTCATTGAGCAAATCAAACTAAATTTAAAATCAGTTTACCAGATGTACCTGTAAATATAGTGGAATCCAGTTTAAGTACCATTTTTTTTAGTAGCCCTCAATACTGGTTATAGAAGACTGGTCAGTGTGGGCAATCCCTCACTTGCTGGTGAGCAGCATTCTGCTCATTGTGCTGCATCTGGACTTGCCAGAAGTTAAAATAAAAAACAAGCACCGATTGGAAGAGCGCTGACATTGAGGTACGCATTCAAGGCAGGCTGAGTATCTGATTAAGTCAATTGTTCACTGTTCTGATGAGTCTGGAGCAGCATTGCTCAACAAGAATAGCCACCACCTCCATGAATCAATCAACAGAAGATACCATTGTGGGGGTGGGGGATCTAGTACAAGACTGGTCTGTACAACAAATTTTTTAAAAATCCAGAGCTCATATAGATTTTGGCACTCAATTTAAGTATTGCATCTGAATGATCACTACAAACAGATTCCACTCACATGCAGTCTGAATGGGACGTAAAATCATGTTTGACATTTTTTGCTCCGCTGCATGTTTAATACTTTCTCTAAAAATAATCTTATTTTCGCTTTACTGGCACATCTTACAATGCAGAACTAGCAGTTTGAATTTCGGTTCAAATCACTCCCCATGCAGAGCACATGGTAAAAGGGTCACTAGAAATGAGAAAGGAACTAATTGGGGAAGTTGGATAATTCCATCTCCCAAACAGAGCACCATTAGATCTGGGGCGTTTTTACCACCAGTAGCTACCGAGGCAAAGATTAGCATGAAGAGGGGATTGGATAAGTTTACAAGTGGGAAGGGAACAGGATCAGACAGACAAATGGCTTCCTGTGTTGTAAGTTCTACAAACAGGGAACTTCTGTGCAGGCATCACAACTGGCCTGTAGAGAAAATTACAATTATGTATATAAAAGTTTAAAACCAAGTGGTGGTCCAGCTTAGTTCATTTTTATGGAACATTTCCTCAAATTCCAATCCCCACCAATCTGATATTCTAACAGTTTATTGCCAATTTCGACGTCTGCTGCCTCGAGACTGCTCCCTCCTGTAATCATATTCCCAACTTCTGTTGTGGTGCGAGCTTTGGTCCTGCTGGAACTCAGGTTCACGGTTCCCCCTATAATACTGGTCTGGACTGTGATCCTGAAAGTGAGCATCTCGAGCTGGACTGTGATCCTGGAAGTGAGCATCTCGAGTAAAATTACCGTTATCTGATCGGTAAGATGAATGCGCCTGCTGCCTGTGGGTACCCAATGATGATTTTTCTGAATGCCGCATCATTCGTGAATTTGGGCTGGTTGAACGTGGCTGTACAGCGGTGCTATAATTCTGAGGTGTCGCTTGCTGATTAGAAGGCATTCCTCGATAGGATTGCTGCAGGGTGGATCGGTTGTTGGTATTTGGCTGCTGCATTGAGGGACTATAATTCTGCTGCCCTCCCCTGGCCTGTTGCTGCCACATATTGTTGATCTGCAAGTTAAAAATCAAACAGTTCATAAATCTGCAGAATACAAATCAGTGCCACACAGGAGAGAGCAATCAGCTGATCAATGAAAGTCAAACACAGGTACTAAACTGGCAAGTAAAACATGTTAAGGGATTTGATACAAGATAGGATAAACTGATTCAACTGGTAGGAGGGTAACTAACCAAAGGATACAGGTTCAAGCAAATTGTGAAAAGAATCAGGAGAGAAGATAAAGAAAACATTTTAAAATCCAACAAGCTGTATCATCTGGAATGCCACTGCCTCAAAAGGGTGGTGGGAAAAAGATTCAAATCTTTCAAGAAGGAATTGGATAGGTATACTTGAAAAGAAACGATTTGTAGGGCTATGGAAAAAGACCAGGGTAGTAAGATTAATTGGGTTGCTCTTTCAAAGAGCCAGCAGAGAAAGGAGGAAGGAACCCATGACTTTAAGTCAATTCAGATAGAACAGGAGAAAAAAAGGATTGCCCTTGTATATAAAAGTTAAGATACATTCATGGAGCTGTTTTACTGCCCAGACACACTACAAACAGCATGAGTGGTCACAGCTTGTGTAAATCAAAACCATGCTAACCCCAAAATGCTTAATAGGTATCAAAGATAACACTGGGACTTGTCTCAAAGAACACAAGACTGGGGCTGATAGAAGGTATTATGTATCTCCATTTATATGTCATGTGTAGATTACAATGCTTACATGCTAAGGTAAGGTGTCTTGACATGCATAGAGTTTCAGAACGGGAGCATAGAAAAACTTACTGCAAATAAACAATTATTGTTTAAATAAAAGAGGGGTTGAATAGGGAAAAACATGCATCCATAAAGGCACATGGTTCTTAAAATGGCATTTAAGAAACATTTAAGAAAAATAATGTTAAGGAATCATGTCTCCATGTTACTGCTCCATCCAATTTTTATTTCTGTTTTCAAAATGCAGTATGGTCTCAGTGTAGTTTATATATGATATTTGAATTAGAATATAATTGGTACACATCTACAATAGTAGACTATACCTTGAAATCTATATTTCATTTAAGGTTCAGAATGGTTTTATCCCAATAAACTTGGCACAGAAATAGATTATTCACAAAAGTGATTTTACTTACCAAGACCTGCCTCTGAAGACTATCAGGGGAAGAAAACGATCTCTGTACTGGCTGTGGAGTTGCAAAAATTGGAGTGCCTGTATTATCCATTCCCCGACCAAACCTGTCACAGAAAGAGAGAAAGCAAGAAAAGGGGACACTTAACAACAAGATCCAAGAAGCAACACACACCAAAAATATATAAATTCTCAGAACTGCAGAAATTTGTTCAAATCCAAATAACTCAGAACGCTGCAAAAGCATAGGCACAGCAAGAGCCCCAGTGTTCCATAACTCCACATTTATCACAGGGCATTCCCTTCCCACCCTCTGCCCCCCTTTAAATTTAACAGTAGCATCGGGGGAACTGCCTGGTGTTTTAAACAAACTATTCTTCTAATCCTCAATTTCTATTGTCTTAATGACGTTGCATATTTACTCTGTTGGGAAAGAAAGTGCAGGATTTAGCTAAATCCCCATCAATTTCAGCTGTTCTAGAAGGTAAAAGTTGTGTTTCATGGGTAAAGCTTACAATGTGTGAACGGCATGGAGCATATGAGCCAATAATTAATGGCAACTAAGATTGAATTTCATTCATCATCATCATCATTCCAATTCACTTAAACATCAGTAACATCTTTGATACAAACTTCAGTGTCTCAAGTTTCCAGTCACAACTTTATTTGGTGCTTTTGTTAGTGTTGCAGTGTAATGTAGCACTAACCTTGAAAGTGATTCCCACTGTTGAGACCACTTCAAGCAGTAATTTTGCATCAGATTTTCCACGCAACAGCAGCGGCTAGATATCCACACAATAATATGGACGAGCCAAACTCACAAAATTCCAAAATCTCCCAAAATATAATGAGTGGTGCCAATAACCAGTATGGCTTCCAGCTCTAGCCCTTAAAAACTACATCAGGGAACTCAAAACAGAAAAGGAACCTCCAATATTCAGAATCAAAAAAGCAGAATTCAAGCCTTTGCAAGTTCCACCTACATGAAGTGGATTGTGATTTTTTTTTCCTTCTTAAATCTGATATAGCAAATAGATTACATTCCTAATCATGCAGAACCAAAGAATAAAATAACTGAACAATCACAAACAGAAGTCCATACCGATTATTGCTGAACTGGTTAGAATTGTAGGGAGTGTGAGAAGCAGCTGAATTCTGAGACTGGGGGTTTCCTTCCCGAGATTCATGAACACTACCTAGGAACAGAACATAGAAAATTACTACAAATTTCAAAGACAAAAAGTTTCTTATAAAACTTTCCTGCATGAGGAAAGTCATTTTAAATCTATGGATCTTAATAGAAAGCAAATGACCAATGCTTCTGCTACCTCTCCTCATTTTTATCTATTTCGAATTCTCTTACATTCCTCTTCACCTCAACAGCTTAAACAGAAGCAGCATCTCCACGCCAATTAAAACCATCTAAATTTTTCTCCTGCACAGGCAGTACCACAGGGGGCTGGTGACAGCAGTATCACAGCACAGTTGCTAAGCACCAGGTCAGCCAATGGTTTAAAAGCTTAGATTGAGCATATTAAATTATAGTGGCACATCCAATGTAAATGGATGTTACCTCAGGGATTCGCAGCCTTGTCTATAGGGAGCAGACTCGGAGGGAGGAGCACCGGAGCGGTGACCTCGGGGCACAAAGTAACTGAAGCCAAAACTGAAAAGGTGACGTCACAGGAAAGCTGTAACCTGATTGGTTGGTAGGAAATCTGCACCAAATTTGAAAAAATACTGCAAAGCTAATTAATAAATTAATTATCTAAGTAGAGATGGCTGGGCAGGTGATGTGCTGTAGCTGTATGATGTGTGAGCTGGCAGATCCCACTGCGAGCCGCAATAACCACATCTGCAGCAAATGTTGGTTGCTGGATGAACTCCGGCTCAGAACTAATGAGCTGGAGTCCGAGCTCCGGACACTGCGGCACATCCGGGAGGGGGAGAGTTAACCTGGATGCTTTGCATCAGGAGGCGGTCACACCCGGTAGATTAAGTACCTCAAGTCCGGTCAGTGGTCAGGGTCAGCAGGGTGTGACTGCAAGTGAGGCAGGTAGAGGGATCCCGTGTTCAGGAACAGAGGAGCCTCAGCTCTTGACCTTGTCCAACAGGTACGAGGTACTTGCTCCCTGTGTGGATGAGGAACAGGGCTGTAGGGAGGATGAGCCAGCTGACCACGGCACCGTGGCACAGGAGGCCATTCAAGAGGGGGGAGTAAAAAGACAAGTGGTAGTTGTAGGGGATTCTATAATTAGGGGAATTGATAGCTTCCTTTGTAAGCAGGATCGAGAGTCCCGCATGGTATGTTGCCTGCCCGGTGCCAGGGTGAGGGACATCTCTGACCGGCTTGAAAGGATATTGGAGAGGGAGGGGGATGATCGATTTGTTGTGGTCCACGTCGGGACAAATAACATACGTAAGACTAGGAAAGGAGGACCTGTTTGGGTATTATCAGGAACTAGGAACTAAATTAAAGAACAGGTCCTCAAGGGTTATAATCTCCGGATTACTACCCGAGCCACGTGCAAATTGGCATAGGGACGCGAGAATAAGGGAAGTAAACACATGGCTAAAGGAGTGGTGCGGGAAAGAGGGGTTTCATCTTGTGGGGCACTGGCATCAGTATTGGAACAGGAGGGATCTGTACCGTTGGGACGGTCTCCACCTGAACCGATCTGGGACCAAAGTTCTAGCGAAAGGGGTAAATAGGGTGGTCAACAGGACTTTAAACTAGAAAGTGGGGGGGGGGGGAAGGGAAGGGTAAAACTCCAAGAAATATGACTAATGGGAAACAAAGCAGCAGGTTAGCGTGTGGGAGGTGGATTCAATTTCATGGACAATTATGAAAAAATTGAAAAAAAAGGAGAGCCCAGGAGAGGCTATTAAAGTCTCCAGAGCACAAAATAGGACAGAGTGTTTGCAAAGGGCTAGGAATCTAACTTCAAGCACATCAGATAAAGGGACGACAATGAGAAAGGGGACGGGAAATACAGGACTGAAGGTGTTGTATCTGAATGCACGCAGTATACGAAATAAGGTAAATGAGCTCGTGGCGCAGATTGAAATTGGCAGGTATGATGTGGTGGGCATTATGGAGACATGGCTGCAAGGGGATCAGGACTGGGAGCTAAATATCCAAGGATATACATCCTATCAAAAAGATAGGCAGGTTGGCAGAGGGGGTGGGGTTGCTTTGTTGGTAAGAAATGCAATTAAATCGATAGCAAGAAATGATGTAGGGTCAGATGATGTAGAATCTGTGTGGGTAGAGTTGAGGAACCGCTAAGGTAAAAAAACCATAATGGGAGTTATGTACAGGCCTCCGAACAGTAGTCAGGATGTGGGGCACAAGATACACCAGGAGATAGAAAAGGTGTGTAAGAAAGACAAGGTTACAGTGATCATGGGGGATTTCAATATGCAGGTAGACTGGGAAAATCAGGTTGGTAGTGGATCCCAAGAAAAGGATTTTGTGGAATGTCTACAAGATGGCTTTTTGGAGCAGCTTGTGGTGGAGCCCACTAGGGAACAGGCAATTCTAGATTTAGTGATGTGTAATGAGGCAGATTTGATAAGGGAGCTTAAGGTGAAGGAACCCATGGGAGAAAGTGACCATAATATGATAGAGTTTACCCTGCAACTTGAGAGGAAAAAGCTGGAATCAGATGTAACGGTATTACAGTTGAATAAAGGCAACTACAGAGGCATGAGGGAGGAGCTGGCCAGAACTGACTGAGAGATGAGCCTAGCAGAAAAGACAGTGGAACAGCAATGGCAGGAGTTTCTGGGAGTAATTTGGGCGACACAGCAAAAATTCATCCCTAGGAAGAAGCATACTAAAGGGAGGACGAGGCAACCATGGCTGACAAGGGAAGTCAGGGACAGCATAAAAGCTAAGGAGAAAGCACACAATGCGCCGAAGAGCAGTGGGAAACCAGGGGATTGGGAAGACTACAAAGACCAACAGAGGACAACTAAAAAAGAAATAAGGAGGGAGAAGATTAAATATGAGGGTAAACTAGCCAGTAATATAAAAGAAGATTGCAAGAGTTTTTTTTAGATATATAGAGGGTAAGAGAGAGGCAAAAGTGGACATTGAGCCGCTGGAAAATGACGTTGGAGAAGTAGTAGTGGGGAACAAAGAAATGGCGGAGGAACTGAATAGGTACTTTGCGTCAGTCTTCACAGTGAAAGACACGAGTGACATCCCCAAAGTTCAAGAGAGTCGGGGGGCAGAGGTGAGTATGGTGGCCATTACCAAGGAGAAGGTGCTAGGAAAACTGAAAGGTCTGAAGGTGGATAAATCACCTGGACCAGATGGATTACACCCCAGAGTTCTGAAGGAGATAGCTGAAGAGATAATGGAGGCGTTAGTGGCAGTCTTTCAGGAATCACTGGAGTCAGGGAGGGTCCCAGAGGACTGAAAAATCGCTAATGTAACCCCCCTGTTTAAGAAGGGAGTGAGGCAAAAGACGGGAAATTACAGGCCTATTAGCCTGACCTCGGTCGTTGGTAAGATTTTAGAGTCCATTATTAAGGATTAGATTTCAGAATACTTGGAAGTGCATGGTAAAATCGGGCAAAGTCAGCATGGTCTCATCAAGGGGAGGTCATGCCTGACAAATCTGTTAGAATTTTTTGAGGACGTAACGAGTACGTTAGACAAAGGAGAGCCAATGGATGTTATCTACTTGGACTTCCAGAAGGCCTTTGACAAGGTGCCGCACAAGAGGCTGCTCAGTAAGATAAGAGCCCATGGTGTTAGAGGCAAGGTACTAGCATGGATGGAAGATTGGCTGTCTGGCAGGAGGCAGAGATTGGGGATAAGGGTGTCCTTCTCAGGATGGCGGCCGGTGACTAGTGGAGTTCCGCAGGGGTCAGTGTTGGGACCACAACTTTTCACTTTATACATTAATGATCTAGATGAAGGAACTGAGGGCATCCTGGCTAAGTTTGCAGATGATACAAAGATAGGTGGAGGGACAGGTAGTATTGAGGAGGCAGGGGGGCTGCAGAAGGATTTGGACAGGTCAGGAGAATGGGCAAAGTGGCAGATGGAATACAACGTGGGGAAGCGTGAGGTCAGGCACTTTAGTAGGAAGAATAGAGGCATAGACTATTTTCTAAATGGGGAGAGAATTCAGAAGTCTGGAGTGCAAAGGGACTTGGGAGTCCTAGACCAGGATTCTCTTAAGGTTAACTTGCAGGTTGACGCGGTAGTTAGGAAGGCAAATGCAATGTTGGCATTTATTTCGAGAGGACTAGAATATAAAAGCAGGGATCTGCTGCTGAGGCTTAATAGGGCTCTGGTCAGACCACATTTAGAATATTGTGAGCAATTTTGGGCCCCGTATCTCAGGATGGATGTGCTGGCCCTGGAGAGGGTCCAGAGGAGGTTCACGAGAATGATCCCAGGAAATGAAAGGTTTAACATATGAGGAATGTTTGAGGTCTCTGGGTCTATACTCGATGGAGTTTAGAAGGATGAGGGGGGGATCTGATTGAAACTTACAGAATACTGAAAGGCTTGGATAGAGTGGATGTGGGGAAGATGTTTCCGTTAGTAGGAGAGACTTAGGACCCAAGGGCACAGCCTCAGAGTAAAGGGAAGACTTTTTAGAAGAGATGAGGAGAAACTTTTTTAGCCAGAGAGTGGTGAATCTATGGAATTCATTGCCACAGAAGGCTGTGGAGGCCAGGTCATTGAGTGTATTTAAGACCGAGATAGATAGGTTTTTGATTGGTATGGGGATCAAAGGTTACGGGGAGAAGGTGGGAAAATGGGGTTGAGAAACTTATCAGCCATGATTGAATGGCGGAGCAGACTTGATGGGCCGAATAGCCTAATTTCTGCTCCTATGTCTTATGGTAAGGTCCAAAATAGTTCCACAAGGATACAAACATAATCCAACTCATCTTTAAATTGGTCTATTGCAGAATTATTGGTAGCAAAATTGACAAGAACGTTTGAAGTTTAATCTTTGCATAGTCTGTATTAAAGTGCCCTGCCCACCTCCACCAGATGCCACTAGAAATACCCACAGTTCCCTTCCTGGCAACCAGCTCAAATGCTGGATTTCTGGGAAAAGATTTGCATTCCCTCCGGTGTGGAAAAACGTGGGAGTGGCACGTTAAAAATTATGACATGAATGTAGACAAACTAAAAATCAAAATAGAAATCAGACAAACAGAATTGAACAATTTTTTAAGTCACAAAACAAAACGAAACAGAAACCAGTGATTCAACTGTTTCTTACCTGATCTGAACTGGATCTTGATGGCCTTGCCGTAGAGTTGTATTCCATTCAACAAGTCTTTCCCGTAATGGACCGACTCCACGTGTTTAAAATGCACGAACGCGAACTGCTTTGATTTTCCATCCTTGTCCTTGGGGATTTTTACGACGAGCAGTGGGCCAGCCTGGTAAAACAGAAAGAGAGAGAGAGAGAACATTTTCAATAAACTGAGAAAACACATACACACCCCCCATGAAGATGAAATAGTGCCTGGGGAATTAATGAAGCGACACAGGTTAGAACCACACGGTGAATTGGAGGAGTCTGCAACAAACATGGACGCTAAAATTCTGTAATTAATCCGGGGGGAGGGGGGGGGGAAAGGAGAATAAAACCTGCCCCAGGGTCCTTTCAAAACCCCAAGTATCAGGGGCAGTGATACAAGCAAAGAACTGCGGATGCTGGAAATCCAAAACAAAAACAGTTTTATACCTGGAAAAACCCAGCAGGTCGATGGTGCCAGAAATGCTGAGTTTCTGTTTCTGTATCAGGGCAGTGAGTGAGTGTAAGCGCCGCTGTTTAGGCGGGAAACCTGTGGGAGTTAGGTTTGAATCTCTCTCTCTCTCTTCCCTGTGAAAGTTTCTCCTGCTGGTAGCACAAAGAATCTCCCAATGAATGGCAGGGATTTTAAACTGACCCAGTTAACGCGGGCAACAAAGAAAACGAATTCAAAATATAATCGATCAGCCCCGGGATACCAAGACACCCCGCCCCCCGCCCGAAGAACAGGTGGAGCCGCCGGGACAAGTTCAAGAAAGGCCCCGAGGCTGAGAGGCTTCAATAGGCCGGGACCCACCTGCAGGAACAACTCGAACAGAAGCTCCTCCGTTACTCTCAGGTCCAGGTTCCCGATGAACAGTGTTTTATCCGCATCGTTCGCTATCCCCATGGTAGTCCCGGCTCAAACTCTTCGCCTTACCCCCGAACGCAAACTCGTCTCCTAGTTATAATTCAGGCGCCCCTTTCCCGGCATCCAGCCCCACTTCCGCCCCGTTAGCTGCGACTTCCGCCCCGCTAGTTACGACCTCCGACCCCCAACTTCCGCCCCGCTAACTCCCGGCACCGCTTTCGCCCCGCTAACTCCTCCGGCCCCACTTCCGCCCCGCTAACTCCCCCCCCCCCCACCACCACCACCACCTCGGGCCCCACTAGCCCCGCCCCCGCCTCCACTTCCGCCCCGCTGGCCTAGCTTAATGTCCTGTCCACATGTTATGTTTAAAATTTGTAATCTTTCTTCATGAAGAAAGTGCCCAACAGTTTGTTGGATACCCGTTTAATTTCAAAGATATTGTTCAAAATTAAATTATCAGCTTTGAGTGCTTGAGGAACAAAGGATTTAGGAGCAGGAGTAGGACATTTCGCCCTTTGAGACTGTTCTGCCATTTAATAAGAGCATAGCTGATCTGACTGTGGTCTCAACCCCACTTTCCTGTCATTCCTTCATGGACAATGCAGTAATGAATAAAAACAAAAAGCTAAAAGCTACTGCGGATGCTGGAAATCCAAAACAAAAACAGAATTACCTGGAAAAACTCAGCAGGTCTGGCAGCATCGGCGGAGAAGAAATCAGTTAACGTTTCGAGCCTTCATGGCCCTTCGGCAGAACTGAAGCATAGTTAGGAGAAGGGAGAAATGTAAACTGGTTTAAGGTGGGGGGGGGGGGGAGAGAGACGTTGAGGGTGTGGTGATTGTGGAGATAAGCAGTGGTAGGAGCAGATAATCAAAAGATGTCACAGACAAAAGGGTCAAAGAGGTGTTGAAGGTGGTGATATTTGTCTAAGAAAAGTGCTAATTAAGAATGGAAGACAGGATACTCAAAGTACAGCTCTAGTGGGGGTTGGGTGGACAGACTAACAAGGTTTTAGTTTTAGATTTAAAAATAATGGAAATAGGTGGGGAAAGAAGAATCTATATAAATTATTGAAAATAAAAGGGGGGGGGGAGAAACGGGGTGGGGATGGGGGGAGGGGGAGTTTAAGATCAAAAGTTGTTGAATTCAATATTCAGCCCGGAAGGCTGTAAAGTGCCTAGTCGGAAGATGAGGTGCTGTTCCTCCAGTTTGCGTTGGGCTTCACTGAAACAATGCAGCAAGCCAAGGACAGACATGTGGGCAAGAGAACAGGGTGGAGTGTTAAAATGGCAAGCGACAGGGAGGTTTGGGTCTTTCTTGCGGACAGACCGCAGGTGTTCCGCAAAACGGTCGCCCAGTTTGCGTTTGGTCTCTCCAATGTAGAGGAGACCACATTGGGAGCAACGAATGCAGTAGACTAAGGGGAAATGCAAGTGAAATGCTGCTTCACTTGAAAGGAGTGTTTGTGCCCTTGGACGGTGAGGAGAGAGGAAGTGAAGGGGCAGGTGTTGCATCTTCTGCGTGGGCATGGGGAGGTGCCATAAGTGGGGGTTGAGGAGTAGGGGGTGATGGAGGAGTGGACTAGGGTGTCCCGGAGGGAACGATCCCTACGGAATGCCGTCAGGGGGGGTGAAGGGAAAATGTGTTTGGTGGTGGCATCATGCTGGAGTTGGCGGAAATGGCGGAGGATGATCCTTTGAATGCGGAGGCTGGTGGGGTGATAAGTGAGGACAAGGAGGACCCTATCATGTTTCTGGGAAGGAGGAGAAGGCGTGAGGGAGGATGCGCGGGATATGGGCCGGACACGGTTGAGGCCCCTGTCAACGACCGTGGATGGAAAACCTCGGTTAAGGAAGAAGGAGGACATGTCAGAGGAGCTGTTTTTGAAGGTAGCGTCATCAGAACAGATGCGACGGAGGCGAAGGAACTGAGAGAATGGGATGGAGTCTTTACAAGAAGCGGGGTGTGAGGAGCTGTAGTCGAGGTAGCTGTGGGAGTCGGTAGGCTTGTAATGGAGTAATGAACTTTGTTTGATGTCTGAATCGCAAATACCAACCTAGAAAACGAACATAATCTGACCAACAGCTTCAGAAAGCTGACAACTCAAGAATAAGCCCCTAACATAATTGTAAAGGACATATGAAGAGGAATGGGCCATTTAGCCCCTCGAGCCTGCTCCATCATTCAATGAGATCATGGCTGATCTTCCATCTAACTCCATATACCTGCCTTTGCTCCATATCCCTTAATATCATTGGTTAACAAAAATGTATTCACCTCAGATTTAAAATGAACAATTGATTGAGCATTAATTGCTGTTTGTGGTAGGGAATTCCAAACATTGACTACCTGTTGTGTGTACTAAGTGTTTCCTATTTCACTTCTGATGATCTGACTCTAATTTTTAAGACTGCCCCTGTCCTGGGCTTCCCAACTAGCAGAAATAGTTTCTCTCGGTCTACCTTATCTGTTCCCCTTAATATTGTGAAAAGTTTCTGAATTCCAAGCAATACAACCCTAGTTCGTGAAAGCTTGCCTTGTAATTTGACCCTTGGAATCCAGGTATCAATCTGGTAAATCTACGCTGTACTTTGGTACTCAAATTACAAGTATACCCATCAATTCTTCACATATATTGCAGAAAAGACTTTAATATCTTTTACATAAAAGCCTGAATAAAAGATACAAATGTTGAACACACAAATATTGTGTCCCAGGTCCTACGGTCCAGATATTTTTGATTTGTGGCATTTATTTGCTGCATAGAGGTCCACAGCACAGAAAAAGGCCCTTTGGCCCATCAAGTCTGTGCCGGTCAAACAAGTACCTAACTATTCTAATCCCATTTTCCAGCACTAGGCCCATAGCCTTGTATGCCATGGCAGCGCAAGTGCACATCCAAATACTTCTTAAATGTTATGAGGGTTTCCACCTCTACCACTCTTTCAGGCAGTGAGTTCCAGATTCCCACCGCCCTTTGGATGAAAACATTTTTCCTCACATCCCCTCTAAACCTCCTGCCCCTTACCTTAAATGGTAATACCTTATTGATCACTCCACCAAGAGGAAAAGTTCCTTCCTGTCTACCCTATCTATGCCCCTCATAATCTTATATACCTCAATCATGTCCCCCCCTCAATCTCCTCTGCTGCAGGGAAAATAACCCCAGTCTATCCAATCTCTCCTCATAACTAAAACTCTACAGCCCAGGCAACTTCCTGGTAAATCTCCTCTGCACTCTCTCTAGTGCAATCACATCCTTCTTATAATGCGGATTCCAGAACTGCACGCAATACTCTCACTGTGGCCTAACCAGCACTTTATACAGTTCCAGCATAACCCCCCTGCCCTTATATTCGATGCCTCAGCTAATAATGGCAAGTATCCCATATGCCTTCTTAACCACATTATCTACCTGTCCTGCTACCTTAAGGGGCCGGTGGACATGCACACCAAGGTCCCCCTGATCCACGGTACTTCCCAGGGTCCTACCTTTCATCGTGTATTCCCGTGCCTTATTTGTCCTGCCCAAGTGCATCACCTCACACTTATCTAGATTAAATTCCGTTTGCCAGCCTGTCTATATCCTCCCGTAATCTAAGACTATCTTCCTCACTATTTACCACCCCACCAATTTTCGTGTCATCTATGAACTTACTGATCAACCCTCCTACATTCAAATCTAAATCATTTATATATCCCACAAACAGCAAGGAATCCAACACCGATCCCTGCGGAACCCCACTGGACACAGGTATCCAGTCACAAAAACACCCCTCAACCATCACCCTTGCATCCTGCTACCCGGCCAATTCTGGATTCAATTTGCCAAATTGCCTTGGATCCCATGGGCTCTTACCTTCGTTATCAGTCTCCCATGCAGGACCTTATCAAAAGCCTTGCTAAAAGTCCAAGTAGACTACATCAAATGCATTGCCCTCATCTACACACCTGGTCACCTCTTCGAAAAATTCAATCAAATTGGTCAGACATGACCTCCCCTTAACAAAACCATGCTGACTGTTGTTGATTAACCAGTACCTCTCCAAGTGTAGATTAACTCTGTCCCTCAGAATTGCTTCCAATAGTTTCCCCACCACTGAGGTTAGACTGACTGGCCTATAGTTCCCTGGTTTATCCCTTCCTGAATAAGGGTACCACATTCACATTCCTCCAGTCCTCTGGCACCTATCCTGTGGCCAGAGAGGTACTGAAAATTATTGCCAGCGCCCCTGCTATCTCCTCCCTTGCCTCACTCAACTGGGATACATTTCATCCGGGCCTGGAGATTTATTTACTTTTAAGCCTGCCAGGCCACTTAGAACCTCCTCCCTTTCTATGCTAATTTCTTTAATTATATCAGAGTCCTTCTGCCTGATTTCCATACCCACGTCATTCCTCTCACTTGTGAACACCAACACAAACTATTCATTTAGAACCCTACTACATCTTCCGGCTCCACACACAAATTACCACTATGGTCCTTAATGGGCCCTACTCTTTCCCTAGTTATCCTCTTACTCTTAATGTACTAGTAAAATAACTTTGGATTTTCCTTTATTTTACCTGTCAATGTTTTTTCATGCCCCCTTTTTGCTCTCCTAATTTCCTTTTTAAGATCCCCCCTACACATTCTATACTCCTCTCGGGCTTCCGCTGTTTTGAGCCCTCGGTATCTGCCATAAGCCTCCCTTTTTCTCTTTATCCAATCCTGTATATCCCTCGACATCCAGGGTTCCCTGGATTTGTTGGTCCCACCCTTTATCTTTACTGTAATATGTTGGTGCTGTACTCTCCCTCTTTCCTTCTGCTCTGATGCAGATTTACCTAAAAGTAGCTGCTCCCAGTCCACTCTGGCCAAATCATATCTGACCGCATTAAAATCGGCCTTCCCCCAATTTAGAACTCAGATTTCTGGCCCATCCTTGTCCTTTTCCATAACAACCTTGAATCTAACAGAGTTATGATCACTATCTGCAAAATAGTGACACATCATCCATTGAAAACATACCAATCAAGCATCTTTCATGTCAACTGACCAGAACAATTAACTCCTCAATTCACAGTTGAGTTGCTCACCTGAATGTAGGCCGCATGACATTTAAATTTATCACTTAAGACAATAAGGAAAAACCAAAATTTTCCTTTAAAATGGGCATCCACTGTCTCTTCATCTGCCATAATTCGCTGCACTAACCCAATTGAAAAGGTCAAGGAAGATATTTTGATGAAAATCTATTCATATTGTGATAAACTGAGCAATATCAGAGCTGAGTGAGGTAAAACTTCCTTGCAACCAAACTCACAGGATCAACGTTGAAGCCTCTACAGGGTACAGAATTCAATGTACTGCTTGTGGGTGCCATACACCAGTTGCAGTAAAATCAAGTCTTTACTACATAAGGGTTTTTACTTTACTACATACAGTACTGTATAAAAAGGCTTCACAAATTTAACTAGAAAGTTAATTCGTCTGGAAACCAAAAACATTGTTCCAATATATGCAAGCCATTGCCCCTGCTCTCGAACTTGTCCTCACATGAATCTGAAAGAGTGTGAAATAAACATTGCTGGTGGGTGGAGTCCAAAGTAGAATTTAAACTCCGATTAATGGGCAGAATCTCTCTTTGAAACATTTTGGAAGGATGAAAAGAGGAAACAAAGCAGAGTGTTGAGCAGTTAATCATAAGTGACTGGGGGGAAAAAAAAGCAAGACCTGCATCACAGATAAAGGTGTTCATGCCTGCATCAATGAAGTACAGTATTCAATTCACAGACCAGTGGTTCCAGACATTTTAATTCTCCTCTTCTCTTTTCTGGCCTTCTTGTCTCAATCCTCAAGCACACAATTAGCCAGCTGGAATAGCACTTAAAGTGAATGCTGTATCCATTGAACTCAATTAGCTTTTTAATAAGGGGAAATGAACTAGAAAAGGCATAGGAGTAAAATGAGAGAGGTTTCTCCACCTGCAACTGGAGGAGAGATGCTGCATTAGGACTGAGCAGGATAGTCAGTGGAAATAAAAATTGAGAGAGGTGGAAAGCTGGCTGCTGACTATTACACATTTTATCAGAGTACAGAAAGTAAAAATCTAGCCCTATGAGTTTGGTTGTCACAAAAACCAGATATTCTGCTGTCAAACACTGGCATGCAATGAAAATCACCTTGAGTCATTTACAAATTAAACGAAAGAGCATGGTAAGTTAGCTCCTTCAAGTTGTAACTCTTTCGAGTACAGTCACAATTCTTGGTTTCCGGGAGTGGGACATGAACCCACAACCTTCTGATTCAAAGGCGAGGGTGCTATGAACTGAGCCACAGCTGACACCTCCTTCAAGTTGTATGACTTGTTGATCTCAGATGATCACAAATTATTTAATTAGCACTTTACAAATGTTCAATGATCCTGAAATGAAACAACGTAGAGCTCCAAGAACAGCTTGAAAAGCAGCGTTGTTAATTACTTGTTACTGCCTCAGTGATCGAGAGATAGCACTTCATTTGGGAAGGAACACGCGCTCTTGTTTGTTAGCAAAGCTGAGCTTTTGAAACCTGAATTACCTTTGGCGTTCTGAGACCCCTTGTTCTTCCTAAAGACTCAAATCCAGAGGAGTGATAGAGTGAAATTATGTTTGTACACTGTCCCAAAGTGGTTTGGGGGACAAAAAAACTTAAAGCAACACATATTCGCTTGTAAATTCTCCACTTTAACCATTCATTCATTTGCATAATCTGCACGCAGCTATTTTTTGTACTTCTGCTCCTGTGAACCAGCAATGCAATTCAGTGAAGAGAGTTCACAAGAAGAGGCAACACCTGATAATGATAAGTGATGCTGTGCGATTGCAACCACTAACATCCAAGGTGCAAATTAAAAAATCAGACACAAGATTGATGTGGTTTGCAGGGGTATAATTTTCAGAGAGTACACAGATTCCATTAGAGATTCCATCAGTCCCCCTCCGTAATTCCAACGTAAACCCCGGAGAAACGGTAAAGTCCTGGTCAGGTTCGGTCTCTGAAATATCTGGGAGTTTGTAACTTGCCTTGTAGCTGCAGAATTTCTGCCCACTCTTCTCAGGGCAAATGTCATTGAAACACAACTACAGGTGGGAACTGCCTACATCAGGAGTTTCCAGTATGCTGGCTCATTTGGGATCTTGTGTATCTGTGGGTGCCAGTGCAGCAAGTGGGTTGAGACGTGCTAAGATCCAGGTGTTGAATGTGGTCTCTATCCATGGGATCCAGGTCAGGGAAGCAGTCTGGATCCACAAAATAAAATGATCAATCCCACCCCACCTCTCCTACAGGCTCTGGCTGGACCTGGATACACAGCTACCTACAGCAGGAGGCTGCCATGAGTTTTTCAGGTTTAGGGGGCTTGAGGCATACCGCTGCACCAGTCTGTCTCATGGAAGTGAATTCACAAAGTCATGCGGCATAATTGCTAGAGAACACCAGTGGCTGCAATGCAGGCATGACCGCTGGGATTGTGATCCCCAAGGAATTTCAGCCTAACTGGGTCTGTAATATAAAATAAATAGAGCAACCAACAGCCACAGCTGGAGTATTGTGTACAATTCTGGGCACCACACCTTAGGGAGGATGGCAAGGCCTTTGAGAGGGTGCAGAGGAGGCTAAAATAAAAACAGAAAATGCTGAAAATTCTCAGCAGGCCAGGCAGCACCTGGAGAGAAACACAGTCAACGTTGGAAGCCAATGGCCCTTTATCAGTACTTTGCTTATGTCCAGGGGTGGTTTAGCAGAATGCTAACATTGATGAGGGACATCACTTTTGTGCAGAGATTGAAAAAGCTGAGATCATAATCCTTAATGCAGAGGAGGTTAAGGGAAAGACTCAATACATTTATTCAAAATGATAAGGGGTTTTGTCGAGGAAATAGCTAGAAACCGTTTCCCCTGGCAAGTTTCTCGGTAACTAGATGTCACAGATTTAAAATAATTGGCAAAAAAAAACTAGAGGGGCAAATTAGGAGAATTTTTTTTCACACAGAGGCTTGTTAAGATCTGGAATACATTACTTGAAAGGGTGGTGGAATCAGATTCTGTGGGAACTTTCAAAAGGGCAATTGGACATGTAGAAAAGGGCTCGTTTGCAAGCTCGTGGAGAGAAAGCTGGTGTGTGGGAGTAAATCAGACAGCTCTATAAAACAGCCAGTCCAAGTATGAATACTCTCCTTCTGGGCTGTAAGATTCTATGATTTTCTGATTTACAGTGCTCTGAAATAATGCAGCTCTTTGATATTACTGCAAAATGTGACCATAGTCCTCAAAGGCCTAATCCTTTACCAGGATAAACTTACGTTTTTGAGTAAAAAACTGTCTAATGTTCAAGCAATTACACCCCTTTACTGTGTAATTAAGTTTAACATTGACAATAACACAGTGGGGCATTGGGTGGGGCCATGGACCAGCTCATGTCCTTTCATCTCTGGGCTTGGGTTTGAAGGCAATCCAGACGGACAGGCTGAAAGCTTTCTCGCTCTGTTTCACCGATAAAGATCAAGTGAAATTAATTTGGACACGTACGGCTCAGTTCCTGCAGAAAAAGAATGGCACATAATTTAGAATTAATTAGCCGTCACACTCAGAAAGTCCATTAGGGTGACAGGTATGGGAAATGGAGTTACACAATAATGTATTAGAGGATGCTACTTTGAGATTGGGACTAAGACACAGTGCTGGGGCAGAGTAGAGAGAGATTTATTTTGCGGCTGACTCATTCTACACTTGATTGGGCAATGGGATCTCGACTGGGTGCATTCTATAAGAAAGATTTCTTCAATCACAACTCTACCTTTCGTTAAGAGGCTGCAACTTCTCAAGCTGAGTTGAGAACATTTAATAGGAAAGTTTACTTAAAGAGCAACAAATTCCCAAAATAACATATTGAGTAAGATAATAGAGACAAAAATCTGGTTGATGTTCCAGTATTTTGGAATCTATACTGAACACGGGCATATAAACAAGATACAGTCATTCAAATTCATTGAAAAGTACTCTATTACCAGCTGGAAAAGGTCAAACTAACTTACATTTTGAAAATAATTCCCCAATCACAGAGGGGTTGCAAATCCTGGGATCACTGCAATCAGGAGTATGAGGAAGCAAAAATAATAAGTGCTGGAAAATCTCAGCAAGTCTGACAGCATCTGTGGAGAGAAAGACAGAGGTTAACGTTTCGAGTCCGGTTGACTCTTCTTCAGGACTAAAGAGAAGTAGAAATGTGGTGAAATACAAAACAAAAACAAAAATACCTGGAAAAACTCAGCAGGTCTGGCAGCATCTGCGGATAGGAGCACAGTTAACGTTTCGAGTCCGAATGAGCCTTCAACAGAAGTAAAAATAGAAGAGAGGTGAAATATAATCTGGTTTAAGGGGGTGGGTGGAACAAGAAGAGCTGGATAGAGGGCCAGTGATAGGTGGAGATAACCAAAAGATGCCACAGACAAAAGAACAAAGAGGTGTTGAAGGTGGTGATATTATCTAAAGGAATGTGCTAATTAAGGGTAGAAAGCAGGACAAGCAAGGTACAGATAGCCCTAGTGGGGGTGGGGTGGAGGGTGGAGTGTTGAGATGGCAAGTGACAGGGAGGTCTGGGTAATACTTGCAGACAGACCGAAGGTGTTCTGCAAAGCAGTCACCCAGTCTGCGTTCGGTCTCTCCAATGTAGAGGAAACTGCATTGGAATCAACGAATGCAGTAGACTAAGTTGAGGGAAGTGCAAGTGAAATGCTGCTTCACTTGAAAGGAGTGTTTGGGCCCTTGGACGGTGAGGAGAGGGGAAGTAAAGGGGCAGGTGTTGCACCTTCTCCGGTTGCATGAGAAGGTGCCATGGGAGGGGGTTGAGGTGTAGGGGGTGATGGAGGAGTGGACCACGGTGTCCCGGAAGGAATGATCCCTGCGGAATGCCGCCGGCGGGGGGGGGGGGGTGAAGGGAAGATGTGTTTGGTGGTAGCATCATGCTGGAGTTGGCGGAAATGGCGGAGGATGATCCTTTGAATGCGGAGGCTGGTGGGGTGATAAGTGAGGATAAGGGGGACCCTATCATGTTTCTGGGAGGGAGAAGAGGGTGTGTGGGCGGAAATATACACTGTTTAAGGGGGGTGGGGCAGGTGAAGCTGGATGGAAGGCCAGCGATAGGTGGAAGCAAAGGAGAGATTGCAAAAGATGTCATAAACAAAAGGTCGAAGGGGTGTTGATGGTGGTGATACTGGCTAAAGAAGGTGCTAATGGAGACATTAAGAGCAGAAAGCAGGATGAGCAAGTGACAGATGGCCCTAGTGGGGGTGGGGTGGGAATAAAGATCGAAATAGGCTGAAAGGTGGGGATAAAACAATGAAGGGAAATAAATTTTTTAAAATAATGATAGAAATAGGTGGGGAAAAATATATATATTTAAAAATTTAAAAATAAATATTGAAAAAAAGGGGATCAAAATAAGGAAGCAAATTCAGAATTGTGCATTCCTTTAAAATAACCTTTTACCAACTTGTGGTGCCAGTCTAATTCAAGCAGGTCATTTTCTTCCATCCCTTTTTAAACTGGCACACTTGAAGGTGGCACCCTCCTTCTCCCTATCCCCGTCCCATTAACACACTCACAATCCCGCCCTCTCAGATCATTGTGACACTTTCCAAACATCCCACACCTCCACCTCCCATACCCATCCCTTCAGGTGCTGCTGGCACATCCTCCCTTCCTCTCAGAGTATGGGTCCCAGTTTCTCTCCTGTTCCAAAGTGCCATACCTGGCTTCTCTATTTTTCCCATCCCCTTCCCAATTTCCACTCCTATGCCAAGATTTTCTAGCACCTCCCCCTCCCCACCCCCCCTCCCCCACCCAGCCCCCGTCCCTGCTGTGGGGCATGCGGCGGGCCAGCCAAAAGCCTGTTGACTTTCTGCGGGTCAAACCCGGCGGTCAGCAGGTCCGGAAAATCCCGACCCCCAGTTTCTTCCCTCTTTATTTCCCTTTACCTCTCCTTTTCATTTTCCTTCAACATTACTCCTACACGAGTCCTGCTTCTTCTTGACGTTATTCCTGTTGCTGTCTATTGCAGGTGGGAATGAAAGGTCATGACCTGAAACAATAACTGTTTCTCTCTCCACAGCTGCTGACAGACCTGCCGTATTTTTCCAGCATTTTCTGTGTTCATTTCAGGTACTTCAACTGCAGTATGTAGTGGCTGTAATCTCTCCAGACAGCAACAGGAAAGGGGTTTGCACACTGGATCCACAAGACACCAAACTGCCCATGGCAAACATGGATGGTTAACGTGCATGAAGTCAGAAAACTGATTGGCACAGTAATTTTCCACCTTGCTGTGACCTGAATTTGAAGGGTTTCACTACAAATGAGTCTGGTCAGTCTCAGAGAGGACCACAACACAAATCTGCTTTTGTAATTTGGTAAGGTGATAAAACATGGGTGAGTGTGGAAAATGAGCAAAACCACACTAGTGCAGTAGGTTGGAAATAAAATCCAGTTGGACCAAAGGAAAGGGAGCACACTCTTCCTGTTCTAATGACAGAGAAGTGCTTCAGGTCCACAATATTCCATTCCCCAGGACTGACATTTCTTGTCCTCATGGGCAAACAAAAAACACATTAATAAATCTGAATAGATTAAATGTGCGTTTAATAATATTTTCTTGCCTTTGTAATGATCGGTTACAAATCTGCACACCTGGAATCCTTCTTTGGTCCCTTTCCAGCACAGGTACAAGGGGCCAAATAGCCTTCTGTGCAATATCATTCAATGATTCTCTGATTAATCTGATACTTGCTATCCCTTGGCCACAAAATACAGGACCAACATGTGCGAAAGACACCCAACTGTGCTACCACTACTGACTTCAATGCCATAGTTTCACTGCTTGCCTCCACATGTGTCATTCACCTGCAATCTTTTCCCAAGAGGGGTAGTCTGTAATGCAGTAGTTTGCAGCGCTTTTTTTTAGGGTGTCCTTATTTCATTTGAACTGACCATTTTGATGTTGTTTGCTCTGAGACAGTCCCCATAGAATCCCTTAGGAGACATGGCCTGCCCATCTAAATTGAATTTTCTGGAGGGCGCTCTTCAAGCTGTGGAGCCCAACACGATGAAGGACTTCATTATTTGTGATTTTGCGCTGCCATTGAATTCTCATGATGGACCTCAGGCATCTTTGGGATAGCATTCCAGAGCTTTTATGTGGCGCCTATAGCAGACGCAGGATTCTACACAATACAGCAGGGGGGATAAGGACAAAGGCCTGTGAGAGTTTGATTTTAATCTTCAGCTTAATGCCTATGCTGCTTTCAGACACGATCATGGAGTCGGCCATAGGCACAACTTGCTTTATGGATGTGTGGATATCTTCATTAATAGTGGCATTCCTAGAGAGCACACTACCAAGTTTGAAACTAGCAGGAGAATATACAATGGTCCTTATAGAGTGTTGTGGCAAAGAAAGCAACAAGCAGATTCACCCAGAAGTATTGAAAAGTAAGCAGAACAAAGGACTGAGGCATCCACAGCCAAGAGATGGTAATGAATGTTTTACTCTGAGAATAGCTGTAGCTGAGGAGAATTCTCCAGAGGACCATGGCATACTTATAAGTGGTTCCTACCAAAGTAAGACATTTTAAGATTTATGTGTTTTATAAGATAATTCTTGGGGGAAGAAGTAAACATATGTAGTTATAAACCATATTGTTGAGTTAATAGTGCTAGTTTTGTTTCATTCTTTTATATACAATAAAATTTGTATTTTGTTACCAATAAGCACACTAGTCTCTTCTCCAGTTGAATAGCAAGGCTGCAGAAATGCTCCCACTATAAAAAGTAATATCTTGTACCTATGACTCATAGGTGTCTGTGCAAGGCTTGTGCCTACACCTTCACCCAAAAGCTAAGAACTCTGTTTGACTTGACCTCCTGCATTTTGTGAAGGGTCATTTGATAGTCTTGACAGTATTTTCAGGTGTGCCATTGGACAGTAGGTAGTAAAGTGATGACAGTGAGTATCTCAGTCCCCATTCCTTGGCACATACTGAAAATTCTGCAGATAGGAACACCAAATCTCACAAACATATCTTGGACTTCTCTCAGACACTGCACTAGGTTACAAAAGTGAGGATGGCTACTTTGATAAAGTTACAATCACACACGAGCATGGTATGGCCACGTAACTCAAAAAAAGGTCAGCTGCAACCTTCGACCAAGGCTTATCCACAATCTCGTGTTGCAATAATGGTTCCTTATTTGGAGAACTGTGAATAGCCAAATAGATATCAAGACTTTAGAAATGTATTATTAAATCTGTTGACATTGAGGGCCAGTGGAGGCTATCACAGACTCTACAGAGACAACCTTCAATTCAATATTCGTTGGCTAAGTGAAATAAAAGCAGAAAATTCTGGAAAAACTCAACAGGTCTGGCAGCATCTGTGGAGAGAGAAACAGAGTTAACGTTTCAAGTCCATATGACTTCTTCGGAACATTTTTATTTCAAATTTCCAGCATCCACAGTATTTTGCTTTTATATTGCCTTGAATAAGTAACTGACCTTGATTTTTCATCAATTCAGCTGGTACCTCAAGTTGCTGTTTCTTGAATATCAATCCCCTTTGGACAGTTAGTTCAACTCAAAAGTCAAAGTAGAGGTCGAGGCAGTCAACTTGATAGCAGGCCAGCTGTAATTTTATACTTTTTGTACCTTTTATACTTTTCTGTAGCTTGGAGGTCTTCTGGTGCAGTAGTAGCATGCCTACCTCTGGGCTAGGAGTTCTGGATTCAAGTCGTCAGTGAGTCCAGCGCTGTCGCACCAGAGCCTTCTCTTCACAGTCGCCATTATTGCCTCAGAGGAGGGGGTGCTCGGTATCTCTGTGACCCCTCTGGAGGTCATGACCCACAGTTTGCAACCCCTGATCTAAACAGATGCATTATGTGCCATTTTTCTTTGGTACAACTACCATCAAAACTGATCCATGGCGTTTGAGCTGTTACAGAAGTGACGATATCCTGACTGACCACACTGTCCAGGGTTTCCTTCAGCATATTTCTGAAAGCCACAGGTACATAATGCAGCACATGTTGGACCAAAACCACCAATTTGTGGAGCCTGATTCAGAACTCTCCCTCAACCTTTCATACTTTGCTTCACTGAATATCCAAAAATGTTAGACACTCGATGCTTAGTGGTTTGTAGGTATTGATCATGCATACTGCTACTCCAGTAAATTCTTTTCGGTTAATTTCATCATTATCACTGTAGTTAATGATGTCTATTCCAGGCAGGCCTTTCTACCTGGCAGAGGCTGTAGTGTCATGGAATCAATGAGTTTATGATCCAGTTTAAGACTTCTAATCACTACATTGGTCCAGAATTCATATTGTCCTCCAATGGGGAGACTGAAACCTCCTTAAGCTACAATCCCAGTCTTAAATTGTTTAATCTTCGCAAGCTTAAAATCTCTTGCTGCTTTTTTGTATAGGGGGAGTGGAAATATATTTCATTGTGCATCCATGGCTATTTCAAATCTTAGGTAGTTGTCTGACTCCAGCTTAAACGTAACACAGTCCAAGTCATCCAAACCAGTGGGATTGACGTCATTGATGGCAATTCTTCTATTGAACATAAGAACATAACTAGGAACAGGCGCAGGCAATACAGCCCCTCGAGCCTGCCCCGCCATTCATTACAATCATGGCCGATCTCATTTCGGCCTCAACTCCAATTTCCCACCCTCTCCTCATAACCTTTCAACCTGTTACTAAGTAAAAATCCATCTATCTCCTCCTTAAATTTATTCAGCGTCCCAGCATCCACTGCACTCTGAGCTAGTGAATTCCACAGATTCACCACCCTTTGAGAAAAGTAATTCCTCCTCATCTCTGATTTAAATCTACCACCCCTTAGCCTAAAACTATGGCGTCTTGTTCTAGCATGCCTCACAAGGGGAAACATCCGCTCCACATCTACTTTGTCTATCCCCTTTAGCATCTTATGTACCTCAATTAGATCTCCTCCCACCCTTCTAAACTCTAGCGAGAGTAGGCCTAAACTGCTCAATCTCTCCTAATAAGACAAGCCCCGCATCTCTGGAATCAATCTAGTGAATCTCTGAACCGCCTCCAATCCTTCCTCAAGGGGACCAAAACTGTGCACAGTACTCCAAGTGCGGTCTCACCAATGCCTTGTACAGATGCAACAACACTTCCCTCTTTTTATACTCTATTCCTTTAGCAATAAATGCCAAAATTCCATTTGCCTTCCTCAGTACCTGCTGTACCTGCATACTAGCTTTCAGCGATTCATGGGCGAGGACACCCAGATCCCTCTGCACTGAAGCATTCTGAAGTTTCTCTCCATTTAAATAATAAGTCGCCTTTTTATTCTTCCGACCAAAATGGATAACTTCATACTTATCCACGTTAAACTCCATCTGCCAAATTTTGGGCCATTCACCTAACATGTCCATAAACATTTGTAAATTTCTTATTTCTTCATTGCAACTTATTTTCCCACCTATTTTGGTATCATCTGCAAATTTAGCTATAGTACCTTCTATCCCTGAATCCAAGTCATTAACATAGATTGTAAATAGTTGGGGCCCAAGGACCGAACCCTGTGGCACCCCACTAGTTACAGCTTGCCATCCAGAAGAAGACCCATTTATCCCGACTCTCTGCTTTCTGTTGGTTAGTTAATCCTCTATCCAAGCTAATATATTACCCCTAACTCAGTGTGATCTTATCTTGTGTATTAATCTTTTGCGCAGCACCTTATCAAAGGCCTTCTGGAAGTCCAGATATACTACATCTACAGGATCCCCATTATCCACTTTGCTTGTCACACCTTCAAAGAACTCTAGCAAATTAGTCAAACATGATTTACTCTTCATAAAACCATGCTGACTCTGATGGATTGCATTTTGACTTTCCAAATGCCCCATTACTACTTCCTTAATAATGGATTCCAACAATTTCCCAACGACAGACGTTAAACTAACTGGTCTATAGTTTCCTACTTTCTGCCTCCCCACCCTTTTTGAATAAGGACCTTATATTAGCATTTTTCCAATCCACTGGAACCTTTCCAGAATCCAGGGAATTTTGGAATATTATAGCCAATGCATCCACTATCTCCGCTGCCACTTCCTTTAAGACCCTGGGATGTAGGCCATCAGGTCCTGGGGACTTGTCACCCTTTAATCCCAATAGTTTGCTCAGTAATTTTTCTCTAGTGATGGTGATTGTTCTAAGTTCCTCCTTCTCTATATCCTTTGCACTACGTGTTACTATTGGGGTGGTACTAGTGTCCTCCACCATGAAAACTGAGGCAAAATATTGAATAAGCATCTCTGCCATTTCTGTGTTCCCCACTATTAAATCCCCAGTCTCATCCTCCAAGGGACCAACATTCACTTTAGCTACTCTCTTTCCTTTTATATACTTGTAGAAGGTTTTGCTATCAGTTTTTACATTTTGCACTAGTTTTCTTTCATAGTTTACCTTTGCTCTTTTTATTATTTTTATAGTAACCCTTTGTTGATCTTTAAAAGTTTCCCAATCTTCCAGCCTGCCAGACCTTTGCAATTTAGTATACCTTAGTTTTTGCCTTTATGTTATCTTTAACTTCCTCACTTAGCCATGGATGCTTTTTCCCCCTCTTACCATATTTCTTCTTCTTGGGAAAATATTTTACTTGGGAGGAATTGAACATCTCCATAAATATCTGCCACTGTTCATCAACTGTCCTACCTTGTAGTGTTCCTGCCCAGTCCACTAGGGCCAAATCTGCCCTCATGCCTATGTAGTTGCCTTTGTTTAACTCCAGAACACTAGTGTGGGACTCAAGTTTCTCACTCTTAAACTGAACTTGAAATTCTAGCATGCTATGATCATTCTCCCCTAGAGGATCCTTTACTATGAGATCATGAATTAATCCCATCTCATTACACAAAACCAAATCCAGAATACCCTGCTCTCTGGTTGGTTCCACAACATATTGCTCCAAGAAACAATCTCTAATACACTTTATGAACTCTCCCTCAAGGCTTTCCTTGCCAATTTGATTAGTGCAGTCTATATGCATACTAAAATCACCCATGACTATTGCCATACCTTTCTTACATGCTCCCAGTATTTCCTGGTTTATACTGTGCCCTACTGCTGACCTACTGTTTGGGGACCTATAGATTACTCCCACCAGGGACTTCTTTCCCTTGTTATTTCTTATTTCTACCCAGACTGACTCATCTTGATCTCCAGTGCCTATATCATTCCTCACTATAGCACTGATCTCTTCATTTACTAACAAAGCTACATCACCTCTTCCTTCCTGCCTATCATTCCGAAACACTGAGTATCCTTGGATATTCAACTCTCAAACCTGTTCTCCCTGTAGCCAAATCTCAATAATCGCCACCAAATCATACCTATTTATCTCTATTTGCACTGTTAGCTCATTGGTTTTATTCCGAATGCGACACACATTCAGATACAAAGCTTTTAAGTTTGCCCTTTTGTCAATTTTCCCTACTCTTATATGATTCTTTGGTGCAATATGGCGTTCACACACTCTGTCCCTTCCTTTCACTTTTTGGTAACAATCAGCCTCGTCACTAACCTGCACTCTTACCCTCTTCTTAAACTTTGATTTTTTATATTTCCATGCAACTGAACCCGCCCCCCCCCCACCCCACTATTTAGTTTAAAGCCCTATCATTGCCCTTGGTTCTTCATCTGTTTCTCTAGCTGTCTGTCTGTGTGAACAAGTAATTCTTTTCCATGGCATTTGATTGTGATCTTTCTGTGATTGTTGCACATTTTCCCAAAAGCAGACACATCTCTCATGTGGATCTCGTGTTTCTTCCTGCAGTTCCATTCTCAGGAGTTTTCGGGATTCTTCAGTGTTGTTCTGAGCCTGTTTGAGTTGTGCCTTGGGATCTCCTTGGCTTTCTGTTTCACACTCACATTCTGTCCCCTCCACTGGCCAATGACTTTGCGTTGCACCACCATTCAGATGCATGACAAATCTCATCCGTCTTCAACAAGGTTAGATTAACCTCCTGGAGCAGTCTCTCCCACACCACTGAATCTGCAGGCCTGAACATAAGTCGGTCTGGAATCATCTCTCCTGGCATTGTGATTTGGAGCTTGCACTCTTCGGTGAGTTTTCACAGTGCTAAACAATACTGGTCATATGTTTCATTAGTATCTTGCATTCTCCTGTTGAATATATATCCCTCAAAAGGAACATTCTTGCACAGTTAGCAGTACTGAGAAAACTTCATCAGCGCCAGCTCTATCTTGTTCCTGGCTCCAACCTCAGCCCAGTCTATCCACATGGAGTAGGCTTTATGCTCCTCTTCCCAGATCACTGTGATAAGTGTCGATACCTATACTCATTCTGATTCCTGGTTAAGCTTCATCACACGAGCATAGCTTTCCCAGGCTCGCTCAAATCTCTTCCCCTGTTCTGCAGCACTTATATGTGGATTTCAACAGCTGGATGTGGTGGTAGAGTACATCTTGATGCTATTGTGTACACATTTTAGTTTTCATGTAACCTTTAGAACTATGTTCGTGACGGATATTTCCCCAACGCCAAAGTGAAAGTTGCTTTAAATAATCACTACCACCATTGCCATGACTCTTCTTTAAATAGGGGGCAGAATTTTTCATCGTAAGAAAAGAGTATCAACATCTCTTTAAACATGTGCCATAAGTAAACTTACATGACTTACAGAGTGCTATGAACTGCTGCTTCACTGGACCACACACACAAAGAGGAGAGAGAAAACAATGAAATTGCATGATGAATCACGAGGATGCCTCAACCATCATGCATGTACAACAAATATGTACCCTTCGGAACAGTGACCACCCCTTTCCTCATCCAACGCCACAAAGCAGCCTGCTGACTCTCGGTGTATGTTGGGTAAAATAGAGAAAGACTTGCATTATATAGCACTAAAGTGCTTTACACAAAATGAGGTATTTTTGAAATGTCATCACTATTACAATGTGGGAGCCAATTTGCACACAAATGGCAATTAATGAGCAGACAACCAGTTTTTTGCGATGTTGTTCAGGGATATTGACCAGGTCAACGGGGTAACTTCCCCTGTACTTTCTTGAAATAGCACCTTGGGATTTTTTTACATCTACTTGAAGGGGCAGAGGGGACCTCAGTTTAAAATCTCAAGGAAAATACAGTACCTCTGACAGTGCAGCACTCCCTCAGTGGTGCATTGGAGCATCAGCCCTGATTTTTGTGGAGTGGAAGTTGAACACAGAAGAGCCATGGTCAAAGGGGACAGCATCTCCTTCAACTACATCCCAACAGATCTAACAAATGGGGAGAGAAAACTGACAGGGCAACAGGGATAATAGGCTAAATATAGACTAAAATAAAAACAGAAAGTGCTGGAAAAACTCCAGGTCTGGCAGAATCTGTGGCGAAAGGTACAGAGTTAATGTTTTGAATCCAATGTGGCTCTTCTTTGATCTGAGGAGAGGTAGGAATATAAAAGCAAAATACTGCGGATGCTAGAAATCTGAAACAAAAACAGAAAATGCTGGAAAAACTCAGCAAGGTCTAACAGCATCTGTTTTTCTTTCCACAGATGCTGTTTGACCTTGCTGAGTTTTTCCAGCATCCAGGACGAGGCAACCATGGCTGACAAGGGAAGTCAGGGACAGCATAAAAGCTAAAGAGAAAGCATACAATGCGGCGAAGAGCAGTAGGAAACCAGGGGATTGGGAAGCCTACAAAGACCAACAGAGGACAACTACAAAAGTGGACATTGGGCCACTGGAAAATGACGTTGGAGAAGTAGTAGTGGGGAACAAAGAAATGGCGGAGGAACTGAATAGGTACTTTGCGTCAGTCTTCACAGTGGAAGACACGAGTGACATTCCCAAAGTTCAAGAGAGTCGGGGGGCAGAGGTGAGTATGGTGGCCATTATCAAGGAGAAGGTGCTAAGAAAACTGAAAGGTCTGAAGGTGGATAAATCACCTGGACCAGATGGATTACATCCCAGAGTTCTGAAGGAGATAGCTGAAGAGATAGTGGAGGCGTTAGTGGCTCTGGGTCTATACTCAATGGAGTTTAGAAGGATGAGGGGGGATCTGATTGAAACTTACAGAATACTGAGAGGCCTGGATAGAGTAGACATGGGGAAGATGTTTCCATTAGTAGGAGAGACTAGGACCCGAGGGCACAGCCTCAGAGTAAATGGAAGACCTTTTAGAACAGAGTTGAGGAGAAACTTCTTTCGCCAGAGAATGGTGAATCTATGGAATTCATTGCCACAGAAGGCTGTGGAGGCTAGGTCATTGAGTGTATTTAAGACCGAGATAGATAGGTTCTTGATTGGTAAGGGGATAAAGGTTTCGGGTAGAAGGCGGGAGAATGGGGTTGACAAATTTATCAGCCATGATTAAATGGCGGAGCAGACTCGATGGGCCGAATGGCCTAATTTCTACTCCTATATCTTATGGTCTTATTTTCTGTTTTTGTTTCAGAGGTAGGAACATGAAAGGTTTTATGTTGTTGAAAAAGGCGGGGAGAGGCAGTTGGAGAAAAAGAGGTCAAGGACAGGTTAGAGGGTGGAGGAGGTTAAATGACAAAAATATAAAGGTACACAAAGCAAAGGGATTGGTAATGATAGTATTCAAGACATAAAGGTTGTTACGACCGGACTCCAGGCGAGGCCCACCAATTTGTTAACTTCCTGTATGGGACCCCAATTTTGTTATACTCCTGAGTGAGGAGGAATGATATGGCTCCCCTTCTTTATCCAACCCCCTCAGTTGGCCACAACAGGGTTAAATTAAAAGAGATCCCTCCCACCTGTCCTGGATAGCTTGTCCCAGTCCAAATGTATTTTTATTTAGAAGGAGCCAATTTAACCAGGTTTTCTTGAGTCAAAGAGTAAGTTTATTGGTTACTAAAAACTCGAGAAAAATTATTTTGAAAAGCACACATACACACAGATCAGAAATGAGAAGTTAAAGCCAAATAAAAGTTTTTAAAGATATATAAATCAGTCTTTGGCTTGTCCATGAGGAATAGATGGCAAAACATTGCAGCCGTTAATTTGGGTGATTCCAGGAGAGCTGACTTTGGCAGTTTCACAGTGAATTTGGAAACACTTGGTTCTGCAGGATAGCTGAAGGAGCTGTCCTATTTCCTTTTTGATTGTGGCTTTCACTGAGCCTTGCCTCCAACAACCGAGAGGGAGAGAGAGAGAGCGCGAAACTTCGCCTGCAACTGCACGGATGACTAGTTGGTCGTCTTCTTGCTGTCACACACTGCACTGCTCTACAGCTAGCTTTTTAACTCATTTTTCCCTGTGTTTTCCTGTGAGCGTAAAAAATGTCTTGTTCCTAGAGTCTGTTTTTTTGATCTCTGATCATTTCACATATTCTGAGATATGAATCAACAGGAGATGGATTTTTGATGACTGCTGAGACTTGGTAATCAGTCTTTTGTCTCTGCGACCACAGGAGGTTAAATTTTAGTTTTTTGCATCTTTCCTATCACCCTATTAAGTGTAAGTTTAAGTTTTAAGCTTGAAGAAAGCCATGACACCTTTTCAGGTGCGACATTCCATGTTCCCTCAGGACAGGTCTGTCAGTATAATCCAGATAGGAATTTTTCCGGAAGTGGTCACTTTACATTATCAGCCATCTTTCGCTCAGTGACCTTGCCTGTATTTCTTTAAAAACACACACGTCTTACTTAAAAAGTTCAATAGGTCCGTAAGTAATCCATGGCTGTAACCGGCTTTTCATGACAAGGTCCAGAGTAGGTGTTAATAGCAGAATAAAGGTCAACACTTTCTGAAAACAAAATAAAGAATATAGTTTATGGCGTGTAAACAAAATTTATTGTAGAGCTGGACACTAATTGCTAACATAAAGCAACATTCTTTGTGAAAGTATTTGACAAGTGATGAGAAATAAGTCTTTACTTTTGAGCTTACATAATCTCTGCTACATCTCAGCACCGACTTGGTAAGGCAGATGTTGTTTTGCGACAGCGTGGTTGTGGGCGGGGCCTGTTGCGGGGCTGCCGTCGGGTGGATTGGCTGTGCCGGGCGCCGGCCATGCTGCGCCTGCGCGTCCACCGCACGGAGTTTAAAGTTGCTGCCGCCTTTGGCTGCCTACCCGCAGTCTGCTGCCGGCCCCGGAGCCTCGCTCAGTGCTCCGGCCGCCCGCACCCAGCCTGTCCCCGGCCCCGCTGCAGCGAGAAGCCGCCGTCTGCCCTCTCCACCTCCTCGGGCTCGGCCTCCCATCTCCTAACCCGCCCTCTCGCCACTATGGCGGCCCAGAGCATGGCCAAGAGGATGGTCTGGGTGGATCTGGAGGTAACTTAGCCCCTTTCTTCCAGCCGCCAGTGAGATAGAACTTTATGGTGGTGGATTAATGCATCCCTGGGGAGCTCGGAGAGCGATAGAAAACTTCTGCATCACCCCCTTGAAGCAAAATTTGCCAAGTTTATAGCTATTTCACAAATTGCAGATTTTTCCCCGAATTGTGATCAATGCTGTGCCCAGCTCTCACTCAGTTTTGCTTTTCCTGTTTATAACCGTGCCACTTGCCTCCATGTAGCTTTTTAAACGATCTGCGTTTTTAACCCCACTTCGACTGACCCTAATGCAGCCATTTCCTTTAGGATGCAGGCACTTGCAGAAAGTCACAATCCTGGGTGTACTGTGCAAAAGACGTTTTATCCCCTGCAATGGTGTTGCATTCTGTATAATGAATTCAAAAATTTGCTTAGTCCAAGGTTTTGATTGAACAGCAGTTGAAGTTGGGAATTATTTTTATACGCTTGACGGTACTGTTTGTGCAGCATCTGTAATGTGCCAGAGAGAGATGATGCAAGTTTTCTCTGTGATTTCCCTATTGTCAGCTGCTTATATCAGTCGACGAGGTGCTTGGAGGAGAATTGTGCACTTCAGCAGAAAAATGGCAAAACTGGAGCAAGCAAACCTGTTCATTATTTCTTGGTCAAAAGTGGTAGTGAACAAGCTTTCTGCATTGGTGAGAAAATGTGTAAATAGCTAGGAAACTAAAATTGATCAATTAGGATGAAAATTGGCAGGATTAGATTTATCTTAGTCTTGCAGAGATTGTATTGGATGATATGTAAGCATGTTTCATTTTGTGGATTCCAAACCCATGCCCCAGCGTCTGTTTTTCCTGGTGTCTCCTTTTTTAGGCGTCCCCTTGGGATCGAGGATGACTCTAGTTTGATCGGCTCCGAGATGGCTGATAAGTCCAATGTGTGATCGGGGAGGTGGGTTGTCTAGGAGTTTGTGTGCCCCTTCCAACACCTTGACTTTGCCTCTGCATGTTCCTTGTGAAATCTTTGCTTGGTGTCTTATGGACTGACCTTTCTCCATTTTGGTTGGTCACAAGTCAGGGTCTCCAATGAATTGGTGGAGATGTTTGACCTCTCGAGATGCTTCCAGGACATCCCTAAAGCCCCTCTGCTGTCCTGGGAGTCTCCTGATATGACTGTGTTCAGTTCGGTGTGGTCAATGTAATGAATGATGTGAAGGAACAAGTGGAGTTTGCAGATACTTAAACTTGTATGTTGTGCTTTGTTCATGGGACATGGGCATCACTGGCTAGGCATGCATTTATTGCCCATCCCTAATTGCCCTTGTTCAGAGGGCATTTGAGAGTCAATCACATTGCTGTGGTTCTGAAGTCACATGTAGGCCAGACCAGGTAAGGATGGCAGATTTCCTTCCCTAAAGGACATTAGTGAACTACTTGGGTTTTTACAACAATCGGCAATGGTTTCGTGGTCATCATCAGACTTTTAATTCCAGATTTTTATTGAATTCAAATTTCACCATCTGCTGTGGTCCCCAGAGCATTACCCTGGGTCTCTGGAATATTAGTCCAGTGACAGTGCCACTATGCCACTGCCTCCCTGGCAGAATAATGTTCTTGTCTAGTATTATACAGTGTGGGGCTTTAGGTTTTCCAAGAGACTACCATTCAAAAACAGTGCAGCTTGCAGTAGTCAGCCTTTTACCCCCTCCTGGCAATTCCATAAAAGCTGTAAGATCTTGTGGTCTGACATTTTTGTTTTGTTTTTTCTTCAATAGATGACCGGATTGGATATAGAAAAAGATAAAATCATTGAAATGGCTTGCATTATAACCGATTCAGAATTGAATATTTTAGTTGAGGTAAGATGTCTAAAATTTACTACCCCTGGAAAAGAGTGGATTTTAAATTATGTCTTTTGGATGTGTTTTCTGTTCCAAAATGAAGTGCACATGTCACTGGTGTTTCTCTTGTTATCAGGGTCCACATTTGATTGTTAACCAACCAAATGAGCTACTGGATGGCATGTCAGAATGGTGTACAGAACATCATGGAAAGGTATGGGACTGCTGACCATTTCAATTACATTGTTACTTCTGCACGGCTAAAAATTTACATGCTTGTGTCTGAAGTGTCAATCCTGCCCACACCCTACAAAAGAACAATTTTAATATCAAATTTGCTTAGAACAATTCATACATGTCCTCTGGTTCAGTACTTGGGATGCCTGTACATTGACAATAGTCTCTGTCCTTGAAAGATAATTAATTGTGAAATACGTTTGAAATATTTCAATTTTGTTTCCAGAGCACCTTCCCTAGGTTGAATAGCTTCTTTTGAAATCACCTTGGAGAATGACTTTGTTTATGTAATCTCCTCTGCAGCGTCAGGAACTAATGTTAATTGCTTTAATTTTCTGTCTTCCAATCTATCTAAAAAGGTGAGGGTGAGCTTGTGAAAAACAACATTTTGCTTTTTCTTTAAGCTGCTTGTGAGATTAGATGGGCTTGGTGGAGAAGAAACTTAATTCGTTGTAATTTGCTATAGAAGAATCAGTCTATTTGCATTGTCAAATTTTCCATTACAATTTCTTATGTTTATATATAATGAAAACTGCCTGAGTAAACATTGGCCTGGATGCAGTCAGCAGTGAAGGAACAGGAGTTGCTGTTCACTATGCTGGCAGCTGCCTAAAAGAAAATTGACAGGTTTTAGACCAGGCTTGTCCAACCTTCTCATGCAAGGGGCCACGTTTCAATTTTTTTTTCCACTCAAGGGGCTGATGAGCACATTTTGGAAAGATAAGGTTTGGTACAACATGAACCATAAATTTCAAAAATAAGTTGAGGAATGAAGGTGGCCGAGGCAGAAATCCTCATTCAACTGAATGAATGAATGTCGCGATAAAAACAAAAAATTGCGGATGCTGGAAATCCAAAACAAAAACAGAAATACCTGGAAAAACTCAGCAGGTCTGGCAGCATCGGCAGAGAAGAACAAAGTTATCATTATTTTTAAATCTATACCTTTTATGCCCTTTTTAGTCTTATTTCACCCCACCCCCACTAGAGCTATCTGTACCTTGCGTGTCCTGCTATCCATTCTTAATTAGCACATTTTAGATAATATCACCACCTTCAACACCTCTTTGTTCTTTTGTCTGTGACATCTTTTGGTTATCTGCTCCTATCACTGCTTGCTTGTCCCTACAAACCCCTCCCCATTTCCCTCCCCCCCCAAACCAGTTTATATTTCACCCCTCTCCTATTTTTACTTAGTTCTGTTGAAGGGTCATGAGGACTTGAAACGTCAACTTTGTCCTTCTCCGCCAATGCTGCCCGACCTGCTGAGTTTTTCCAGATATTTCTGTTTTTGTTTTGAATGAATGTCGCCGTAGCTCCAGAGGACCATAGACTGTTCTCTCATTAGACAGAGACGACTGGTGGTGAGTTTAACCTGAGGGTCACCACACCTCGGGTGAGGGGCGAGCTTGAGAAGGCCTCATTGGTAACTTCAATTGGTACGGGAATCGAACCCGTGCTGCATCTCAAACCAGTTGTCCAGCCAACCTGAGCTAAAAGGCACCTGCAACTGCACCTAAAGTGCTGTAACGTGTGTGTGTGTGTGTCTCACTCCTAGTCCCAGGGTTCTCACTCACCCTCACACAACACACACTCACCGACTCTCACAGTGGGGTGAGGGGGAGTAAGTGAGCACCCTGAAACTGGGAGAGAGTCACCACACACACACACACACTCTTACACTCTAATGGTCATCTTTATTAAAGAGTGTGTGTTTGGGTCTGACTCACTCCCAGTTTCAGGGTGCTCACTTACTCCCTCCTCACCCACACCCCACTGTGTGAGTTGGTGAGTGTGTGTTGTGTGAGGGTGAGTGAGAACCCTGAGACTGGTAGTGAGCCAGGCTTGCGCTTGCTCTCGCTCACACACACACACTGACACATTCACTCACAACCATGCGCCTGGGTGGGTTGGTGACTAAAACAGAGGTAAGGTTTGAGACAGCCATAGACTTGTTCTCCCCACCCTGTCTGACCCGGCCCTACTGTTGTTGCAACTGCCCTCTTGTCACCTTGACTCGCCGAGGGGGCCTTGTCTCTTTTCCGCCCCCCCCACCGTCCACCTGGCAGACAGCCTCTTCCCCTTCTCCCCAAGCCTGGTAGCCATTTAACCACCGCCTCCTCACAACCTCTGGCATCTCTTTCTACCCAGCGGGCTCACCACTGTTGCAGGTGTTCAGGCCTCAAGCTGAATGAAGGACCACATGGTTTGCTGTTTCTCTACCCATTTGATGCTGATAGGAATGCAAGAGAGGAATAGCCTGTGATTGGAGGGAAAGATTCTTGCAGAATCTTCCACTTCACATGTCTATCTTAGCTGCATATTGAACAGTGGCTCTGCAGGCCAGGATGGAGAGGCTTGGCTGTGGGCCAGGGGTTGGGCGAGTCTTGTTTTAGACTGTAGATTTCCAGTCACGACTGTCTGTTCCAACACAGCACACTCTGCAGTGGACCTGTGGACAGCACAAGGAACTCCAAGGCTCTACAATCACTCATTGAAGAATCCTCACAGGTGCATTAAATATAAATTATAGTGTAGAGAAAGCAAATTTTAAAATTGGGAAATAATGGTGAGAGATTGAGACAAACCAGTTTTTTTTAAAGTCTGCAACATTAATTGTCTTGAGGAGATGAGGCTTCACAATTTTAAATTTTCAGGGCCAGAGAAATAGATCAGCAGTTATCATTTATTTTTAAAAACTTATTCCTGAATGGACTAGCCATAATTGTTTTCAGCTTTCATTAGCAGATTGAGTGCACGTGTAAGTTTATGCCATTGACTTTTTCAGTGCCGTGTATATCAGTGAAGATTGCAAAATTGTAGGGCACCCTCTGCAGGGTATCTCTGACAGCAGCTTCTGGATTTCCATGTTTAACTATGGAGGTGCCAGAGGGTTGCTGTCAGATTTAGCCTGTAATTGTGGCAAGTGCTGATGGGTTTGCTGTTAATGCTACAGCAAACAGTGGTGACACTGTAACATTATCACTGGGAGAGTATAATTACAAGAAGGTAGGTTTGTGTATAGTTTCTATTATAAATGAAGGCATAATTTATAATTATGTTAAAGTAATGACAGAATGTATGAATTTCAAATAGCTCAATTGTTCTGAATTAAAGCTGCAACCCTCGTCTAGCATCCTGGCCCTCTATCATCAAGTTGCCTGAAAACTATACTTGCACTTCACTCCTTGTGCCATGCCAAAGGAGATTTGACAGTGTCTTTATAAAATTCTTTAGAGTGCGGGAAGTAAAAGTAAAGGAAGTATCAGTTAAGGGGGCAAAGTGTTAAATTTTAAGACATAAGCTTGAGATTTCATGCTGCTGAGATGCATTGGAAGGAGATAGTATTGTTTATGGACTTTTTTTGTATCTAAACAACTGTTATTCTTGTAGCTCACAATGAGAATATATATTTTGCCCTTTCCTTGCAGTCAGGCCTCACACAGGCAGTGCGGGACAGTAAGATCAGCTTGCAGCAAGCAGAATATGAGTTTCTGTCCTTTATACGGCAGCATACCCCACCAGGTCTCTGTCCTCTTGCAGGTATGTCACATTAACTAAGGTATTATATGGCTTGCTTGCATTTTTTCATAATGCTGGTGCTGAAAATGCTTTATATATTTAAGGTAACTTCATGATCATAGCCAGTAGTAACATTCTTGAAGGCATAAGAAGCAAAGGACCACTGAGAATTGTAAAAGAAAACAAGCCCAAAGATATATTTCTAGACTAAGAAGGGTTTTTTTATTCATTCTTTCACTGGATGTGAAAGTTGCTGGTTAGGCCAGCATTTATTGCCCATCCCCAATTGACCTTGCAAAGTTGGTGGTGAGCCACGTTGAACTGCTGCAGTCCATGTTGTGTAGGTACACCCACAGTGCTGTTAGGAAGGATCAAAATTGTATTGTGGAAGTAGCTTTTTCTGCCAGCATTATGGGCCTGCTCACAATATTTGGACCACCTTAGCCATTCTGAAATTTGATTTATCAAAGAGGAATTACAGGAATTGCAGGCATTTGGAACGTACGCTTGCATGAGTTGGCATCCTTCAGGAGAGGAGAGCAGAAAATTCATAAGGGAAAAGTGTAATGCAGCAGAAGATTCATGTTCTAAACATTTATTTCTAGGAAATTCAGTACATGCTGATAAAAAGTTTCTGGATAAGTATATGCCACAGTTCATGAAGCATTTGCATTACAGAATAATTGATGTCAGCACCATCAAAGAATTATGCAGGTAAAAAGTTTGCTGTTTTATTCAAAATTTTGCTTATTACTGAGTAGCAACTGTATTAAAATACAATGTGAAATGAGAGCATCTCTAGCAACTTGGGAGCACTGCACTTTATTTTTAAATTGCCGTGCTGCTGACTTTCATTGGAGCCCACTAGGTCACCACTGCATAAGAGTATGGCTCACTTGCAACACATGTGCATCTAGGTTTCTGTTATAGTTGACATACTGCATATGGCAAGGTTCCTGATTGACTGCAACGTTAACACAGGAAAATATTCGGATCCATAGTTAAAACGTAGGCTTGCTTTTTGGTTTACCCCTGATCCTTTACCATTCAGGCCCTTGAGCCTGTTCTGCCACTCAATTTGAAATTTTCCAATCTAAATGGAAAATTCGGCTACTGGGGAGAAAGTCTTGTGTTCCCTTTTTTTTATTCTTTTGTGGCATCAAAATGGAATTTGCAGAGGATTGCTTCAAGAATCAAGTGTTGATTCTCCAAGGCTTTATTTCCCCTGCTCACAACTGTGTTGTAAGAGCTATAGTTCTATTCAATTGATTTTTTTCCCATTTGATCCATAAGCTCAAAGGTTTGCACTTCTATCCGGTTCAAATCTTCATCAAGATCTACATGTTCATTATTTGCTTTTGTTATTTTCAGACGCTGGTATCCAGATGAATATGAAGATGCACCAAAGAAGAAAGCATTGCATCGGTGAGTAATGCCTGCCATTGCAACTATTTGGAGGAATAATAGAATTTCAGTAAGCTAGTTTGTTAAAATCTCTTTAGCCATGGAACTTCAATTCAAATATAGTTCACAAATAAGTAGACTTCCTTGAAAATTAGATAATGCCAGCACTGTGACCCTTTTATCTCTGAAAGCTAGGTAGGTGAAAAAGAACTCTCTACTCTTCTGACTTACAGTGGCTGAAAGTGTAACAAAACACTCCTTTCAAGTGAAGCAGCATTTCACTTGCACTTCCCTCAATTTAGCCTACTGCATTCGTTGTTCCCAAAGTGGTTTCCTCTACATTGGAGAGACCAAACGCAGACTGGGTGACCGCTTTGCAGAACACCTTCGGTCTGTCCGTAAGCATGACCCAGACCTCCCTGTCGCTTGCCATTTCAACACTCCACCCTGCTCTCATGCCCACATGTCCGTCCTTGGCCTGCTGCATTGTTCCAGTGAAGCTCAACGCAAACTGGAGGAACAGCACTTCATCTTCCAACTAGGCACTTTACCGCCTTCCAGACTGAATATTGAGTTCAACAATTTTAGATCATGAACTCTCTCCTCTATCCCCACCCCCTTTCCGATTTCACCCCCCCCCCCTTTTTTTTTCCAATAATTTATATACTTTTTTTTCTTTTCCTACCTATTTCCATTATTTTTAAGTCCATTGTTTTATCTCTACCTTTTAGCCTATTTCGATCCCTTCCTTTCATCCCCACTCCCATTAGGGCTATCTGTACCTTACTTGTCCTGCTTTCTACACTTAATTAGCACATTCCTTAGATAATATCACCACCTTCAACACCTCTTTGTCCTTTTGACTGTGACATCTTTTGGCTATCTCCACCTATCACTGGTCCTCTATCCAGCTCTACTTGCCCCCAACCCCCCCACCCCTTAAACTAGCTTATATTTCACCTCTCTTCTATTTTTACTTAGTTCTGTTGAAGAGTCATATGGACTCGAAACGTTAACTGTGTTCCTCTCCGCAGATGCTGCCAGACCTGCTGAGTTTTTCCAGGTATTTTTATTTTTGTTTTGGATAGTATTTATCCATATTTCTGTCTCATGACATTCTACACAATTGCTTCTAGATGGCTGCACTTTTTTGCAGTCCTATTCTGGAAGGCCATAAAGTTGACATAAGAAAAGATCTTGGTGGCATTATTAAAGGTGTAAAATGCTGAAACACCAGCTTAATGTAGATGAAAGTAGACTAACTTGGACTTAGTGCAGAAATGGAGCACATGAGCACCAAATGTCTTCGTTTGTTTGAAACTTGTTATCAAGCTTGGTTGTGATGTCCTCTGGTTAAATAGCCTAGACAGTGATTGTGGACAAGTTTATAGTCGACAAATAACTACCTTGTACAATTGTGCTGATAATTTAGAACCCTTTGCCTTTGAGAGACAGAAGAAAGCTGAGAAAACTACCCACCAAAGTGCATTATTTTGCAGGCTTTTAGTAATTTAATTACATGAACTAATTCTAGTTCTTAAGCCATATCGCTTACTTTTCAGAGCATTAGATGACATCCGTGCAAGCATCAAAGAGCTCCAGTTTTACAGGACACACATATTTAAAGAAACCAAAGCAGATGAGAAGAAGAGGAAGACTCACCTAGAAAATGGCGATGATAATAAGCAAGAGAGCTAGAGCTAAGGGACAGACTGGGACACCCAGGAAGCTCTCCCAACAAACTTGATGTTTGTTTACAGTATTTTGCTCTAAAATCAAGTTTGGCCACTTGAAAATAAGCTCTTTTGTGATGCATAACAGTTAAAAGCAGAGTGTCTAAATTTCTTTTTGTAGTAACAGAAACAGAAATACTTGGAAAAACTCAGCAGGTCTGGCAGCATCAGCGGAGGAGAGCACAGTTGACGTTTGAGTCCTCATGACCCTTCAACAGTCATGAGGACTCGAAACGTCAACTGTGCTCTCCTCCGCCGATGCTGCCACTCCTGCTGAGTTTTTCCAGGTATTTCTGTTTCTGTTTTTGTTTTAGATTTCCAGCATCTGCAGTTTTATGCTTTTATTTCTTTCTGTAGTGTTTAGTCTTTTTTAGTTACAGGCTTTGCTGATTAATTGTAATGAAGCTAGTTAAGGCTTAATTTTGTTTCTTTTAATTTGAGCCTTTGACGTATAAATCAGCACAACAGCATTAGTTTAGAGCACAGCTGCTTTTAATTTAATGAAATTCGTCCACTTAAATACTGCATAATAAATCTGATATCTTTCTGCTTAAGTTTCTAATTTCCATATCTTCCTGGGAGAGAGTGCTTGGTTAAGCTCCATATTGTAAGTAATTGTTATATTACTTCATATGGTGTGACTTTCTGGTTTGGTTTTTTTTTGTTGATCTCGAGCTGCTTAATGAATCATCTCGCCAGAAACTGGTTTAATTTTTTAATCATGTGTTGAAATGTTTGGTGTACATAGGACCGTGGAAAGGGATAAAGAAGTTCTGATTGACTGTCATTGTAAAAGCCCTCAGTAAATTGTTTTACTCGGCCTCAACTTTTTGTTAGCACTGTGCCATGAAATAAAAAAAAATGAACATTGAAAGTGCAATTATTTTTATTCAAAATAAACTCTGCCTGCAACAGCAAATGGTTGTGTGTGTTTTGACCATCAAAAATTAGACTGGGTAAAATGAATCCACACCTTCCATTATTGCAGCAATCTTTGAAATCTCTTGTCAAGTCTTGTTTTAAATTAATAATAAAGGTGGTGTAATTTTTAAAATGGTTCTTTATCTAACAACAATTTGCCTTTACATCTCACCTTTAACCATCCCAAAGGTGCTTCACAGGAATTGAAATTTGACATTGAACACAAGGAGATATTGGGACAAGTGTCCCAAAGCTTGATATCAGAGAGGTGGGTTTTGAAAAGGAGAAAGGTGAAGCAGTTTGGGCAGTGAATTCAACATATTAGATTGGTAGTGGGTATTCAATTGTTTACCAAGGCTGGTTTCCCCATAGAACTGTCAGTTGTCTGTATTTGCAACCAATTATATCAATAATTCCTTTGTTTTGAAATGTCTTACAAACAATAACTATTCATAGATTCTAGGAACAAATCCTAAGGTGCCTTGAGTGTAATCAAACAAATGATACAAGCTAATGATCAAGATACTAGGAAAGAGTGGGCTCTGAGGAGTGTCTTAAACGGATCAGCTGCACTCATACAGCTGCTATAAACTATGGCAGCAAGTGTTTGATAACTATATCTGGTTAAGGACCATTAACTTGAAACAAAAAGACAAAGTTTGAAATCCTGGTTATCCACTAGCAGAATAAAGCCACAAGATTCCTTGATTGAAAGCAAAATAAATGTTAGTATACAAAGACAAAAGTAAAACAATTGATATCTATATTACACTCTAACATGATTAACATGAGATAAATATGAATTAACAGAAAAACTGATCAAACATGCCACGATACACATTAAATGGCAGATGCAACTAAGACAGATTCCCCACAGATTTCTCAGCAACACGTCCAGATGTCAGTGACCACTGAGTCACAAACTTTTGTTAAAATTCCTCATGAGGGATTGCAGCTCTTCACTTTTAAGATCTAGCCTCTGAATTCGCTCAAAGTCACTCAAGACTGCCTCAATGACCTCCTGCTGGCTGAATCGCTTCTCTGGAGATGCTGTTCCAGAGGATTTAAAAAGCCATAGCCCTGTCTCTAATTATCAGCACATCTCCAAATCTTTTGCAGCTTGCTTTGCTTAGCTTCACTAAGTTAGTCCTGTCCCTGGGTTTGTCTGACCTCCAGTCCCTTGGCTGCACTAAGCTATAAATGGCTCCCAGGATGTCACTGAACCCTAACTGTCTGGAGCCTGGAAACAGTTCGCAGGACTTCTCTGTGAGCTGCCCCTCCCAGCAAGTACACATAAATTGAAACCAGAGAACCTCCTGTAGCTCCATCCATTTCCGTGACAATTTAGTCTTTCGGGGTTCACTACATGCTTTTAAACTAATTTAGCTCTAACTCCCAAAACAAAGCACCTCTGGAATGCAAGCAGTGTAGATATCATGTCTCCAGCTTAGTAAGCCCCCCACCCTTGCTGTTTTATGGCTCCATCTCTTCTATTCTAACTCTATTAAACAAACATGGGAAACTTCTGATCTGCCATTTTCTTTGGCTGTTCTTGGGAATAAACAGTAATCTTCCCAGAACCAAACATGGTCTCTAAAATATTACCATGAACTAAATATTCATCATACAGCAAAGACTTCTGCAAGTCAACAAAAGTCAAGTCTACAGAGCAGTTGTCACCGTGCTCCTGGACTGCAGTGAGACCTGGACTGCACATCAGCAACACATATGAGCAGTAGAGAAATTCCATCAGCAATGCTCCTGTCACATCCTCTTGATTCAGTGGAAGGACTGTCAACAAATGGTAGTGTCCTTCTTGAAGCCAGGTACACAAGCATTCAAGTAAAACTACAAAATCAACGTCAATGAACTGGACACTTTGTTGGGATGGCCAAAAACCATCTCCCCACACCAGGTCCTGTTCCCTCAACTCTCAAATGGTCAATGTTCCAGGGAAGAACTGTCATGAGAGTATAATAATTTTCATAATATTTTTCTGGTTTATTGTAAAGTAGGTTAATGGGGGTTGTGTTTTTCTGTCTGTGTTCAATTACATTTTGTAGCCAAACAGACTGCAAGTTAGGTTATCAAAAGAAGTAAGGTGCAGAAGTATCTTTAATATGCTAATGAGTAAACACAGCTGGGGTCTTAGCATGTAAGGTGTAAAGGAAATTTGCATTTTTAGGTAGATGAAGGGAGATTTGAATTTCAAAGAGGCTAATGAGAATAATAGCAACATGAAAAGATTTACATTATAAGAAAGGTAAAGTTCCAAGGACATGGAAACAATGGAATTTACATATTAAAAACGATGAAACATATAAAGGAGAAGGAGGCGATGTGTCAGGGGAAGGTATTGTAAGATCTAACAGAATTGTGAGAAGCCTCCAGCACTTGTGCTTAAACCTGCTATCTACAGAAACCGAAGCTGGAAAGAGCCATTTTGAATTCCACTGACCAGGGTATGATTGTAATATTCATTGATTGTATTGAAGCACCTCGTGATCCATGTGTAAAAGTTGAATCTGATTGCACTTTTTGTGATGGCGATTTAGAAATGTTTTGTAATGTTCTTTCAGACATTTTATGAATAAAGTATATTCTTCAAAAAAAATGTCAGAGCCGAAGTGTGATCTCAAAGGAAAAGAAGTAGGTGATTGGTGGGTATCTCTTCTGTGCCTTTTTTGATTGGCCAAGTAGTTTAAAACAGGGGACTTTATTACAGCTGAAGAATACAGTTAAGAAATTCACTTTTAAAACATTTAACATCCAAATTAATTAATTAAATAAAATAGAGATGGCTGGGCAGGCGACGTGTTGCAGCTGTAGTATGTGGTGTGATGGACACCAGTGCGATCGACAGTGACCACATCTGCATCTAGTGTTGGCTGCTCAAGGAACTTCGGCTCAGAGTTGATGAGCTGAAGTCCGAGCTGCGGACACTGCGACACATCAGGGAGGGGGAGCGTTACCTGGACACTGTGTTTCAGGAGACAGTCACACTCCTTAGATTAATTACATCAAATTTTGACTGTGATCAGGGACAGGAAGGTGTGACTGTGAGTGAGGCAGGTATGGGGATCCAAAATTTAGCTTTGAAGGAGCCTCAGCCAGTGCCCTTGTCCAATAGGTATGAGGTTCTTGCTCCCGAGGGCAAAGACTGCAGGGAGGATGAACGAACTGACCACAGCACCATGGTTACAGAGCACCATTCAAGTGGGGGAGAAAAGAGAAATTTAGTAGTTATAGGGGATAGCATAGTTAGGGGAATAGATACTGTTCTCTGCAGCAAAGACGGAGAATACCGAAGGCTGTGTTGCCTACCTGCTGCCAAGGTTAAGGACATCTCTTCTGGACTGGAGAGGACTGGGAGGGGAAGGATCTAGTTGTCATGGCCCACATAGCTACCGACGACATAGGTAGGACTAGGAGAGAGATGCTGCTGAGGGACTACAAGCAGCTCGGGGCTAATTTAAAAAGCAGAACCACAAAGGTAATTATCTCCAAATTACTACCAGAGCCACGTGCAAATTAGCATAGGGTAAATAAGATTAGAGAGGTAAATGCGTGGCTCAAAGGTTGGTGTGGGAGAAATGGGTTCCAATTCATGGGGCACTGGCACCAGAACTGGGGAAGGAGGGAGCTGTTCCGTTAGGACGGGCTTCATTTGAACCATGCTGGGACCAGTGTCCTGGCGAATTGTATAACTAGGGTTGCCGATGGGACTTTAAAATAATTAGTAGAGGGGAGGGTTCAATTGCAGAGAAGTTTAAAAAAGAAATAAGAGAACAGAGGTGCGGGCTAGTGAAGAGGCAAACGATAATCAAAGGGGCAGAAAATATAAGCAGAAGAGTGCAACAGAAACCAGAACCAAAATGAGCAATAATGGTAAAAAGTCAAAGCTCAAGGCTCTTAATCTGAATGAATGCAGCATTTGTAACAAGATAGATGAGTTGATGGCACAAATACAAATAAATTAATATGACTTGATAGCTATTACACAGACGTGGTTGCAGGGTGACCAAGAATGGGAACTCAATATTCAAGGGTATTCAACGTTCTTGAAAAATAGGCACAAAGGAACAGGAGGTGGGATAGCGTTGTTAATAAAGGAAGATATCAGTGTGCTGGTAAGTAGTGATATAGGTGCAATAGATTGTGATGTGGAATCAGTTTGGGTGGAAATAAGGAAAAGCAAGGGGAAGGAGTCACAGGTGGGAGTTGTCTATAGGCCCCGAAGAGTTGCCTCACTCTAAGACAAAGTATAAATTGGGAAATAATGGAGGTGTGTAAGAAGAGCGCTATAATTGTCATGGGTGATTACAATCCACATATTGACAGGACAAATCAGATTGGCAGGGGTAACATGGAAGATGAATTTGCAGAGTGCATCAGGGGGTGTTTCTTAGAGCAATACGTTGCAGAACCTTCCTGGGAAAAGGCTATTTTAGATCTAGTAATGTGTAATGAGGTGGGATTAATAAGAGGCATCGTAGTTAAGGATCCTCTAGGGGGTAGCAGTCACAACATGGTAGAATTTCAAATTCAGTTTGAGGGTGAGCTACTTTGGTCTCAAACCAGTGTCCTCAACTTAAATAAGGGCAATTACAGAGGTATGAAGAAAGAGTTATCTAAAGTGGACTGGGCAAATAAACTGAGGGGAAGGTCAGTGGATGAGCAGTGGCAGACATTTAAGCAGATATTTCATAACGCTCAGCAAAAATTTATCTCGGTCAAAAAGGACTCAACCAGAATGATGAACCACCCGTGGTTAACAAAGATGGTCAAGGAGAGTATCCAATCAAAAATTAAAGCATACAAAGTGGCAAAAAGTAATGGTAGGCCAGAGGATTGGGAATTTTTTAGGAACCAGCAGCGGATGACTAAAAAGCTAATAAAGAAAGAGAAAATTGATTATGAAAGTAAATTGGCAAGAAATATAAAAACAAACAGCAAGAGCTTCTACGGGTGTATAAAAAGAGAGTGGCTAAAATGTGCATGGGACCCTTGAAGGATGTGACTGGAGAATTGATAACGGGGAACAGGGAAATGGCAGGTAATTTAAACCAATATTTTGCATAAATCTTTATGGTGGAGGACACTATAAACATCCCAAAGATATCAGATAAACAAGGAGCTATTGGGACGAAAGATGTTGTAACAGTCTCTATCACGAGGGACAAAGTATTTGACAAACTAATGCGACTAAAGGCAGGCAAGTCACCAGGACCTGATGGCCTGCATCCAAGGGTTTTAGAGGAAGTGGCTGCAGAGATAGTTCAGGCATTGGTTGAAATATTCCAGAACTTGCTGGATTCCAGGAGGATCCCAGCAGATTGGAAAACTGCTAATGTGACACCCCTGTTCAAGAAGGGAGACAAAAATCAGGAAATTATAGGCCAGTCAGCCTAACATCTGTCGTTGGGAATATGCTAGAGTCCATTATTAAGGAAGAAATAGCAGGACATTTAGAAAAGTTTAACGCAATCAAACAGAGTCAACATGGTTTTGTGAAAGGGAAGTCATGTTTTACAAATTTGCTAGAGTTCTTTGAGGATATAACAAGCAGAGTTGATAAAGGGGAACTGGTAGATGTAGTGTATTTGGATTCCCAGAAGGCATTCGATAAGGTGCCACATAAAAGGTTAATGCACAAGATAGAAGCTCACGGTATTGGAGGTAATGTATTAGCATGGTTTGAGGATTGGTTAACATGCAGAAGACAGAGAGTCGGGATTAATGGGTCATGCTGGGTGGGCCTTAATTGTAGGGGGAAAATCCTGCCCTGGGTGTTCTTGTGCATGAAACACAAAACATTAGCATGCAGGTGCAGCAAGTAATTAAGAAGGCAAATGGAATTTTGGCCTGTATTGCTCGGGGGTTGGAGTTTAAAAATAGGGACGCCTTGTTACAACTGGTGAGGCCACACCTGGAGTACTGTGTACAGTTTTGGTCCTCATACTTAAGAAAGGATATACTGGCGTTAGAGGCAGTTTAAAAGAGATTTACTAGGCTGATTCCTGGGATGAAGGGGTTGACTTATCAAGAACGGCTAAACAGGTCAGGCCTTCATTCATTAGAGTTTAGAAGAATGAAGGGTGATCTCATTGAAACATAAGATTCTGAGGGAGCTTGACAGGGTAGATGTTGAGAAGATGTTTCCACAAGTGGGGGAAATCTCGAACTCGGGGACGTAGTTACAGAATAAGGGGACACTCATTTAAAACTGAGATGTGAAGGAATATCTTCTCTCAGGGGGTCGTGAATGCTTGGAATTCTCTACCCCAGAAAGTTGTGGAGGTTAGATCACTGAAAGTATTTAAAGAGGAGGTAGATAGATTTTTGACATATGGGGGAGTTGAGGGTTATGAGGAGCTGCCACGAAAGAGGAGTTGAGGCCTGGGGCAGATCAGCCATGATCTTATTGAATGGCGAGGCAGACTTGAGGGGTCGGATGGCATACTCCTGCTCCTATTTTTTATGCCCTTATGTTCTTATAATAAACTTACTCTTTCTTTGATTCAAGAAAACCTGGTTAAATTGGCTCCTTCTAAAAAGAATCAATACATTTGGACTGGAAAAAGGTACCCACGGAAGAAGGGATCCCTTTCAAATTTGCCTTGCTGCGACCAACCAAGGAGGTTGAATAAAGATGGGGAGCTAGCTCATTCCTCCTCACCCGGGAGCATAACAAAATTGGGGTCCCGTTTCGGAAGTTAACAAATTGGGGGACCTCGCCCAGGGACTGTTCGTAACAGCTAACATCAGCATTATTTGGATTCAGTGTTGTCTTTTTCCTGGTTTTCTGTGTAACCATGGCCAATTGGTTGTGTTTTGGTCAGGCCACCCTAAACTACCTGTGTCAAAGCTAACATGGAATGTGAGGTAGTTGAATGGTTATTTCAAGATATGTGCATCATGGAAGTTTAATTTAAATTTCAAAGGGAAGTATATAGAAAACTCTTACTTTTTTGAATAAGCAGTTCTATCAGTGTGGAGACCCTCAAGACAGGTCTCAAGTCAGGAACATTGATCTATGTGGTGTATTTAATTCCAGAAGAAAGACACCTTACTTTCTGAATAAGTTAATGCTGACAGGTCTTTCTTACACTTCCATCTATACCTTTACACAGTTTAGTTCCAGGCTAAGAAAAGTTAGCCAAAGGAGAAGCTCAGAAATGAAGGAAGTGTGTTATATTTCTGTGGATTTAGAGGTTGCTGTAAGCCCCAGAAATTTTGAAAGGCCATAAACAAGTTGCATTAATATAGCAATGTGATTGATTCTTAAATGCCCTCTGAAATGGCCTAGCAAACCACTCAGTTCAAGGGCAATTTGGGATAGGTAACATGCATAACATAATAACATAATAATACATCCCAAGGTGCTTCACAGGAGTATTGGAAAACAAAACTTGGCACCAAGCCACATGTGATATTGGGACAGCTGGCCAGAGGTAGTTTTTAAAGAGTGTCTTAAAGGAGGGTGAAGAGTTTTAAGGAGGAATTCCAGAGTTTAGGGCATTGGCAGCTGAAGACATGGCAATCAATGGTGGAGGAATTAAAATTGGGGATGCTTGTGGCCAGAATTAGAGGTGTGTAGATACCTCACAGGGCTATGAGGCTAGAGGTGATCACAAAGATACAGATGGGCAAGACTGTGGAGGGATTTGAAAATAGAATGAGAATTTTAAAATTTGAGGCATTGCTTAACTGGGAGCCAATATAGCTGAGTAAGCACAGGGATAGGTCTTAGTGTGAGTTTGGACAAAAGCAAGAGAGTTTAGGATGGTCTTAAGTTTACTGAGGGCAGAGTATTCACAGGAGGGTGTTGGAATGGCCAAGTCTAGCATTTCAAAGGCATGAATAAGATTTGCAGTAGCAAATGAGCTGAGGCAGGGACAGATCGAGAGGGGCGATGTTACAGAGGCGGCGACAGGTGGTCTTCGTGGTGGCGCGTTTCTGAGGTTAGAGGCTGATCTCGGGGTCAAACGACACCAAGGTTGGAAAAACAGTCTGGTTCAGCCTCAGACAGTTAACAAGGAGAGAGACAAAGTCAGGTGGCGAGGGAGCGGAGTTTGTAGCGGGCGGGAGGGGAGCAAATGTAATACCTTATGGGGGGGCGGTGGAGGGGGTGAAGACACTTGGTTCTGATCTTCCTAATATTTAATTAGAGGGAATTTCTGCTCATCCAGCCCTGGATGTTGGACAAAGCAGCCTGATAATAATTTAGAGACAGATGGTGGTGAGGGTAAGGACTGAGAGTCCTCAATGAAGTTGTAGTGATATAAAAATCAGTGGGGGAATGAGGTGTAATTGGATTGTAACTGAGGCTCCCCCGCCCCCCGCAGGCCGTTCCTATGGCAACGGTGGGTGGTGCTGAGGACAAGGGGCCGGGCTCCGGGAATCGGCGGCTCTCAGGAGGTGAGAGGGGGGAGAGGAGAGGGGCCGAGGTGCGGGGGCTGGTAACGATGGTTCGAAGCTGCTGCCGCTGAGAGGGGCGGTGCTGCCTGTGCTTGTCCCGGCCGGGAGGAGGGTTTGCCGGTGGCCGCCCGGCCTGGGGCCCGGGGCCTGAGGGGAGGGAAGAGACCGCGGATCCGCTCCCAGTCGATCTCAGGAATGTCTCCACAGGCCTCCTGCTTCTGGAACATATAAACCAACCAAATTTTAAAATACCAATCCACACGAGAAATAAAATTAAATATTAAACATTTCTGCAGCGGTCGGTTGCCACGTCGACAAGTGTCTGGGGTCATCAGTTCCTGACCAATTTGCCTTAAGTAAAAAAAAAACTGCCCCAGTGCTGGGAGTTTGCCAAGTTTGATGATGCAGAAGTTTCCATACCTGCAACAGGGAGATATTTTTGTTCTAGTAACAGTGACAAGTTTATTACACTCTTATCAACCTGCTGTGCTAGGTTGTTTAGGCTGCAGTATCACTGCTTTCTTTAAAGGATGAGGCTCAGATCTGTTATTTGTCAGTGTGGAGGGTTCTCTCACCCAGTGCCAGAGGCTGCTTGCTACATGCCAGTTAATTTTTTTAATAGGATGGAAGAGCTCAGGTGAACTCCTGGCCACTGTTAATATTTTTCTTTTAACTGCACTTTTGTACCTGTTTGGGAATATTTTAAACTTGTTTCTGCAGCTATATTGCAAAATTATCTCCTCAGGGTGCTCTTGTAGGTCTTTCATTTCACCACGATATTGTCCTGACTTGTGATTTGCACTAATATGAAGTTAAAAACAGAAAATTCTGGAAACCCAGCAGCTGGTCCGGCCACATCTGTAGGCAAGCAAAACAGAATTAACGTTTAAAGTCAATGACCTTTCATCAGAACTACCTCTTTGACCAAGCTCTTGGTATTTTGCCCTGATACCTTATTCTGTAGCTCGGTGTCAAAAATATTTATTGACGACACTCTTGTTCAGCATCTTGGGATAATTTACTATATTAAAGGGGCTTTTAAATGCAATTAGCTGTTCTGAAACTATTGTTGGAAGAATGGAACAATGTTCATTGGTAAAGTCACTGTTAGCATGTCACCTATTATAAGAGGTCCTGAGTTGGAAAGATGTACTGTGCAAAATGCTGCAGGGATCAATGCTGGCCCATTATTATTAATTTGAGTAAACAATTTGGATTCAGAAAGAAAATATAATTTAGTAAAATTCTCAAGATGCTAAGTTGTGGCAAGTGAGCAGTTGAGTCAATGAACTATAGAAGGATCTAGATAAAATTTGCAAGTGGGCAGATCAATGGCAGATGAAATTTAGGCAGGCCGTTGCACTTTGGGTGAAGATTCAGAGACACACTTAATGAATGATAATGAACTTAAAAGAAGAGAGCCTGAAAAAGACCTGGAAATGATAGCAGATTTGACAGTACATATAGTTATTGCAGAATTGCAACCAATATCGATAACAATGTTAAGCAATGTTACCAACTTAGTAGAATTTAACTGAGGAAAAAAAGGGTAACAGTTGCATCGCAAAGAAAAGTAAAAATGAGGGAGGGCACCATTCCATTTAGTTTATCCCCCCCATGACAGAATTATAAAAATAGGTAAGCTGGATAAACTTGGACTCTAAGGAAATGGGGCCATCTAAAAACATAGGACATTGAATGAAACAGAAAATATAAACCCGGAACATTATTTTACGTTAAACCTTCACTGCACAACAAGGTGTCATGAGTACAAACTAGCAAAAGGCAAGTTTAAGACTCCTAACAGGAAGCACTTTATTACATAAAGAATGATCAGCACTTGAGTTGGCATTCAGGCACATGAATGGATACGAAAACTCTAGAATTAATCAAGAAATGCTAAGATTCTGCGGTTTGGGTAGTTGTAGGTTTATATGAAAGAATTGAGGTTGTTGGATAAAATGGCCTCACTTTCCTGTACTCCTTTTGTGCTGTAACTATTATCTTTATTTCCATTCCAATTTTCTCCCTTTCTTTTGAAAGAGAGCATCTCCATCTAGAGTCTTGGTTCTGTGGATGCCAGCATCTCTTCAATACCCCACTCAAATGGCTGTTATTCATATGTGAACTTAGTGTGCTAGCAAATGAGCAGACCATCAGGAATCACAGCCTGATCCCATACTTATCCAACATTCAAATTCCCATCATTAAAAATCCACACGTTAAGGCCATTCTACCATGTAATTGGTTTGTCTTTGAAGTTATCTATTAATTGTCATAATTAAAAAGCATATGACTGACTTGAAACTTAAACCCCAAATGTTATTTGTGCCAGAAAGCTCTAAGATTTGATATATGGTCTAGGCTACTTTAGGAAGGGATGGCAGCAGGATGTTCAATTGGCCACATTACCCTAGAATAGGAAAAGGAAAAGCAGCCAGGTTTCCGCTGGTGTTTGCTTTATCATTCCATGAATAAAAGACCTACGAACACTTTTTGTTCTGGCCCACAAATGTAGAATGGTTTCTTGGGAGGTCTGCACATGTGAATCCGTACCCTGGAGTGAGAACAAAGCCTTGCGAGAAGAGAGAAAACAAAGGGAAAGGAAATCCAACAGTGGGTTCTTCTGTTGGAAGTACTAACACTAGACATTCCAGTGATTCATTAAGTTAAAAGGTCTGAACCACATTTTTTTTTTTATGATTACAATGTTCTTTGAGGGTTAAGGGGTGGGAGGAGGTTACAGAGATAGAAAGGGTAAGCTTGTGAAGCAATTTAACACAAGGATTTTTTTTATTCATTGGATGTGGGCATTGCTGGCTGGGCCAGCATTTATTGCCCATCCTAATTGCCCTTGTTCAAAGGGCAGTTAAGAGTCAACCACATTGCTGTGGGTCTGGAGTCACATGTAGGCCAGACCAGGTAAGGACAGCAGATTTTCAGTGAACCAGATGGGTTGTTACAACAATGGTTTTGTGGTCATCATTTCAAATTTCACCATCTGCCATGGTGGGATTCAAACCCAAGTCCCCAGAGCATTACTCTGGGCTACTGGAATACTAGTCCAGTGACAATACCACTTTGCCACTGCCCCCCCCCGAACCACATTTATGTTGTCCAGTTCCTTTAAATACATCAAATAGATACTGACCAAAACCGATGGAGTTTGTTATCCGCTATAGAAGCTCAGTTTTTGTCTCCCTTTCTCAACAGTGAATGAAGCATGACTTCGCCATCTATAGCCTCATTAAGGTGGGGAGAAATGAAGGTTGAGGGTAGTGACACTCCGTACAAGGACTGTAAAGTCTGGCCAGGAGGAAACCGAACGTGGGACTGGAGAGAGACAGGAACTCGTGTGAGTAGAGATTTGATCTGAGATGCTGAAAATAATTGTAATCCAGTAAACTGCATAGTTTGAAATGGTGTAATTTGCATATATTGTCTGCTTTTGGATTGCATTAAGAGACGTTGTTGTCCACATGGGAAGGATTTCATGTAGAACAGTGTGCTGTGAACACTGCTCCAGAGAGGTGCTCTGCCGATTCCATGTCCAGATGTTGTAATGTTTGCAATAGAACAATTCACTTTAAATTCAAGAAAATACTTAACGGAACAACAGCAACAAAAAGAATAACATTAATACATTGTTCAGCCTAAACAATAGATCCTTCTAGCAAGCAGCATTAAACAGTGGTATCCAACAGCGAAAGGGAATTGCCGTAAAAATATAAATACAAGGCAGAAGTAGTACTGGTACATATTAATGCAACCATATGCTTAAAGCTCTGTAGTTCCATTACTTTCACCCTTGTCAGGTTATACCCACTTCCCATGCTGTACATATCAATTTTAAAATCCTTATCCTCATCTTCAAATGCCTCTAAGATCTTATTTGTCTGTTTGCTTCTGCCCTCATCTCTGCAATTCTTATTTCTTACTCTTCACTGTGCCTCACCAACCAATATTTCAGCCATCTTGCCTCTGCCCTCTGGACCTCCTTCCCAATTCCTTTTCTTACCTTCATTTCAGAATTCTACATGCAACATTTTTAGTCAACCCCTTTTTTGACTCTGCCGATTTATGCATTTTACCTATTTTTTTTCCTGTAATGTCTTTCTGACATAAATTTTATATGAATGCAATTTTTTTTGGTTGAAATAGATCTGCATGTCCTCTGTGACTGTTTGTTTTCCTGATATACTGTGTTTAGAATATTTCTCCAGGGCATCCAGAACACACTAATTTTCTTTGTGAATCTAGTTCCTTTTAAAGGTTATCGAATAGTCTCAGATATGATAAGGAGCATGCGGTAAGAACTGCTGCCACTTTGAAATTCATTCGACAGTTTGAGCACTTGGATATTGGGTCTGACTTTGCAAATATTAACTTAATAGCTTCTTCAAGCTGAATTGAGGCCTGATGGTTGAATTCTCAATACACATTCCAGGAGTTTATTTATGTGACTCAAATCAGGTCTCAGGTCATGGCTGAGGTCAGGGAACAGAAACACTATACAATAGGATACATCAGAACAAGAATTGAAAGCTGATGAAATATTTTAACCTGGAGGCTTCAGACCACAGAGGCTGTCAATAATTACAACACCCAGCAATCAAACTCGGCAACCATAGAGAATTTGATAGACTCTGAAGACTAGTCATGAATAAATAAAAACGTTTCTGTTTCATGGAACTGTAGTTTGTACCATGAATGTTGTTCTCATGTTCTTTCAGCATACACCTGGAGTTCAGCCAGATGATATTAATGAAATTGTAAACAAAGGTATTCAGACTCTTGTAATTGGAAGGGGAATGGATGAAGCATTGCAAGTAAGTACATTTTAAGAGAAACACTAAACAAAATAAACCATCAAGCTTTCACTTGCTTGTGGTCCTGATGAGCCCATTGCTTTTCTTGCAATGTAATTTTTTTTTTTGCACCTCAGTCTATTCAAGGAATTATTTTTCAGATTTGTCATGAAAGTGTTCCATTGCCAGTAGTGCTTATATTAAACATCTTGTGTGTGTGTGTGTGTGTGTGTGTGTATATGTGTCTTGAAAAATAATTAGGTACCAACTTAGTATTTTTAACAACATTTTGTAGGCGCTAGTATCATTTTTTTCATTTATGGGATGTGAGCAACACAGGCAAGGCCAGCATTTATCACTCATCCTTAATTGCCCTTGAGAAGGTGGTGGTGAGCTGCCTTCTTGGAGTCACCTCTGCAGTCCTTGTGGTATAGGTACACACACAGTGCTTATTCAACTTCTCTGCTCTTTGATACAACTGAGTGATTTTCTAGGTCATTTCTCAGGGCAGTCACATTGCTGTGGGTCTGGAGTCACATGTGGGCCAGACTACATAATGATGGCAGATTTCCTCCCTGAAAGTGTATTAGTGATCTGTGTTTATGACAATCCAGTAGTTCCATGCTCTTGCATGAGACTAGCTTTTTTATTCGAGATTTATTAATTAATTGAATTTAAATTCCCCCAGTGCTTGGGATTTGAACTTGTCTCCTGGAGCATTAATCCAGGCATCTAGATTGCTAGTCCAGTAGCATTACTATTATGCTCCAATTTCCCCATTAGCAACTTTGAGTAACCATAGGGTGGAACGTGAATTTCCATTTGTTAATCTCTGTATAGCAGATTCGCTGCCTTGGAAGATAGAGTAGATTGGGCCAGAGGGAAGAATGGCCCCTGAGCCCCAACCCCATATGCCACCTTCCTGAATTTCTAGTGATGCTGGTAATGTAGGTGTCAGCCTTGACTCATTGGTGACATTCTCACCTCTTGAGTCAAAGGTTGTGGGTTCAAGCTCCACTACAACTTAAGTATATAATTTAGGCTGACACTCCAGTGCAGTAGCCGTCTTTCAGATGAGATATTAAATCGAGGCTCTGATTTGGATTTAATAAAACTGGCCTTAAAGAAATTTTGAATAAATTTAACCATTTATCATGCTGAACGATAATTTATAAAAAATCTCTTTCGATCATGGAATCATAGAATGGTTACAGCATAGAAGGAGCCCATTTGACCCATAGTGTCTGTGTCAGCTCTTTGCAAGGGGAACTCAGCTAGTTCTACTCTCCTGCCCTTTCCCCATAACCCTGCGTTTTTTTTTCACTTCTGAAATCCCCAATTACGATTGTTTCCACCACACTCGGAGGTGGTGCCTTCCAGGTCCTAATCAGTCACTGCATAAAAAAGTTTTGCCTTATGTTCTTTTTGGATGTTTTTGAATATAGTTATTAGGTATCATCACTTTAACACCAAATTGAATTTTAATGAAACATCAACAGATTTATCCTTCAGTTTTGTGGAATTATTAATTTGTAGCAATGTAAGCCTCAGATTTGATCCAAGTCAGTAATGGGTGCAGGTTGCAATCAATACTGAAAGACTGAATGCACCAAAGTAGCGTCATTGAAACCTAACTTGCCATTTTGGTTTTAGGTGCCTGAAGAGACGCTGTCTTTCATCAGAAGTAAAGGTATTGTTGCTGTGGTTCTACAAACAGAGAAAGCCGTGCAGCAGTACAATAAACTGGTGAAAGAGGGGGTTGCCGTCGGAGGAATCTTCCATTCAACCTGCTGATGCATCTGAGTCGGCATCTTGTGGACCACAGGAGAATAGCTAGTCATGTTCAGATGCCCAGTTTTAGCATTTTGTTATTTTTTTTTAATACTAGAAGCAAAGGCAAACTAACTCATAACATTTTGTTCTGTAAAGCCGAGTAGACTCTGAAAACCACTTAAACATTCAGTAGCCCATAATTTATGCTGAAAAGATTATTTGGACTACAGTAAAGCAATACTTCATAATATTTCCTGTTAATAAACATTCCTTGCTGCATCCGCCTAAAGTGTATGTTGAACTCTGTTATATCACTTCTGACCTTGGCTGTTGCATGCATTGGCTTACAGTCAGTGCTATGAATATGGGATATTTATCTTGTATGTATGTAGCCAGAATAGCGCGTACTAGATGCTTATTTTCGAAGTCTAGAATTGCGGTAACAACAAGACATAGATGACTTTCCTGCAAGTTACTGATAATTTGAAAGTCAATGGGAGAAATCATCCCAGATTTGCACTAAGTGCAGTAGCAGGTGAAACGAGGTTTTACCCATCGGCCGTGATGGTGGGTTTTCACATCGTATTGTCCCAAACCCACCACATTATTTATGCACTCCCGGGAAACACGCTGTTTCCATGGCGGGCGGGCTCTCATTCGTCCGCCCACCATCACCCTGCCGCTGCATCATTTTGGGCCATATTTAAAGTCCAGCCACACACACATCTCTGCTTCCAGACCACCACTGCTGCACGGAAGACATGGCCCTGAAACTGAGGAAGACTGCAACCCCCAGGTTCAGCAATGCGCCCCTTTTGGATGCCATGGAGGTCCGTCAGGATGTCCTGTACCCCGACTTTGGCAGCAGGATGGGCAGCAACAGCATAAACCTGGCTTGGGACTCAGTGGCAGCGATGGTCAACGCCAATGCCCTTCAAAAGTGGACAGCCACCCAGTGCCGCAAGAGGATGAATGATCTTCTCAATTCCGCCAGCATAAGTCACTCTTCTCATCACACACAACTCTCACACTCACAAACCCATCACACATCCCCAGGGCCCTCACTCACTGCCAGTTCAAGGGACACCATCATTCACTCTCTCACACTCACTGTCATTGCCCTTATCCCATCCATGGGACCACTCACCACCCACTAAGGCCAGGCATATTTATCATCTGGCCTGATAGGCGTCCTGCTTACACTTTCTCCATCTCTATCCATGCAGGGCAAGCTGGCACACAACAAGAGGGAGAGGTCGCGGACCGGTGGCGGAATGCCCAAAATCAAGGTCCTCATGGACTTTGAAAACAGAGCCATGCAGCTGGCCGGCGAGGATCTGGACCGGTCCTGTGCTGACAGTGAGGTCGGCGATGCTCTACCAAGTGAGGGTTTAGCAGTGCATCATTCATCAGACAACCATGCTGTCAGCGATGTGTCCTGTTTCACAGGCCACTGCCATGCACTAATTATCTCCTTTCGCAGGCATATCTGTCAAACAGCTGATGGAGTCCACGACCCAGGGTCTCCAAGCAAGCCCCAAAGAAACCTCTGAAAAGGAATCTGGACGCACCCTCCCTGAAGTCCCGTCACAGCACTCACGCACACCCTACACCAGCGCAGAGACACGCACTTCGGTGGGACCTAGCTTTAGAATAGCCCCTGGATCACAATCTGGTGAACACATTGCACAGTCCGATCCACAGCAGGCAGCGGCAGGGATTTCCCAGGTTTCTGGCACTCAGAGGACTGCTGGAGGCCAAAGCTTTGCTGAGTCCAAGTCAGCCTCTGGAATTGGTCATGTCACAGTTGCTGGAGCTGCAAAGACAAGCTAGGGAACATCAGGAAGGAATGTCCGCTGCACTCCTCAGATTGCAAGGCACGATGGAGAAGTCCGTCCGCCTTCACTCTGAGGTGATAGCGCCGGCATGCCAACACACCGAGGTCAACACTGGTAGGATGGCATCCGCCATGGAGACCTTGGTCCAGGACTTCGCTCCTGCACTGCTGTTTGGGGTCAACTCCGTCTCGGAGGCCAACTATGGCATCAAATAGTGTGTACGTGAGATGGGTGCCGGGCAGCTCGATCTCACTCCAGCTACCCCTGATCTTCAAGGAGTCAGCCTGGGGCCACCGATCACCCATAGGGAGGAGGATCAACAGGTGCACACTCCGGGCCCATCCATCCAAGTGACTCCGAGACTGTCTGTCCCATCCAACTCCCCTCTTCCTGTGACCTTTACAGCTCCAAATCCACAGGCCAAGGAGGGTGCCACTGCCACACAGCATGACCCTGAATGTTGACCTCCAAGTCCCAGCCTTCCAGAGGATGCCCGCCAAGGTCATCACAGACAGGGCATCACAGTCAGCAGCCTGCCTCCACCTCTGCTGTGGATACCCAGGGAGCATCAAGACGTAGCGGCAAGGTTAGGAAAGGTAAGGAGAATTAGTTGCACAGTTGGTCATGGGTATTAATCACTTGTACGTACTGTTCACTATTGTAAATAAACACCCAAGAATGTGTCCCTGCCTTTGGCTCCTTTTTCTGATGAGCAGTGTTCGTGTCATTCAGATGTGAAACCTTGCTGCACAAGATAAAGGCAGGTGTCTCATCCAGGGCCTCTTCCCTGTGCCCTGTGCAGCCATCAGACCAAAGTGATGGTCCAGCCTCACAGTCCCTGGAAACATTACTGATGCCTGCACCTCGACGGTGCTTGTCATTGCTGCCAGAATGTAGTGGGTACGTGCCACAGGTAGGCTGATAGACTGTCCACCAATATCCATTACAAGCCTACCGACTCCCACAGCTACCTCGACTACAGCTGCTCACACCCCGCTTCCTGTAAGGACTCCATCCCATTCTCTCAGTTCCTTCGCCTCCGTCGCATCTGTTCTGATGATGCTACCTTCAAAAACAGTTCCTCTGACATGTCCTCCTTCCTTAACCGAGGTTTTCCACCCAAGGTCGTTGACAGGGCCCTCAACCGTGTACGGCCCATCTCCCGCGCAACCGCCCTCACGCCTTCTCCTCCCTCCCAGAAACATGATAGGGTCCCCCTTGTCCTCACTTATCACCCCACCAGCCTCCGCATTCAAAGGATCATCCTCCGCCATTTCTGCCAACTCCAGCATGATGCCACCACCAAACACATCTTCCCTTCACCCCCCCTGGCGGCATTCCGTAGGGATCGTTCCCTCCGTGACACCCTGGTCCACTCCGCCATCACCCCCTACTCCTCAACCCCCACCTATGGCACCTCCCCATGCCCATGCAGAAGGTGCAACACCTGCCCCTTCACTTCCTCTCTCCTCACCGTCCAAGGGCCCAAACACTCCTTTCAAGTGAAGCAACATTTCACTTGCATTTCCCCTAACTTAGTCTACTGCATTCGTTGCTCCCAATGCGGTCTCCTCTACATTGGAGAGACCAAACGTAAACTGGGTGACCGCTTTGCAGAACACCTGCGGTCTGTCCGCAAGAAAGACCCAAACCTCCCTGTCGCTTGCCATTTTAACACTCCACCCTGCTCTCTTGCCCACATGTCTGTCCTTGGCTTGCTGCATTGTTCCAGTGAAGCCCAACGCAAACTGGAGGAACAGCACCTCATCTTCCGACTAGGCACTTTACAGCCTTCCGGACTGAATATTGAATTCAACAACTTTAGATCTTGAACTCCCTCGTCCATCCCCACCCCCTTTCCGTTTCTTCCCCCTCCCTTTTGTTTTTTCCAATAATTTATATAGGTTTTTCTTTTCCCACCTATTTCCATTATTTTTAAATCTATACCTGTAATGCCCTGTCAGTCTTTCCACCCCACCCCCACTAGAGCTGTACCTTGAGTGTCCTGCCATCCATTCTTAATTAGCACATTCTCTTAGATAATATCACCACCTTCAACACCTCTTTGTTCCTTTATCTGTGACATCTTTTGATTATCTGCTCCTATCACTGCTTGTTTGTCCCTACAACCACCACCTCCCCCGCCAAACTTCTCTCCCCCCACCCCCACCTTAAACCAGCTTATATTTCACCCCTCTAATTTTTACTCAGTTCTGTTGAAGGGTCATGAGGACTCGAAACGTCAACTCTTTTCTTCTCCGCCGATGCTGCCAGACCTGCTGAGTTTTTCCAGGTAATTCTGTTTTTGTTTTCAATATTGCTGTGCCTGAACTGTCTCAGTTGAGAGGAATAGTCACTTTATACAGGTTTCCCTAATGCATGGCCACTTCCCTCACCCACCCCGAATGATTGTGAGCTACATTCAATGGCAGGGCTGCCCCTGCCCATCCCCTGCCACCAGTCACCTCAACGGCAGAACTGCCCTTATCCCCGACCTCCCGAGGCACTTTAAGCTTGAAGTCCAACAGGCAACTCTGGCGAGTGTTGCACAACATTACTGTGTACTCACCTCCAAGTTCCCCTCAAAGTGCAGCCCGCCAAGTGCACGCATTTTATGTGCTGTTGTGAAACACATCGGCGGAAAGCATGGACGGACGATCCGGAGTGGGGAGGGGGTGCGATTCCAGTGGACTGGTCTGATAATTATATGCTGCTGTATTATCATGAGGTTCCTGACATCCAATGGTAGGAAACGTGGCCCGCTATCGGCGGGCTGAGTGGATGATTGCGAATTGGTTTCCCACTGTCATAAAATCGATCGCGCCATATTGTCTGCTCATGCCACCAATCACGCCCAATGCCAGCGGGCACAGAAAATTCCGCCCAATGAATCCAACTACATTTTAACTGTCCCCATCAGTGAGCACCTGATGGAGCCATGACAACTTCTTTGCCCTAGCTGTCCTTAAGGATGCTAGAACATCAAGAAGGCAGAAAACCCTCTCGCAGTAATGATTTCTGAAGCACTCACGCAACTGAGAACAACCATGAACAAAACATCATCTAAATTAAATGGAGTCATTAAACTTCCCAGATTCCACAGTCACACATATACTTCATCACAACCGCCCCATAGAATCATAGAATGGTTACAGCACAAAAGGAGATCGCTCAGCCCATCAAGTCCAGGCCAACCTTTTTTGACCAAACTGCATCTAATGACTTCCCAAATATCACAGCTTAAAGAATTCTGAGGTGTACACAACATCGTACAAGCTGCTATGTCACATGTAAGTTTGTTTTAGATTCCCACAAAAAAGCTAGCTGCAAAAAATGTAGAAATAAAACATTTCATGCTGGGTGCTTTTTCACTTAACTGAACTCATTTAAATGAGCTTTTCAGCCACAAAAATAAATACTTGTGTCAAAAAAAACAATTGTAAAAAGGAATGAATACATGAATTAACTAATTAAAGGCAATAAGCAAAGGGCTGAAATAAACCCTAAAGTATCCACTAAAGCAGGAGGAAGGAGAGGATTTTAAAAATGTTTGAAGGGCTAGAGTTTGGAGAGATTGACATTTAAGCCATATTTAAGTGGATTTGAGTTTCAAGTTGCTTTCACATTTAGCTCACCAAGCCTGGTGTAATTGAGGTAACAACATGATCTAAATTATTTTCCTGCAAGCCACTTGTAATTTAGAAAGCAATGAATCAACTACATTTTAACTATCCCCATTAGTGAGCACCAGCCGTAGCCATGACAACTTACTTACTGTAACTGTCCTTAAGGATTCTGGAGCACTGAAAACACTTGCACAATAGCTGAGGATAATTTCCAGCAGGAAAATATACTTCTAGTTTAGAATTAGGTCACTGGACTCATTAATGTGCTGTCATTAAAAAATTGGCTTGGTCGAGAAATGTACTCTGTTCCCAAGTGGGAAGTGGTCTGCGTTTTGTAGATGAGATGTTTTCTGGTGTGTCTGCCATAACTAGCCTGCTCTTGAACAAATTTGCTTTTGTACATTGTGAAATACCTGTCTAGATGAAGGTGACCTCAGCTTAGTAAATAGGAGCTATTTCCAAAATGTGAAAGCTTTAATCAGTTCAACGGCTAAACACAGTGCTAAGAACATCAAAAATAGGAGCAGGCCCATTGAGCCTGCTCAACCATTCAATATAATCATGGCTGAACACTGGCTTCAACTCCACTTTCCTGCCCGCTTCCCATATCGCTTGATACCCTGAGACCAAAAATATATCAATCTCAGCCTTAAATAAATTCAGCAATGGAGCATCCACAACCCTCTGGGGTAGAGAATTCCAAAGATTCACAATCTTTTGGCTGAGAAAATAATCAGCCCCTTATCCTCAGACAGTGCCCCCCTGTTCTAGATTTCCCAGCTAGTGGAACCAACCTTACAGTGTCTACCTTGTCAAATCCCTTCAGAATTTTATGTGTTTTAATGAGATCACCTCCATGCATTGCCATAAAGCAAAATATTCTATATATATTAAAATGTGACTTCAACTTCTATCAAAGCTTGAACAGGATTCCTTCATCTCAAGTCTACTGGTTGTCATGAAACTAACATTTTTTTCATTATATTATTGTGTTTTTTTGTAAAGTAGGTTTATGGGTGTGAGTGTAGATGGTTCTGTCTGTGTGATTTAATTGAATTAGAGTCAGACTGCAAGCTTTAAATTATGAAAAGAAGTTAGGGGTAAATGGCATTTAAAATGCTAATAAGTAAACATGGATGAGGGCTTAGCATGTAGGGTGCGGAGGAATTTGCATTTTTAGATAAGTGAAGCGGTTGTTTAGGTTTCAAAGGGATGTTTACAACTAATAGGATAGCAAGTCCAAGCAGCATGTTTATTTATCTCAAAGGTACTGACCATATTGGCAACACGAAAGATTTTTATATTATGGGAAAAGTAAATTTCCAAAGACATATAGAACAATGGATTTTACAGGTTAAAGAGAGAGAAATATATAAAGAAGGATGGAAGATTATGTTGGGGTGGGGTGGGGGGGCATGTAAGATCTAAAAGGACTGTATAAAAAAACCTTGGGGAAGCCTCCAGCCACTTTTTCAGAAGTCTGCTGTGTCCAGTAACCAAAAGTGGAGAAAAGCCTTTGGAATTCCACTGTCGAGTGGGTGGTGTGGTAAACTTGCTGGCTAGCCTATCTAAATTTAAAATCTGTTTTGGGCTGTTGCCTTAAAGGGGATGTGTGGCTGGGAGTCTGGTTAATTAGGGATTTTGGGATTTGTCATAGTATTAAGTAACTGTAATCTTATGTGTGTGCTTGAAATCATTTCTTTTGTTGATAAATGTTTTAATTTAGTTTTTAAAATCTCTAAAGATGTTAGTGGACTCATTACTTCTGAATTCAGTGTACAAATCTTCTTGTAATAAATACAAATTCCAAAGCTGTTGTAATAGCATGGCCAAGATTCCCTTCTGTACTTGGTCCACCTGGCGCACATCATCTGCCACGTCATAACATGGTTTAACAGAAAACTTACTCAAAAATAAATTGTTGCGCATAGCAATATAATCTGTACAATCTGTGTTGACTTAATTTTACCAACAAAGTGTTACTGTGTAACAAAAGCAAAATGTTGCAGATGCTGGAGATCTGAAATAAAAACAGAAAACGCTGGCAAAACTCAGCAGGTCTGGTAGACTTGCTTATTGCGTCCTGTTCTCTGCAATGTTTAAATGGTAGCTTGGCCCAGGTGGTAGCGCTCTTACCTCTGAATCAGAATTTTGAGAGTTTCAGTCCCACTATGGATTTGTGCACATAATTAGGGTGATACCTCAGCACTACTGAGAGAGTATTGCTGAAGATACTGTCTGTGCAATGAAAGGTTAAATTAATGTGGATGTAAAAGATTTTATGAGCAAAAATTTCTATCCATGACCTAACCAACGATGCCAAAAATATATTTCCTGGTCATTCATTTGTTGCTAATTTTGAGTCCTGGCTGCATACAAATTGTCTGCCATGTTTGCCCACCTAACAATTGTGATTATATTTAGACACAATTCAGGTAGTAAACTACCTTTAGGACCTGATAAGACACAATTAGAAGCTTTTCTTAAAGCCAGGATAGTCTATATCCTAAAATATTTAGCAGAAGCACAACTGGTCTAAAAACCATGTGTGCAAATAAAAATGGAAGATTCTGTTATCCGTTAGCCATTAGTATGAAGCTGTACAGTGCAGAAAAAGCATCTCCCACTTGGACTTTAATTCTGTGAATGGATGTACATCATTATTATTCAGGAGCATAGCTGTAAATTGCCATTACGAAAGCACAAATAAATCAAAAATCTCATCACAAATCATTAAATGTTTACTGATGAGGAGGGACTTTTAAGCCCTTCATGGAATCTTGCAGCACAGATGGAGGAGGCCTTTCAGCCCATTGATCCTGTGTCAACTCTTTGGCAGAGCTCTTGAATTAATCCACTCTCCTGTTCTTTCCCCACAGCCCTGCAATTTTTTCACCTTTAGGTATTCATCCAATTTCCTTTTGAAAGTTATCGTCTTCCACCGCTCTTTCAGACAGTGCATTCCAGGTTGTAATAACTTGCTGTGTAAAAATGCTCATCTAGCCCTGGCTCTTATGCTAATTATCATAAATCTGGTGCTGATCTATCTGCCACAGGAAACAATTTTTTGATTCAACAAAATTCTTCATGATTTTGAACACCTCTATAAGTCTCTTCTTAATCACCTCTGTCTTAAAGAACAATCACAGTTTCTCTAATCTCCCCATGTAACTGAGGGCCCTCATCTCTGGTAACATTCTAGTAAATATTCTCTTCACCCTCTCCAAGGCCTTGACATCCTCCATAAAATGTGGTGCCCAAAATTGGACACAATCCTCCAACTGAGGCCTGACCAGTGATTTATAAAGATTTGGCAAAACTTCCTAAGTTTTGTACTCTATACCTCTATTTATAAAGTCAAGAGCTCCATACACTTTAACAGCTATATCATCTCATCATGGCACCTTCGAAGATTCTGTACGCAAACCCAAGTCTCTCTGTTCCTGCACCCGCTTTAAAATTGCGTCATTTTGTTTGTATTATCACTCCTTGTTCTTCCTTCCAAAATGCAGCACTTCAAAGTTCTGTACATTAAATTTTACCTGCCAGGCGTCTGCCCATTTCACCAGTCTATCAGTGTCTTCCTGAGGTCTGTTGCTATAATCCTTAATACCTTTCCCAGTTTTCTGTCACCTGTAAACTTTGAAATTGTCTTCTTTACCCAAGTCTAGGTCATTGATATACACCAAAAAGGGCAATGATCCTAATACTGACCCTGGGGGAACACCGCTGTATAATTCCCTTTCATCTGTGAGACAACCATCCCCCACTAACTCTCTGCTTTCTCTTAAACCAATTTCTTATTCACATCACCACTGTTCCTTTAATACCATGGTCTTCAATTTTGCTAATAAGTCTATTCTGTGATACTTTATCAAACACCTTTTGATAGTCCATATAAACATCAACTACACTACCCTCATCAGCCCTCCCCATGACTTCATCAAAGAACTCAATCAAGTTTATCAAACACAACTTGCTTTTAACAAATCCATGCTGGCTGTCATTAATTAACCTATGTTTTTCCAAGTGAACAATCATTTTGTTCCAATTATTGTCTCTAAAAGTTTTCCCTTCACTGACAGTATGCTGACTAATCTGTAGTTACGTGATTTATTCCTTTCCCTTTTTTTTGAACATTCAGCATCTAATCATTTCTTACATTTTTCTAGGGGAGAATCGACGTCACCGTGCGTCATTTAAATTTTCAGTTTGGCGGGCACGCAGCCGAGTCGGCTGCATGCCCACTGAAATGTCAAAGGCCTATTAAGGCCACTTAACTAACAATTAAGATAATTAACGGAGCTGCCCGTCCAACCTTAAGGTTGGTGGGCAGGCGAAGGGCCCAGGCAGCCTTCGCATTTTTCATGGAACCTCATCCACGGGCGGGATGAGGTTTCATGAATGATTTTAAATTTTCTCAAAAGTTATTATTAACATTAATGCACATGTACCAGCTCATGTGACAGTTTCGCATGAGGGGACATGTCATAAAATTTTTTCAACACTTTTATTGAACTGTTAAAACCTAAAACTAATCTCCCTTAGGCACATTTGTGTCTCAGGGAGGTTTCTGTGCTCTTTCACGTGCATGCACAAAAGAGCACGCTCCCGACTCAGGGAACCAACCGCCCCTCCCCCCGGTCCGCACAGGGAGCGCACAGCGCTTCTGGGTGCGCGTCACGCTGGGCAGGCCTTAATTGGCCTCCCACGTAAAATGGCAGCGCGGACCCAATTGGGTCCATGCCTGGCCCCACACAGCACCCCCCAACGGGGGTAAAATTCTACCCCTAGGATTTTGCTTCTAGTACTCTGAGTGGAAACTTTTGTTCCCTTGTTCTATTTATGTATTGCAAGGTAGTGTTATGGATTAACCTTTTCCATAGGCTAATGTTTACTATTTATAATCCTACTTACCTCTAAATGCTAAGTAACCAAAGTCTCTCCAGTCTTTCCTCAGAATTTCAATGCCTGACACTGTCTTTTGCCACTTCTCTGTATTGCCTCCCATGCTCAAATGTGTCCTTTATTTCGGCCCAGTCTGCCTACGTAACAGCTTGGTACTTGCAGTAAACTACCCAATATGTTGAAAGCATCCAATGTTATCTCCACTCAAAAGAAGGGAGGTATTTAGGTTATTCATCTTTTCCCTTCCAATGTTCTCCTTTCCTTGAATGCACTCACGTGTTGAGGTACGGTTCCAGCTGTCTTCAGAGACAGAATTTTGCCCGTGGCGGGCAGGCTCGGCAGGGGTGGCCAGGAAGCCGACTGCTGCCCGCGATTGGGCCCATACCGCAATTTCACATTGGTGGGGACGATTAAGGCCTGCCCATCATGAAACGCAAGCGGTAGGAGGGCGAGTGGGCTGAGTGCGAACTTCATGCATGCACGCAAGTGAGCGCTTCAAAATATCCCTGAGGCACAGAGCTGCCTCAGGGAGAAGAAGCGCTGTTAAAAAAAAAGAAAATGAAGAAAATAAAAATGTAATAAAACATGTCCCCCCAGGGACATGTTATTAATTCAATTTTAAAACTTTTATTTTATCCTTGTTTGTTTTTGGAAACCTCATCCCGCCCATGGATGAGGTTTCCAAAAAAATGCAAAGGCCTTTTCACCTGCCCGTCAACCGTTAGGTTGGATGGTCAGCAAAAAATTTAAGTTAATCGATTACTTAATGGCCTTAACAGGCCTTTTAATTGTCAGGCGCATGCCCACCGACCAAATTATCGCGCGACAGTGCGTTGCCATCGGTAAGCTTGGCTGACGTCAACGCGCGTCATTTCACACTCGAGCAGGTTGGGCGTGCGCCCGCCCGCGGAGCGAAAATTTCTGCCCCAGGTGACTGTTCTTCATGTATGAGATTGGAAAAGGAGTCTTGGGATGGTATTCAATATTGGGGGGAAAGGAGGACAACATGCCACAGTTCAATTTTGTTCTCATACCATTCACACACATTCACTTTCTAGTTTAAATAACTGACCAGAGCCTTTTTATTTGTATTCTAACAACGAGAAGATGGTGTACCAATCTCAGGAGTAAGAGGTCCAGTCATACTTTTGGGTTTTTAAGAATTAAAAGTAAAAGTTTTGCTAACAAAAACAAAAGAAAACTTAGCACACAAAATTACAGTTACATAATTAAGGTTAGTCTTACAACACATTCCCCCAAAACTCTGTACTTGGTCAAACCCACAAGTAAACACCTTCCAGGCAACACTTCGTAATAGATGTTTAAAAATGAAAAATCCAGTAAAATACACAAGGAAAACTGCTGTAGCTTCAATAAAGGTGTACCACATGACCTTTACCCCCTTCCACTTTGCAATAGAATTCACTTCAGAATAACACTGCTTGCTGTAGCCCAAGGCTTCTCAACAGCTCAAACAGCTCCAGCTATCTCCAGCTTAACAGCTATCCAGTTCAATAGCTTAACAGTTCAATAGCTAAAAACCCGGCTAACCACAGTAACTTTAATATACCTTTTTCCCCTTTCATCTCAGTCCCATTTTTCTCACACCCCTTTGAAACTCAAACCCTTCCAAATATAAGATCTTTCATGTTTCCGTCTTGTCTTTGCTTTTGGGTCAATAAAAATATACCTATGGACTCCTGCAAGATGCAAACATTTTCCTTGTTGCCTCTGATTCACCTTTGAAAGTCAAACAACCTCTCAACTTATCTAAAAATGCAAATGTTAGATCTAATCTCAAACTTATCACCTTTAACCTTTTCATGTTTCCAAATCCTAGACAGCCTGACTCCTTTCAACCTCTTGCCCAGCTTAATTAAATCACACACAGGCACCCAGCCTTTTTTACAGAATACCACAATATTCCCCAAAATATTTTTAAAAAATCCATTCTCACAACAGCAGTCAAGGATGGGAACTTAGCTCATTTTTCCTGTGATACTGAAGCAAATGGTAATACCCCTGTAGTCATCATCTGAGATCTGCTATCTTAGCGCAGACCAAGAATTGAATAATCACAGCCATCCCATCTAGAAAACCGTTACTCTTTATACATCACTCTCACTTCTTTATCTTTACGCATTCATGAATGATTTGCTCCACTACGGAATCCTTAGAAGAAAATACAGAAAGACAGAAGCAGATGAGAATTATGTTTATTATTTTACTGAGAATATTACAACATCCAAACCAGGAAATGCTGTGGTAAATTATAAAAATATACATTTGCACTTGAAATCAGAAACTCTTTACATTAATATTTGCTGCATTATCCAGGATACAGTGTCATTTCTCTCATGTCATCCTATGCATTGAAATGTGAGCATGCTTTGTGCATGACAGTTTAAAGATGATCCCTCGCGGATGCTTTTAATTTAACTGATGAAGCATTTTGGAGCAGAAGAAATTTCAAACAAGTAGTTTAAAAGGCAACAAAGTACCACAGAGTGCAAAAATTACTATCCCTTTTAATGTTTCGCAGTGATTTTATTTCAATGAAACAATTAAAGCTCCATTCATTCCTTTCCGCGGTATCCCTATCCTACCCACATATGACTATTATTCACGACTGAGTCACAGTTTTATGCAGCAAGACAGACTATGGTCAAATTATCCATACTTTTTCGTACCTTAGGCAAATAAAACATTTATAGTATCTATTGAGTGTTATATATAAAAGGTTTACCTTAACTGGAATATTTCCCACTAAAGTCAGATGCAAGTTACTATTACAGTGCTCAGTTATACATATAGTTTGAAATACTATTAAAACAAGTAACAGAAAAACAGAATCTCCTGAACAAACAAATTCTGGTATTTAATTTACCACCAAGTGTTAGTCCAACATAATACATTCTCTTTGCACCGTTCCTTTTTAACTACAACAGCTTGCAATTAATTAAACTAGGGTCCTGGGTGCCTTGAGGAAAGCTGGCTTCAGTTTCCCTAGTAGCTTTACCACAATTTAATGTTAGGATCCTATTTAATCACATTAATGAGTCTCTAGGTGCGGTAGTTACAAGCTTTGGACTAACTAGTTAGCTGCAGATTGTACAGGCATTTCATTATCTTCCCTCAGCATGTAAATTTGTCAGCATAAAGCCGTCAAGGACAGCTGGTGAGTGGAAACGGCAGTTCTGAAATCTTGCAGTACAACATTTGCTAACAAAAAAAGACAATAAGAACAAAACATAAAATACACATAAAACGCCCATCATATATTTAAAAATTGGAATCACTTGTTCCTCAAATGTTTCTCGATGTGTATAAACATAGGACTGTAATTTTCAAATATTTTAATCTACATGCATGACATAAAAAACAAAAAAAAAAATCTGTAAATGCAGAGCAGACCTATCAACAATTGAAGAGATAAAATCCAGGTTTATATGTTGAATAAAGACCCTTTGTCAGAATAGTCATGACTACCAGCCTCTCCCTGGCTCTTGGCTTTTCAGACACCATTGGGCCTGTTGTGCATTACGTTATTTTCTGTTTGGATTTCAAATTTCCAGTATTCACAGTTTTTATTTTTTACTTCTACTGTTCAGTATTTAACACTTGCTAAACTGCACCTTTTCCTGCTACTCCACTTTTTACATTTTAAATTCAAGTGTAAACATGCATCACACTAACACGGCAGCAGCTGGTATACTTAATATAATTTAAAGTTTAATATTATTTCTTGGCACTCGGATATCATCGGGGTAGGATTTAGATTCATGTGTCTGATATTGGTTGTGTCATGTGGATTTGGGGGGTTGGTGAGGGGGGTTGGGAGGGGGGGGGGGGGGGGGGGTTGCAGTGATTGGAGGGAGCACCAGGTAAAAGCCACAATGTTCATCACAAGCAGGGAGGGAAATTATGAGAGGCATCTCAAGTTGCTCTCGTACACTTACCATTTGCCCAATGAGCAATAGTAGCTGAGGCTACCTGCCCATCCTCACACCTGAGGAGTTCTGTATCATGTGGTGTGCTCAATAGCAAGGAAAGAACATCTTTAAAAAATGGGAAGTGAAGTCAATATTTAGCAGTTTTTATGCACCTATGTAGTTTCATACTTCCATTAGATTGTTACAGCTCATTATAAAGATTGTACTTATAGAAAGCATTTTAAAAGCTAAAGTTAATTTTATAGAACAAATGATGAAAAATTTCCTGTAACGTACACAGTTGAGTGATTAAGCTGGGAAGTGTTGGATAATTAAACAACATTATGGTTTGGTGTTTTGTGCTTGCTGTAATGTTAAATATTGAAAGCAGTTCATATCTGAACATTATTTCCCTTTTCAGAGGTCCTGTTTGATATATACAAAGCTTTCTCTTTCTCTCCCTTTTAACCAAAAATGTAGCTAAAGTTTTATTTTTTTAAACAAAACTCAAAGCTTTGCTAGTTTCTGCCAGGATGTTTGAAATTTGCAACATCTTACACAGGTAAACTACTTTACTAGTGGTTAACAACATTCTATCTCACAGCCAGTCAAATAATTCTCACAATTTATAAGCAAGGAAAATCAAATAAATGAACTTTGCCCTGTATCAGCTGAACCCAGCAACAAAGAAATCTCCAATAGTTTTTTGGCTGTAAATAATTTGATTGGATAGGTTATATTTGCATAACCAATGTTCAAACATTCACATTGTTGCTTGGTTCAGTCGTGATATTGGCACAATAAGATTTTGCAACTCCCTAAGCTGCACTAGAGAAAATGCAGTGCTTGTATAAGGCAAAGAGCCAATAGTTTCAATACTAATATCATCAAGTGTTGCATTCAGACTTTCTCTGACTAAGAGCAAAAATGATTAAATTTGGCAGTTTTAAAAAAAATCTTTAAGCAAATATTTACAGAATAATGAACAAAAATATTTCTAACTATTTAAATACATATAAAACTAAAAGTAAACAAAGTGTAAAATTGTCCGCATACATCAGACATCCTGGTTGTTTTTGTGTCCCTTTTGAGCAGAATAGTATATCCCCAATATGCTTTGGCACTGGGTCATCTGTATAGATGCCTTTTCAGGCAGAAAGGTAGTTATCTGCTCATTTTTATTTTGAACGCACATTTACCAATATATTGGCTGTCTGATCAAATTTTAAAAATATTTTATGCAAAATTTTACCTTTCAATATTCCCTCATTTTTTTCTTACAGTAAGGACAGGGTAGATACACACAAAATATAAAACATGTTTGCACATTACAGCTTCCCCGGTTAAGTTACATGGTGAATCTCAGTAAGTGGAGAATATCTGCTTTGAAAGATGTTCTTACTGTGTGAATGACATGAGCACAATGGTTCTGAACTATATTTGGCCCAAGTCCCTGAATTCCAATATGTTGCACCATATCCCATATGTTAGACAAATGTGAATTCCCTTATTCACTACAGTTATGGACCCTTGTGCTTCCCAGGTCTTTTTACAGTGTTGTTAATAACTAAGCATTTTTGTCAGATGCCTGTGCCCAATCTTTTGGGATTAGAAGTCTATAATTGAATAAAATCTTGCATTGTGATCCATGAGGTTTTTTTTCCATTCAAAGTAATTCTTGGGCCTTCATTTCAACATTAAGCCAGCATCAAAGAACAAAAGATCAAAAGTAATTGTAAATAATGAGGCATCTTGTTAAGTTAATTAGCAGAAGCCTGTTTTCTAAAATTTAGTACACACAGCCCATTTGTTCAGTTAGACACATATCTTGGGCTAAAAATTGCTGTGGCAGGCCAAAAACAACACCTGTTGCTGGACTTCCCTTAGTCTTTTAATCTCCATGATGTCTTACTCTAAATTGCTGGAAGTACAAGCTAGAAAGAGTGCAACCCTTTAAAGGGCATCTAGCACCTGAGTGAACAGGGCAAATAACTGTGTACCTCCTTAACCAATCAGATTGAAGGATAGTGAAATGAACTGCGCAGAGGTTGAACCAGGAAATGTAAGGTAGAGCGGAATGAAGCTCCACACCAGTAATGGTTTTCTTTCAGTGCCAGTGAGGTTAACTGGCAGTAATTAACACCTTTCAGGCTGTTAAGAGTTTTCTTAGAGTTGAAATGAATTGACAACTTTCGACAGCGACTTTGCAAAATACCTACCATGCAAATACATTGAGTGGTGTGAAATTGCTGTATTTTAATGGGAGCCAGACAGCAAGATGCCATTTTCGAAAAGCTAACGACCAGAGCAACACAGCTTGAACAGCAACATTTGGATTTATGTGTCGCATTGCATCGCACATCTGTCCTCACCTGAAGTTGCTGTGGTATTTGCACTTTAATAACAGCAAGTGCTATTAACCTCACTGTTATTTTGACAGAAATTTTTGGGCCATTATCTCTGCCAAGACTGGGGCAACATAAGTTGAAGTGCAAAGCCCTTTTTTGGAGGGAATTGTAATGCCTGAGAAGTACAGAATTTTTGGGAGGCTGAAAACATGATATAACATATGTAGATGACAATGAAATTTACCGTTGGGGCAAAGTATTTTATAATGAGTGATTACTGAACATCAGTGGAATGAAGGAGGAAAAGATTTTTAACTGACCGACCATTACCTAAGGGACATCTGGAGAAGATTTACTTCCCTGTACTGTAGGATTGGTTGTGGAAATCTCATTCTCTCAACAAAATTTCATTCTCTTTTACTGGTGGCATTAAGGTAAATAGTATCTAGTAGAGTTAGCAGAAAATACCTGCATGATTAAAATGAGAGTAGTGTCCACAGACATCCTATTGCCCTTAACAGTTCTGCAGAAATGTAAATTCACTGAGAGTGTAATTTATATCAATTAAAGCAAGTGGAAGTACAATTGTACTGATGTTATAGCAGAGTTTTACCACTTAAAAGAGGAATTTAAAATAATGAAGGAGTTTGATAGAGTAGACATAGAGGTGTTTCCGCCAGGGGAGTATTCCAAAACTGTGGGCCATAAATACAAGATGGTCAATTGTAAATCCAATAAGTAATTCAGGGTAACGCCTTTACCCAGAGAGCAGTTAGAACTTGCTACCGTAAAGAGCAGCTGAGGGAAATTAAGTAGATGCCTTTAAGGGAAAGCTAGATAAGCATATGAGGGAGAAAGAAATAGAAGGTTATGTTTAAATGTAATCGAGTGGGGGGAGGTTCATGTGGAGCATAATGCCAAAGATCAGTTGGTCTGGATTGCCTATTTCTGTGCTATAAATTCTATATAATTGTAGGTATGCAATTTTGGTTACTGTGGGGTCATCCATTTTTAGCATTTCTCCAAGATTAGTACAGCCTTGAAACAATCACAAGAAGAAGGGCACCAACTTTAACTCTAATTGTCATTTGGTAGTACAGAACTTGAGTATTGCTGAAAACAGACATTTTGTGGAAGTTTCTCTTCTTGCACTCATCAGGACAATGTCAAGGAAAGCAACAACTTCGTACTGTATGAGAAGAGAGTGCTGATCGGCTGGCAAGTGGACTCTGACTGGTAGAGGTGATGCCATGGAAAATGCACTAATTACTGGTGACCAACAGTTAACTGTCAAGCTTTGTCTGAAATAGTTTTTCAGAAATATTCAACTTTAACTGTGTAAGCTCTCTAAGAAAAACAATCTCATTATGCAAGCTTGAACTGGTGCTCATAGGAGCCATCACTTCCTATCAGGCCACCACTAAAAGATTAATTAGGATCAGACAGCTAAAAGATCTCAGATAAGTTAGATCAAACAAATTAATTATCTGTGAATGAAAATGTCATGAAGAAAGGAGTAAGATGTGAAACAGTAGATCTGTTGTTCTCTCACATGCTGACTTAATTTTCTCAAATTACTTGCTGAGATCTTAAAAGTAACTCAGACAAAATCATTTTCACTTTTATCAACACAAACTGTTATACCCATTTTCCTGCCAGTTTTCTTGACATCCAGCTGGCAATAGGAACCATAATAATAGTAGTCCCTGTCCACAATTTTTAAAGTATGACGTCAAATCACCTGATGTGACAAATTATTTAGAAAAATATGAGAGCAATCCAGATTGAACTAAGGGAGAGTAAAGAAAGTCGCCATGATGTAAGGGATAGTGGAGGAATATTATCACAGACCAGTTAAGAAATTTAGGATTCAGATTACGATCAAGTTTTCTGAAGCAGCACTATGACCAGTATTATTCCCAAAGTGGTCAGAGTATCAAGGGATATGGAGCAAAGGTGGGTACATGAAGTTGAACTGTAGACCGACCAAGAGCTAATTGAATGGTGAAACATGCTAGATGCGCTGAATGACCTACCCACGTTCCTATTTGGTGATATCACAAGCTTTTGCAGCACATGGTTGTATTATTGACGATTACCCACCAATGACTATCAAAGATATTCAAAGTTAATCATGAGGCAGGTTTACAATGTAGTTTGTTATACATTTTTCTTCTTGATTGATAAAGAGTAATCACATTGTTAAAAACTGTACAGTTGACAAGTCCATGTAAAAAATGAACAAAGGTTTCTTATTTGCTTGGGCAAGCTGTGTGCACGCTTAGAGATTGTAACTGTACTTATTTGGCATGAATAGACATCATTGTTTCAATACTTGTTACCTCCAGAATTTTAGTTGCCAGTAGCCAATATCCTCCAGTGCCACTTTCACTGAGCTGTATCAAGATATATTAGTGCTGTGATACCTGTCTATTTTCAAATAGATGAAAATGCACTCACTACTTATTGCAGATTCCCAGCTCACATGTTATTCTCCATTAATGTCCTTTTCTGTGAGTGTAAGTGTTAAATGTGCCCAGCCTGCAATCACAGAGGAATCCGATTCTAGGCAATAGGTTGGAATGGGCAGAAGGCTTTTCAAAATCAGACTTGACCAATATGGGACTGACTGTGAACATGTAAGAAACAAATTAGGGATTGGTATGGCAACTGGGGCTGTCAGAAATGTTCACACTGAAGTATTCCAAGGCATATTTTACAAAATTAATGTCAGCAGCAGGTCACAAGTCAGAGTACTATAGGTGAAACAATGTTGAATCTCTGCCTTTTGCTTTCAATAATGCTCTGAAATAAGCCATCACTTACTCAGCTCTGAACAATGTTAAAATATCCCTCACATTTGACCATTCCAGAGGTTCAGCAAATTCAATCAGAATTCAGTTAGAGTTGAAATGAATCATTTTCTTGAGGTTGTGTGTATGTGTGTATATGAGAGTGAGAGAGAGAGAGAGAACGGGTCAGTGAAGGCTGCCTAAGAACTTTGTTGTGCAAAGTAGATTTGTTCAATTAAAATTGCTTTTTCTGGAATTCTTCCCTAATGCATGTAGTACATGAGAAGGTGCCAAGTTTAGGTAAATCTATCCTGTTTAGTCAACAAAATTTTCTCATGTCAAAATTGAGAAAGCGGAAGGGGGAGCTCAGACTTTCCAGTCTTAAATTTGATGTGTTTACTTAGCTGATGAAATTTTCCAACACACTAGTTGGTAAAACATCTCCCCTTCCTAATCAAAGCTTACACAGTTTGAAAAGCCCTTGTTTGGGCAGGTATCATGACAGGGACTGCTCCCATTCTTTTCATATGTGCCTGGGTTGGTCCACTGCTATCAACCTTGGCCTCCTCTGCTGGGGTGTAGGTAATGGGTGTCTTATCCTCCTCAGTTGATGGTGTTCGAGGCTGCTGGAGGTAAGGGGTTCCATTCCTGACAGACTTGACTGAACAGGAACCAGACCCTGTGCTCCCTGTCCCCACTGAAGACTGTGCATTGATGAGCTTTGCCTTTGGTGCCTCAGCATCTTCCCTGTTCAGTGCAATGAAAGAAAATAACAAAGTATAAACCAAGGCTTGAATTAAGAATGTAAAGAGACAACAAATCCAACTTTACGACACATTTTTGCATGAGACAGCAGCTCTTTGGAGCAGGTTGGCACCCGCAATTCCACATGTAGAGGTTTCTGAATTTGACCATTGTGAAGGCGGCATGCGGATGCTAGTCTCTTTTTAGAGATAGAGGGTGAGATAAAAGGGGAGTTTCAATTACATATATAACAATAAGATCTGTATTTTTAAAATATTTTTGAATAGAAATATGAGCACTTTAAATGTTAGGTATAGCTGCTTTGAGAATGTAGCACTTTGAGATTGTGATATGCACAAATAATTACTTTCAAGAAGCATTTCCTGACAGACATCTGCTTACATATTCTGTTAAGAATGAAGGGTAGCATGAGGAAAAACATTTTTATGTAGCGTTCAGATCTGGAATGCACTGCCTGAGAGTGTGGCAGAGATGAATTCAAGCATGGCTTTCAAAGGAGAAAAATCTGCAGGGCTATGAGGAAAGAGTGGGGAAATGGGACTAGCTAAACTGCTGTTGCATAGAGCTGACACAGACTTGATGGGCTAAATGGCCTCCATCTATGTTGTGATCATGCAATGATTATAATAGATATCTCAGTAGGTTCAACAATGTCTTGAAAAGTACGTAATTGACAGCTGTACATGTGTGGGCAAATAACGTTTTGATGCACTTTGTCCAGGAATGAATAGAACATTTGTATAAGGCTGTTTGAGGGATAGGATCATGGTTCCTTGTAGTCTGTCTAGTGAACAATCTTGCAGCTGCGAGATATTATTTTGGTTTTCAACTCGACAGCTTTCACCCAATCAATCAGTGATTCTGAATCTGTGCTAGCTGGTGCAATGCAGAGGTTCTCGGGGTTGTTCAATAGTCAATGACCACATGGGTTTAGTCAGGGAATATGCTCAAAGTCCAACAAAAGCAAAATGCTGAGAATGTTGGAAATCTGAAATAAAAACAGAAAATGCTGGAACTCAGCAGGTCTGGCAGCATCTGTGGCGAGAGAAAAATAATTAACATTTCAGGTCAAGAACCTTTGGAACAGCACCTCATCTTTTGATTAGGCACTTTACAGCCCTCTGAACTCAACACCAGGTTCAACAATTTGAGGCCATAAATTCTGCCCCCATTTTGTTTCTTCTTATTTTGTGTGCGCCAGCCTTAATCTCGTTTTCCATGTTGTTGTTTGTGGACACAGCTGGTCAATATTCTGCTGTTCACACACACTGTAGAGCAATCTTTTGTTTCTTTACCTCCCTTAGCCTTTTGTGTCATGAGATCTTTTCTCAGTTCACCTCTCCCGCCCACCTCCCTATCACAGATCTTCCCTTTTGTTCTTCACCCTCCTCCCCCACCTTTCACTTGTTCAAAGCCTGTTACATTTCTATCTGCCTTCACTTCTGAAAAAGAGGTCCTTGACCTGAAACATCAACTATGCTCGAAGTCTAGTTTACAGCACAGGAAAGTATGCTTTGTCGCTTTCAATATTGCAAAGGGAATAATAATAACATCAATAAATAAGGTAAATATATAGGCCAGGATGCTACAACTCCACCTGCCACTGGGATCTTCCAGACCCGTCAATGGACTATTGGCTGGGCCGACTGCCATGAAGCTATTAATGTATATAATATTTTGGAAAATATTTTTCTTTTAAAATAGAGGTTTGGTCTGCGGGTGTGCCATCTTGGATTAAAGCTAGCTAGTCTGAGTGCTTTAATATGTGCTAGTTTGAGATGTAAACAGAGAGGTCGAGTGCATTTGCATTTTTTTGACTACAGCATTCAAGAAGTGGGGTGAAAATTGACGTCTTTCTAACAGCTACCAAGCAATATGTTTATATTACTAATAAAATTGGTATAATGAATGGGGTTTCATTGTTAAAAGATGGAGTTCAAAAAGGTTGTTGATACAATGAGAATTAACATTCAATGGGGCTGGTAGGTATAACTTCAGTAGTTTTTCAGGTGTACAGGGAGAGGCAGTGTAAGATCAAAAGGCAGCTGCAAGCCTCCAACTGGTCCAACTGGCTCCACAGTGGAAAGAACTTCAGTCTGAATTTGTAAGGTGAAAATGCTTTGTCTGGTGTTTGGTTAAGTCTATGGATTGTTGTTGCCTTAATGGAGATTAGTTTGGGAATTTGTTAAAAGTTATGATAGTAGTAATTTGTAGCCATGTGTACATATATTTTAACCTGTGCAAATTAACAAAATGTTTCCATTAATTAACATAAAGCCTCGAGAACTAGTGGTCTGATTTCTGAGTTTAGAGTCGCATCTCAAACATAACACTTAAAATTATTGGTTATGACAGTTGTTTCAAGTTCCCCTCTGGGATTTTTTAATTAACTCCGCTTTACCAACTGCATGGGTCATAACACGGACGCATTCCTCCGCGGCGGGTCCCACCACGACGGGGCCAGAATATCCCGGCCATAGGTTGAGTTTGCTACTGTTCAATAAATTTGGCTAACAGTTTCTAACCTAAACCATTGTCAGACCAGAGAAGCTGCTCATTTTCTGCCATCCAAGGTTGGGAAAACTGCATGGCTATCGACATAAATATAACACTGCAGCCAGACAGTCGTTAGTGCAATGAGTGAGCAGAGTGTGTGAGAAATATGTTAAGGCATTGTTCTCTCAGCTCTGAAAAATGGATTCAAAATAATTTTAGGTAGAAGTGAAGATCTCTATTGGCTGGCAGCAAGATAAAAATGGGTAAATGAAAGTGTTTGGCACTCTAATCCACTGGATCCTCTAATTCAGGATCGACTGCCACCAGTTTGGAAATCATACTACTGCAGTTGTTATTCTCCATTTATTGTGCTAATACTATCAGCACTTAAGCAATACTAGGAAGCATGGTGAGATACTCTCTGTTTCCATGTCAGTTAAGTTACCGTGTGCTCAAGGCTCAAGAAGAGGGTCATATTCAACAACTCTTATAGAGACCTAGTGTGTTTTTAGCTGCATGAAAAAGGGCTGACAACAGAATCTAATTTAAAGTTTGAAAACGTAAAATATAAGACAGATTTAGTTGTACTGCCACTGGTATGAAGCAAAAGCATTGCACAACCTTTAGGAAGTAGCCTCTCTCAAACCAGCACCAGCAGCATCGACACAGTGATGAAAATGTTTGTGCGGCACAATGACACGATCAGAAACCACAAGAATAAACAACACCTGAAACATAAACATTGCACTGGTGTAGAACTGGGGTCAGATTTCCCTCATACCAATTAGTGACAAGGCCAGTGCTAATATTCAAAATCTGCAGGATAATAGGGCTAAAGCCCATGTAAACTACCACGATCGTGTGCATCTTAGGCCACTGATTGCAACTTTACCTGATCTCATTTGGCGTTTCCTCTTCCTCATATTTATGCTTTTCTTTCCTGTACAGTGTGAACCACACGATAAGGAAAATTAACAATAGTCCAACTATAACTCCAATAACAGCACCAGCAATGATCCCAGGATCTCTCACATCTGGAAAGAAAATGAAGTAGGCAAATTAATATTGACATCATTGTCCAATTAAATTCATTTGAATGCGAGTATGTTCATGCTTGTTTCAATGTAAATATGGGTTTATATCGGCACTCGTCTTATAAAGAAATACTTTTTGATGAAATATGTTTTCCACTAACATCTTAAAATAAGCTTATTTCTGGCCTGTGCCCATTCTTAATGAACATTATAATTGCAAATTCAGGACTTTTCTTTTGTCACTTTGTCATACATGAACTATGATTCCCATTGTTAAGCAAACCGCACACATTGCATTTACATAAAAAGATCATTTTATATATATTTTTTAAAGTGGCACATACTGAATTTAAAAAGTGGTGACATGGTACAAATATCTTCATTTTCCCCATAAAGTATCATAAATGATTCTTTGCCACTATAAATTTCATTAGCCCAGAGTATGCAGTCAGTGCTGAAGCAATATGTTTGCTGTTGACCTTGACGAAAACTGCCCACAAAGATCTAGTGAGCTCTGGAGTGTGAATTTCACCTTTTTCAATGTTAATTTCATTCTGGGGCCAGCTATAGGGAAAACTCCAACATCCAGCAACAGTGATGTCATTAAGCAGACTAAGCAGCCAATCGTATTGAAGACTTCTCACGGAAAGCAAACTAGGAAGTAACATGCAGGTTTTGTCATTCACTGTTTATAATTTTATATAAAGCAAAATAAAGATTGGGACATATACTTGGGATTAACATAGATGCTGAAAAATCAAACTTTAAAGAGATAGTTTTTAATATTTAGAAGTGTTTGGAATTTTTATCAAGGAATAGAGAAATTTGACATTCCACAAATATAAAATTAGTTTTTCAAGACCAGAGAGGTTCTTCATAACAATGACTTACACTTCATTCAACAAGGTTTAACTTTTTCAAGGGACATTATAGTGAGAAGGAGAGTGGAAAAGATAGAAGTTCATTTCAATTCTGTGATTTCCAATTGATTTCCATCTACAAGGACTTTAAAAACAGAGGAGCAGGGAATCTTTGGCAGCAACTTCTGAATTTCCACTTTTAATGCCACACATGTGGACAGCAGAAGTTCCTCTTAATTTCACAGAGTAACAACGGTAAACCCTCAGAGTTTTGTTGTCATTACAACAGCAAAACTTGGGCAATTGTAGATAAATTGTTTTATTGCTGGATGCACACTTTTGGGTGCAATTCCCAAATTCTTTGATTTTGTTTATTCAGGTAGATGACTCACGCATAATTGTGACATTAATGAAGCAGCTTTCTTCTCCCGCCTCATTTCTGGCACTGCACTCGTATAGTCCAGCATTCTCGTAGCTCAAGTTCTTCAGCAAAAACATTTCAGGGGTTCTTGAATCTGAAGAAAAAGTACAGCTCATTAAATGGTGAATTCTGCACAGGGCATTTGACAAACAAACAATTCAGAGATTGTTTCAAAGAGTAAATTGCAGAAAATTAAACCTTTAAGAAGTTTGCAACTTTGTAAAACTCCAACCACTTGTTCTTTGCTTAATGGATTTTGGAGTATTTTCTCATTTTATCAGATATTTTCTCTGGACTATATTCCCATTCTGAACTCTTTATCTTTATGAGCTTTCTTTCTTCCTTTCTTTTTCATGTGTTTCTTTTATGTACATGTCATTTTCTGACCAATAAGGCAAGCAGACCACCTTTTCCCTGCTCTGTGTAAGTGCCACTGCATTATTAGACATTTGGAAGTGCTTGAATGTTCCAATATAAGATTCCATCCAAGTTCCCATCTCTGTCTCTGTTTGAAAGCACTTAGCCTTCACTCTATGCCTTCCTTACTGTCATAGCAGTGATCAGGAGCTCACTGCAAGGGAAAGTTTGGGTTTGACTCCCTGACCCATGTTCGGATCCTGTACTGTACAGTGTTTCACTGTCTGCCAGTACTGAATTTTGGACTGTGTGTAAGGAGTAGTCCAAGGAGAGAGAAAAGACATGCTTGGCTCTAAACCACATTGCTTGTACTGGTCTCAGGTGCTAAGGTGCCCATTATACAAAATATCACAACTCAATTATAAAATAAATAAGCCATATCCCTATTTACAATACCTTGAAAATTGTAGCAAATTTTAAGGTGTTACTTTAACTTCTAATATCATTCAAAAATAATGAAATTGTGGAAAATCAAGGGAACATGACACCAGAGGGAGAGTATCTTCACTGCGGTGCTGTAACATATTTTAGCTATTTCAGCGACAATACTGTTGTTCATGTACATTTTTATCAAACAAAAAGCAAAGAAGACTAAGGCTGCTGGAAATCTGAGTCAAAGCAAAAGAAAATGTTAGAAACACTCAGCAGGCTAGCCAGCACAGGTGGAGAGAACAGATTCAATGGCAATACGATTGCAGCTGTCTGCCTCAGGGAGATCTGCAAGCGTGCACTCGCGCACAAGCATGCACTCGCGTGCACGCGCAAAGTTCGCACTCACCCCGCTCACTCTCCTCCCCTCCGCCCGCACAGGCAGCGTTGAGCGCTGCTGCTCGCGTTTCACGCTGGGCAGGCCTTAATTGTGAAATTAACCAATATGAAATCGCCTTCCAGCCCCGATCGTGGGCGGTGATCGGCTTCCCGACCACCCCCACCGAGCCCGCCTGACAAGGGCTAAACTCTGCCCATTAATTCACCTGTTCCTGTAACAGATGCTGGCTGACCTGTGGAATGTTTCAAGTATTTGCTTTAGCCAATACAATCTGATTTGAAATCTTTTATCCTAAACAGAAATGAGTAGCAACCTGATTTAGAAAGCGTGTCCAATGTGTGTAAGGAAGACAATCTAGTCATTGTAAAATTTATTCACTAACCTTTGTGTATGGTCGGATGAAATTTGGCTTGGTGTCCTTCTGTATCCAAAACATGGTTCCACCTATACAAGATGGGTTGGGTTCCGTCCTCTGATTTACAATTAAGTTTTATATCATTTCCTTGCAGTAATTGTCCTTGTGTCCAGCACTTAGGCTTGGAAGGTTTGACTGAAGTTGAACAGAGATATTTTGATTAAGGTCACATATTTTAATCAGTATATAACATTTTATAACAGGCATTATTAATTTTCTCCATTATAGATTGTTACAATACATACTAGATAAAGGATTGGAATTCAGCTATATAAGTACGTGCATGCATTTCTGTGTACCCTATGGTTTGTGTGACTGCCAATAAACTCCTATTTGTCCATCACATATGTCTTCCAAATGGGTATAAGCTGTGTTTCCCAGAGGAGCATAAGAGATGTTTGACAGCAGAAGAACATTGATAATAAGTAAGCCGTATTTCAAAGCACAATAGCTTGTTACATTTGTTTTGTGGGATCTATCACAGCATATTGTGTTCAGTCACAACTATTCCTTCACTTAACCAGGCACACATACAACAGGCAGAATACCATGAGATCAAAATCAAGCTACATATTAACCAACCTCACACCCTTCTAATTTTGTTCTTTCCTAAGATATTTTATTTACTCTTCTCTTAAAAAACCCCTGCATAAAGTAAATTCTACTAACCTCTATTTTTGTTCATTGGATGATTAGTTGAAATTAATGCCTTCTACTTAGTGACCCACCAACCTGTAGAAATAGCTTTTCTTGACTGAACAACCTTATCAAAACTCCTTACAATTTTTGAATACCTCTCTTGAATCTCCCGTTAATCTTCTTTTGTTCTAACTAAAAGAGCCCGACTTTTTCTAGCCTCTCCTCATAAGTGAAGTGTCACATGAGGGAGCAGAAGAGAAGGTGCTTTCTTTCAATTATTCCATGTAGTTCTTCTGAACACACAGCAGGTGGCACTCCAGGTAAATAAACTGTGTTCACGCAAATAAACAATCTCTTGTGAAACCAGAATCCGCCACCAGCCTACTTTCAATTGCTTTTTAAGTAAATCAAATCCATGACAAGACCTGTAGCTGAACTCAGACTTGCAGTCTCTGTTCTGAAGTTGTGACTTTGATTTGTGATTTGTTATCTCTGTGGTTGAGGAAAATCTGCTTCTAATATATTTAAAGGAAAGAGATTGGTTTGCGCAGTGTCTTTCATGAACTCAAGGCGTCCCAAAGCACTCAAGTACGATTTACTTATAGTCACTGTTGTAAATGTAGGAAGTGTGGCAGCCGATTTCTACACAGCAAGGTACAAACAGCAATGAAAAGGCCAGTCTTATTCAAAAGTTGTTTAGTAATACTGAGATAAAATTATAGTTGTCAATATAACACTACACATATAAATATATGATATATATATATAGATAAACAAAATCTATAAACCAGTATCTAAACATATATCAATGTTCTTCACATTTCATCTGTCTCACCCACACAAAAAAGAAAACCTGTCTGAACCACAACTAACCTAAGAAAGGCACAATAGTTGCACTCAGTGGCCTTAAACAAAGAAAAAGTTAGTCTGCACATAGTTACACGAGAATAATATATTGTTCCTTACAGAGTATCATTCTTCTGTCCTTGTAAAACAGGACATTCTCTGACCTACTATGACCTACACAATCTAACTTAAAGATACTTTGTAATGAATTCTCTACCTCGGGGAGTTGTGGATGCTCAGTTATTTTGTATGTTCAAGAGTGAGATCAATAGATTGTTGGACACTAAGGGAATCAAGGGATATGGGGATAGTGTGGGAAAGTGGAATTCAGTTAGAAGATCAGCCATGATCTTATTAAATGGCAGAGTGAACTCGAGGGGCCGTATAGCTACTGCTCCTACTTTTATGTTCTTATTGACGTATAGAATGCCTAGAGGCTCTGATCCATAGAAAGTCCCCCTTATCCAGTAATTATTAATGAGCAGCCACTGACAATATGTCGCCAGTGACATGTCCTATCAGTTCCCAAGGATTACTCAATGATGTTCTTCTAACAATAAGTAACACTTGACGATACATGAACATGAATCCAATACGAATTCAAATTTAAAATGATAGCAGATCTCTGAAAGCATTGCTCATGAAGAATACCCTGTTTCATAACAACAGGGATATGATCAACAAAATGTTACAGTATATGTGTTACAGAAAGCAAGTGTAAAACTGACAGGAAGTGTGCACCATATGCAAGACTTTTAACATAACTCATCAAACTCCAGTGCCATTGTGCACAAGAAATGAAGACCGAGAGTAGGCTTTGGATAAAGTGAAGCTTTAGGGTGGGGATAATTGGACCAGGGCATAAACATATAATTCATGCTCCATTCTAAAGACATATATGCTGCCCTTATTTTCAATTACACTGTGATGTTTTATTCTTGCTACTTAATTGTCAAACCTTGTGGCAATTTGGAAACAGCAGTAGAGTTGATTGGAGCCTAGCATGTACAGGATGAGGAGCTGTAAAGAGTCAACACTGAAACACTGGTGTCATCATTGGGAGAGTTTAACAACAATGTAACAAGCTCACACATGTGGTTTTCATTATATATGGGAAGTAAGATTTTAAAGACAGAAAAGTGTAAAGCATTTTTATTAGGGGCAAATCTTCAAAAATCTTTTGAAAAGTGAATTCATTCGATACAGCCTACTGCACTAACATAAATCAGAACAAAAACCATATTGGTTAAGAATGTCTGCCTGATCTTTGTCATGTATCTTGACATTACTATTACACCTTTTCAAAACTAAGCCCACAAGAGGCTTTAATTATTGTACAAAGCAACTCAATATTAAAATTAACAATTTTCCAGACACCTACCCAAAACGACAAGATTAATAGCAGTCTTCAAGTCATACTGTCCTTCATTTTTCACTTTGCATGTGTACAGTCCTGAGTCTGTTGAACGCAGTGACGATATTTTAATGGAAGCATCCCCCATCAGGTAATTTGCTGCAAAGGAGATTCGTCCTCTCAGCTTTGCACTTACATTCTCATACACTGAACCCAAAGAATAAGTGATCACCTATGAATCAAACAGAATAGAATTAGATCAATCTCTAACCGCATCATTGCAACTAATTTTAAAACAAAAGATGAGCCCCTGATGTTTGTGCTCAAGATTTATGCTAGAAGTTTTGGCTCTGCCTTAGATATTATTTAGGGTACAGTAGTACTGGTCATTCCAGTAAGTGGTCCGAGTGTTTTACATTTAACTATCTGCCTTTAATTTTAAAGGATGTAACCTTTTGCAATTTGATCATACTCCTCCATCTGTGTTTCTCCAAAGACACACTGAGAATAGACCAGAGCAAAGGAAATGAAAAGACTAGATTTTTTATGATTTTACTGGGTGGTCAGCCATTCATAAACTGCCAACTATCAAGGATTTGTGTTGGTCAATGTATCTCTATATCTTTTGAAGCTTAAGCATCTTCACTGTATGATGTTCATACTTCTCTAGACAAATGTCAGGGACACTGTTAGACAGAATAACACTAATAGTTCTGCACCCAATAGACACTAGTATGTTAAACTACCTCTTATGACCTACAGATGCATATTAGATCATTGCAACTAATGGTGTATATTAATGTTTTCAGCATACCAGTCCATAATGCATGTTCTCTGCAGCTTGTTATATTCCAGAAAGCTAGGTGGTCAAGCATAGAACTGGAGCAAATCTTTACACACTTTCATAAGCAGTTATTTACAGAGATACAAATTACAAGCATGCACTTTCTAAGCCAACCACCACAGCTTCTGTCCATGTCTATTTATAGGGGAACAAGTGAATCCCAGTTAATGCCCACCACAGGCATGCAATTAAATACGATTAATATACAATTAACATAGCTAAGTGACACAGCCAACTGTATTTAACTCTTTCCATTCAGATCAGCAAGAAATAATACGATGATAATCCATACTAAAAAACAATGCTTTATTTTTGTCTTGTGCCCAGATCTTTGTATGGCTGTTCAACTTTCCTCCTGTTTTTCAAAGTGGTCCCTCACAGAGAGATCGTGAGTTACACTGCAACACAACTGAAAAACAGTAATGACAGCATTGTCCAAACCCACAACCTCTACCACCTAGAAGGGCAAGGGCAGCAGGTGCATGGGAACACCACCACCTGCAAGTTCCCCTCCAAGCCACACACCACCCTGACTTGGAACTATATCGCCGTTCCTTCACTGTCGCTGGGTCAAAATCCCAGAACTCCCTCCCAAACAGCACTGTAGATGTACCCCCACCACATGGATTGCAACAGTTCAAGGGGGCAGCTCACCACCACCTTCTCAAGGGTAATTAGGGATGGGCAACAAAATTGCTGGCTGACCCAGCGATGCCCACGTCCCGTGAAACAATAAACAAAAATGAAGTCATATTAAACAGCATCAACTGACAAGAATGATCGGATAGGTTAAAAAATATTATCCTGGCAGCGATTCTTGCTGAACGAGAAAGTAAATTCAACACATCAGATTCAATGCAGTTTTTGGTATCCAACATTTAAAAATAGCAGCCAAAGGCAAACGGACAGTTCTCTCACCATCAATAGCCCTTAGTAATAAAAACTTGCTAAATTCCTTTGTTGTGAGTAGCAGCAGAGTGTATTATCCTTTTCAAATGTCTTTCAAGGACTATTGCTGAATTTGTTGGCAAGCTTCTGCCAGGATCTGTTGGGGAATGGTGTCAAGCGGAAGTGTGAAAGGAGGGAAGCAGTGAAATGGGTATAATTCTGTTCACCTGAAACTGCCACCAGCATATAAAGAAAAGCATTTGGAGTGCTGCAAATAGAGCCAAAAATATAATAAAAAATGCAAAAAGATTTATGCAATGGCAAAAATAACACAAAAGCAGCGGAAAAAACAGGAAAAAGGAAATAATTTTCTCAGCGACTGTATTGGACCACGACTGGAGAGGTTGCAGTGTTGATGAAAGAAGATGGAAGAATTGGTCAACGTCCCAGTGAAGCCGCACTAAAGAGATGCTCAGGGCAGAAAGGCCACCTGAGGTCAAAAAGCTAAACTTTTTCAAGGGAAGTGTCACCAAGCATTTTCCCTGAAGTGGATGACAAGTGATATCCTGCTGAGTGCACAAGACGAGGAACAAGTAGTTCAGTTTCCTTTGTCATTTTTTGCCCTATGCTGTCACCAATGCAAAATATCAAGGTCCGGAGTTTCCACTCGGCAATGTGGGATTTTCAGTGCAATTTGGCCAAAATTAGCTTCGCCGATGCAAAAAGCTCACCACGTTTTAAATATAATTTATGTTCGGTGCAACTCGAGTTTCCGCCACCTGTTGCGCTGGTTTTAAAAATATCGCACCAGAAGCAGCAGGCTCCCCCCACACATTTAACCATAATTGATCAGCATTGGGAGTTTCTGCTAACTACACTTGTTTGTGGGCCTTCAGGGTAGCTTTAAAAATCAATCTAGTTCTTTTGGGTGCAAGAGCCCTAAAGTGCGTTTCAAAGCTTCTGTTCAGGCACTGACTCGCACCCCAGTACAACTAGAAAATCATTTCACATATTTTTAAAAGCATATTTGAGTAATTTAAAATGGATTCCTCAGAGGTGGTGGATTGACACTGTGGCCCAGGTTTTCACCATAATGGAGGGGTGAAAATAGTGGAAATGTCCAAAAATCGAAAATCCTGTCCCCAGTCACAACACTTCCCATGTTCGTGGGGGTGGGATTAGGCCAGTGTGCATTTTGAGCATGCGCAGTTTATAGAGGCAGCTGGCCACTTAAATCATCAGCTGCCTCCACTGAAGTGGGATTTTGGTTGGCCAGAAGTGTGAACCTCAATGTGTGCAGATTAGACAAGGTAAGAGCTGGTCTGAACTTGGTGGATTTGTTTGGATAGCCAGGGTGCCCCTTTGGAGAGGTAAGGTACTCCCTTTGGATCTGGTCCCAGGGCAACTTTGGGGGAGGTCAAGTGTCCTTTTGAAGTGTAAAAAGCAGGAATAAATGTGTGTAGAAATGTATAATCTCATTACTGTCAAGCTCATTGGAACTGTCAACATCGACTGTCCAAACTGTCAGAAGCACCTGTCAAAGGGACCTGTCTAAGGGAGCTGTCTAAGGGAGCTGTCTAAGGGAGCTGTCTAAGGGAACTGTCAAGCTGTAAAGGCATTTAAAAGCCCACCCTTCAACCTTTGAACAAAATATCTGTAGTGTTAAAAAAAATGGTTGTTTAATATTTCACCCTGTCTGTTGACATAAGTCTGAGGGTTTCCGTTACTTGATTAGTGCTGCATGACTGATTTCACAACCATCCATTAGGGTGCCTGCCATTTACCAGTTTGATTGACAGCTACAAGTGGTTATAGACTCTTTGATGTGGGACTTTGAATTCCAATATTTGTTATAAGGGATTGTGCATTTGAATGAAATGTTGGTTGTTATAAGGCTTTACGTAGTTGAAGAAATGTAAATGTGGTAAATGGGTTTTTATCAATGAGAGTTTTCTTTCAATATAGTGAAGTCTGCAATAGACACTTAGAACTTTATTTTATCTCATCTCTGCATGGGTCCTGAGATCTGCAAATTGGTGGATATTAGGTGAGTTGGTATGGTAGCTGTAAAAGAATAAGAGTGGTGGGTAGGGGGCATGGGTTGGCATGAGTTGGCACTGTTGGCATATAAGGGGCTAGAATGGGCCAAATGAGTGGATGGAGGGGCATAGGAGCTATAAAGTATATGCCAGCATCACCAGGTAATGCTTTATAATGTCATCTTTTTAAAACATCTAGCTTTAAAAAATTTTCCTTCATGTATCTAGAAGTAGTAACTCTATGATGTTTGATTAAAACAGATGAGTAGGTTTATCACAAATCATAAGCCTTCTTAATCACTGTCCACATATTGGCATTGGGGCTAGAAAGGGCTATGGGGGTGGATGGAGGGGCATGTTTGGCATAAGGGCTATAAAGGGCCATGGGGTTGAGTGAGGGGAATAGCAAGGAGGGTATGAGGGGCCATGGGGAGGGGGTGGGACATGGCATGAGATGGCATGGATTAGCAAGAATGGGTTATGGGAATGCAGAATGTGGGGGAGTGGGGGATGTGAGGATTAAGGGCTGGAGGGATGTTTTATATTTTAATCATTGTTTTTTATTTTTGGACAGAGTTCCAGAATCCCGAGGCAGGCATTCCGCCCAGCCTGCCTCCACACCCGGCACCCTTCTCACTCCTTCCCAGGTTGTCCACCCAACTCCTGTTCTAGCCTGCACCCACCCTCCTCCCCGGACTGAAAATCTAATGTCCGGGCAGCCATTTTTAAAAGTTAGGTTCACATAGCCTGGAATTCTCCCATCTCTGCTCCCTCAAACCAGGAGCAAAATTGGGGCCAGTGATTAAGAAGGCGCTTATGATTTGTGATAAACCTGATCATCCGTTTTAATCAAACATCATAGAGTTATTACTTCTAGATACATGAATGAAATTTTTTTAAAGCTAGATGGTTTAAATAGATGACATTGTAAAGCATTACCTGATGGTGCTGGCTCATGTCAGACTTGGCGTTCAGTGAAATGCAAATGAGTTTGAGTGAAAACAAAAACCTTTCAAAACGGGTGCAACTTTGGGCACAATGTGTGCTGGAATCCGCAACTGCACTGAAAACAGAAACTCTACCCCCTCCCCCCTACTCCCACCCCCACCCTGCCACCCATTCATTGGCATAGGCTGTATAAAACATTCCTTCCTGTTGAAGTGGCAAAGCTAAGTAACTTGATTACACAGAGATAAAAACAAAAAACGGCGGATGCTGGAAATCCAAAACAAAAAATAAAAAATACCTGGAAAAACTCAGCAGGTCTGGCAGCATCGGCAGAGAAGAGTACAGTTGACGATTTGAGTCCTCGTGACCCTTCAACAGAACTAAGTAAAAATAGGAGAGGGGTGAAATATAAGCTTGTTTAAGGGGGTGGGGGGGGGGGGTGGGCTGCAAGCAAGGGACAAGCAAGCAGTGATAGGAGGAGATAACCAAAAGATGTCACAGACAAAAGAACAAAGAGGTGTTGAAGGTGGTGATATTATCTAAAAGAATGTGTTAATTAAGAGGACAAGCAAGGTACAGATAGCTCTAGTGGGGGTGGGGTGAAATAAGACTAAAAGGGCATAAAAGGTATAGATTTAAAAATAATGGAAAGAGGTGGGAAAAAAAAATCTATATAAATTATTGGAAAAAACAAAAAGGAGGGGGAAGAAATGGAAAGGGGGTGGGGATGGAGGCGGGAGTTCAGGATCTAAAATTGTTGAACTCAATATTCAGTCCGGAAGGCTGTAAAGTACCTAGTCAGAAGATGAGGTGCTGTTCCTCCAGTTTGCGTTGAGCTTCACTGGAACAATGCAGCAAGCCAAGGACAGACATGTGGGCAAGAGAGTAGGGCGGAGTGTTAAAATGGCAAGCGACAGGGAGGTCTGGGTGATGCTTGCGGACAGACCGAAGGTGCTGGGTGATGCTTGCGGACAGACCGAAGGTGCACTTCCTTCAACATAGTCTACTGCATTCGTTGCTCCCAATGCAGTTTCCTCTACATTGGAAAGACCAAACGCAGACTGGGTGACCGCTTTGCAGAACACCTTCGGTCTATCCACAAGCATCACCCAGACCTCCCTGTCGCTTGCCATTTTAACACTCCAACCTGCTCTCTTGCCCATATGTCTGTCCTTGGCTTGCTGCATTGTTCCAGTGAAGCTCAACGCAAACTGGAGGAACAGCACCTCATCTTCTGACTAGGCACTTTACAGCCTTCCGGACTGAATATTGAGTTCAACAATTTTAGATCCTGAACTCCTGCCTCCATCCCCACCCCCTTTCCATTTCTTCCCCCTCCTTTTTGTTTTTTCCAATAATTTATATAGATTTTTTTTTCCCCCCACCTATTTCCATTATTTTTAGATCTATGCCTTTTAATGCCCTTTTAGTCTTATTTCACCCCACCCCCCACTAGAGCTATCTGTACCTTGCTTGTCCTCTTAATTAGCACATTCTTTTAGATAATATCACCACCTTCAACACCTCTTTGTTCTTTTGTCTGTGATATCTTTTGGTTATCTCCTCCTATCACTGCTTGCTTGTCCCAACAACCACCCCACCCCTCCCCCCCTTCTCCCCTCCCCCCCCCTCTTAAACCAGCTTATATTTCACCCCTCTCCTATTTTTACTTAGTTCTGTTGAAGGGTCATGAGGACTCGAAACGTCGACTGTGCTCTCCTCCGCCGATGCTGCCAGACCTGCTGAGTTTTTCCAGGTATTTTTTATTTTTTGTTTTTAACTTGATTACACATCTGCTCAAGTTTCTTAACTGTCGGTCGTCTTCAAGTCAAAATGCTGCGAGTCAGAATGTGCCGAGTTTGCTGCTTTGGCAGAATTATCCAAAATGCCTAATGCCAAACATTCTGAAGTAGATGACAAGCAATGTCTTACTGGATAGACAAAATGAAGAATAGCAGTTCAACTTCTGAAAATTGACCACAATGTCTGTGCTTAGATATTGAGCAATATCTCTTAAAATGGATCATAAAATGTGTGGGTTTTGTATGTAGTAGCAGCAGTGATTGCTGCTGGAGGATCACAGGGAATTTTGTGTTGCTCATACTAATATTTCCTCACCACTGAACCTAGCAGGAAAAGAGTATTGCTCAGAAAATTTTTGAAGCTATAATGTGGTCGTTTCAAAAAACAAAATCCCACAAACTCAAAAGATGTAACTGCTTACACAGTGAGCAATTGTTTCAGTATCTGCTAAGTCATTCACCAGAACATTTTCATGTGGTAACAAATTATTTCTTTCGGTTCCCTTTATTTCTTTCCAGAGTAGTTGTAGTAACGCCCATAAAGCAAACACAGTATTGACGATGGTATTCCTGCCACTGTTCCATCCAGAAGACAGAAAGAAAGATATATATATGTCAACCTGGCTACCTTATAAAATTATTATTTTATTTTTAAAATGGACAAAGGTTTTGTCCTGACATGCCTTACTAGCCATGACTCACACCAGAGGAATTTCTAGCCTTCAGAAACCAGCAGGGAACTTGTTACCTTTAAAGAGATGCTACTACCTCCTAAGACTTCAGAAAATCAAATTCCAAAAAAATGGATAACACTCTTTACATTTCTAAGGCAGAGCTGTGACCAACGTAGATGGTATGCCTGCAAGGACAAAAAAGGAACCCTGACTCCTCTATTAAACCTCGAGATTCCAGACATGGAAAAATACATCCTTTGTCCAAAACACCAGAGAAGAAGTGGTAGGTATGTCACACGACCTCCCCCAAGCTGAAAGAAGTTGTAATATTCCCATATGGAACTGAATCCAGGCAGTCTACCATTTCACCACCTATCAGGTAGCAGCAGAGAGAGCTCGGTCCAGGTAAGTTGCCTGGCCCTAAACTATACTGTGAGCTACTGGAACATTGGCAGTCCTGTGTCTGGGCCTATAAGACTAATTCATCTTTACTGCCCTCTTCCATCAGGGAAGTCCTTGCTTCTGGAAAGATGGATCACCCTGCAACAGTTTCAGCCTGCTAACCTCTGGAAGAATATGCCATTGGAATTTTGATTCTGGATTTTGAACATAAGTGAAACATTAACTCTTATTTTTATCATGGTCTTGCCCCATACCCCTTTCTTTCCTTTATCCCTCTTTAATTGTATGAATGCAAAAGGAGGGGACATTGCAAAACCCCTTCCTGCATTTTGTGTGTGTGTGGAATAAACCAACCCTCATATTTTAATAACAAAAAACTACTGCGGATGCTGGAAATCCAAATCAAAAACAGAATTACCTGGAAAAACTCAGCAGGTCTGGCAGCATCGGTAGAGAAGAAGAGTCGACGTTTCGGGTCCACATGACCCTTCAACAGAACTGAAGTATAGTTAGGAGAGGGGTGAAAGATAAGCTGGTTTAAGGTGGGGGGCAGGGGGAGAGAAGTTGAGGGTGGGGTTGTTGTAGGGACAAGCAAGCAGTGATAGGAGCAGATAATCAAAATATGTCACAGACAAAAGGATCAAAGAGGTGTTGAAGGTGGTGATATTATCTAAGAAAAGTGCTAATTAAGAATGGATGGCAGGACACTCAAGGTACAGCTCTAGTGGGGGTGGGGTGGAAAGACTGACAAGGTATTAGTTGTAGATTTAAAAATAATGGAAATAGGTGGGAAAAGAAAAATCTATATAAATTATTGAAAAAAAAACAAAAGGGAGGGGGAGGAAACGGGGTGGGGATGGGGGGGAGGGGGAGTTTAAGATCTAAAGTTGTTGAATTCAATATTCAGCCCGGAAGGCTGTAAAGTGCCTAGTTGGAAGATGAGGTGCTGTTCCTCCAGTTTGCGTTGGGCTTCACTGGAACAATGCAGCAAGCCAAGGACAGACATGTGGGCAAGAGAGCAGGGTGGAGTATTAAAATGGCAAGCGACAGGGAGGTTTGGGTCTTTCTTGCGGACAGACCACAGGTGTTCTGCAAAGCGGTCACCCAGTTTGCGTTTGGTCTCTCCAATGTAGAGGAGACCGCATTGGGAGCAACGAATGCAGTAGACTAAGTTAGGGGAAATGCAAGTGAAATGCTGCTTCACTTGAAAGGAGTGTTTGGGCCCTTGGACGGTGAGGAGAGAGGAAGTGAAGGGGCAGGTGTTGCATCTTCTGCGTGGGCATGGGGAGGTGCCATAGGTGGGGGTTGAGGAATAGGGGGTGATGGAGGAGTGGACCAGGGTGTCACGGAGGGAACGATCCCTACGGAATGCCACCAGGGGGGGTGAAGGGAAGATGTGTTTGGTGGTGGCATCATGCTGGAGTTGGCGGAAATGGCGGAGGATGATCCTTTGAATGTGGAGGCTGGTGGGGTGATAAGTGAGGACAAGGGGGACCCTATCATGTTTCTGGGAGGGAGGAGAAGGCGTGAGGGTGGATGCGCGGGAGATGGGCCGGACATGGTTGAGGGCCCTGTCAACGACCGTGGGTGGAAAACCTCGGTTAAGGAAGAAGGAGGACATGTCAGAGGAACTGTTTTTGAAGGTAGCGTCATCAGAACAGATGCAACGGAGGCGAAGGAACTTAGAGAATGGGATGGAGTCCTTACAGGAAGCGGGGTGTGAGGAGCTGTAGTCGAGGTAGCTGTGGGAGTCGGTAGGCTTGTAATGGATATTGGTGGACAGTCTATCATCAGAAAGTGAGACAGAGAGGTCAAGGAAGGGAAGGGAAGTGTCAGAGATGGACCATGTGAAAATGATGGAAGGGTGGAGATTGGAAGCAAAATTAATAAATTTTTCCAGGTCCAGACGAGAGCATGAAGCAGCACCGAAGTAATCATCGATGTACCGGAGAAAGAGTTGTGGGAGGGGGCCGGAGTAGGACTGGAACAAGGAATGTTCCACATACCCCATAAAGAGACAGGCATAGCTGGGGCCCATGCGGGTACCCATAGCCACACTTTTTATTTGGAGGAAGTGAGAGGAGTTAAAGGAGAAATTGTTCAGTGTGAGAACAAGTTCAGCCAGACGGAGGAGAGTAGTGGTGGATGGGGATTGTTCGGGCCTCTGTTCAAGGAAGAATCTAAGGGCCCTCAGACCATCCTGGTGGGGGATGGAGGTGTAGAGGGATTGGACATCCATGGTGAAGAGGAAGCGGTTGGGGCCAGGGAACTGGAAATTGTTGATGTGACGTAAGGTGTCAGAGGAATCATGGATGTAGGTGGGAAGGGACTGGACAAGGGGAGAGAGAAGGGAGTCAAGATAACGAGAAACGAGTTCCGTGGGGCAGGATCATCTTTTACCTTATCTCGAGTTTGCTGTGGGGTTATTAATAAAGCAATTGGATGACTCCAAACTGAAGGGTTGGGGAAACTATGGCATCATTTATAAAGGAGGAAATCAGAAATCAAAAACACCTGTCTGTTTACAAATGGGTAGTGAGAGGAAAAATCAGGGCTGTTAAATTTATCCCCCTCCTGTACGTAACACTGTGTTATTCTACATTGGTATAAAAAACTGCCATGCTCCACAATCTGCCCAGTTGAACATCGGGCATTGCATGGCAATAAAACAGAGGGGGAAAAAGTGAGGAAATAAGCAAAAGGACACTGTGGTCCCCTGATGAGAGCTAGGATAACTGAACCTGTATTAAAGCCACCTCTGAAAGAGAGTCACATGGACTTGAAATGTCAACTCTGTTTCTCTCTCCACAGATGTTGCTAGCTTTTCTAGCACTTGCTGTTTTTATTTCAGACTTCCAGCATCCACAGTATTTTGCTTTATATTGCTGTATTATTAAGGCCCAGTGACTCTAAACAAAGCATTAGGGTAGCTTTAAATTCTGCTGAATCCAACCATTTTGTTCACTTTAGTTCTTCAATCAGGAACGCCATAGCAGCAGGGCTTGCCCGATAAGCATCACTCTAGTGCAACAACATTTTTCCAGCCTTATTTTATTTCCATCCTGCTCCCTGTTTCTGCTTACTGATGTACTCAGTGAAATCAGTTTGAACATGCAGTTTAAAGCAATTTACAGTGTATCATTTGAAAGCACACAACAGTGAAACACCAAACGTTTGTCAGTACCAGTGAATATCCTCACTTAGATTGTCATATAAATAAATGTTTATTTAAATTTAGATTAGGTTAAATTTAAGTTATTTTAAATTTTTAAAAATCGCACTCTTTCCGATGGAGACTATAGATTTGATTGAAAGAAGAATGAATGATAAAGAAATGCTTTGTTGCACATTTACCAAGTCTTTCAGTTATCCTACGTCAGTGATAAGCCTTAATATCCTTTTTGAGTCAGTGGCAAAAAGTTAGTAGCACTGTATGAACATAACACAGTTTCTTGGCCTTGCAATCGTACTTTGGGACATGGAACACTTGCTTTGGCCAATCAGCCATGATCTTATTGAATGGCGGAGCAAGTTCAAAGGGCTGAATGCCTTATTATTGCTACAATTTCTTATAATTTTATGTTCTAACATCTCCCTTAAATTGAAGAGGATAGAAACTCCATACCAATAAGCTAAGTGTTCTCATGCAATTATCCCACAACATAACTTTTGATCAAAGATAAAAGCTGTTTTGGTTAATTGAGAAGTTATCATTTTAAAATTCTATTTCTGGTTAAAGGCTATAATTTATAATTAATAGGCCATTGGCACTCACTTAACTACTTTGAAAAAGTAGTTCATCAAATAATCCTTGGTTAATTTGCAAAAAGTTTAAAGAATTCAATGTTTGCGTAAACATTTAAAACTTGTTCACTTTAACAGGTGCAAACTAACATTTAAATATTAATTATTCTTTCTAGGTTGAACCAAATAATTCAATTTACAAAAAAAAAAGTCCAGCGGTGATAGGTTACCATTTGCACAAGAATCCAAAAATCACACAAAGTGAAGTCAGGTCTGTGAGGAAAGGGTTAATGGACTGGCTATGAGTTCAGAGCAGTGTTTGTTATGTGGAAATCAGATGGGTACGATGCTTGCTAATTAGATCGATGCTTGTTAATTGCAGAATTACTGCTGAATTGAATGGGACAACATACATGGAAATAGAACAATTAATGGCAGCAAACTGTTTAAAAGCCAAACAGGTAATCACAGTGGGACAGGAAGAAGTCCTTATATGGCTAAGCCAATGGAAGACATCTTGGGAATACACTAACCAACCAACAGCCAATCATGTACTTAATTAACAAATCTGCACCCAGAAGAGGATTATGCATAAGCTCTTTCAAAAACTGTATTCTATATATAACAGGGTGATGAACTTTTAGGGAACAAAATAAGGGGCACTTTGGCATGGGGTACCTTACCAATGGCAGGGGGGCGGGGGGTTGCGAGTACCGTCCAGACTGTGGGGGAGGGTGGTTGTGCCCAAAGTGTGGGAGTGGGTGGAAGGCTGATCAGACTGGGGGGGAAGTGGGAGGCGTGGTGCTGTCCTGACTGTGGGAGCGGGCCACCTGGAACAAAGTATAGTTTGCGTGTGCACCCTGGTATGTAAGCCGCTCAAAAAGTCCCATACATGAGCACAAGAAGGAAGAGGGAAGATAAATAGCAATGGAAAATGCTCCATAAAGAAGGCAGAAGATATGTGTCGAAGGGAAGAGTGAACCAAATAGGAAGATTTCACTCAATGATCACTCCTAAGTGACATAGCCATCTCAGATTGACCACCTGCGGGGTAACTGTATGATTTACTGGAAACTATTTGACAGAAAAAAAGAGAAATGCTATTGAAACTTTTCATCTTGTACTCATCAGGACAGATGCAAGAATACCAAATTTCAAAGGGAGGAACAATTTATACTGCATTAGAAAAGGGTACTGATTGGTTAGCAAGTGGAATCTGATTGGTCAAGGCAACGCCATAGAGAATACACCAGGGAACTATTGTCCCACATGTCCTGATGAGTGCAAGATGAAAAACTTCGACAGCACGTCTCTTTTTTCAGCAATACTCAAGTTCCGTACTACCAAATGACTATTAAAAACTGTTTTGTTTAAAATTCTCAATAAAGTATGGAGATTGTGTCAATTGTAATTCTCAGTCTCTGAACTTAAGAGGTCACAGATCAGATCAAATCAGAAAGTTATTTTTTTAGTTAATGGATAACTTTATTTATTAAAATAGCACCAGCAGCCAATGGAAGGAACTGCAGCTACAGCTGGTAATAAAATGGTTTCATTACCAAACTTCAATGTTCTACTTATAGCAATTCAAGGTAATTCATAAATATTACGAGCAGCAGGATATCAGCACTCCATGGTGAGTGAAAAGGGAAATAGAATTAAAAAACAAGTAAGTGGGGCAAGAGGGATGAAGACAGTAGAAGTAGGCAGGTGAAAAGCCCCAGGGTTCTGGCTCTGTGATAGGAACCCAGGAGACTGAGTACAGACCCACAAAAAT